>NC_084635.1:18512486-19159986 GCF_033978795.1 Nerophis ophidion
TTATGTACTGTAAATACAGACCATTTACCGTTAAAGGGTTGTTACGTGGATGCCTCTATAGAGGGCGCTAACTTTCCATTGCGTTGTAAATCTTATATCCCGCCCTCTTACAGCTCTCATTTTGACATGATTAAGCCTGCATGTAAAACACCCACATTTGTGTGTTGTTAGCCATAGTAGGATGTATATTTACAACATGACTAGTTATTACAGGGGTCTCAAAGGTAAGACCTGTGGACCAGATCAAGCCCGCGAACAGGTTTTATCCGGTCCGCGGGATGAGTTTGCTAAGATTAAAAATGAGCCCAAATTTTTTTATGAAATAAACTGCTGTTCTAAATGTGTCCACTAGATGTCATAATAGCAATTGTTTGTAGATGATGCTATCTATGTAAAAAATAATAAACCTCATGATGTTAGTGCACCAGTCGGGGAAAATTAGAAAATTACATCAATAACATTCTGTAATTTGATTTGATATATTTTTTCATCTTGATAGATTGAAAATTAACACCAATGAGTCGACTGATGAAAATTGTCACACAATTTATTCAGAAAGAATAAATAACGACAAATAAAGATAGAATATTTTTGACCGCAACATGTAGGTGTAAAAAACAACAATAACATGATTTGTACATTTTCAGAATGTGCTTGTTCTATTTTTAAACAAAGAAAACAATCTGAAGTTGTCTTTATTTTTAAGTTATCGTGCTATGATTTAACCTGTCCGGCCCACTTGGGAGTAGATTTTTCTCTATGTGGCCCCCGATATAAAAAGAGTTTGACACCCAGGATGTAGTCATTTCTCTTGGACTGCTTTTGTGCATGTGCTCCTTGCATGCATATACATGTGTAGTGTACGAGACAGCAGTGAATGACAAATGTGAATGCCATACAAATATCTCGGACCGACAAGAAAATGTTATCCGATAAAATGTTATATGAAAGACACAGCTGTTCTAAAAGAAATTATTTATATCTTTGTAGATGATACTACATATGCACAAAATTTAAATAAATATGATTTGTACACCGCGACTCCAAAGGGAATAAGCAGTTAGGAAATGGATGGATGGATGATTTGTACAATTCTACAATGTGCTTGTTCTATTTCTAAACAAAGAAACCAATCTGAACTTGTCTTTATTTTGAAGTTATCGTGCTGCGATTTTACCATTAAGGCCCACTCGGGAGTAGATTTTTCTCCATGTGGCCCCTGATCTAAAATTGGTTTGACACCCCTGGCATCCTCCCACTGCCAAAAACAGGCACCTGGGGAAAAGTTGATTGGCAACACTAAATTGGCCCTAATATGTGAATGTGAGTGTGAATGTTGTCTGTCTATCTGTGTTGGCCCTGCGATGAGGTGGCGACTTGTCAAGGGTGTACTCCGCCTTCCGCCCGAATGTGACCCCGAATGGGACAAGCGGTTGAAAATGGATGGATGCTCCGTCATGGGTCACGTCTTTTTTTTTTTTTTGGTAATGTTTTGATATCGTTTTAGAATAGAATAGAATAGAATGCCTTTTATTGTCACTATTCACAGGTAAATGAGATTGAAAGCAACTCCAGTATCAGTGCGAGAGTCTACAAATATGCAAAACGTAAGAAGAAAAGAAAGAAAAATAGTGCAACAGGAGGTAAGATGCGCAGCCCAGTCCTGAGAACGAATGTTCAGAATGTGTTGTTTACAGGAATAAAAGTATACTTTATACATATGTAGAGAAGGATTCAGATTGTGGGTGGAAAGTAAAAAATTGCACACAGAGATGTTTGAGATTGTTTTTTTTTTGTCATTTTTGCCAAACACAAAACATTGTATGCAATAAAATGAAACACCGGCCTCGTTTAATTTTATATATATATATATGAATATATTAGGGGTGTGGGAAAAAATCTATTCGAATACGAATCGCGATTCTCACATTGTGCGATTCAGAATCGTTTCTCATTTTTTTTAAAAGCGATTAAAAAAAAAAGGTTTTACATTTTAGTTTTCATCAATCCAACAAAACAATACACTGCAATATCTTAACAATGCAATCCAATTCCAGAACCAAACCAGACCCAGCAACACTCAGAACTGCAATAAACAGGGCAACTGAGAGGAGACACAAACACGACACAGAACAAATCAAAAGTAGTGAAACAAAAATGAATATTATCAACAACAGTAACAATATTAGTTATAATTTCAGCATAGCAGTGATTAAAATTCCTTAATTGACATTATCATTAAACATTTATAAAAATAAAAAAGAAGAACAATAGTGTCACAGTGGCTTACACTTGCATCGCATCTCATAAGCTTGACAACACACTGTGTCCAATGTTTTCACAAAAATAAAATAAGTCATATGTTTGGTTCGTTTAATAGTTAAAACAAATTTACATTATTGCAATCAGTTGATGAAACATTGTCCTTTACTTATAAAAGTTTTTAAAAAAAAATCTACTACTCTGCATGTCAACAGACTGAAGTAGATCCTGCTGAAATCCTATGTATTGAATCATGGGTGTCAAACTCTGGCCCGCGGGCCAAATTTGGCCCGCCGTGTAATTTCTCTTGGCCCTTGAGGCAATATCAAATTAACATTAGAGCTGGCCTGCCGATGTAACACCGTATTCACCGCTAATACTCTTTCTTGCCAACCCTCCCGATTTTCCCGGGAGACTCCTGAAGTTCAGTGTCCCTCCCGAATTTCATTCCGGGCAACAATATTGGGGGTGGGCCTTAAAGGCACTGCCTTTGGCGTTCTCTAATACCTGTCGCCATGTCCGCTTTTCCTCCATACAAACAGCCTGCCGGCCCAGTCACATAATATATGCGGCTTATACACACACACAAGTGAATGCAATGCCTACTTGGTCAACAGCCATACAGGTCACACTGAGGGTGGCCGTATAAACAACTTTAACACTGTTACAAATATGCGCCACACTGTGAACCCACACCAAACAAGAATGACACATTTTGGGAGAACATCCGCACCGTAACACAACATAAACACAACAGAACAAATACCGACACTCCCTTGCAGCACTAACTCTTCCGGGACGCTACAATATACACCCCCCGCTATCACCAAACCCCGTCCACCTCAACCCCGCCGCCAAAAAGAGGCATTCCATTTTTATTTAAATTTTATTTGATATGCCATTGATATTTTTTAAATGATTATTATAATTTGAAACTCGATTTTGCGTGTCACTATAAAGTTTTATACTGTAAGCCTTGCTTGTTCAAGATTCAATGCAAAACCTGTTTTGGTCCCTACTAAAAGGTTAATTTGTTCAACCTCGGCCCGCTGCTTTGTTCGGTTAAAAATTTTGGCCCACTCTGTATTTGAGTTTGACACCCCTGTATTAAATGAATACAGAATCGTTTTGGAATCGGAAAAATATGGTTTTTGAATTGAGAATCGCGTTGAATCGAAAAAAAAATATCGATATATAATCGAATCGCGACCCCAAGAATTGATATTGAATCGATTTGTGGGACACCCAAAGATTCGCAGCCCTATTATATATATATATATATATATATATATATATATATATATATATATATATATATATATATATATATATATATATATATATATATACATATATATATATATATATACATCCATCCATTTTCTACCGCTTATTCCCTTTTTTGGGGTCGCGGGGGGCGCTGGCGCCTATCTCAGCTACAATCGGGCGGAAGGCGGCGTACACCCTGGACAAGTCGCCAATATATATATATAGATATATATATCCATCCATCCATTTCCTACCGCTTATTCCCTTTGGGGTTGCGGGGGGCGCTGGTGCCTATCTCAGCTATAATCGGGCGGAAGGCAGCGTGCATCCTGGACAAGTTGCCACCTCATCGCAGGATAGATAGATAGATGGATAGATATCAGTATTGGTAGCGGCAAAACTGGCACTGTATCGACTTGTTACTAGACCGATACCAAAACCGGCAGTATCGTCCAAGCCTCTCTGGCAGCCAGACAGCCGCAGTGAGCAGCTTTAATACTATGCTGGTTCCGGGGCGGCACTACAGTCGGCTCCGGTACGCTCTCTGTCGCCGCGACGAGAGAGACACTTTGAGCCCGCCTGCCAGCACCACCCCGCACCCTTCTCGAAGGAACCGCTCCTTTCTCCCAGGTAAGACTTTTGAGCTTTTAATTCCACGTTATAACAGTGGAGTCATTCGTCCGTAAAAACGTCGACCGTGGGGGGCGTCAGTGCAGCGTAACCTCCTCATCCCGGGGAGCAATGGATGCTGATCCGCTCACTCAGTCAACGCTAACAATGGAGCGCGAACAGATGTGTGTCTGTTATCATAACACGCTGCCAGAGCTACCATGCCAACCACAATCACCTTCTTTAGGTCCATAGTGGCTCTTAAGATTCATTTTCATATTGATGACTCCTTTATTTATTCTTAATCAATGCATCAGTGCTTGGGCTCCAGAGCTCATTGACTTATCCAGCACGCCCCCACACACACTTGTGAGATGGATGGATGCATAGTTGTCAGTGTCACATAGTGTCAGACTCCACACACTAAGTCAGTCTTGTATCAAAAGGTGCTTATAATGTCCTGCAGCAGACCTGGGTAAATTAAGGCTCGGGGGCCACATGCAGCCCGTTGAGCTTTTCAATCTGGCCAGCCGGACATTCCCAAATCATTATTTTTGTATCTTTAAAGGCCTACTGAAATGAGATTTTCTTATTAAAACGGGGATAGCAGGTCCATTTTATGTGTCATACTTGATCATTTCGCGATATTGCCGTATTTTTGCTGAAAGGATTTAGTAGAGAACATCCACGATAAAGTTCGCAACTTTCGGTGCTAAGAGAAATGCCCTGCCTCTACCGGAAGTCGCAGACGACGACGTCACATGTTCGATGGCTCCTCAAATATTCACATTGTTTTTAATGGAAGCCTCCAACAAAAACACCTATTCAGACCGAGAAAACGACAATTTCCCCGTTAATTTGAGCGAGGATGAAAGATTCGTGTTTTAGGATATTAATAGCGACGGACCAGAAAACAAACAAAAAAAAAAACGCGATTGCATTGGGACGGATTCAGATGTTTTTAGACACATTTACTGGGATAATTATGGGAAATTCCTTATATTTCTATTGTGTTACTAGTTTTTTAGTGAGTTTATCAGTACCTGATAGTCTGAGGTGTGTGTCCACGGGTGTCTTGACGCCAATGTCTCAGGTAAGTCGACGGCAGCTTTATGGACGGGGCAAGCTCAGCTGATTTCCTGTAAGAAGCGACTTTTTATCACGATTTTCTCACCGAAACCTGCTGGTTGACATTCGGTCGGGATCCAGGTTCGCTTGACCGCTGTGATCCATACTAAAGTTTCACCTCCAGGAATTTTAAACAAGGAATCATTGTGTGTTTGTGTGTCTAAAGGCTAAAGCTTCCCAACTCCATCTTTCTACTTTGACTTCTCCAATATTAATTGAACAAATTGCAAAAGATTCAGCAACACAGATCTCCAAAATACTGTATAATTATGCCGTTAAAGCAGACGACTTTTAGCTGTGTGTGTGTGCAGCGCTCATATTTCCTTAAAACCCGTGACGTCACGCGTACACGTCATCATTACGTGACGTTTTCAAGAAAAAACTCACGGGATATTTAAAATTGCAATTTAGTAAACTAAAAAGGCCGTATTGGCATGTGTTGCAATGTTAATATTTCATCATTGATATATAAACTATCAGACTGCGTGGTGGGTAGTAGTGGGTTTCAGTAGGCCTTTAAATGAAAGAACAAATTAATAGTGTTGCTACCTTTTTGTAGTAACACTTGTGCTGCATACTTCGCATATTGCTGTTGTCTGCTGAATATCTTCCCACTTGAAGCCTAACCACCAGATGATGGATCCCCTGCTCTTTATTTGGGGCATTTATTGTTCTTCCTCCATTTGTGATCCGTTTCACAGATTTTCTCTCTTGTATTGTCACAAGCTCCGCTCCGCTTGTACGACCTCTCAGCTAACGTTAGCCATGCTGCTACCTCTCTGGTCGGCGAGAGCGTATGACGCTAGACGCGCAACAGTATGTGACGTATGTAAGAAGTCGGGCTTGTTTTCCGTCTCTGTGAGAAGGAGACACGAGAAGGAGTGAGAAACGCCTGTAGTGTAAAGCCCGCAGCTAAAAGCAACTGCGTGAGAACATATAATCGAATATTATGATATAGTAATTTTCTATATCGCACAGAGACAAACCTGCGATATATCGTTTATATCGATATATCGCCCAGCCCTAGACTATATCTTGATATCCGAGTATACGATCTCACGCAGTTGCTTTTAGCTGCGGGCATTACATTACAGGCTCTTCTCGCGCTTTCCTGTCTCTCCTTCTCACGGACAAGTGCACCTTCTTACACGTGTCACATACTTTCACGTCATACAACACAGTATAGAATGGAATAGAATAGAATAGACATTATTGTCATTATATTTGCATATGACTCCAATTTAAGGTGCGGTTGTGGGAACAAATATGAGGTAAAATAAATAATACAAGAGGTAATAAAGTAAACTAACAATTGAAATAAACAGACTACTATCCAATAAAAAACAACAAGCAATCCTGTACAATATACAAAACACTATAGAAATACAAAATACTGTACAATATACAGAACAAGACAAGAGTACCGAAGTAATAATAATCAGTGTCGGACATATTGCACTCCAAGAGTAGTATTGCACAGTAGGGTATTAGGGCAGGATATTGTATAGGAGTGAATTATTATTATTATTATTATAAGTTAGAGTTCAACATGGTGACAGCTCTGGGAAAAAAGCTGTCTCTGAGCCTGTTTGTTCTTGCTTTGATGCATCTGTAGCGCCTGCCTGATGGTAGCAGGTGGAAGCCAGGGTGTGTATGACGTGACAGAGAGGTAGCGGCATGGGTAACGTTAGCTGTGATGCTAGCAGAGCTGTGCGAGTGGTAATACGAGAGAAAGAAGGTGCGAATGTGGTAACAAATGAAGGAAGAATTAATTCCCCAAAAAAACAGCAGGGGGTCCATCGTCTGGCGGCGGTTTGCTGACCTGTCTCAGCGCAGAGATGTCCCCAATCGATGCACAGGCGAGCGGTCCACCCCGGGTCCCGATTTTGGACAGCCAGCACTTCATCCGTGGCCATCGAACCTGTGCCCCCCCCCCCCCCCCTCCACGAGGGAGAGGGGGGCAGAGCAGAAAAGAAAAGAAACGGCAGATCAACAGGTCTAAAAGGGGGGTCTATTTACAGGCTAGAGTATACAAATGAGTTTTAAGATTGGACTTAAATGCTTTTACTGAGGAAGCATCTCTAATTGTTGCCGGGAGGGGATTCCAGAGTACTGGAGCCCGAATAGAAAACACTCTATAGCCTGCAGACTTTTTTTGGGCTCTGGGAATCACTAATACGCCGCAGTTCTTTGAACGCAGATTTCTTGCCGGGACATATGGGACAATACAATCAGCAAGATAGGATGGAGCTAAACCGTGTTGTATTTTATACGTAAGTAGTAAAACCTTAAAGTCACATCTTAAGTGCACAGGAAGCCAGTGCAGGTGAGCCAGTATAGGCGTAATATGATCAAACTTTCTTGTTCTTATCAAAAGTCTAGCAGCTGCATTTTGTAACAACTGTAATCTTTTAATGCTAGACATAGTGAGACCCGAAAATAATACGTACAGTAATCAAGACAAGATGTAACGAACGCATGAATGATGATCGCAAAATGGAACAAATTTTAGCCATATTACAGAGATGAAAATAATAATAAATACAAATATATCAGTATATAAACTTTATATATAATATGTAAATATGACATTTATGTTATATTTCATATTGCTACTACGGTACATTTTTAGTCTACTTTATACCTGCATTATCCTTTTCATGCTTTTTCTTCCCATCCTTTGAAACTGAGCTACTGTGTGGAACAATTTCCCTTGTGGATCAATAAAGTTTGTCTAAGTCTAAGTAAATTTATGGCCTGATTTACTAAGAGCCAAATACCACCCACTAAACAGCGTGTGTAAACTACAAAATTGTGTGTACTATTAGTGGGAGTGTTGCATGTGCTCTACTAACACTGCAGGTGCAATTGAAAAGTGGAGCAGTCTGCCCTATTTAACTGAGGGTTTTGCTTGTACTATACGGGGGCATCACCACGGAGACACTCATTTACTGCACATTATTGTTGTTCTGATACCAATATTTTAGTACCAGTATCAAAATTATTTTGATACTTTTCGGTACTTTTCTAAATAAAGGGGTCCATTAAAAATTGCATTATTGGCTCTATTTTAACCACAAATCTTATGGTACGTTAAACATGTTTCTTATTGCAAGTTGTTTGTTCCAAAATAAAATAGTGAACATACTAGACAACCTGTCTTTTAATATTAAGTAAGCAAACAAAGGCACCTAATTTAACTGCTGACATATCCAGTAACATATTGTGTCATTTTCCATTCTATTATTTTGTCATAATTATTAAGGACAAGTGGTAGAAAATGGATTTTTAATCTACTTGTTCATTTACTGTTGATATCTGCTTACTTTCTCTTTGAACATGTTCTATCTACACGTCGGTTAAAAAGTAATAATCACTTATTATTCTGTTGTTTGATACTTTACATTAGTTTGGATGATACCACAAATTTGTGTATCAATCCGATACCAAGTCGTTACAGGATCATACATTGGTCATATTCAAAGTCCTCATGAGTCCAGGAACATATTTCCTGAGTTTATACACATAATATGAATTTTTTAAAAATGAAAGAAGATGCTGTGATGCCAAAAAATATGGACATAAACAAAGTAGTATCGACTAGATACGCCACTGTACTTGGTATCAATACAGTGGATGTGAGGTGTGGATCCACCAATGACGTTTGTTTACATTTCAAGTACTTTTTAGAGGTGGTATAGTACCGGACATGATTCATTAGTATCGCAGTACTATACTAATACCGGTGCACCGTACAACCCTACTGCATATTAATATTATCATGCTCCTACCTTTCAAACATGCAGGAGACATCCACCACTTTTATGGGCATTTTAGAAGTAGCCGTTTAGTGCACAATTAAACCACTTTTAATCAATCTCTTTTTACCACAGAGGGTGCGCTCATTGGAAAGAGGCTGCACTTGCTCGACTCACGACGCAAAAAAATCTATTTTTAAAGAAGTTTTTTTTTATTTAAGAAATATTCTAAAAATATATATTCTATGTGAAATAAACGAACGTCATTAAATACTAAGGGAAGCCCAAAACCTATCAATTAAATATGTTTTAATCAGCCCCTTAGGTCCTCTAGCAGCTATGAAATCATAAAATGATTTTGCTGTATGGACCAAGTTTATAATATTTTTTTATTTCTGATTTCCGTCTGTCCACTGTTCCGATCTTGCAGCTGTGTGTGGAACTGTCACTTTGCATGTCCTTCTGACACCTGCAAAACAAAAGGCAAACTAGTGCTCGCAAAACAGTGATGAGTGTTGATAAATCAAACTGTGCATGCTAATTAATTACGTTTGCATCCTCTCCTTCCAGAATTGTGGGCATTTTGATGAACAATATTCTGCAGATTGACTAAAACAGAGACGCAAGATGGATTGCACAATTCTGCTCTCTTAACAGACGCAATCCACTTTGCACACTAGAGTTGGGGGAAATAATTGATTTTTAGACGCATCGCAATTCCGGACATTGACCAGTATAAAATCGATTAATAAACATCAACAATCGATAATCAATATAAATCAATGTAAATAAAGTAATGCAGAGAGTTCTGAAATTTGGCTGACGACAGCAAACCACCTCACCGAGTGATCCGACCAGCTCCTTTATTATAGAGCACTTATGTTCCAGTTTTGCACATATTTACATTATTTTTCAAATGTGATAGAAATTAATTTAATTGTTTCTTATTACAAATGCACTGTTTCTAAGAGTTGCAAAAAAAAACCCCGCTTACTTAGTAAAATGAAAAACAAGGTAAAACTGCATCAATATTCTGTACATTAAAGGCCTACTGAAATGAGATTTTCTTATTTAAACCGGGATAGCAGGTCTATTCTATGTGTCATAGTTGATCATTTCGCGATATTGCCCTATTTTTGCTGAAATGATTTAATAGAGAACATTGACGATAAAGTTTGCAACTTTTGGTCGCTAATAAAAAAGCCTTGCCTGTACCGGAAGTAGCAGACGATGTGCACGTGACGTCACGGGTTGTAGGGCTCCTCACATCCTCACATTGTTTATAATCATAGCCACCAGCAGCAAATGCAATTCGGACCGACAAAGCGACGAGTTCCCCATTAATATGAGCGAGGATGAAAGATTTGTGGATGAGGAAAGTTAGAGTGAAGCACAAAAAAAAAAAAAATGCGACGGCTCCAGGCGACCACAATGTGAGCGATACAGATGTTATTAGATACATTTAACAAGGATAATTCTGGAAAATCCCTTATCTGCTTATTGTGTTAATAGTATTTTAGTGAGATTATAAAGTCATACCTGAAAGTCGGAGGGCTGCAGTGAACGCCAGTGTCTCTGAGAGAAGCCAATGGAGGAGCCAAGATCACAGCTGCCTTTTTTGACAGCTACAGGAGGAGGTCGCATAATCCACTCAAGTCTTCAGTAAGAGCCGACCTAATATCACAATTTTCCCATCCAAAAACTTGCTGGTTGATGTAGAGAAACATGTTCGACTGACCGCTCTGTGTTAAAGCTTCACAACAAACAAAGAAACACTGGCTGTGTTTCGGTTGCTAAAGGCAGCTGCAATCCACCACTTTCCACCAACAGCATTCTTCTTTATAGTCTCCATTATTAATTGAACAAATTGCAAAAGATTCAGCAACACAGATGTCCAAAATACTGTGTAATTATGCGATGAAAAGAGACACCTTTTAGCCATAAGTGGTGCTGGGCTAATATGTCCGCTACAACCCGAGACGTCACAAACACGCGTCATCATACGCGTCATCATTCTGCGACGTTTTCAACAAGAAACTCGGCGGGAAATTTAAAAAGTAATTTGGTAAACTAAACCGGCCGTATTGGCATGTGTTGCAATGTTAATATTTCATCATTGATATATAAACTATCAGACTGCGTGGTCGGTAGTAGTGGGTTTCAGTAGGCCTTTAATTAAATGTGCCTCAATAATCGATTTTTGATCGAATCGTAGCTCTTGAATCGTAATTGTAATCGAGTCATGAGGTGTCCTAAGATTCCCACATCTACAATGCATGTGTTGAGTAGATCAGCTTTGCATGTGCTATTAGATGTGCACGTGTTTTAGTATGTGCAAACCTTTAGTAAATCAGGTCATTTAACTTACAGTTGTGTAAATGTCACAATGACTAGCATCACATCTCCCGTCCAAAGGCAAAACCCAGTAACTCAAGCAGCTTACTTACGGAACACATTACAATATCGCATATACTTATGTAAAGCATATCACCTAGTAACTCCAAAATTATTATCAGCTCAGTTTTGACCAAAATTGAGTTACTGGGTTTTGCCTTTGGACAGGAGACATAGCGTTGGGGGGGGAAAAAAAAAAAAAAGAGTCCTCTTCACTTTCTCCCAGCTTGTGAAACACTTTAAATACAGTTTTGTTTTGGCGGTAAGAAATCCAACTTCCTTATCTCACAAAAAAGCATCTTCATTACTAACTTCTGGCCTCTCTTTCAAATGTACGCTGTTAAAGAGATGCATGATTGGATATATTTCTTACTTGTCCCCCTTATCTATAAGACACAATTAAATATGATTGGATTACTCATTTTTATTTCAAAATGTCAGCTAATTTTGTTGTCTTAGTCAATGTGCATTTGTTTCGATTCGCTATCGTCTTATTTTCATGAGGGGAAAATTGATAACCACGATGAAAATTATTAGTCAACAAAATTGACGCTGGTGTCGGCAAACAATCAGTTTTTAGATGCTTTAGTTTTGGCCCCTTTACAAAAAACAGTAAAATACAAATATCAAAAATGTACACTGCCCATGAAAAAAAAATGTGGTTAAAAAAAAGTTATTCATTGATGGCAGAAAAATTGCCTGATGCTTTTAATCAAAGTTTTAGTAGTTTAATGTGGATGAAAAATTTTACTTCGAAACAACATACTGTCTTTAGTAAGATGATGAAATGGCTAAATATTTCGAGTAAAGTTTGTGATTTTATGAATCATTCTTGTATGTTGTCTTTAGTCATTAGGGATGTAACGATATGAATATTTCATATCATGTTTATTGTCACCAAAATTATCCCTGTTATCATAATTATCATGGTATTGTTAAATCAAGCTCAAAAAGTAATTATACACACACACATTTTGATAGATTTTATTAAATAACAAAAATAAATAGTACCACTGTTAGAAAGCCCACAATTTTGCATGTATTGTGTTTTTATGCCTCACTGATAAAAGTGTTCTGGCGAGCTCTGTCGTATCCTATTCTGCTCAGCAGTCCTTCAACGCACCGTTAAACCACCTTTGTCTCTTTCCCGTAGTAGTAGTAGAATAGTAACGGTAAACGGTATAATAATAAACCGCGATAAATTTACAGACGGTTAGTAATACCGTTTAAATGTTTAATTACCGAAAAAACGTCATTTATTAATGCATTTTAGGCAACACTGTTTACTTCCTGAAAACTGAAGCGCAGCAGCGCTTGCGCATGCAGACTTGCGTCGTTAGGCCCTAGAAAACATGGCGGCGGAGATTACACAGACTTTGCATTGAAAATGTTCCCGAGTTAACGGAGCCGATCGCTTTGTTTCACTTCATTTCAAGCGCTTCTACTTCCTTGGAGTCTCAGTGTGCGTTTAAGAGTGCACTGCTGTTAGAGGAGACACATTTGGTGTTGCGGTTTCATTTTTAAAGTGTTACGTTAAAGCGAGCGCCAGTCTGTCTGTGAGTTTGTCAAAATGCTGTTATTAATCATGGTTTTTTGATACATTTAATTGAAAACGATAATACTAACAGTCAGGAATTTTACAGCTGTTATCATTTATATTGTTTATCGTTACAACCCTATTTGGCATTAAGGTTGCACCTATCGTTTATTTTAGTAAATGAGTAATCAATTAGTTTGTTTGATTAACCGGATAAAAACTAACTTTATAGCCTTAATTTTATTTTAAGGAAAATAGTTTTTGTTCTTTTTTTAAATTATTATTATTATTATTAGTAGTAGTAGTAGTAGTAGTAGTATTATTATTTCCTATTATATTAATTGATGTAATTGAATAATTGTTGAAGACGTAGTTGTGTTTTAAAATAGAAAACATACCGGTAGCTTTAATTTTGCTTTTTGAGTTGAATGACTAATGTATTTATGCAAATAGTGGGCAGATATCAAAAGCTTATACTTTTAGTTGATCATTTACAATCATGATTTATTAAAATGTTTTATTTTTTTACAGGGAACTTAGACAGCCATATTACAATATGTTTGTGAGTAAAGCCTTTTTAGTGGATGTATTAATATAAACAATGATTGCTTGTAGTGCATTTCAAGACGATATTTAGTATAACAGTGAAGAGCGGGGGGGTAAAGTGAGGAAGAAATTGATAGCCAAGACCAATAGAAAGTGAGGGGCCCACACTTATATATGTCAAAACCAACAAGGCTGCAGGGAACGTACACAACATGCTGTCATGCTGAGAGTGGGTTGCCAGGTTGTATTCTCCACATTGTTCCCATTGGGACCCCTATACATCGTCACACCTTTTCACTGCCATCTCTTCCTCTTCATCATCTTTTTGTGAATGTCTCGCTCTCCTACTAACTGGATGGTATACGGCACCTGCACTCAAGGACAAACACCTTCTCTTTATCCTACAGCCGCAGCATGAATACAATTCATTCATGCTGCGGCTGTAGGATACGAAATTGGACTCCAGGCCAGAAGGCAAAATAGTCTAACAACCTCCAAACTCTGCCGTGCAATTTAGACATTGTGGACTATTTGTAAACACAATCAATAACCTTAACAGAAGCTGCTTAAACTGTACTCATTACCGGTGTGATAATGCAAATGTCTGCCACAGCCACAGGGAACCTATTTAGTCATTATGTAATAGGATGCGTGATGCATTCTTATAAGCTTAAGTGCTGAATTTTATATGGCTCTGAGTTTTTCACTCTGCTTATAATGTTTTGTGGGTGTTGTATACTTACCTTCACTTTTTGCTGAATAGTCAGAAAACATTCCAGTGTGGAAATCATTGTACCGTAAATTCTGGACGAGAAGGCGATACTTTTTTTCCTATGCCTTGCACCCTGTGGCTTATGAACCGGTCCGGCTATTTTATGGATTTTGTTTCGCTTATTGCCATAAAGTTTTGAGTTCAAAAGTTTATTTTAAATCCAAGCAGAGGACTGAAATGGTTTGTTATTGTTGGTGCTTTGGCGCTATCTTTTGCCTCAAACCGAATGTAAAATGGTCCATAGCGCTTCTGCTCGAAATGATTCATCATTCATTTAATCCAAGCATAGTTTGTAAGTCTAAAACAATCCTACCTACTAATTTGTTCAATGTGTGATATCCGTAGGAGTGTTTTCATGTATATTTGTCCGTGCTATTTTAATGTAATGTAGCTAGCGTCGTTGGCATTAGCTAATTTGCCAACACATCTATGAGTGTCTGTGTTATAGTATTATTAATTTACAACGCCATTCTTTTTGTATTGTTTCAGTTTCGCAAATTCGTCAGTTAATTCACCAAAATGTCACCGTGGAGTTATTGAGTCTGTTTAGCTGATTAAAAAGCTAGCTTACGCAGCTGGTGGGTCCATGATGATGACTTCTATTTTGTTTGATCAGCCGTTTCACTGCTGTGTTGGAAAACACATAGTTTGGAAACAATTAAGGCATGCAAATAAACATTTACGAAATATTTCTGCATAAATAACATATTTCACAGCGTATATGTCTGCGGCTTGTATCTGCAACTCGATGAGGCTAATTTATATACAATTCTTTTTTCTTCTAAAATGTATATTGTAATTCCTCTCGATGCATTCTATAATCCGTAAAATACAGTATATTGAAATACTGCCATATATAAAAAATCCTTCTTTTGTATTGATTATTTGGGTTTGTCTATAGAGCAGACAAAATATAGAGCACAGGTGTCAACGCATCATTTTACACATTCCTGCCTAAATATTTTACATTGCTCGCCGCATCCTTTAACCTCTTAAAGCCCAAACTGTTTGTTTTCATGTTTCGTTTTTTTTATTTCTCTTTGCTATTTGGGCTTATTGGACCCTAATGAGAATAAAAACAAAAAGTTATCTTTTGATATGATGTACTTAGTCCATAAGTACACAAACGTGTACTTCATGTGGAGTGACATGCTAATTTTTATTTTTACACTTTTTTTCCCCAAATTCCATTGTATGTTATACTCTTCTGACACCACCAGACAGCAGTATATGTGTCCATATGTCGACATAAGACCCCAATTCAGTAGTGTACACAATTTTGGGAATGAAGTGAGTGAAGTGAATTATATTTATATAGCGTTTTTCTCTTGTGACTCAAAGCGCTTTACATAGTGAAACCAAATATCTAAGTTACATTTAAACCAGTGTGGGTGGCACTGGGAGCAGGTGGGTAAAGTGTCTTGCCCAAGAACACAACGGCAGTGACTAGGATGGTGGAAGCGGGAATCAAACTTGCAACCCTCAAGTTGCTGGAAAGGCCACCAAATAAGAGCTAAAAAGGTGCTGTCCACGCATGTGGCCACTAAGGCCTTTTTAAGGTTGCCACATCATTTTATGTGGCCAGCTGATAGGTCACCTTTATTTATGTGGCCCCCGCCACATCATTTTATGCAATATGCCACATTATTTTGTGTCCCGTCATGTCATTTGTGACCTGCAAAAAAAGGTGGGACATAATAAAGTACTTTCTGACAAAATGTTCAATTTTGATGAAAAAATTAACTGCCTCCAATGATATACCTTTATATATTATATAATCTGATCCTGCAACAAGCAAGGCTAGTTATCCATCCATCTGTTATTAAAAATATAAGTAATCAAAAAGTGTTCCAATGCAAATTGTGTAATGAGGCTATTATTCACTTACCGTAATTTCCGGACCATTGGGTGCACCGGATTATAAGGGTTTACTGCTGATGAATGGTCTATTTTACATCTTTTTTCCCATATAAGGCTTATGTTTTACAGATCATCTTCAAGCCGCTCTCTGACAGTCGCTTCCGGATGCGCCGTTTTGTGGGCAGTCTTATTTATGTGGCTCACCTTCGACAGCATCTTCTCCCCGTCATCTTTGTTGTAGCGGTGTAGCGTGCAATGACGGGTGTGGAAGAATGGTCAAAAGATGGAGCTAACTGTGTTAATTTAAAGTTAAAGTTAAATGACATTCAGACTTTACTTAAATTAATAACGAAGCAGCATCTCCCTATCCCGAAACAACAACAACGCCTGAAATGTGTTGCATGAAATACCTCCCTAATGACTAAAGTTCCTTGGGTGAATAATGTAAACTCACCACACCGGTATGTTTTAGCGCTTTCATGTCGAGTTTACTGACAGATATAAGTAAGAACTTTTCTCTACTTTATATTACAAATGGCAACAGCAGAGGATGAATGTCCCATAACAAGAAGATAGAGAAAAATAATTTATGATTTAAGATTTATGAAAATCCCAAATACAGATCAGTAGGTACCAGAAAGTAAGAACATTTGCTAATGTATAAACAAAACGCAAGATGTCTTTCCTTATACACACACCATAATAATACACCTATGTTGAATCACTGTAAAAATCCATCAAGCGGTGCGGCTTCATAGCTTACCAAAGTTGTACTAAATAATTTTGATAGCTTTCTGAGTAATGTCTGCCATGATCTATGTTTACAATGGAACATATAAAATGTTGGTGTTGTTTACTTGAGTCATACTGGCATCATATTGCAGTCTACACATATCTCTTATGTTTAACTGCTATCTACTGGTCACACTTATCATTGCACAATGTACAAATAAATTTGCTCCGGGGTCAGCAAGCAAAACCAGAATTATTCCGTACATTAGGCACACCGGGTTATAAGCTGTCAAGTTTTGAGAAAAATAATTTTAAGGGTTCCTTAAAGTCCAGAAAATATGGTATATATTTCACTGTTGCATGTGGCCCTTTGAGGGCAGCCCTAATTATAATGTAGCCCTCAAAAAAACTAGACACACCTTATCTAGAGTTTCAATCATTATTTCTGCCTTGATTATGTTTCTGTGTGGTCAGGGACGAAATTTGGATTTTACAATCGGGGGGACACAATTGGCTTACGTACAGGGGTTTGGGGTATAGTTTGAAGAAAATTGCAAACACTTCAGCTGTAATTTGCCTTCTTATTCTTTGTGCAAGCCTTAGTCAGCAACATAACTACCAACTCCTCTTGTTTAAAGGCCTACTGAAACCCACTACTACCGACCACGCAGTCTGATAGTTTATATATCAATGATGAAATATTAACTTTGCAACACATGCCAATACAGCCTTTTTAGTTAACTAAATTGCAATTTAAATTTTCCCGAGAGTTTCTTGTTGAAAACGTCGCGGAATGATGACCTGTACGCGTGACGTCACGGACTGTAAGGAAATATTAGCGCTGCGCACACACACAGCTAAAAGTCGTCTGCTTTAACGGCATAATTACACAGTATCTTGGAGATCTGTGTTGCTGAATCTTTTGCAATTTGTTCAATTAATAATGGAGAAGTCAAAGTAGAAAGATGGATTTGGGAAACTTTAGCCTTTAACCACACAAACACACGGTGATAACTTGTTTAAAATTCCCGGAGGTGAGCTTTCCTATGGATCAGAGCGGTCAAGCGAACATGGATCCCGACCAAATGTCAACCGGCAGTTTTCGGTGAGAAAATTGTGGTAAATAGTCGCTTCTTACCGGAGATCAGCTGAGTTTGTGCCGTCTATACAGCTGCCGTCGACTTCCATCAGACACTGGCCTCAAGACACCCGTGGACACACACCTCAGACTATCAGGTACTGATAAAATCACTGAAACACTAGCAACACAATAAAAAGACAAGGGATTTCACATAATTATCCTAGTAAATGTGTCTAAAAACATCTGAATCCGTCCCAACGCAATCGCGTTTAGTTTTTTTTAACTTGATTTTTTTTTTCTAGTCCGTCGCTATCAATATCCTCAAATATGAATCTTTCTTCCTCGCTCAAATTAATGGGGAAATTGTCGTTTTCTCGGTCCGAATAGCTCTTTTTGTTGGAGGCTCCCATTAGAAACAATGTGAGGACGTGAGGAGCCCTGAAGGGATGACGTCACCGTCTGCGACTTCCGGTAAAGGCAGGGCTTTTCTATTAGCGACCAAAAGTTGCAAACTTTATCGTCCATGTTCTCTACTAAATCCTTTCAGCAAAAATATGGCAATATCTTGAATTGATAAAGTATGACACATAGAATGGACCTGCTATCCCCATTTAAATAAGAAAATCTCATTTCAGTAGTTCTTTAAATGTTTTATTTAATCGTATTTGTGATTCATATTGCCGTGTGGAGTTCAACGGGCTTCTATATAGCATCTGACCACTGCGTGCTGTCAAACACTATCGCCTTGGCAAGAAGGCAGCACCCTCAGAAAGCCAATGAATGAGTTCTGAGGCGGTCTAAACGACAAGCTTCAGCCTGAGCAGCTGTTGTCCGTCTGACGCTAATGTTTGATTTTTCCTCACTCGATATATCATTATTTAAAAGTGCAGGGGACATGTCGCCAATGTCTGCCCTATTTCATCCATAAGTGGGGGAACTTGGGTCTCCTTTGTCGTTGGTAACCAACGTAGTCGACAGTGACAATCAAAGGTTGGCGGAGAGTGGAACTATCTGGAATGTTCTGCAACTCACAACAGTCACTTTTATTGCAAAGTTGAGCCACAATCTGACTTTGTGAACAAGTCTATGCTTTGGACACACACCTATTTGAATATTGGTGCCTGTCTTATGTTCTGAGTAGACCACTAATAAAAAATATGCTAAAGATTAATTCCAGACTGTATTAATCAGTCAGGTACAAGGAAGCATTTCTCTACCACTCTGTACCAACTAACCTTTGTGGGCTCCAAACAGCGAAGCTGTTGTTTTTTTTCTTGAAATGTCTGTGATGGATAAGATACTGAAGCTATTGTTGTGCAAGTCAAAAAGACACCAAGCCAAAGTGCACATCCTGCATTATATGCCCAAATGCAATGTATTGGGAACAATAAGATACTTGTCCACATTAAACAAAAGCAAACAGAGTTCTGTAATGTGACTCAGAAAGAGCCCTGGGCTGTTGCTGAAAGTATGCGTTGAAAACGTACAGCTGTGAATTTGCATTTTTCAACTGAACTAAAAAATGCAGTCAATATTTGCACTTCATTAATAATAACATTTTCCAGTGTTGCCCTAGTCGTGCAGAAAATAAATGACAGTCAGAAAAGTCTCTCTAAAATGCTTCTATTGTATGTTAACAATGTTACATTCCTGTTAATTAATAGCAGAGCTTTGCAGAGGTGTGTAGCATGCTGCAGGATAACATCTACCGTATTTTGCCGGACTATAAGGCGCACTTAAAATCCAATTAAAAATCTGTCAATATGTTTTAGTGCTACTTTGGTAAGCTACGAAGCTACACCGCTTGATTGAACTTGAAACATTATGGCTACCATAGTCAGACCTGCTGTGCTTTATCAATCCATCCATTTTTCCTCTGCTTGTCCATCTTGGGTTCGCGGGTGGTACTGAAGCCTATCCCAGCTGCACTCGGTCAAAAGGCGGGGTACACTCTGGAGAAAACATAGTTATTATAGTGTGTGTGTATAAGGACTCCAAAATGGTACCTATTAGGAGACATGTTACCTGCATTTAGTTTCACACTATTATGCTAAACAAACTTTTTTTGTCTGGCGTTTTTATTTGCAATATTGTGAAAAACCAACTTTTATCTATTGATACCTGCTCATGTGTTTTTGGGATCTGCATAAGTCCCGAAAATCTGCGCGTGTGCCCTATTTTGTACAGTAATCCGCGCCAATGCCGTAGTCATTGACATCTTTGTGTTTCTCTACCCTCTTGTTGTGGGGGCATTCATTCTCAATGCAAAATAGCGTACAGTTGTAACTTATATCTGTCAGTAGACTTGCTATGGACGCACAAACAACTACCGGTACAACAAATATGATGGAGAAAAGACGCTGTCGAAGTGGAGGCACGTAACTTGGACTGCCCAGAAAATGGCGCATCATGAAGAGACGGTCAAAAAGCAGCTTGAAGATGGTCTGTAAAACATAATACGTGCAACATTTGTGCAAATAAGCACCATTGCATGTTATGCAGACCACAAGGATTTGTTTTAAATGTGGAAAAAAATCATAATATGAGCCCTGTGGAGGAGGGCGTGGCCTGCGGCCCTGCATCAGAGCGGGGTGTGCCAGGACCGGCTTCGAAGACCGCGACAGGTGTGTAGATGGCCCAAGTAGGCCTTGTTATCTAATCACCTTTCGCCTTTATTAGCAGCAGCCATGATGAGACGATTAGTTGGAGTTGGAAGTGCTGCTGAGCGACACGGACTGAGAGAAAGACACTTTGCTGAAAAGCAGAAGTCTTTGCACCATTTTAGGAATATAAAACAGTGTCATACCCAGAATTCCGGGCTCTCCTTGCAGTGTGTGGTGGTCTGAAGAACCCAATGGAGTGCAACCTCTACAAGCCCGTTAATGCGGTGCACCTTTTGTATAAAAATAGATCTGAATTAACCCTCTCATCGGCAGTGCGTCAAATAATCCTGTGCGCCCTATGGTCAGAAAAATAATTCATTGCTGCCAACCAAACGATGTGAGCTAATCTCGAGTGCCTGTGTAAATTAAGATGCCTGTTTTTGCACTAAAGTAACCCAAGTTTCACTTTGACCAGATGCTTTTTGGCTGTATTTTTGACCACTCTTCTTTGCAATATTGGTTCATTAAATAGTTCGCTTTTCTGGCACGGACATGGTCTACACCTGTTCTGTTGGGTTTGGAGCTTTGGGGAAAAATATTCAAGCATATGAAATTTCTGTGAAATTTCTGTATCTTTAAACACGTAAAAATATCACTTTTTTTTTTCTTCTTTTTTAATGAAATATCCATAAAAATGTGACCTTAGAATAATTTGTTGAATCCTGGCCTCAACCGCAGGTACTCGCTGTTCCTCTTGCCTAAACGCCACACTGAGTTAGAGTACGAGGAGACGATCAGGAGCACTGAAACAAGCTCACTCAATTCTAGCTAACTACATCTATTAGTTTTCAGAACCACAGCGTGGATGGCTGGCCACGTTGCTGCTAATCATGTTTGGATGATTACAATCCAAACACTGTTAGTTCCGAACCAGTTGTAGTTCTAGAGGGTTTATTAGTAGCCAGGTAGAAGATATGTTTTTGACTTGAGTGATTGTATTTTACCTAAGTTGCTACAAGATAGAGTTGCCAAATGGAAAACATTTTCTAAGTTCTTTGCTTGCACGTCATAGAACTTTATATTACATTTTCAATTATAATATTGTTAGTAAATTATCTACTAAAAAAGTATATGGTAAATTACATTGGGCAGGTAACCGTCAAAAACCCAAAATAAGTTGGTAGATGAGAATAAATGTCAGGGTAAAATATAGTGTGGAAATGAACACAATTGCAGGAAATGTAGTATTGATTTTCAACATTTTCTTTTCGGGTTTGCATGGTAGCACTTTGTGCTGATAGAAATGTTCCTTTTTTCCTCTCAATTTTCCCCCTTTTTTTCTCAAAGAATGCTCGCATCCCTGGACATTTCAGAAGCTTAATTATTGCCTGCATTATCTATTCCAAACCCAGTTTTTGATGTGTCTTTAGTAGAGCTGGGCGATATGGCTCAAAATTAGTTTTTAATAGTTAAAATAATATTTTTTTATAATATATCAAAAGTAAGGACCAGAAGAAAAGTATATTAGATTTAAGTATTTTCATTTGAACTGTAACCTTCCTCTGATTATAATCCCCTCAGCGATCATGGCAGATAGCAAAGGAAATGTCAACACAACCATGGAAAACACTTAATCAATGTAAACAAAATTCTAAAATCACATTGAACACTTAATATAAATCTCTTTTAAAAAGATGCAAAAATAAGAAACATGTAAGAAATGCTTAATAAAATGTAAAAAAATAGTGCAAAGTAGGGCTTTTAAGTATCGTGATATTTTTAGGCCATATCGCGATGCACATATATATGTATGTTGCCTGAGCCTTGAATTAACAATTAATACATATAATCACAGCAGTATGATGATTCTATGTGTATACATTAAAACATTCTTCTTCATACTGCATTAATAGATGCTCATTTTAAACTTTCATGCAGAGAAGAAAATCACAACTTTAAAAAATCACTATTTCATACGGTGTTGATCTGGAAATGTTTGCCTCGGCATTTTGATGGTGTGGAGAAGTTGACATGCGGTGTAAGCACTCTTCATTCTCTAGCGGGTGACTTTTCAAATGATGCTACATATTAGCAGTTATGCTACTTTTTATAGCAACGCTTTTGCCCCACACTTGACAAAATACGGTTATCTGTTCGACATATTACACTTGAAACCAAACCACCGCCCGACGATGGACCCACTGCTGTTTTTCTTGGGAATTAATTCTTCCTTTATTTGTTACCAGATTCGCACCTTCTCTCTCTCTCGTATTACCACTCCGCTAGCATCACAGCTAACGTTAACCATGCTGCTACCTCTTTGCTCCGCGAGGGCATATACAGTGGGGCAAAAAAGTATTTAGTCAGCCACCGATTGTGCAAGTTCTCCCACTTAAAATTATGACAGAGGTCTGTATTTTTCATCATTGGTACACCTCAACTGTGAGAGACAGAATGTGAAAAAAAAATCAGGAATTCACATTGTAGGAATTTTTAAGAATTTATTTGTAAATTATGGTGGAAAATAAGTATTTGGTCAACCATTCAAAGCTCTCACTGATGTAACGAGGTTTTGGCTCAGAATCTCACAATACATGGTCCCATTCATTCTTTCCTTAACACGGATCAATCGTCCTGTCCCCTTAGCAGAAAAACAGCCCCAAAGCATGATGTTTCCACCACCATGCTTCACAGTAGGTTTGGTGTTCTTGGGATGCAACTCAGTATTCTTCTTCCTCCAAACAAGACAAGTTGAGTTTATACCGAAAAGTTCTATTTTGGTTTCATCTGACCACATGAGATGCTCCCAATCCTCAGCTGTATCACCCATGTATCCATTTTGGTATGTGACGTATGTAAGTTTGTGTGCTTGCTGTCCGTGAGAAAGAGAGACAAGAAAGAGTGAGAAGAGCCTGTAGTTTAATGCCAGCAGCTAAAAGCAACTGCGTGAGAACGTTTACTCGAATATCACAATAGTCATTTTCTATATCACACAGAGACAAACTTGCGATATATCGAGTATTTCGATATATCGCCCAGCCCCAGTGCAAAGTGTAAAAATGTAAACAAAAAGAAACTTCAGAAGAACCATTTCTGGCATTAATGATCTTGATGGGGACAAGAGCTTTGCATAATTAACAGACCACATTGGTCTGACTACGGTCCACTTTCAAAAAAAATCCCAAAAAACTGACACTTTCAAGGTGGATTTTCCTGTTTGACAATTTTTCACTCTCTGCAGCACTCATTTTTAGTTTCTCTTCTCACTTCTATGCAAAGAATAAACAACGAGGCAACAAGATGGCGCAAGCAAACATGATAGTTGATACTGTTACCTGACTGGCTGTTAGAGTATCAATCCCATCCATCTTCCGTCCGCTTATCCGAAGTCGGGTCGCGGGGGCAACAGCCTAAGCAGGGAAACCCAGACTTCCCTTTCCCCAGCCACTTCGTCTAGCTCTTCCCGGGGGATCCCGAGGCGTTCCCAGGCCAGCCGGGAGACATAGTCTTCCCAACATGTCCTGTGTCTTCCCCGTGGCCTCCTACCGGTTAGACGTGCCCTAAACACTTCCCTAGGGAAGCGTTCGGGTGGCATCCTGACCAGATGCCCGAACCACCTCATCTGGCTCCTCTCGATGTGGAGGAGCAGCGGCTTTACTTTGAGTTCCTCCCGGATGGCAGAGCTTCTCACCCTAAGGGAGAGCCCCGCCACACGGCGGAGGAAACTCATTTCGGCCGCTTGTACCCGTGATCTTATCCTTTCAGTCATGACCCAAAGCTCATGACCATAGGTGAGGATGGGAATGGAGATCGACCGGTAAATTGAGAGCTTTGCCTTCCGGCTCAGCTCCTTCTTCACCACAACGGATCGGTACAACGTCCGCATTACTGAAGACACCGCATCGATCCGCCTGTCGATCTCACGATCCACTCTTCCCCCACTCGTGAACAAGACTCCTAGGTACTTGAACTCCTCCACTTGGGGCAGGGTCTCCTCCCCAACCCGGAGATGGCACTCCACCCTTTTCCGGGTGAGAACCATGGACTCGGACTTGGAGGTGCTGATTCTCATTCCGGTCGCTTCACACTCGGCTGCAAACCGATCCAGTGAGAGCTGAAGATCCCGGTCAGATGAAGCCATCAGGACCACATCATCTGCAAAAAGCAGAGACCTAATCCTGCGGTCACCAAACCGGAACCCCTCAACGCCTTGACTGCGCCTAGAAATTCTGTCCATAAAAGTTATGAATAGAATCGGTGACAAAGGACAGCCTTGGCGGAGTCCAACCCTCACTGGAAATGTGTTCGACTTACTGCCGGCAATGCGGACCAAGCTCTGGCACTGATCGTACAGGGAGCGGACCGCCACAATAACACAGTCCGATACCCCATACTCTCTGAGCACTCCCTACAGGACTTCCCGAGGGACACGGTTGAATGCCTTCTCCAAGTCCACAAAGCACATGTAGACTGGTTGGGCAAACTCCCATGCACCCTCAAGAACCCTGCTGAGAGTATAGAGCTGGTCCACAGTTCCACGACCAGGACAAAAACCACACTGTTCCTCCTGAATCTGAGGTTCGACTATCCGGCGTAGCCTCCTCTCCAGTACACCTGAATAAACCTTACCGGGAAGGCTGAGGAGTGTGATCCCACGATAGTTGGAACACATCCTCCGGTCCCCCTTCTTAAAGAGAGGAACCACCACCCCGGTCTGCCAATCCAGAGGTACCGCCTCCGATGTCCACGTGATGCTGCAGAGTCTTGTCAACCAATACAGCCCCACAGCATCCAGAGCCTTAAGGAACTCCGGGCGGATCTCGTCCACCCCCGGGGCCTTGCCACCGAGGAGCTTTTTAACTACCTCAGCGACCTCATCCCCAGAAATAGGAGAGTCCACCACAGATTCCCCAGGCACTGCTTCCTCATAGGAAGACGTGTTGGTGGGATTGAGGAGGTCTTCGAAGTATTCCTTCCACCTATCCACAACATTCGCAGTTGAGGTCAGCAGAACACCATCCGCACCATACACGGTGTTGATAGTGCACTGCTTCCCCTTCCTGAGGCGGCGGACGGTGGTCCAGAATCGCTTCGAAGCCATCCGAAAGTCGTTTTCCATGGCTTCCCCGAACTCCTCCCATGTCCGAGTTTTTGCCTCAGCGACCGCTGAAGCCGCACACCGCTTGGCCTGTGGGTACCTGTCCACTGCCTCCGGAGTCCTATGAGCCAAAAGGACCCGATAGGACTCCTTCTTCAGCTTGACGGCATCCCTCACCGCTGGTGTCCACCAAGGGGTTTTAAGATTGCCGCCCCGACAGGCACCAACTACCTTGCGGCCACAGCTCCGATCAGCCGCTTCGACAATAGAGGTGCGGAACATGGTCCACTCGGACTCAATGTCCAGAACCTCCCTCGTGACATGTTCGAAGTTCTACCGGAGGTGGGAATTGAAACTTTCTCTGACAGGAGACTCTGCCAGACGTTCCCAGCAGACCCTCACAATGCGTTTGGGCCTGCCAGGTCGGTCCGGCATCCTCCCCCACCATCGCAGCCAACTCACCACCAGGTGGTGATCGGTAGAAAGCTGCGCCCCTCTCTTCACTCGAGTGTCCAAAACATAAGGCCGCAAATCCGATGACACAACTACAAAGTTGATCATAGAACTGCGGCCTAGGGTGTCCTGGTACCAAGTGCACATATGGACACCCTTATGTTTGAACATGGTGTTTGTAATGGACAAATTGTGACGAGCACAAAAGTCCAATAACAAAACACCACTCTGGTTCAGATCCGGGTGGCCATTCTTCCCAATCACGCCTCTCCAGGTTTCACTGTCGTTGCCAACATGAGCGTTGAAGTCCCCCAGTAGGACAAGGGAATCACCCGGGGGAGCACTTTCCAGTACTCCCTCGAGTGTACCCAAAAAGGGTGGGTACTCTGAACTGCCGTTTGGTGCGTAAGCACAAACAACAGTCAGGACCCGTCCCCCCACCTGAAGGCGGAGGGAGGCTACCCTTTCGTCCACTGGGTTGAACTCCAACGTGCAGGCTTTAAGCCGGGGGGCAACCAGAATTGCCACCCCAGCCTGTCGCCTCTCACTGTCGGCAACGCCAGACTGGAAGAGGGTCCAGTCCCTCTCGAGAGAAGTGGTTCCAGAGCCCTTGCTGTGCGTCGAAGTGAGTCCGACTATATCCAGCTGGAACTTCTCCACTTCACGCACTAGCTCAGGCTCTTTCCCCCCCAGTGAGGTGACGTTCCACGTCCCAAGAGCTAGCTTCTGTAGCCGAGGATCGGACCGCCAAGTGCCCTGCTTTTGGCTGCCGCCCAGCTCACATTGCACCCGACCTCTATGGCCCCTGCTATGGGTGGTGAGCCCATTGGAGGGGTGACCCACGTTGCCTCTTTGGGCTGTGCCCGGCCGGGCCCCATGGGAACAGGCCCGGCCACCAGGCGTTCGCCATCGTGCCCCACCTCCAGGATGGCTCCAGAGGGGGGCCCCGGTGACCCGCGTCCGGGCGAGGGAACTCTGGGTCCATGTTTTATCTTCTTCATAGAGGTCTTCGAGCTGCTCTTTGTCTGATCCCTCACCTAGAACCTGTTTGCCTTGGGAGACCCTACCAGGGGGCATAAAGCCCCCGGACAACATAGCTCCTAGGATCATTGGGACACGCAAACTCCTCTACCACGATAAGGTGGCAGCTCAGAGAGGAGGAGTATCACTCCCACCGGTCAGAAATCCCCTTCTGCATTGTTAAGTTACCAGAGAGCGAGTGCTTTTGTTCATGCAACCAACCTTGCTTCACAAACTACGTTTTTTTCCGACAAAGAAAAAAATATATATAAAGCATTATTGAACACATTTTTCATTGATATCAATTATGTGTCTATTGTTATGATTCGAGGTGAAATTGGAGAATTTGGAGGTAATCCTTTGTCTGCCACCATGCTTAATAATTGGTACAATGTTTTTAGATTTTAAATGTTTACCTCAAGAGTTTTTAGATTTTAAATGTTTACCTCAAGAGTACATAGAAGGGGTGTTTTACATTTCACTCCATGACAGGTAAAACTGGCTTCAGTGTTGACAGTAACACGGGTGATCCAGTAGTTTCCAGTTTATGGCAGGCTTATGGTTCCTTGGTTGTTCTAGAACACTCGAACCAATGTCCTTTCATCTAAAGGGTGACAGTATGGGTCTTCTTGGCAGTTGAAGTGGAACACATCCACATAGGTTGGACTTAGTTATTTGAAGTGATGTTCTTAGAAACTGCAGTTGTTAATAGATGGGTCCAATCGGAAACTGTAACATTCACATTGATTTTAAAATCCCCTTGGGTAGTGGTATTCCTTAGTAATGTAATATGTGCACATCCTTTTCGTTGCTTTAATTGCATTTTCATGTAAATGAGTGAGTCTAAATCAGCTTCACGCTGACAAATCACATTGGGAGTAAAGCGAACATAAATGAAAGAAAGACCAAAGAGTTCACTTGTGCAACAGAGCCTCGAGGAACACATTCATACCTGCATTAATTATGGACAACATTCAAGAAGAGAAGCATTGAAAAATAACCCTGTTTCAAATTCATCAATTTGTTTGATAATAATTGCACAATAATCATAACATCGGACAGATAAGTCCAAATAATAATAATTCAAAAAACGCCGCGATGAGGAAAGACAACCTTTTTTGCATGCTATTTGCACCGAATGTTCTGCAAACATTCCGCAAGGAGGGAAAAACATTGAGCTTCAGCATATCAAACCTTCACATAAACTTGAAACATCAGCAGGGATACTACAGGGTTTTTAAAGCCTGGGTATATGCCTGCGCTGCTAAAAAAATCTGCCCCAAAGCCGGCTACAAAAAAAAGTTCCCAATACTGCAGCTGTCAAGAAATAATACAGTGTATCTGATTTTTTAAGCATTGTCAAAAAATCTTTTGCAATATTGAGTATTTATAAACTGCACTTCCATGCATTCCAGTACAGTTAATCTATAGCTATGTGCACATGGACACATTTAATTGGATTGAAAGCCTAACCTTTATAAAAATGCTTCATGTAAACACGCCATTTAGAATGGTCCGACCCGATCAAAATCGGATCAACATTTTTGTCAAGATGGGGGGGTCACAGCTTGCTGCGAGGTCGTTCTCCCAGGAAGGCAGACGGACTACTCGGGTAAAAACATGATTTAATCTTGAATCTCAAAAAGGTGAAAACAAAACGGCGCACAAGGCGAAAGCACAATTTGACGCATAAAACAAAACTAACAGACTGAACTATGGACATGAAACAAAAGTAGCTAACTTTGGCATGAATAAACAAAAACTTACTTGGCATTGCATGAAACAAGCAAGACTTACTGTGGCAAGAACAGAGCATGAAACGATCAATGACGCCAGGACGACTGACAGGCAAAGACGAGCTTAAATACTGCCTCTGATTAGTGCTCTGGAAGCAGGTGAGCAGGCGAGCACAAATCAGAGACAGGTGAACACAAGAGTAACCAAGGTGACAAAACAAACAAGGAAGTGCAAACAGGAACTAATGGAGTCGTCATGAAAACTAAAACAAACGAGGGTGCACAAAAACAGGAACTAATGGAGTCCAAAATTATCAGAAAAATAACAAAACATAATCCAAACCACCCGATCGAGATTGTTGGTTTATGCCGAAAGTCCTTCGGATTGTAGAGCATGAAAACACATCTTCTAAAATTCGGGTTAGAAGTATCCTTAATGCGCATGTCTTTGATGTTAGCTTTGTAGGAGGGGGGACTACATTTGATAGTGTTGGAACTTCCGCCCGATTATAGCCTGGATAGGCACCAGCGCCCCCCGCAACCCAAAGGGAATAAGCGGTAAAAATGGATGGATGGATGGATGGATGGTATAAAGAGGTTGGCTTGCTGCTGTCTCCCACATTCAACATTGACAGACGTAGCGTTATATTCTATTAATTATGTTGCTTTAAAACGAGAGAGGCAAAAACAAAAGGTATGGTATGGAGTGTCATGTGTCGATGTAACAATAAAAGAAGGTAGCCAGTTGTTGTCTTAACGAGATGTTTTATTCGCAACATTACAGGTACTCCAAGTGGTAATTGCTAGCCTCACACAGAATATTGAAACATGAAGACAGGCCTCAACCCGCACATAATCACAACATAAAAAGCACAGAACAGCTACATTTCAAAAAGAGAGGTAAGACAAAAGTAGTGAACAGAAGGAAAATATTAGAAATTAATACTGTGATGTCGAACAAGCTGAATTGCACAAAGCCATGTTTGATAACAGTGCAAGTCACTGCTTCTTCAGCACCTGCAGTGAGCAAACTTGTCCAAAAGATGGCGCTATAGCACAAATAATAGCACACCTTTCTGTTTATCTTAGGTTCTGTGCATGTCAAAATAAAAATTTCCAATCCTAGGCGTGATGCATGAAAATGCACGTCCTAATCAGATAACTTGCAGGGTCCATGCACACACTAACGTTCTAATCTGATAGATGATCAGAGTAAATAAATGTTGTTCACGTAAACGTGGCTTCGGACTGGTATGTGTCTGAAGTTTTCTGACGTTTGTCCAGAGTCATTTGCGGCGCACAGCTAATGTGTTTGACGGCCCCCGCACATTCTAAAAATACTATTAATATGGAGAGAAAAAAAAAACTAACAGCAAAACAGGTGAAATGTAACAAGAAAAAGTTGCAATTTTAACCTTTGTAACTCAAAGCTACCTTGCAGACTGTTTTTTTTAAAGTCGTCATTCGTTAAAAAATAATAATGAATCAAAATCGATGTTTACAATAATTGACTTATTCAAGTGTCCAATTACTTCATGTCTAAAATTTCACTTTGAAATATTTTTTGGAGAACATGTTTCATATTTTGTGTGTTTGCAGAATAAAAAACAATGTTTTCTTTAACAAAAAGGGCATAAAACAAACAAACAAACAAACCAAAAAACATGAAACGTATAATTGACAGGATGGATCTGAAATTGACTTTGACACTTAAGCGTTGAAAGAAAAAAAAAATAAAAAAGAAAAATGTATGTATAAATGTATATATATATATATATATGACTTATTTATGACACTTTTATGAGTAGGCTCCTTTTGTATCCCCAAGAATTTTAGTGGGATGTTTTAAAAAAATTAACATTGTCATTGCTCACAAAAAATAAAAAATCAACGTTATGAATTATTGACCTATTTAATCATGGTTTTGATTACTTCTCATCAAATATTTTACTTTGACATTTTTTGGGTGGAAAATATTGCATATTTTGGGTTTTTACCATACAAAACGGATTTAACAAAAATTGCTTAAAACACGAAATAAAAAAATAATTAAAATGATATGTCTACAGATAGACCTGAAGTTGATCTAGAGATTTAGGCATATATATATATATATATATATGCCTAAATATATATATATATATATATATATATATATATATATATATATATGTCTATCTGTGTTGGCCCTGCGATGAGGTGGGGACTGGTCCAGGGTGTACGCCGCCTTCCACCCGATTGTAGCTGACCCCCGCGACCCCAAAAAGCAGTAGTAAATGGATGGATGGATATATACATATACATGTGTGTATATATACATACACACACACACATATATATATATATATACACACATATATACACATATATATACACACACACACACAAACACACACACACACACAAACAATATATATATATATATATATATATATATATATATATACACATATATATATATATATGCATATATATATACACATATCCCCGGGACCAAACTTGAGGAGAGCCTTAAATGTTTAAAAAAAAAAAAAATCTGTATTGTTTTGGTTTTGAAAGTATCAGAATGGCCCCCATATACTTTGATTTTTTTAGTGTGCGGCCCTCTGTTGAAAAAGTTTGAACATCCCTGGCTTACAGTAGGAATTTATGCCTCTTCCATTTGCATTTGACATTAGTTTGAAACGTCGTTTCGCTGGGAAAAAACAGACAAAATGGACAACAGCTGTGACAATACAATGATACCTCTGTGGTGATTCCTTCCTCTCTTGGTACTGTAAGTCATGCTTGTTGTTGGTATTCAGCAATGCGGTCGATTAGTGTCTGCAGTTGTTTTGAGAGCAGGAAACATTAGCATTTAGATGTGCAGAGAAACTCACCTGCTGCTTTCATTGGTAGGTTGTGCAGGGAAATTGCCATTAAGTAAATGTCCCCTTTGGGGTGACACATTGTACTATACAGTATTGTCAATAGATGCATTAAGTAAATGTTTTTCCATTGATGGTTATTGTTCAAGCATGTCAAATGAGAAGAGGGCGGAATGCACAAGTGCTTTGCAGTACCTGTCTCTCAATCTATTGTATGCACAGCAAAGCATGTTTGTTGACTAACAACATAGATTATGAGTCATTATTTGTGTGATGTCAGGCGAGCATAATACAAGACTTGCTCAGTTACTGTGTAGAATATAAGATCAAGATGCTTTTTTGGCTGTAAAAGTCAGGACAGATTTGGTTTAATTAAAATAAGCAATGATGATGTTATGTTTATTTTGTTATCTCATGTTTTCACATTACATATTGGGGCTGCACGGTGGTTTAGTGGTGAGCATATCAACCTTACTGTTAGGAGATTATGTGTTAAAAACTCATTTGGAGAATCTCTGTGTCACGTTTACATGCTCGGGGTTTTTTCTCCAGATACTCCGGGCTCAACTTTGCCAGTACACTCTAATATTAACACTGAATTTGTAACCTTATACTTTTGTGGTTTATCGTATTCAATAATTATATTTAACTTGATCACGGTTTAACAGGTGTAAACCATGTCAAATGATATAAAACCATGATTATTATTTATTGAACACATAAACCTGTACATACAACAACATTTGTAGACCTGAATAAACGTCTTGTCATGCATCATTCATTCAGTGCTTTTCATATACGTATAAGGCGCATTAAAGGAGTTATATTATTTTTTATTCTCTACTTTTAAAATACTTCCTTGCGATCTACATAACATGTAATGGTGGTTCTTTGGTCAACATTTTGCATAAATTAGGTTTTACAGACCGTTTTCAAGCTACTTTCTAACCGTCTCTTCAGCATGCGCCTTTTGGTGGGCGGTTTTGTTTATATGTCTTCTCCCCGCCAGCCATGTTGCGATTTTTAGCGCTTCCATAGCGAGACTGCTGACAGATTAAGTAAGTTTGAACCATAAACTACTTTGTATTACTGGAGAAATGTCAATAGAGAAGAACGAATGCCCCACAACAAGACGATAGAATAAAAATGAGCTTATTGAATACGTCGTGGACTACACTGGCGGATGGGCGCAAATTCTTTGGACTTATACAAATCCCAAATACACAACAACCGGTTCCAAAAGGTAAGAAAAATTGGTTTTGCATCATAGGGCGAAACTAAACGCCAGATGATGTGTCTCCTAATTTTGGGATAGGCATTTTGGGGTTCTTATACACACCATAATAATACCCATATGTTGAAGCATAGTACGTCTGACTACGGTAGCCGTAATACTTGTGAAGCTGTGCGGCTTCGTACCTTACCAAAGTCATACTAAAACATTTGGACAGATTTTTGTGCGCTGTGTGTAATGTTCTATATTGTCAAGAAAACATCAATGCTTTTCTCTTGCTTGCTAATATAATTTATTGAACAAGCGTCAACATGCAGTCCACAAGTATCTCTTGTGTGACTGCCTTCTACTGGTCACACTTATCATTACACTATGTACAACATAAAATTAATTCGAAGTCAGTAAACACAACCAGATTTAATACAAACATAAGGCGCACCAGCTTTTAAGGCACACTGTTGAATTTTGACAAAATGAAATAATTTTAAGGTTAATACAGTATATGTTTAGTTTCTCCAATTTGGCCATGTTTTGGAAAAAAGAATAGAGTTTTTAACCCCATTGAAAAACTCCATATACTGAAATTTCTAGACTTTAAGCCACTACTATTTTCCCAGGCTTTGAACCCTGCGCTTAAACAATGTTACTCCTAATTTTTGGATTTTTCCTGATCCCAAGCTTCCCATGCAGCCAATACATTAATCTCGTCACGTTCAACCAATGAAATTTCGGAACGGGTCACAGCTGGTGGTGTCTTATTGACTGCATGAAAAGATTAGTTTGACAGCATTTGTTGGATTGACCAACTTTTCAAAGCATTAGAAAAGTCACAAAGAACTCAAGGAATCTCTAAGAAAGAGCACTGTAGACTTGCATAAATTGGTCAATTGTAAAGAACTGTTGATTTCAAGCAAACAATAGCGCCTTAGTATCCATTAATTATTTAAATATGCCAGGGTCATGAAGAAAATTCAAGAGCGACGGTATGGATTCACATATAGCAGAGTCATAGAATGGGTTTAATGCATCTGCTCCTTGCTAGATATATATCCATCCATCCATCCATTTCTACTGCTTATTCCCTTTGGGGTCGCGGGGGGCGCTGGTGCCTATCTCAGCTACAATCGGGCGGAAGGCGGGTACACCCTGGACAAGTCGCCACCTCATCGCAGGGGCTAGATATATATGATTACCTTTATCTTTTATATAAAAAAATTTATCAATTAAGGTTCCAAACGGATTCACTAAGACCAAGCCCCCTTCCAGTATAATGGTAAAGGTTAAGGTGAAAGAAGACCCTGTCCCGAAATTGACTCACTAAAACGTGACAGAAATTTGCTGTTGGACATGCCAGATGCCTTCTGAAAAACCTTTTATGTTCAGACGAAACACAAATTGAGTTGTTTGGCCACAATAACAAGAAGTATCTTCTTAATTTAGTTTTTTTGATTTAGTGATCCAAAAACTCTGAGGTACGCTGAAGCATTTTCTAAAGACCTAAAAGCATGAAAGGATAAATCCTCTAATTTAGGTTTATATTTGATGACCTAAAAAAGGAACATAGGATACAAATGTATTCTTTGTTCTGTAGTGATTGTCTTTTTTTGTTTGATGCTCACCTTAATTCTCTCTGGTTGTCTGTTTTAGGTCATTGTCTGGAGTGAAAAGTACAGCAGTTCCTCCCAGCCAACCTGCAGATATACAGTACGTGAGTTCAGTACTCTCAGCTGACTGACTTTCACAGTGTTATTTTCAAGAATGTGATGTCTACTGCAGCGAGGTTGTCTAAGGTGTGATATCGAGGACCAGCGTCCTCTGCAGTGGACGTTTGTGTTTTTCTGAAATGTGTAACTCCAACAAAACAGAACAAAAAGGGAAAGGATATGATACAGTGGAACCAATTTAGGTCGACCTTGTTAATGTTGACAACACAGTTAAGTCAATACCTGCTGTGCCCTAAAGCAGTGTTTCTTAACCATTGGGCTGCGGCCCATTGTGGACCTTATGGACCACAGCTGTACTCAGTTGTAATAAACATTTTCACCACTTGTGGCAATAATGACAATGTCAAACAAGCAAAAAAAGTCTCCTTAGCGCAAAAATTATGACTAAAGTGGTGAAGATGTATTTATATCCGCTCTTAAATTTTAATGACAGTTTAAGAAACATATATTATTTATTATTCATTTAGTTTGAATTTATTTATTTTAGTTTTTATGAGTCCCTTCTTGTGTAATATATTTGATTAGTAATTATTTTGTAATCAATCTGACCAAAGTCTTGATGATAATCTTGGGGATTAACACGTTTCCATATCATTTGACAAGGTTTATCCTGTTAAACTGTAAGTAGGTTACATATAATTATTGAATATGATTCAAATCAAGAGTAAGATTACAGTTGGCCCCACATCGTGGAAAAGTTGAGTCCCGAGATCAAAAAGGTTAAAAACCGCTGCCCTAAAGTGCCTGCTTAAAGGGGCCCTAGTATGCAAAACCAACTTATTTTACCTATTGGTACCTGCTGTTGTGTATTTGGTTGAAATAGGCGGACATTGTTTCTGTACGGCTACACCAATAGAGTGCATATGAGAGCAGTAAGTTGTGGGTGCTGTGATCTGCGTGGCGGCGAAGACAAGGTTTTTTTTATTAATGCACTTGGGATGTAACAATATGAAAATTTTATATCATGGTTATTGTGATCAAAATGATAGACTTAGACTAGACTTCCTTTTTATTGTCATTCAATTTTGAACTTTACAGTACAAATAAGAACAACATTTTGTCGCATTAGCTCTTGGTAGGGCAGGATAAACAAAGAAATAAGGTGCAGATATATAAATAAATAGATTACTGTACAGATACATATATTGCACTTTTGCATATGCATCCAGGTTTATGGATGTATGTTATATTGTCTTTTTTTCAATGGGTTCCAATGTACTATGTGAGGTAGTCCAGAAATGGTACTGGAATCACAGTCAAAATTCTGTAGTCCCCTCCCACTCTCAATGACTGAGGTTGCCAGATAGATAGATAGATAGATAGATAGATAGATAGTACTTTATTGATTCCTTCAGGAGAGTTCCTTCAGGACAATTAAAATTCCAGCAGCAGTGTACAGAGTTGAGATCAATTTAAATAAAAGTAAAAAGTAAATAATGGGGGTTTAAATGGAAACAAAAAAGAGAAATATTACAATGAGAATAAAAACTAAAAAGCAACAATGGGAATAAAAATATAACAGTAAAATAAGAATATAACACGACAAAGTAGGCAGTAGTGACCATGTTATGAAAACGTATTGCACTGTTTTAATGTTTTGCATCCCCTGTCATCCTAGTACCCCTCGCCTCCCGCCCCAGCGAGGAGTTGTACAGTCTAATGGCGTGTGGGACAAATGAGTTTTTGAGTCTATTAGTCCTGCACTTGGGATGAAGCAGTCTAGAACTGAACAGGCTCCTCTGGCTGCTGATAACGCTATGCAGAGGGTGACTGGCATCATCCAGGATGCTCACTAGTTTGTCAACAGTCCTCTTCTCTGCCACCGTCACCAGTGAGTCCAGTTTCATTCCGATTGTAGAACCGGCCCGCCTGATCAGTTTCTCAAGTCTGGAGCTGTCTTTCTTAGATGTACTGCCCCCCTAGCACACTACCATGTAGAACAGAACACTGGCAACCACAGACTGGTAGTACATCCACAGGAGTTTTTTGCAGATGTTGAAGGAGTGCAGTCTCCTGAGGAAGTACAGCCTGCTCTGTCCTTTCTTGTACTGGTGGTCCGTGTTAACAGTCCAGTCCAGCTTATTGTCCACCCAAACCCCGAGGTACTTGAATGAGTCCACGGTCTGTACCTCAACTCCCTCGATCACAATAGGTTGTGACCGTGGACTCGACCTCCCAAAGTCAATGACCAGCTCCTTGGTCTTTGATGGATTGAGCTGCAAGAGGTTCGTGTGGCACCAGACAACAAAGTCCCTCACCAGATTCCGAAACTCCTCCTCTCTGCTGTCCCTGATGCACCCGACGATGGCTGTGTCATCCGCGTACTTCTGGATGTGACACATCTCTGAGTTGTAGCAGAAGTCAGCGGTGTACAGGGTAAAGAGAAGAGAAGATACGCAGCTGAATCAAAATCCTTCTCAAAGGAACTACAAATGGTAATAGACGAGTCCTACGCTGTAGGTTTCTCTTGTTTGTGCTTCTTGCAAGATAGTTTACTATATTATTATGCTGTTATAGTCCGGACAGATTGTTGGCATTACCCTGCTAAAATGTATAGTTTGACCGCACGGACCACCATCGAAATAATTATATGTATAATAATATATTATATATCGTAAAGGCCTACTTTGATGACAAGCCAAGGCCAACAGTAATACAACCGCCACGTTTTGCTCAGCATATCTCCATTTTGCATCCAACCTGACACTAGGGGTGTAACGGTACACAAAAATTTCGGTTTGGTATGTACCTCGGTTTGGAGGTCACGGTTTGGTTCATTTTCGGTACAGTAAAAAAACAACAAAATATAAATGTTTTATTTATTTACCAAATTTGTAAACAATGGCATAACATACATATACACACAGAGTCCATTGCCAAGGTTAATGTGTTTAACATATATAAAATAGAAAACTAAATAAGATAAAGCTCAGAATGGTTTCTTAACAAAACCTTCCTAAATATAAAGTGCTTTTTTTGATTGATTGATTGAGGCTTTTATAAGTTGATTGCACAGTACAGTACATATTCCGTACAATTTACCACTAAATTGTAACACCGCAATAAGTTTTTTTAACTTGTTTAAGTCGGGGTCCACGTCGGGGTCCCCCCCCAGCCTGGCTAACTTGGCAGTAAGAGGATATATGTGCTTATTGTTTTTCCACGATAGAAGTGGGTCAAAATCTAGTTTTTAATGCAATACAGCAACCCCCCGCGACCCCGAACGGGACAAGCGGTAGAAAATGGATGGATGGATGGCTTTAAATCTGCTGCTATAAAAACATTTGTTATTGCTTCAGCCCTGCTTGACTCGCCGAGGAGAGGCTGCTTGAATGCGGTGGTGACACTTCAAAGGGGTAAGCATGTTTGACATGTTGGCAGAAGCGTACCCCACTGCTGCTGAACAACGTCGGCAAACCTCCGTCCTCCATTATTGTATCGCACCGCGCAGCCAAAGTGTTCCTAAACGGGAGATATTAACAAGGCAGGAGAGTCTTCCAGCTCTGGCTTTTGCATGTTGTGCTAGCCTGCCGTGTGCTGTGCCTCGCTCTGCATTGTTTACACAACCTGCGGTGCGCTACCTAATATGTCCGTGTGGAAACTTGTTCGGTACACCTCCGAACCGAACCGAAACCCCCGTACTGAAACGGTTCAATACAAATACACGTACCGTTACACCCCTACCTGACACACTGCATTCTCGTCCATGTACGCACATCACCATCTTTCAGTGCAGAGTGCAATTCTATGAGCCAACCCACGTTACGCATAAACCACGTTACGCATAAATCATAAAGCTTAGTCCCATGTCAATACACAAATTAGAACATCATTACATGTAATGCAATATATTGTCCCAAGCAAATACCAGCCCATATGTGTCTGATGCACATACAGTACCAGAAACTGCAATTAGCCGTGCTAATGTTGGAATGCATTTCCTCAGCGTATCAGCATATTGAGAACGAAATAGGCACTGACACTAGGTTTTGCCCTTTCAGTTGGGTGACACACCGACATACAGGCTAACGGGCATATTTTTTTTCCCCTGTTAACCTTTATGTTAATGTTTCATTGACCGGGCTAGGATGCTAAGCTACACTAGTGTGATAGTGCTTCGCCCCTAAGCATTCGTTGCACGAACATACTATCTTTGTTAGACAAGGTCAGAGACTGTATCGGACAATATAGTTTACATACGAAATGTCTATTTCCATGCATTACAGGTAATAAGAAAAAGTAAATGCCTTACTTATCTATCAAGGAGGAAATGAGCAAGTTTGGCGTCAGATGATAAAATCTTCTCCGCCTTCAATAGTCTCCATCTTTCAAAGGCATCCCCGATACAAATCCTCGTTTTGTTCCTGGCTCTGTAATGAATAAGTTGAGAATCGTAACGACGCCTCTTAGATATACTAAGGTCTGACATGTTTGGTAACTTTACCAGTGGCAGTAGCTCGACGAAGGTGGCGGTGCGTAACTGGCAACTTGGATGTGACACACTCACAGACATTCTAATTGGTCAAACAGTGGAAGGCAGGGCATTGAAATTAAAACAATAACTATTATTTGGGGCTGTAAATCTAATTTTGAAATGAGCATATCCCGGCTGAACTACTGTTATGTTATAAAGGTAATCGAAACGAACATTATTTATTAATGTATTTTGACATAACAGGGCCATTTAACGATGGCTTGACATGACATTATAACATTTGGCACCTTTAATTATATACAGTATGCCTGAATAAACAAGGGTCATTATTTATTTGCAAATTATGTGAAAGAAAATTGTTAAGACTTTATGCATTATCATAGCCTATTGTGGCTCTTACGTCTGAGAGAAAGCTAGCTGTCAGCCTTTTTGTTGCTCCTTAAATTGAGTCCTGAGATCCTGAGGCAATAGAGGTGAGATAGGCAGTCTTTATTGCAAACCTTTTCAGTCGTACAAAGCTTGTGGTAAACTAAAGTAGCGGTGCAGCAAAAGGACAACAAAGAAAGCACAGAGTAAAAACAGTCCAAACTAAAATGTAAAGGTAAAAGCGGATAAACAGTCAAAATTAGCTCGGCGGAGTTACGGTTTGTGCAGGCAGACAAAAAAGCAGAGAAAATGGCCAGAGTTGGAGAAGCAAACATACAAATGGGATACAGGCTAACAAAGGGCAGCATATCGTGAAGTATTCCAGGAGAATCAATAACCCGATGCAGGCCAGTAGGAACTGGGGAGGCTAAATTGACAAAGACTGATGAGGGGCAGCTGCAACATGCTAAATTACTCCTCCCACCACAGGAAGGCTTGTATCTCGGTAACACAAAATGGATGTAATAAACAAAATCAGAGGGACTAACAAGACCAAAGTAAAATAACCGAAGTTAAAATCGACAGTAACACAGTGAGGCACTAGCATTTGCATCTGTATACAATTTCCCTTATTTACTTAGGTACTAAATATATATGCTATACAAAGTTAATCCTATTGTTATTGGGTAGATTAGAAAACAAGGGTGGGTAGATGAAGTCAGGAAATAAAATTTCAGTATGTAGATTAGAGCGTGTGGAAAGAAACATTTTGGGTCAGACTCTGGATTGACAAGAAGTACATCCAGGGATGAGGCAAAACAACAGTACAGCTATCCAGAAGCACTAGGGAGCGTCTCAACACTTCCTGCGCTCATCTTTTATTAATTCACAGGAACATTCTTCCTTCTTCTGGGGGAGAAATTAATACAGCTCTCTATCATCCTGACAATACATAGCAGCCTTTGTTATTTTTTTTAACCATCTATCATCAACCGGCTTCTTTTGTCCAAGAAAAAGAAAGTGATGTATAATCGTGTTTTATTTGATCATTCATTAGAATACTTCACAATTCTGTCTTGCTTGTCTTGTTTAATTTTTTTTAGACCAGTGGTTCTAAACCTTTTAGCAGAGGGGTTGGCAAACCAAAAGGTTGAAAGAGCCATAAAAATAAAATCCGTCTGGAGCCGCCAAAAATTGAAAGCCTTATATAAGTGTTATAATGAAGTCAACACATGATGTAAGTATCTATATTAGCTTTATTTCCCTACTATCAAAAGAAATGCACTACAATCTGATTGACTATTGGCATTAACCACCCATAGTAAGGAAATTTTGATCTGAATGTATGTGATTGGATCAGAATATTTTGATTGGCGTGTTTGCATGACACATTTATATTCCGGTTGGGCTTTTATTCTAATTGATTGTGTCCATGTGCACAGAGCTACTGACTGCTGCAGTTCACTATTAATTATGCTGCTATGCAGAATCGCAGGCGGGCACAGAATGTATTTGTGACTGAACTACTTTATAGATTTTTATATCTGAATATTTTTTAATTAGATATTTTGTTTGTTTTCTCTGATTCAACTCCTCAGATATAGTATGTACTAAAAAACCCTGCAGACACTTTTTGTTCAAATAATTTTTGTGTTTGTGGATAAAAAACATTTTGCTCCTGAAATAATCATTAAACATTTATTATTTGTTGGTACACATTATTTTACAGTACTTTCATTAAATATAAGATATACAGTGTTAAGAGTTTTTGAAAAAGTCCACAATCTGGGTCGCCACTTGCTGTTTGCCAAACCACTGGTGAAGAGTACTAATGTATACAAGTAATCAAAGAATACAAATATCAATTTATCATTTGAAATGGTTGTTTAGTAAAGTTACTTAACTTGAAAGAAGTCTTAAAGTATTCAGTACACCATCGATACTTTGTTTACTGCAGAATGAAGTTTGTGTTGACAAGCAAAAAAGCAAAAGCATTTTGAGAGGAAAAACAGTTGTTCTCCTTACCCCCAAAACGTTTCAAAAAAAGAAGCCAAACCATCGCCCTAAAACCGAGGTATGGACCACAGCGTGGCTTATTTGTACCTTTGCAACTCGAGTAAACACAACCTTAGATATGAACAAAATGACAATTGTCTACTTTGAGATTGTCAGTCAAACACGGTGGAATTGTATGTTACTACATACTGCAGTCGTAAATAATACTGCACGCGACAATTAATAAAAACATTTAAATTGTGATATTACGTGCAGAAGGCGGCGTACACCCTGGACAAGTCGCCAATGTTTAGTTTTTTTAATTACTGTATTTTTTGGACTATAATTTGCAGTTTTTTTCATAATTTGGCCGGGGGTGCGACTTGTACTCAGGAGCGACTTATGTGTGAAATTATTAACAGGTTACCGTAAAATAACAAATAATAATATTTAGCTCATTCACGTAAGAGACTAGACGTATAAGATTTCACGGGATTTAGCAATTAAGAGTGACAGATTGTTTGGTAAACGTACAGCATGTTCTATAAGTTATAGTTATTTGAATCACTCTTACCATAATATGTTACGTTAACATACCAGGCACCTTCTCAGTTGATTATTTATGCATCATATAACGTACACTTATTCAGCCTGTTGTTCACTATTCTTTATTTATTTTAAATTGCCTTTATAATGTCTATTCTCCTCCCCAAGTGGAGGAGTTCAAGTACCTAGGAGTCTTGTTCACGAGTGGGGGAAGAGTGGATCGTGAGATCGACAGGCGGATCGATGCGGTGTCTTCAGTAATGCGGACGTTGTACCGATCCGTTGTGGTGAAGAAGGAGCTGAGCCGGAAGGCAAAGCTCTCAATTTACCGGTCGATCTCCATTCCCATCCTCACCTATGGTCATGAGCTTTGGGTCATGACTGAAAGGATAAGATCACGGGTACAAGCGGCCGAAATGAGTTTCCTCTGCCGTGTGGCGGGGCTCTCCCTTAGAGATAGGGTGAGAAGCTCTGCCATCCGGGAGGAACTCAAAGTAAAGCTAAAGCTCCTCCACATCGAGAGGAGCCAGATGAGGTGGTTCAGGCATCGGGTCAGGATGCCACCCGAATGCCTCCCGAGGGAGGTGTTTAGGGCACGTCCAACCGGTAGGAGGCCACGGGGAAGACCCAGGACACGTTGGGAAGACTATGTCTCCCGGCTGGCCTGGGAACGCCTCGGGATCTCCCGGGAAGAGCGAGACTGGGGAGAGTGGCTGGGGAGAGGGAAGTCTGGGCTTCCCTGCTAAGGCTCCTGCCCCAGCGACCCGACCTCGGATAGGCGGAAGAAGATGGATGGGTGGATGTCTATTCTTGGTGTTGGGTTTTATCAAATAAATTTCCACCCAAAATGCAACTTATACTCCAGTGCGACTTATGTATGTTTTTTTCCTTCTTTATTATGCATTTTCAGCAGGTGCGATTTATACTCCGGAGCGATTTATACGGTATTCAAAATTGGATGATATGGAAAAATGGATCATGATAATTTTTTGGCCATATCGCCCAGCCCTACTTTCAACCTATTCATCTTATACGTTTGTATGTATCCTCTGTACTTAAAAACACATCTCCATTTACAATTTTTCACACTGGCCTGGCAACACCCAGAAATAGTTTTGCCATGGGGAGGATCCATACCGTCAGAGGCTGTTTTAGACAAACTAATGTGGTTATTAATGTGCTTTACTCCACTTCAATTGTTCATTATTGCCATTATGGATTCTCTCTGGTCTAAGATCCTTAATTTATTTGGGGTTTTATGCAATTTAACAACCAAATAGTGCACACCAAGCTGAGCCGTTACTACAAGAGATGAATTATGCAAAGGTCCATGGCGTGGATTTAGAGCAGAGAGACAGGGATGTGATGTAAGGGGATTCCAATGACAGATGCAATAATCCAGATTTCTGTCATCATGGGATTGGTGCTGTTGTTGGCTCAGTTTGGTGTGACAGACCTCATGAGGCCTTTCATACCCTTATCCTCTGTCCTTTCTATCCGTCACGACCTCTAGCTCCATCCTTGGGGATTTTAAAATCAGTACTCAGCACACCATGATGGCTTCGTATCTGCCAGCTCACATCTTTGTCATTGATTTCATTATTTTCACATCTGACCTTTGACAAAACAAATAAGGCACAACATGTTTCTCGGTGGGCAATTTATTGGTAATTTACTGATGGAAGATGCGACACGTTACTGAAAAATATATGTCTACTTTTGGAACAAAAACTAACTTGATATGTACACTGCAAACAATTTGGGACTGTTTTATGTACATTTAAAGTAGGGATGGAACTAAGGATGAGTACCTTTCACATTTGAACCGATAAGGTACTGAGAATTGGTACCTGGGAATCGATACTAGTACTCAGCTGTACCAATGTTAGGTACAGTACTTTTCTGTGTGTTCATGTGTTATGTGTAAAATCTCCTTCTTTTAATTTAACACTTACCACTGAACTGATAATGATAACTGTAATTTCATGTTGTTATAATGAAGTCCAATTAGAAAGTGTTATGTAGTAGACTTTGCATGCAGTTAGATGGCAATAGTGTAAAGGCAACGTTGTGTTACCCAGTCAGGAAATAGTATTTTCCGTTAAGCCAGTCTAATCTTTTGCTGAGCCTACAAAGTGTTTATACTATAAGTATTGTACACACCTGCTGTGTGTTTTTAAAGTGAACTTTACTTGTAGTTTTCATTTCCAAATTTGAAGGAAATTGCCATGTAACATTTCTAATGCTAGTCAGTAGCTCGTAGCTATTGAACTACATAACGAAGAGGGCTGCCGTTTAAGGGGCCGGACATCAAAATGATGACGATTCATCAAAAAGGGCCTACTGAGGTTATATTTTTTGAGACTGCGTTTACTTACATTGGCTTTCACACTGCACTGTCAAAAAATAATTGCTCTGCCCTCGCTAATCATTTCCAGTGTGTACAACTAGTTAAAAGCATGAGAACACCGAAGCTCCAGTTTTTGTTGAGGATTGCTGTTCCTTCTTTTGAGTAATTTTCCTTCCTTAGTTTTATTTCTTCACACTTCTTCCTTCGTTTAGTTTTGTAAGGCATTGCTGTGTTGGGTTGGAGTGGTTGGGGGACTGTGATTGGTGTCTGCGCGCCTGTGGGGTTGTGGGTGATGGCTGGCGTTCGGTTGCCGGCTGGTTTGAATGCTGACGTGCGGACGGGATGCATTGGCTTCTTCCCCCATTGGGGGGCTCCGTCCCCTGGCCGGGACTCGTATGGGCACGTTGCTGTGTGGATGGCCGGGATGCAGTGTTTGCATTGGGCATGGGGGCTGTGCGGTTTTTCTGCATTCGGTTGCCGGTATGGGCTCTGGAGGGCCGGGTTGGGGTGGGCGGGTGCTGGCTTTGTTTGGCAGGGGGTGGACTCTCATGGCGTCTTCTTAAAGAGGTCTGGTGTAGGTCTCGGGCCGTGGGGGAGGGCGGTGGCCTCCTGGCCGTAGTTCCTGGTTGTCGCCTGCATGGACTGGGGGAGGGGGGGGGGGGGTATGTCCGGGCCCTCTACTCCTCCTACTTATAGCACACACACTCACACATATATAAGATTTGGGGGATTGTCCTGAAGGGAGGCATAGTAGGGGGGATAAGGACGCCTCCTATGCGACTCCAGTCCTCCTGGCTTGTCCCCTGCTCGTCCATCAATCTTAGCTGCATTATAGACACTTAGGATTTGGGGGGCTCGGCTTGGTTGGGACCCACCATGACCTTGATGTCCCCCAATTTTAATCGCATTATTAGTTTCCACAAACATACACATTTCACTCACGCTATTGTACACACACCAACAGGGACTGGAGGTCGGCTGTAACGGCTGGCCTCCTAATTTTAACTACACAGTAGACACTCTTGGGGCCCTGTACACATGCATGAGTGGGTTGGGGTTTAGGAGTACGGCGCACCCCTCATTGCCTCCTCGGCCAGCGCGGGTTGCGGGGACTGCGGTCTGGTGGCCTGCCACTCCCGGGCAAGACCTCGCTGAAGGTGTTATTATTATGTATGTATATGTGTATATATGTTTATGTATGTATGTGCATGTATATGTATGTATGTGTGTGTGTGTGTGTATATATATATATATATATATATATATATATTTGTTTTGTATTTATTTTTATTTGAAAGAAAAAATAATGGTACAATATATTATTTATTTGTGTGGGGCGTCGTGCGGGTCTTGCTTCCTGTTGGGTGGGCTCCGTGCCCATGTGACCCGTCCTTGCGCTGTGGAGTCTGTGTTGGTGACTTGATGCGGTGGCGGCGCGGCCCCTTTGTCTGGTCTGGATGCTGTATCTCGGTTGTTTGGGCGGTGGTGTGTTTGTGCGGGTTTGGGTTGGGGTGGTGGGGTCTATTGGGGGTGGGGGGCGGGGGGGGGGGGGGGGTGATATCTGTTGTTTGCGTGTTGGCGTTTGGGCTGACTGGCGGGCTGGCGTGTGCTGGTCTCCATGATCCTGTTGGCGTGTGGTTGCCGGTCGCAGTTTATTTCTTTCTTTCTTTATTTATTTATTTATTTATTTTTTCCCCCCCGATCACTTTGATTTGATGGGGTGGTGCTGGCTGTCTGGGGCTATTGCAGCTGCTGTTTCTGATGCCGTTTGTTTGTGGTTAGGGCGCCCGTGGCGGCTGGGTCCGGTGCAGGGGGTGGCTGATGTTGTGACTGGTGGTAGCGGGCACTCGTGGTGGTTGTCGGGGCTGACGGACCTGCTGGCTTCATACTTGTTTATTGTCGTGTTGGTTGGATTGTCGGGTGTGGGCCTGGGGTGCCCTTGTGCCCTGTCGCACCGCCCTTGCGCGCCCGGTTTCGCACCGTTGTCTGGGACTTGTAGGGGATTGTCCCTGGGTGGCGTGGGTACACGGACGGACCTGTGGGGCTTGGGGGTTCGGGTAGTTCTCAGTGGACAGTGGATGCCTGGACTTCATTGCTGTCCCTCCGACATGTGTATGGATTTGTTGTCGTATAGATATTTGTGCGTGCGTGCGTGTGCGTGTGTATGTGTGTATGGATGGATGCAAATGTGTGTATGAACGTATATTGGTGTGCATGTGTGGTTACAAGTATGTGTGTGTTCATAGATGTGTATATGTAGGTGCGTATGTGCATGTGTGGGTATGTATGCATATGTATGTATGTGTATGCGTGTATATGTATGTATATATTTATGTATGTTAATATTTATGTGCGTATGTATGTATACATGTGTATGTACAGTATATGTATATGTGTGTATCTGTATGTATATGTATGTATGTATATGAATGTGTATGTGTGTCTGTATGTATGTATGTGTATATGTATGTATATATATGTATATATGTGTATGTATATTTCTGGGGATACGCTCTGGGCATGCTGGTCAATCGGGTCGGCGCTTCAGGCTACTGCATTCGGGTTGCATGTCTGGGGCACCTAGGTCCCGCCGTCCATCCCTTCCGGGTGTCCTTCTTGGTTGGGGCCGGCTGGGTCTAGTCCCCTCATCCATTTTGGTAGCTTGGTGCTGCAGGGTATTCCGAGTTGCTGCGAGTCGGCCAGCTGCTGGGGTAGTGATGTTGTGTGTCAGCCTGTTTGTGATCTTATTAAAAAAAAAAATGTGTGTATATATGTATGCGGAGGTATGTGTGTATATGTATGTATGTATATATGTGTATGTGTGCATGTATGTATATATATCTGTGTTTGTATGTGTGTATGTATATATATCTGTGTATGTATGTGTGTATGTATGTGTACGTGTGTATGTATGTGTATGTATACATATATGTATGTAGGTGTGTATGTGTATTTATGTATATGTATGTATGTGTGTATATACATATATATATATATATATATATAAAATGTATTTATTTGTTTGTTTGTTTTGTTTTATTGTTATTTTTTTTTCCTTTTCTCCCCCTCCCTCAGGGGTGGACTTCGGCAGGGCAGTTGCTGGTTGTTTCCATTTCCATCGTTGGGGTCCCTGCGGGTGGGGTGGGTAGTCCCCGCGGCCCTGCGCTGGGTGGTCCTGTGGCGGCCGGCTCGGGTGGGGTGGCCTGGTGTGGGCCGCGCCGTGCTCCCCGGGGGTGGGGGTGGGGTCGGGGGGGCCCGGGTGCTGGTGGGGCGGGGGCGGGGGAGGTCTCCCCGTCCGGCTGCGGGGAGTCTCTGGGTTACCCCGGGTGGGGCGTCCCGTCTTTCTGCCCGTGTGGGGGGTTCTCTCTCGCTGGCTTGGGGTCTGGCCGTCCGCTGCTTCTCTCGTGCCCTGTCCTCTGCCGGGCGCGTCTGTCTGCAGCCTGCTGCCGGCTCTTTAGGGCGGCGCGGTTGGGCGGGATCTGGGGTTCCCGCTGCTGGCCGGCCTGGCTGCGTGGGGCGGGTGGTCCCTGGTTCCCTGGGCGCCACACCTGCTGTTTGGGTTGGGCTCTCTGGGCGGCTGGGTCCGTACTCTGGCTCCCACGCACACTGGGGGTCAAATATATTGTACATACAAACACACATATACTCACACACACACACACACACACACACACACACACACACACACACACACACACCGTTATTCATACATTGGTATCTACGCTCCCACATACATACACAAATACTTTACATACCTACATACTCCAAGTCCGTCCATCCACGCGCACATTCACGGTACAAACATACATATACTGTACATATACATTCACTGTACAAACAAACATACATATACTGTACATATACATTTACTGTACAAACATTCATATACACATTTTGTACATATACAAGTACATATACATACATACACTCATGCACATAATCATGTTTCATCACACATATCAACGTTGTTGCCCTAGGGTAAACTGGGTAACACAAGGCATATTGACAGAGCTTAAACCATTGTTACTATAACAATCTACAAGATTAATATAGGTTGCCTCTCTCTCTTCACTTTCATCTTTCGGTATTGCTTCTTTTCTTGTTTTTCATTTATTTTTATTTTTTTTATTATCTTCCTAACTATCATTATGTATACGTATTGTTGCATTTGAACAACTTTATTGTTGATAATAGAAGTAAACTATTGGTTTTGTTCATGATCAATAGCGCTTTTTCTATTGGTATTTGTATTGCTCCAGTTTTAGTGTAGAAATGCGAATTTTCATTACAATATTTATTTCACTAACTGCTTCTTTGTTATCACTTTTACGATCATATTTGTACATATTGTATGTGCTGGTGATGTTCTATTGTTGTTGTTGTTGTTATTGTTGTATTTGCTGTTGTCGTTTTTGTCTCTCTGTCTAATCCCCCTCTTATCCCCACAATTTCCCCCTCTGTCTTCCTTTTTTCTCTTTCTATCCCCTCCTGCTCCGGCCCAGCTGCACCAAATGATAATATATATACATTTGATAAAGTCAAATTCAAATAAGGCAACGGAAGAAGTATCCTACACTTCTCTTATGTAAAGTAAATCTAAACAGCCGATATGGGCATCTACATCAACTATATGATTTGCCTGATAAGCTGGACAGGACAAAAAAAAAAAAAAAAAAAAAAGTTTTGTAAGACTGAAAATAGAAACAAAAAATAAACACAACATAAGTATAACATACATTGTGTATCTTAAATAAATTATTTCCATTGTGTATTTTACATGAATAAAATAGAAGGTTTAGTGTTAATACATTTAAATAATAAACTACAAATGTTTACACGACATTCACACATCAAACATTGCACACACTGTATGTGGCTTGTCACAATTAAACCTAAGGTGTAGTGTTGTTGCCCTCTACTGGTCAAATTTTGTGCTACATGTAGTAAATGAGCTCTGATCGCCCAGAGTTATTCTTACACAAAAAAAAACACAGCTATGAATACAAAAAACAACACAAAATCAGGTAATTCAATACTAAACAAAGTAAATATCTTTATGCACGTTATCGACTTACAAATGTTTGACCAAGTTTTATGATGAAGCCTACGCGCTGGAATTTTTACCATTGTTGTTGCCTGTCTGGATAAATGTGTCCGTCGCTTAAAAGATCCGTGAGAAAACAATGACTCTAGCACTTTCTCGAGGCAGAACATTCAATCTTTGGCGTTCAATCTTTAAAAGTGTGATTTTTGCAATTTATTTCGATTTTTTTTCCAGGGTTGAATGAGTAGTCTTCTACTCACTCCACTGCTGCTTCCCCTTGACACATATGCCTTGCTAGCGGGAGTACTGCATACACAAGCAACCCAAGTTTTAATGGTTTCATCAAGCCTATTTGGGCAATGTTCGGCGGGCCAAATGGAAAGCTTTGGCGGGCCGTATGTGGCCCTCGGGGTGCCAATTTATTAGGCCTGCAGTAGCGTGTATATGGGGCAGCCAATATAAATTAGCATTAAAGGCTTACTGAAATGAGATTTTTCTTATTTAAACGGGGATAGCGGGTCCATTACAGTATATGTGTCGTACTTGATCATTTCGCGATATTGCCATATTTTTACTGAAAGGATTTAGTAGAGAACATCGACGATAAAGTTTGCAACTTTTAGTCGCTAATAAAAAAGCCTTGCCTTTACCGGAAGTAGCAGACGATGACGTCACCGGTGTGAAGGCTCCTCGTGTCCTCACATATTTTATAATGTGAGCCTCCAGCAGCAAGATCTATTCGGACCGAGAAAGCGACAATTTCCCCATTAATTTGAGCGAGGATGAAAGATTTGTGGATGAGGAAATTTAGAGTGAAGGACTAGAAAAAAAAATTAAAAATAATGTTTAAAAAAAAAGGCGATTGCATTGGGAGCGATTCAGATGTTTTTAGACACGTTTACTAGGATAAATCTGGGAAATCCCTTATCTTTCTATTGTGTTGCTAGTGTTTTAGTGAGTTAAATAGTACCTGGTAGTCGGAGGGGTGTGTCCACAGGTGTGTTGACGCCAGTCTCTGAGAGAAGTAACAAAGCTGCAGCAGGACAGAAGCTCCGCTGATCTCCGGTAAGAGGCGACTTTTTACAACAATTTTCTCACCAAAACCTGCCGGTTGACAAGTGGTCGGGAATCATGTTTGCTTGACCGCTCTGATCCATAGTAAAGATTCACCTCCGGGAATTTTAAACAAGGAAACATCGTGTGTCTGTGTGGCTAAAGGCTAAAGTTTCCTACCTCCATCTTTCTATTTTGACTTCTCCATTATTAATTGAACAAATTGCAAAAGATTCAGCAACACAGATGTCCAAAATACTGTGTAATTATGCGATGAAAAGAGACGACTTTTAGCCGCAAGTGGTGCTGGGCTAATATGTCCGCTCCAACCAATAACGTCACAAACGCGTCATCATTCCGCAAGGTTTTCAACAGGAAACTCCGCGGGAAATTTAAAATTGTAATTTACTAAACAAAAAAGGCCGTATTGGCATGTGTTGCAATGTTAATATTTCATCATTGATATATAAACTATCAGACTGCGTGGTCGGTAGTAGTGGGTTTCAGTAGGCCTTTAAGCTCGCTCATTTTTAAGAGTGGAGCCTTATTGTGTATTTGAGCATTTTCTGTCAGGGATATTTTCTTTTCTGGCATGGAAAATTGCAATTATACCGAGAGGCAGTCTAATTGTTTGAGCAGAATCTGCACGCGGATGTGACGTCACATACAACAAAGGTATCGAAATATGATACCGTATGATTTTATGTAAATCGATACACAGTACGACCGATGAAATTCAGTACAGATCCCTAGATGAAATGGTTTGTGAAAGAAATCTGAAACGTTTGGTTGACCTGACACAGTTTGTGTTGTTCGGATTATGTTTTTTCTTTTATATTTGTGTTCCTGATAATTTTGGAAGGCCTTTTGACTCCCGCGTTAACGGATTGGCTGATAGAATCACGAAATTGGCCGATGAAAATGGAAAATCTATTAAACGCCAAAATTCGTGGAAATGTATGTAGCGTGACTGAAATGCTGTCATTGAGAGGAAATTGTGTTGACGGCGACGCACGCACACACAACCATACTCAACTTTTCCCTCACTTCACCAGCCTTTTGACTTGCCGCCTTGCCTGCTTTTCAGGCGAGCTCCCTGTCTGCCTCCGGGACTCACTCAGACCTTGGAGCAGCCATCTCGATCACAAATGTGCAAAAAAGTTACCAAACTCTCTCTTACTCCGAGGAGCCGAACAGTTTCCAGTGTAGGGATGTACAAAATAAAACATTTAACATCACCGTTATTGTGACCAAATTTACGACCATTATCATTATTATCACAGTACTGTTTCCCATCCATCAATTTCTAACCGCTTGTCCCCTTTTGGGGTCGCCGGGGCATTGCTGGAGCCTATCTCAGCTGCATTCGGGCGGAAGGCGGCGTACACCCTGGACAAGTCGCCGATGTTTTGTTTTTTTAATTACCGTATTTTTCAGACTATAATTTGCAGTTTTTTTTCATAGTTTGGCCGGGGGTGCGACTTATACCCAGGAGCGACTTATGTGTGAAATTATTAACACGTTACCGTAAAATATCAAAAAGATATTATTTAGCTTGTTTACATAAGAGACGAGACGTATAAGATTTCATGTGATTTAGCGATTAGGAGTGACAGATTGTTTGGTAAACGTATAGCATGTTCTATATGTTATAGTTATTTGAATGACTCTTACCATAATATGTTACGTTAACATACCAGACTCATTCTCAGTTGGTTATTTATGCATCATATAACGTACACTTATTCAGGCTGCTGTTCACTATTCTTTATTTATTTTAAATTGCCTTTCAAATGTCTATTCTTGGTTTTGGGTTTTATCAAATTAATTTCCCCCAAAAATGCGACTTATGCCCTAGTGCAGGGGTCGGCAACCCGCGGCTCTGGAGCCGCAAGCAGCTCTTTGGCAACTCTGATGCGGCTCAGCTGCACAATCGCCGAACCCCCAGATTGTTGCGGGGAGATTCCGGAATTCAATGCCTCTCCCGGACATCACCCAAAGTCAAAGATCTCCAATTTTCACTCGGACTACAATATGAAGGGCGTGCCGCGATGATATTACTCTTAACGTCCTATTGAGCGTCATCGCGCCCGCCATTCACGGAATGCTATTTGCATCCTCTTGAACGTCATCACGCCCGCCATTCACGGAATGATATTTGCGTGCCGACCGGACACATGCATTTCGCTGCTTCTATCGGCACAGGTATGAGATTGCAATGCATACTGGGTGACACAGAGTACACTGACTGTTGTGATATTAACAACTTTAACACTCCTACTAATATGGGCCACATTGTGAACCCACACAAAAGAAGAATGACGAACACATTAACACAACATAAACAGGACATAACAAATACCCAGAATCCTTTGCAGACATGATACCCCTATGTTGTACACCCCGCAAGTTGTGTATAACGTAGTCTGTGTGGTTGAGGTGGGCGGGGTTTGGTGCTCGCGGGGTGTATAACATAGTCAAGGTGTGTCATGGATGCAAAGGATTCTGGGTATTTGTGGTGTTGCGTTTATGTTGTGTTACTGTGAGGATTTTCTCCCGAAATTTGTTTGTCATTCTTCTTTTGTGTGGGTTCACAATGAGGCGCATATTAGTAGGAGTGTTAAAGTTGTTTATATCACAGCCGTCAGTGTACTCTGTGTCACCCAGTATACTTTCCAGTCGTGTGCGTGCATCTGCGGAAGCCTCTCACAACATGTTGCTGGACTGGCAAGCAGTTTGTACATGTTGTAGAAGGTGTTTAAGGCAATGGCTTCATAGCATGCCTTTATTCTTGTCATCTGGGTGACCACCAGCAGATATTGGCGAGAATAGTTGCGGCTCCCATTGTCTTCCTCATTTTGTGAAACGGGTCGAAATGGCTCTTTGAGTGGTAAAGGTTGCCGACCTCTGCTCCAGTGCGACTTGTTTATTTTTTTCCCTTCTTTAATATACATTTTCGGCAGGTGCGACCTATACTCCGGAGCGACTTATACTCTGAAAAAAATGTCAAGCGTTTGCCATGCTATTTGAGCCGGGGCAAATTCATGCAGATAGATTCACTGTGTTGTTGCTGATGTGCAAATGTGTGTTTTTCTAACACAAAAATGGAACCATCATGAAATCAACGCACTTGGCGCCTACATGGTTTCTGCTTTGCACAACTTCCACAGAGCATTGTGGAAGATATCCCCAAAGAACTCTTAAAATAGCTTTGAATCATGCATTATTACATTGCAGACCTGCCTCCTCTGTCAAAATGCACTTGCTGCAATGATTATTGTCTCCTTGTTTTCTCCAAGCGCACATCAGAGAGAAAAAAATCCCCAACCTTCTTAACATAACTTTTGTAGTTGAAATCATGTGGTTACCATCTGGATTTTCTGTCTTTCAAAAGTAAACACATTTGGGGAAATCTTGGCAGATTACAAAACACGACACAAGACTTGAATCGTTGGTATGATGGGACGAGGATTGCACTGTAATAGGCAGAAGTTAAATAGAATAATAGACAGTGTTTCACAGCTCTACAGAGGTACTTCCACATTGGAGTGCCCAAAATTAAGTGTGTTTTGAGATAAGAATTGTCTCTTGCCTAACTATTATGCTTCACATTGCAAGCAGAATTCAAGTTACAAGCATCAATCAATCGATCAAAGATTATTCATATAGTCCTACATCACAAGTGTCTCAAAGGGCTGCACAAGCCACAAAGACAAAAAACTAAACTCAATGGGATTACAAAGAGAAACCTTGGAGGGGACCGCAGACCCCCCCCCCCCCCCCCCCCCTCCACCCCCCGGGCGATTGGTGCAATGGACGTTAAGTGGATCTAGATTAGACCTGGGCAAATTAAGGCCCGAGGGCCACATGCAGCCCGTTAAGCTTTTCAATATGGCCCGCCGGACATTCCCAAAGATTTTTTTTTTTAGAAACTGTAGATCTTTAAGATGGAAAGTGTATCTGCCATTATGATGTGCAGTGATGTTTTCTAATGACCGTAAGTCTTCAACTATACAAAGCATTTCAATGGTTGGAATCTGTGCTTATTGATGATATACCAGTTACTATGGTCATCTAATTAGTTACTATGGTCATCTATGTCACAGCAACTTTGACGGGGCACCGAGCAGTGTGGGCGGGAAGCGTTTCCACAGACGTGGAAGGAGATTTTCACAACAAAGTTCTAAAGCTTAGTGATACTGTACTTCACTGTTTGTTGAATTTTTGTCGCCTTTCACTTGATTGTAAAATATGTCAATCGAAAGGGGGTTTGACATTCACATTTTGTCAATATTCAATGTTTTATCGTTTATAGAAAAAAATAAAATTCCATTACGTTTTTAAGGCGATTTGTCTCAACGTTTTTAGCATTCAATCAGACATTATTGAGATGTTTTGTGATAGTGTCCCTAAAAATAGATATACCGGCCCCCCAGACACATTTTTTTCTCAAATCTAGACTCCAAACATCCCAGAACAAGCTTGTCAGGTTACTTTTAGACTTCCACCCCAGATCCTACCTCACTCCTACCCACTTCTCCAAAGTGGGCTGGCTCAGGGTGGAGGACGGAGTAAATCAACTTGCACTGAGCCTAGTCTCTAAAATCCGCTACACCTCCCTGATACCGAAGTACATGTCAAACTACTTCCAGAACGTAAATGACCGCCATAACCACAACACCAAGGGGAGCTCCACAAACCACGTTAAACCCAGATTCCGATCTAACAAAGCTCTTAACTCATTCTCTTTCTATGCCACATCAATATGGAATGCACTTCCAACGGGTGTAAACCCTAAACTAACACCCTCCCTCCTTCACATCCTACCTCCCCGGATTGTAAATAATCAAATGTAAATAATCAAATGTACAAACCCCGTTTCCATATGAGTTGGGAAATTGTGTTAGATGTAAATATAAACGGAATACAATGATTTGCAAATCATTTTCAACCCATATTCAGTTGAATATGCTACAGAGACAACATTTTTGATGTTCAAACTGATAAATATTTTTTTTTTTGCAAATAATCATTAACTTTAGAGTTTGATACCAGCAACACGTGAAAAAGAAGTCGGGAAAGGTGGCAATAAATACTGATAAAGTTGAGGAATGCTCATCAAACACTTATTTGGAACATCCCACAGGTGTGCGGGCTAATTGGGAACAGGTGGGTGCCATGATTGGGTATAAAAGCAGCTTACATGAAATACTAAGTAATTCACAAACAAGGATGGGGTGAGGGTCACCACTTTTTAAGCAAATTGTTGAACAGTTTTAGAACAACATGCCTCAACGAGCTATTGCAAGGAATTTAGGGATTTTACCATCTACGGTCCGTAAAATCATCAAAAAGTTCAGAGAATCTGGAGAAATCACTGCACGTTAGCGAATAAGCTGTTAAACTTATTCGGGTGTTACCATTTAGTGGTCAATTGTACGGAATATGTACTGTATTGTGCAATCTACTCATAAAAGTTTCAATCAATCAATCAATCAATCACAAAATGTGCAGGTTAGCTATTGTAGCTAATTCGTTTAGCAATCAAATGCTATTTACTACTTAAACACAGCAGTCTTTCTGACTGTAATGATATCAGATTATCAATAAAACACCTCGGATAAGCCATTAGTCCCTCAAATATATCTCTCAAACCGTCGAAAAATGGCGATCTTAAGGTTTTCAAAAAGGAGTCACTGTAAAAAAGTTAATAAATATGGATTATTTTTTAACAGGGTGTGGCAAATATATTTGTGATGGTGCAGATTTATCTGTGGCGTGCATCGTCTGCAATGTGATTTGTGATTGTGCAAGCAGTGGTACGCGGATTTCAATCTACACTTTGTTTCCACAGAGTTCAATAAAGCATGAACGATGCTGGGAGGTGTTGCTTAACCCGCCGCTGCTGCAGGAGGATTGATGTGACACATTCACACATAACCGCTGACACATTCGCTCGCGTTCAATCGGATGCCACAGCTAGTGAGGCTGCTACATATTAGCACACTGTCGAGCTGGTCTGAACCTCAAAGAGACGTGCAGGCATGCACACACAGATAAGGACACGTCCGCAAAACACTGGACAGGACTGATAAACAAAACCAAGCCTTTGTGTCTGTCTGCCTGTCTTTTGTTCTTGTCGAGGGTGGTGCTGCCCTGTGCTGGAGCAATCGTTGCTGTCTGCACAATTAATCCTCCAGCACGTCAGCTGGATGGTGGCGATAGAGACGGTAACAAAAACAACACTTGCGTCTTGTATGCGCAGTTTTGCATGTCTGGTCACATTGTTGTGATTCAAAGAGGACTAAAAGATTTAGCCTAATAAGAGGCAAACGTAAAAAGATGTTTTGAATTCCCAGATAGCCGTTTTTGTTTATTTGTTATCAAGACATTCCTCCAACTCAAGCTGGTGATTGTGGCACTTGTTTAGTAGACAGTTGCTAAAGTTGTTACAGCATGTGTTGAGAGTTAATGTACCATATTTTGCCACGCTCACTAATAAATTCCATAAGAATTTTTTTTTTTCATATATTAGCCGAACCAGGCTATAAGCTGCAGCTATGTATGTTGTGGAATGAAATATTTACACAGAAAGATTTTGTAAGTGTCTATTTACATACCTTATTTTTATTTCATTTTTTTTTTAGAAATGGTGCCTGTAACACGGCAGTAAAATGGCAAATCATACAAAACATTTACCTCATAGTAAGAGTAATTAGTTACTCAGCAATGTAACAGTGACGTTATTTTTAATTGTGTTATTTTATACGATATTACGTTCAATAACATTAAATTTAAAATATGCTTATATTAACTAATTGAAGATTAAAAACACTATATACAGTATTTTAGAAGATTTGATATACATCTGAACTCAATAGATTGCAATGCGCCATATAATATGCATAGAAATAAAATTGTATAGAAAATAAATATTCCATAAATTCCATTCATCCATCCATTTCTACCGCTTATTCTCTTTGGGGTCGCTGGTGCCTATCTCAGCTACAATTGGGCGGAAGGCGGCGTACACCCTGGACAAGTCGCCACCTCATCGCAGGGCCAACACGGATAGACAACATTCACACTCACATTCACACATTAAGGCCAATTTTGTGTTGCCATTCAACCTATCCCCAGGTGCATGTCTTTGGAAGTGGGAGGAAGCCGGAGTACCCGGAGGGAACCCACGCATTCACGGGGAGGTCATGCAAACTCCATTACCAACATTAAATATTGAAAGTACAAAACGCATTATGTTAACAAAAATGTAAACTTAAGTTAAAAGACACAAAGGGATATTTGGCCTCTGCACCTGTATAGTAAAATACAGCCTGAAAGAACTTTAGATAAAACTGTTAGCAAGTTTTGGGCAAATACCTAACATGTGTTCAAGTAAAACGTTTAAAAACGTTCCTGAATGAAATTTGGACAATACAAATTGTATTTGTGTATAAGGCAAAGGGTTCAAAGCATAGGAAAAAAAGTAGTGGCCTATTGTCCAGAAGTTATGGTAGTTATACCCCACAATAGTAATCGTTGTCTTGTGTGTATTTACTTAATTGTTCTGTTTGTGCTATCATGTTTGTGTTTGCTCTACAATCCTAGTTAGTATTATGTTTAATAACCACAACATCTCACCACTAGATTAAAAAAAAGAAAACAATTTTGATATAGAGCGCATTTTCACAATTGTCTCAAAGTGCATTACATTGGGAAACCCATACACCCAAGCTGGGTGGTGGTAAGCTTCATTTATACCAGTGTGCAAATGCTGGAATCAAACAAGGAACCCTCACATTTTTGGAGGGCCGCAGTGCTGGCTGTGGCTTGGCCGAAAAATGAGCAACTTCTATTAAAGAAAGCTGAAGCGCCTCTGAATGTCTCTTAGCAATTAAGGATGAGTATGGCTGCCATTTCCTAAATAAATTAAAAGCCATTCAATAAATAATGAAAATGTCTCAACCAGGGTTGTACAGTATACCGGTACTAATAAAGTACCGCAATACTAATTAATTACCTTTGAAAAGTACCGTTCATTTTCTTTCTTTGTTTTCTTAGTTTATTTCGAACCTGACATACCTACAACATTATACATCAGGCAATTTCATCATTTCACAATACAGAATGCATCATGTCCGATTTCATCTCTTTCATCCGCATGCTGCTGTGCGGCGGTGACTGCAGAGCCGAGGCGCGTGATGTTGAGTGTATTAAAAGGCACACACTAAGTGCATACAAGCAATAACATCTTGGAGAGGAAGAATGGCAAAAAACGGCAATTCTACTGTTTAATAAAGAGGGTGCGTGAAGCGCAATATGGAGGTATTTGGGCTTTAAATCTAACAATAAAGGTGACGCTTTAAACAGGGAGGAACCACGCTGCAAGTGTAGTGTTGTGTCATTCGCGAACGATTCGTTCGAATGAACAAATCTTTTGAGTGAACGTACTGAACCGAATCACTTCATGAACTGATTCGTTCCTTTCTCAGTTCAGTTGAACTCCGCCGCAACCATGCCGGTGTGAGTGGAACTGGCGCATTCTGTGATTCACTGAACCCTCGACGTCAGCGAACAACGCAGCCAGCTACTCATCATAGGGGGGGGAGTGACTGAGCGAACGATTCGTTCACAGCAGATGAACATGAATCACTCAGTGAACGACAATGCTCTCGCTCTCTGCTCGCCCCAATGCTGCGAGTGATTTTAGTAGGCTATTACAATTTTTTTTTCCCCCCACTTTCATTAATTATTTTCGTTTCAGTGCAATGAAACATATTTAACAACCAAGACATTTGTTCTGTTGTTTGCGAACGATTCGTTCAAACAAACAAATCTTCTGTGTGAACGTACTGAACCGAATCACTTCATGAACTGATTCGTTCCTTTCTCAGTTCAGTTGAACTCCACCGCGACCATGCCGGTATGAGTGAAACAGGCGCATTTTGTGACTCACTGAACCCTTGACGTCGGTGAACGACGCAGCCAGCTACTCATCATGGGGGCGGAGGGAGGGACTGAGCGAACAATTCGTTCACCGCAGATAAACGACATGAATCACTCAGTGAACGACAATGCTCTCGCTCTCTGATCTGCTTGCCCCAATGCTGCGAGTGATTTTAGTAGGCTATTACTATTTTTTTTATTTCCCACTTGTATTTATTTATTATTTTAATTTCAGTGCAATAAAACATATTTAACAACCAAGACATTTAGTTACACTTTGTTTATCGGACAGGCCGGAAACGCACACACAGTGTTTTTAAAAGTAACAGAATCTCTACTACAGCTGCAATGTCTGTTTGCGAACGTCAAGGGGAGTCTGTCAGGGCAGAGAGCGATTCACGTCTGTCGCCCTCTGGCCCACAGAACTGTAGCTGAGTGATTCAGGTTCGCTTCACGAACCTACAAGAACTGACTGGTTGTCGCTGAGGACGTGATTCAGATTCGCGCTGCACTCGCTCACTCATTCAGAATCAGGACTCCCGAACCTACTGACACAGAGAACTGACTGTGTCGCGGAGTAGGACGTCACGTTGAGGCTCTCGTTCAGTCACTGTGCGCGTCGTGCATTGGGTGCTGATGGCTTGTGTCGTTCGCGAACTGACACACTGAGATCTGCCGCTAGGGAAGCTGTTACTGACTGACTCATGATTTGCCGACCTGCACACAGAACTGCTGCTGCAGAAGTGATTCAGGTTCACATACTGAACTGTGCTGACTGTGGCGCTGTGTCAGTCACTCACTGCCTGGTATACTGCATGCACAGAGCTGTGTAGGGACTCGCATTCATCCTATTTGCTGCTTCTCCCGCAAATGTCTGCACTGTACTGTACTACGCACGCCCCCCCCCCCCCCCTATTTTTTTTGGGGGGGTGGGGGGGTTTCGGTGAACAAATTTGTTGAACGACTCAATTCAAGGAACTGATTCTAGTGATTCAGTACAGTCAAAAGAACTGCCGATCCCATCACTATGCAAGTGTTGCTTTAAAACACGCCTCGCCAAACTTTGCTTCAAACTTAGGCGAACATTTAAATAATGAGCATTCAAATTGGCACAATGAGTTCTAAAGAGTGACAGGTAATGTAGTTATTACACCTGTCCAGCTGTTCGGCTCCCATGCAGACTGTAGTCGAGGAACACAGGGCTGACGTTCCTTCCAGGACGGAAGTTTTCGTCGGGGGTAACACCCTTCACTTTACCCGACAATGGGTCTCTTAAGCTCCGCTTTCGGGTCCGAATGACGAGGTCGCCAATTTGTGAATATCTGGTTGCTTTATTATTAGTTTTGCATCACACAACCCGACCCATTCATTACTCTACTGCGCAGTGCAGCGCTACCTCTCTCTCTCTCCTTTGACTCGCCCACTCACTCACTGACGTCACTTAGCCAACAAATTGCCATTCTCACAAACACACACACTACGCTCATGAGTTAATCATCTCCTCTACGTAGACACGCACACGGCTGCTTGGCTTGATGCCAAATATTAGCGAAGACAAGACCGCCCGTCTAGCGTCAACTATGACTGAATTTTGTAACAAATTGCTACAATTTGTGTTATGTCTTTAACAAATGTGTGTTTTACCTGCTACATGGCTTATCTGTGTACATGTATCCATATATTTTGTGTTTAGTACTTACAAATAATTGTATTTTTCTTAGACTAGGAGTGGCAACTCATGCAAGTCATGAAGCGTTTAATATAATGTCAATACAGCTTTTTATTATATTGTAACTTAATACTTAATTATGGCAGACTATATGTAATATGGAAAATTGTAAATTGTTCTTTGAGTACAATAAGAAAAGCTTAATGTGTTAAGTGCCCTTTAATTTATATTTTTGAACTTGTAAAATTGTTCTTTGAGTGCAATAACAAACATTTGTTTATTGTATTGTAATATTTTCTGTTGAAACAAAGCCAATGTTGACATTTATCGAAGTTCCCTTTAATCGGAAAAGTATCTTAAAGTATCTATATACATTTTGATACCGGTACCAAATTATTGGTATCTGTTTCTCAATATAATGTTGTACTTTTTAGGTGAAAACTAAACATTTACAGTATTATAAACAAGACAGTCTTAAGTACAAATTCCGTTTTCATATGAGTTGGGAAATTGTGTTAGATGTAAATATAAATAGAATACAATGATTTGCAAGTTCTTTTCAACCAATATTCAATTGAATGCACTACAAAGACAATATATTTGGTGTTCCAACTCATAAATTAATTCTTTTTTGAAAATAAAAATTAACTTAGAATTTCATGGCTGCAACATGTGCCAAAGTAGTTGGGAAAGGGCATGTTCACCACTGTATTACATCACTTTTTCTTCTAAAAACACTCAATAAACGTTTGGGAACTGAGGAAACTAATTGTTGAAGCTTTGAAAGTGGAACTTTTTCCCATTCTTGTTTTATGTAGAGCTTCAGTCGCTCAACAGTCCGGGGTCTCTGCTGTCGTATTTTACGCTTCATAATGCGCCACACAATTTAAATGGGAGACAGGTCTGGACTGCAGGCGGGCCAAGAAAGTACCCGCACTCTTTTTTTTATGAAGCCACGCTGTTGTAACGCGTGCTGAATGTGGCTTGGCATTGTTTTGCTGAAATAAGCAGGGGCATCCATGCAACAGACTGTGCTTGGATGGCAGCATATGCTGTTCCAAAACCTGTATGTACCTTTCAGCATTAATGGTGCCTTCACAGATGTGTAAGTTACCCATGCCTTGGGCACTAATACACCCCCATACCATCACAGATGCTGGCTTTTGAACTTTGCGTCGATAACAGTCTGGATGGTTCGCTTCCCCTTTGTTCCGAATGACACGATGTCGAATATTTCCAAAAACAATTTGAAATGTGGACTCGTCAGACCACAGAAAACTTTTCCACTTTGCATCAGTCCATCTTAGATGATCTCGGGCTCAGAGAAGCCGGCGGCGTTTCTGGATGTTGTTGATAAATTGCTTTCGCTTTGCATAGTAGAGCTTTAACTTGCACTTACATATGTACCGACAAACTGTATTTAGTGACAGTGGCTTTTCTGAAATGTTCCTGAGTGTTGATATCCTTTAGAGATTGATGTCGGTTTTTGATACACTACTGTCTGAGGGATCGAAGGTTACGGTCATTCAATGTTGGTTTCCGGCCATGCCGCTTACAAAATCTGGGGGGATTTCTCCAGATTTTCCTGAACTTTTTGACGATGTTATGGACCGTAGATGTTGAAATCCCTAAATTTCTTGCAATTGCACTTTGAGAAACGTTGTTCTTAAACTGGTTGACTAATTGCTCACGCAGGTGTGGACAAAGGGGTGTACCTCGCCTTATCCTTTCTTGTGAAAAACTGAGAATTTTTTGGGAGCTGTTTTTATACCCAGTCATGTCAACCACCTGTTCCCAATTAACATGCACACCTCTGGGATGTTCCAAATAAGTGTTTGATGAGCATTCCTTAACATTATCTTTATTTATTGCCACCTTCCCCAACTTCTTTGTCACAGGTTGGTGGTATCAAATTCTAAAGTTAATCATTATTTGCAAAATAAAAAAACATGTTTATAAGTTTAAACATCAAATATGTTGTCTTTGCAGCATATTCAACTGAATATGGGTTGAAAAGGATTTGCAAATCATTGTATTCCATTTATATTTACATCTAACACAATTTCCCAACTCATATGGAAGCGGGGTTTTTAGCAAACATGCAATTTTGAATCATAAATGTACGTATACTTGTACTTTAACATTCCATCATTCCAAATTTGATTCAGGTATTGTTTCTTCAAGTACTAAATAATAATAACAGCAAATATGTCAGCTATTTTTTGAAACCCTTTTTTTTGATGATTTTTTTCAGCACACTCAGGCAAGATGTAACACACGGAAATTGTATTATGAAAGCCTCAAAGTGTGTTATTGCTTTTTTGGAACACTCGACAACAGCGCTGTGTGCGGCGGGATTTGCATATAAAAGTAATTTCCGAGTTACGGCTGTCGACCTTTCTTCATAGTGCGCCTGCACCACATCAGTACTCATCTTCCAAGATTAAGTATGATCAATACAACATTTAGTCAGATGTTGACGTTGGATTATCATAACCTTCAAGCACCTTAAGGAGTCGCTGGAAGCCTGCAAGTGCGGGCGTACATTTTTGCCAATCAATGTTTTTTTGCCAATCAATGTTGCGACAGCTTCTACAAACCCCGTTTCCATATGAGTTGGGAAATGCGTTAAATGTAAATACAAATGGAGTACAATGATTTGCAAATCATTTTCAACGCATATTCAGTTGAATATGCTAAAAAGACAAAATATTTGATGTTAAAACTGATAAACATTTATTTTTTTGCAAATAATCATTAACTTTAGAATTTGATGCCAGCAATACGTGACAAAGAAGTTGGGAACGGTGGCAATACATACTGATAAATTTGAGGAATGCTCATCAAACGCTTATTTGTAACATCCCACAGGTGTGCAGGCAAATTGAGAACAGGTGGGTGCCATGATTGGGTATAAAAACACAAGAAAGGATGGGGCGAGGTATATCCCTTTGTACCGATAGTCCAACAGTTAAAGAACAACGTTTCTCAAAGTGTAATTGCAAGAAATTTAGGGATTTCAAAATCTACAGTCCATATTATCATCAAAAGGTTCAGAGAATCTGGAGAAATCACTCCACGTAATGGCCGGAAATCAACATTGAATGACCGTGACCTTCGATCCCTCAGACGGCACTGTATCAAAAACCGACATCAATCTCTAAAGGTTATCACCACATGGGCTCAGGAACACTTCAGAAACCACTCTTACTAAATAAAGTTGGTTGCTACATCTGTAAGTGCAAGTTAAAGCTCTACTATGCAAAGCGAAAGCCATTTATCAACAACATTCAAAAACGCCGTCGGCTTCTCTGGGCCCGAGTTCATCTAAGATGGACTGATGCAAAGTGGAAAAGTTTTCTGTGGTCTGACGAGTCCACATTTCAAATTGTTTTTGGAAATATTCGACATTGTGTCATCCGGATCAAAGGGAAAGCGAACCATCCAGACTGTTATCGACGCAATGTTCAAAAGCCAGCATCTGTGATGGTATGGGGGTGTATTAGTGCCCAAGGCATGGGTAACTTACACATCTGTGAAGGCACCATTGATGCTGAAAGGTAGATACAGGTTTTGGAACAACATATGTTGCCATCTAAGCGCCGTCTTTTTCATGGACGCCCCTGCTTATTTCAGCAAAACAATGCCAAGCCACATTCAGCACGTGTTACAACAGCGTGGCTTCGTTAAAAAAAAAAGATTGCGCGTACTTTCCTGGCCCGCCTGCAGTCCAGACTTGTCTCCCATCAAAAATACGACAGCGGAGACTCCGGACTGTTGAACGAATGAAGCTCTACATAAAACAAGAATGGGAAAGAATTCCACTTTCAAAGCTTTAACAATTAGTTTCCTCAGATCCCAAACGTTTATTGAGTGTTGTTAAAAGAAAAGGTGATATAACACAGTGGTGAACATGCCCTTTCCCAACTACTTTGGCATGTGTTGCAGCCATGAAATTTTAAATTATTTGAAAAAAAAAAAAAAGTTTATGAGTTTGAACATCACATATCTTGTCTTTGTTGTGCATTCAACTGAATATATGTTGAAAAGGATTTGCAAATCATTGTATTCCATTCATATTTGAACTGAACTCTCGCGGCTGTGTTGGAGCCACTATGGATTGAACTTTCACAGTATCATGTTAGACCCGCTCGACATCCATTGCTTTCGGTCCCCTAGAGAGGGGGGGTTGCCCACATCTGAGGTCCTCTCCAAGGTTTCTCATAGTCACCATTGTCACTGGCGTCCCACTGGATGTGAATTCTCTCTGCCCACTGGGTGTGAGTTTTCCTTGCCCTTTTGTGGGTTCTTCCGAGGATGTTGTAGTCGTAATGATTTGTGCAGTCCTTTGAGACATTTGTGATTTGGGGCTATATAAATAAACATTGATTGATTGATTGATATTTACATCCAACACAATTTCCAAACTCATATGGAAACGGGGTTTGTACATGCTGGATTCGCTGTGGTCAGATATTTGAAATGACACTTGGGAGATAAAGATGATACTAAAAATAAATCTTCCAGTCAATAACCAGAGGTCACCTGGCACTGCAGTTTCAAGCTGCTGCTATTATTTTGGTTTGAAAAATCCAGAGAGTGGTGGAATGGAGTGAAGGCAGTGCAGAATCATTTGGGCTGGATGAAAAGATGACACTGGTTGTGGATTACAGTCCAGGAGAGAGATGTTTTTAAAGGGTCAATCAATCAATCAATATCAAATCATTTTTAATCACATTTATTTTATATTGTTTTACATTGGTTTTATATGTATTTATTTTTTGTTTTGTTTTTATTCAGTCATTGGTGGAGCTCAGGATAGTACTTAAATGTTTTTAATATTGGAGTGCAGCACTTTGGAAACATTTTGTTGTTCTATACAAATAAAGTGGATTGGATTGGATCAATCAATATATATTTATATAGCCCTAAATCACAAGTATTTTAAAAGGGCTGCACAAAAGTCCACAAAAGGGCAAGGAAAAACTTCCAATCCAAGGGGACGTCAATGTGAATGACTATGAGAAACCTTGGAGAGGACCGCAGATGTGGGTGACACCCCCCTTTAGAGGAGACCGGATGCGATGGACGTCGAGTGGGTCCAACATACAATTGTGAAAGCCCAGTCCATAGTGGATCTAACATAATAGTGAGAGTCAAGTCCATGGTGGGGGGTGGTGGTGGTGGGTGTGTGTGTGTGTGTGTGTGGGGGGGGGTGGGGGGTGGGGGGGGGGGGTTATCCATGCATAGTGCGAGTCACTTAGGAATTATTTTATGTATATTTTGAGTTTAGAATCAGACATACATCACTGTCCAGGAACGAAACCCAAAGACCACCTGTATTTGCCTGTCCCTCCGACAAAGAGATAATGTACAAGTGAATATGTATATCTCTGTAAATACAGTGCATCCGTATAGTATTCACCATGCTTTACTTTTTCCACATTTTGTTATGTTACAGCCTTTTTCCAAAATGGAATAAATACATCTTTGTTCTCAACATTCTATAGACAATACAATCATAATAAAAATGTGATTTTTTTTAACAATGTATTAAAATAAAATAAAAATTAATCACATGTACATATGTATTCACCTCCTTTGCGCAATACTTTGTCGATGCACCTCTGGCAGCAATTAGAGCTTCAAGTCTTTTTGAAAACGATGCAAAAATCTTAGCATATCTTTGGGACTGTTTCGCCCATTCCTCTTTGCAGGCCCTTTAAAGCTCCATTAGGTTGGATGAGAAGCATTGGTTTTTATCCAGGATGTCTCTATATATTGCTGCATTCATATTTCCCTCAATCTTGACCAGTCTCCCAATTCCTGCTGATTAAAAATATTCCCACAGCATTATACTGCCACCACCATGCTTCACTGTAGGAATGGAGGAAGTGTCTCCAGAAGGAGCAACTTTCCTCCCATGAAGTTACGACATCGACATCTGTGTCTACACTGGAACTAATCATTCACAATCATCAGATTAGTTTTAATTGGCATTCTACTTGTAAACCGGAAGAAAATACCTTGGTGAAAATAGGCTTCTGACCAAGTTGCGGCAGAGGACGCTACTACAATGCTATTTGGCTGTTCGGGACATAGGACTAGAGAGCTAATAAGTTAAAAAAAAATTAAAAATGTTCATAACTATTTTAAGTATACAACATTCTGGTGGTAATGTGCATGGCCCTGCTAAGCGTTCACGTTTTTCGAAATTGTGGAAGTCTATTGCTTCCGGGTTCTCTGGACCACGGACATGACAGCTGCATTCAGGGTTTTGAACAGTGTTTAATTTTTCAATAAAATGTCCTTTTTGTCCATTTCAGCAATATCCATTTCTTCCCTCGCTCACGCTCGCTCTTTCCCCACCTGTGCACAGGAATGGTTTTTCTGATGCTCTTTCCCCACCTGAGCACACGAATGGTTTTTCTGTTGCTTTTTTTCAGCACGTCTTTTGGATCAGTCCGTCAATTTCGCTCTCTCTCTCGGCATGCTTTGCCATCCACCAACGACAACCCCTCTCCTTCCCCACTGCTGCCTTTTAACAGAGCAGCTGGTGAGCAGACAAACACTCACAGCTGTGTCATTTACGCACCTGCCGCTTATCTCGAGGCTGGTTCTGACACGCCCCGCTTCTCCGCAGGCCACGCCCCCCACACAGAAATTTACCGTGCCTGAAGTGCAGGACAATGACTGTTGATGAAGAATGAGAAGTGTCGTGTGTGAGATTAAAATACCTGTATGCATGAGAGAGAAAATGTGTTGGAATTGAAACTGATATTGACAATAAAAGTTAAAAGTGCCGTACTTTGTGAGGCCCACCATGCTTACCAGAGTGAACATCGGGTTCTTGGTCACCTCCCTAAATAGACTAAGATGAATGCAGCAATGACAGAGACATTCCTGAATGAAAACTAACGCTTTACATCCAATCTAATGGAGCTCAAGAGGTGCTGCAAAAAAGAATGGGTGAAACTGCCCCAAAATATGTGTCCCAAGCTTGTAACATTGATTTAAAAAAGACTTGTGGCTGTGATTGATGCCAAAGGGGCATCAACCAATTATTGAGCAACAAGTGATTTATTTTTGTTTTTAATTATAATAATTTAGCACATTTTAAATTATGAGATATTGTCTGTAGAATTTTGAGGACACAAATGAATATACTCCATTTTGGAATGTAATGTGGAAAAAAAGAAAAGCACTGGGAATGCTGTCCGAAGGCACTGTGATTAGTAGTTAATATACAATGCCAAGAAAACATTAATAATAGTTAATCTACAAACCCCATTTCCATATGAGTTGGGAAATTGTGTTCGATATACAGTAAATATAAACGGAATACATGATGCACTACAAAGACAAGATATTTGATGTTCAAACTCATAAACTTTTTTTTTTTTTTGCAAATAATCAACTTAGAATTTCATGGCTGCAACACGTGCCAAAGTAGTTGGGAAAGGGCATGTTCACCACTGTGTCACATCACCTTTTCTTTTAACAACACTCAATAAACGTTTGGGAACTGAGGAAACTAATCTTTGAAGCTCTTAAAGTGGAATTATTTTCCATTCTTGTTTTATGTATAGATTCGGTCATTCAACAGTCCAGGGTCTCCGCTGTCGTATTTTACGCTTCATAATGTGCCACACATTTTCAACGGGAGACAGGTCTGGACTGCAGGCGGGCCAGGAAAGTACCCGCAATCTTTTTTTACGAAGCCACGCTGTAGTAACACGTGCCTAATGTGGTTTGGCATTGTCTTGCTGAAATAAGCAGGAGCGTCCATGAAAGAGACGGGCTTAGATGGCAGCATATGTTGTTCCAAAACCTGTATGTACCTTTCAGCATTAATGGTGCCTTCACAAATGTGTAAGTTATCCATGCCTTGGGCTCTAATGCACCCCCATACCATCACAGATGCTGGCTTTTGAATTTTGTGTCGATAAAAGTCTGGATGGTTCGCTTCCCCTTTGGTCCGGATGACACAATGTCGGATATTTCCAAAAACAATTTGTAATTTGGACTTATCAGACCACAGAACACTTTTCCACTTTGCATCAGTCCATCTTAGATGATCTCGGGCCCAGAGAATCCGGCGGCGTTTCTGGATGTTGTTGATAAATGGCTTTCGCTTTGCATAGTAGAGCTTTAACTTGCACTTACAGATAAAGTGACGAACTGTATTAAGTGACAGTGGTTTTCTGAAGTGTTCCTGAGCCCATGTGGATATATCCTTTAGAGATTGATATCGTTTTTTATACAGTGCCATCTGAGGGATCGAAGGTCACAGTCATTCAATGTTAGTTTCCGGCCATGCCGCTTACGTGGAGGGATTTTTCCAGATTCTCTGAAGCTTTTGATGATATTATGGACCGTAGATGTTTAAATCCCTGAATTTCTTGCAATTGCACTTTGAGAAACGTTGTTCTTAAACTGTTTGACTATTTGCTCACGCAGTTGTGGACAAAGGGGTGTACCTCGCCCCATCCTTTCTTGTGAAGGACTGAGCATTTTTTGGGAAGCTGTTTTTATACCCAATCATGGCACCCACCTGTTCCCAATTAGCCTGCACACGTGTGGGATGTTCCAAATATGTGTTTGATGAGCAATCTTCAACTTTATCAGTATTTATTCCCACCTTTCCCAACTTCTTTGTCACATGTTGCTGGCATCAAATTCTAAAGTTAATGATTATTTGCAAAAAAAAAAAATGTTAATCAGTTTGAACATCAAATATGTTGTCTTTATAGCATATTCTACCCGATTGTAGCTGAGATAGGCGCCAGCGCCCCCCGCAACCCCGAAAGGGAATAAGCGGTAGGAAATGGATGGATGGATGTATTCCGTTTATATTTACATCTAACACAATTTCCCAACTCATATGGAAACGGGGTTTGTAAACACAGTTATTTGACGTCATTGTAAATACCATTTAAATGTAGTTTCTGGGAAAAAAATTCTGTATATTGTCAGCGAAATTGGTCAAACAGCTGTCTTCAAAGTAGTTTGCACACACACAGAGACTTCCCCACAGTTACATTGCCACGGAACACAACAATTACTTCGTCAGATGAGGCTGACGGTAGGCGTAGTGACAGGTTAATAAAACACATAACAGAGCATTTTAGGTGGTCGCTTCTCATTGTGGACATATTTTTGTTTGGACTGCTAACACACAATGAAAACAGTGAAGTCCCGCAAGCGTCACCCGCACAACATTTACCATGTGTGGCGATATCCACCGACGTTAACAGCAACGTAAGTTAGCAAATCTAAAACAATTCATTTGAACAAGAAAAAATGGTTTTATACAAATCTTCTTAATGCATCTGCTCGGATCACATTTTAATTTTGGTTTCTGAGTCCTTTTTGTGTGTTCTGTTTGTCTTGGACTCCTTCGGTTCCTGGTTGCACTTCCTTATTTTGTTCTGTTACCATAGTTTCTGATTTTCTCCACCTGCTACTTGTTTTTGACGCGCACCTGTGTTTATTGATTACTTCCGTATTTAAGCCTGCCTTCTCCCTCTGTTCGACCTTGATCCTTTGTTTGCGGTAAGCAACACTCACATGGATGTTTTATTTGTTTCTGTGCTAAGTATCCCCTTAGCTTCCCATGCGCTCAGCACGTACCTTTGGACTCTCGACTCAGTGCTAAGTTTTAGCTTAGCTTACCGTGCGTTCGGCATGCATTTTCTTTTGTTTATTTCTGTCTATTTTGTACCAGTGTGGCTATATTTTTATATTAAACCAAGCCCTTACCTGCAAGTCTCGTCCGACTGGTACATTGCATCCTGGGGTGGACAAAACGCGCATCATTATGCGTTTCCCTCCTGACACCATCCATGGTTTGAATTAAAATTTTTGGGGCTTACACGGTACACAACAACAGGTAAAAACAGTGGGTTTAGCATGATGTTTTGTAGATGTTATCTCAAATCATTATGATAATCTATTTTGATAAACAGGTAATTATGCTCAAAGCAAATTACAGTGTTTTATTTTTTCAGACAAATACTTAATAAATATTACCAGTTTGTCAAAATATTTAAATTCAGGGGGTTTATTAGATGTCCCCAATTTAGTCCTGTTGCTAAGCAAACATTAGACCAGGGGTCACCAACACGGTTTCCGCGGGCACCAGGTAGCCCGTAAGGACCAGATGAGTAGCCCGCTGGCCTGTTCTAAAAATAGCTCAAATAGCAGCACTTACCAGTGAGCTGCCTCTATTTTTTACATTTTACCTGTTTACTAGCAACCTGGTCTCGCTTTGCTCGACATTTTTAATTTTATGAGAGACAAAACTGAAATAGAATTTGAAAATCCAAGAAAATATTTTAAAGACTTGGTCTTCACTTGTTTAAATAAATGCATTTTTTTACTTTGCTTCTTATAACTTTCAGAAAGACAAATTTAGAGAAAGAAATACCTTAAAAGTGATTTTAGTATTTTTAAACGCCTATACCTTTTTACCTTTTAAATTCCTTCCTTTTCTTTCCTGACAATTTAAATCAATGTTCAAGTATTTTTTTCTTTTATTATTGTAAAGAATAATAAATACATTTTAATATAATTTTTCATTTTAGCTTCTGTTTTTTCGACGAAGAATATTTGTGAAATATTTCTTCAAACTTATGATTAAAATTCAAAAAATGTATTCTGGCAAATCTAGAAAATCTGTAAAATCAAATCTAAAACTTTTTTCAAAGTCTTTTGAATTTCTTTTAAAACTTTTGTTCTGAAAAATATAGAAGAAATAGTGATTTGTCTTTGTTAGAAATATAGCTTGGTTCCAATTTGTTATATATTATAACAAAGTGCAGATTGGATTTTAACCTATTTAAAACGTCATCAAAATTCTAAAATTAATATTAATCAGGAAAAATTACTAATGATGTTCCATAAATTATTATTATTTTTTTTTCAAAAAGATTCGAATTAGCTAGTTTTTATATTCATTTTTTTCATATGAATTTTGAATTTTAAAGAGTTGAAATTGAAGATAAACTATGTTTCAAAATCTTATTTTCATTTTTTTTTTCCTGTTTTCTCCAATCTTAAATCGTCTAAATAAGTGTTTTTTTCATCATTCATTCGCTACAAAAAACCTTCCGTAAAAGAAAAAAAAATGTACGATAGAATGACGGACAGAAATACACATTTTTTTATATATACATGTATAGATTTATTTATTAAAGTTAAATTGGCTATTTCCCGCAATGTATTTAAGTGTGTATCAAACTGGTAGCTCTTCGCATTATTCAGTACCCAATAAGTAGCTCTTGGTTTCAAAAAGGTTGGTGACCCCTGCATTAGACAGTGTTGTTGTTGCTGTTGCTATTAAATGTGCATGCTATGTCAATGTACTACTATTGAGTATACAAGCATTACAGTTTAAGATTAGCTTTGCTTGGATCTGTATGTCAGTGTGCATGTAGGCACCTTTTATTTAAGACAAAAATTAAATGCTTCAATGATGATGGGGTATTTTACCAAAACAAAGGGAGTAGTTTACTCTCTTGAGTAGATAAATCAAATGCCGAAACTTGCTAATGGCGTGTATTTGCAACGTGACGCTATTATTTGAATCCTTTATGTTTGTTCTCCTGAAGGGTCTATTTGATTGGCTTGGATCAGTCAGTCTGGCACGAAAACCTGAAGTTGCTGTGGAAACAGTCAAGGGTTTTAGTTGTGTTTGTGGTGCCAAGCTGGACATTGGCTAGCAGAAGGACTGTGGAGTGAAGGCTAAGCATTGGTTTGTGGTACTCTCCTGTCTCACACAATCCTCCCTTGTTGCCATCTTGAAGTGAGTGGGAGGCTTTAATGAGTACAAATGCTGAATCTCAATGAGAGAGCTGAAGATAAAACCCTTCGGGCCGAATCTAATAAAGGTTTGTGTGTACTAAAACACGTACTAACTTAAATAGCATGCGCAAAGTTGATCTACTAAACTTGTGCAAAGTGGATTGCGTCTATTAAGTGAGCAGAATAAAGAGCGCAATTCATTTAGTGTCTTTGTTTTAATGAATATGCATAATATAAGCTGATCATCAGAACACCCACAATACTCGGAGAAGATGTGAAAATATTTTACAGCACATGCAATGTTATTTAGCAACAGTGATCACTGTTTTTGCAAGCACTATTTTGCAGTTACCCTCCGTAGGGCTGTTCCAATGAGGGATTTATGATGCCGATTTCAGATACCGATCATCCAACCATCAGTAGTGTTGTCCCGATACCAATGTTTTGGTGCCAGTACCAGTACCAAAATTATTTCGATACTTTTCGGTACTTTTCTAAATAAAGGGGATCACAAAAAATGCATTACTGGCTATGTTTTAACAAAAAATCTTAAGGTAAATTAAACATATGTTTCTTATTGCAGGTTTGTCATTAAATAAAATAGTGAACATACCAGTAAATACCTTTTTAATATTTTTCTGAAGGCTGGTTAAACTTTTATTCGACGAATATTGAGTGGTATATTATTCCAAAAATCAATGCCTCTATAGGTTGTGTCAAAGTTATTTGGTGTCGAACCCCAAGATGCAGAGATGGAGGCATGCATTGATTGAGAAAACATGATGTAATATAAAATATTAGAATAAGAACATACAAAGGGTATAAACAAAAAGCACGCACGTGGGTGGAATAACAAACTAAGGGAGCTAGCACTGGGAGCTAGAAAAATGAAAAGGAACTTTAGCATGGAAGCTAGTGGGTAGCAAACAGAAAAACTGAAAACAGCTAATGGCTAACAAAAACAGCTTACCGCTACGACGACCAGGACAAAATGTAGCACGACAGGTAGTAGCTGTAACAATGCCAGACAAGACAGGTAGCAAAGACACAAGAACGACATGTGGCAACGACAAGACAATACAATGATCCAGCCACTGACACAAGACAAAGCAGGTACACATAGGAGCGAGCTGATTGGTGACAGGTGTGGCCAGGTGCCAATCAGCCGCAGCTGAGTGGGAACACAGCACCCAGGAAACAAGACAGGAAGCTGACAAAATAAGAGCACTTGACAGGAACAAAGGACAGGAAATACTAAACACACAGAGGAGAAACTAAAACACAAACAAACTTTCAGTGGCTAGCCTGACAGGTTGTGCTTTTTGTGTCATTCTTGCCAGATCCAGGTGCAAAATTCTGTGCCCTTATATTCACACTTTTGTGAACAATAATACAGTGGTACCTAGGGATTGATGCAGAGTACCTTTTTTTTTTTTAGTACCGGTTCCTACTTGGGTCCAAGACCACCAAAATTCTGGACTATTGTTGTCCATATACCAATATTATGGTACCAGTACCAAAATTATTTTGATACTTTTCAGTACTTTTCTAAATAAAGGGGGCCACAAAAAATTGCATTATTGGCTTTATTTTAACAAAAAATGTTCCAGTATATTAAACATATGTTTCTTATTGCATGTTTGTCCTTAAATAAAATAGTGAACATACAAAACAACTTAGCATTTATTAGTAAGTAAGCAAACAAAGGCTCCAGTTTAGCTACTGATGTATGCAGTAACATATGTCAATTTCCATTCTATTATTTTGCCAAAATTATTAAAGACAAGTGGTAGAAAATGTATTATTAATTTACTTGTTCATTTACTGTTAATATTTGCTTACTTTCTCTTTCAACATGTTCTATCTACACTTATGTTAACAAGTAATAATCACTTATTCTTCGGTTGTTTGATAATTTACATAAGTTTTGGATGATACCACACATTAAGGTATCAATCCGAGACCAAGTCATTACAGCAGGGGTAGGGAACCTGTGGCTCTTTTGATGACTGCATCTGGCTCTCAGATAAATCTTAGCTGACATTGCTTAACACGATAATTAATGAATAATTACGCTAGTAATCAATGTGTTAAAAATAATGTTCAAAACATAAAACATTCTCAAGCATTTTAATCCATCCATCCGTTTCCTACCGCACCTGTTCAACATGTCGCATTAATGGTAAAAAGTATTTTATTTTTTATTGGTTAGTTTCAGACTAACAATGCTATTAAAAAGAATAAGAGACTTATTATACTCTAAAAATGGTGGTCTTAATTTAAAAAATGCAAGAATTTAGTTGTATTCGGTGTTAAAAAATATTATGTGGATCTCACGGAAATACATTTTAAAATATTTGGCTTTCATGGCTCTCTCAGCCAAAAAGGTTCCCGACTCCTGCGTTAGGATCATACTTTGGTCATATTCAAAGTCATGTGTCCAGGGACATATTTCCTGAGTTTATAAACATAATAAACATTTTAAAAACAATGAAAGAAGATGTTGTGATGCCAAAAAATAGACATAATCATGGTAGTATCGACGAGATACGCTACTGTACATGGTATCATTATAGTGGATGTCAGGTGTAGATCCACCAATGACGTTTTGTTTACATTTTGACGCCAGTGAGCTACGGTGTATAGTGAAACATGTTTAGCTATTCATCGTCCCGAGGGGCACACCAGTACTTTTCAGAGGCGGTAAAGTACCGAAAATGATTCATTAGTACTATACCAATACCAGTATACCGTACAACCCTATCCATGAGTGATATTGACCAATACAATAATATGTAATAAAGCTGGGCAATAGGGCCAAAAAAATGATCACTATTAATTTTTTTAAATCATCCGACTTAATATCCCACTGTCCTTTTTTTTAATGAAGGCGGATTGTCCCGTGCAGGATTATACCTAGTACCACTGCATCCCTACTATTTACTACCGCAGTATCTTGGAACAGACATTTTGCGCCATGTTTGATCGAGGTAATATATGCTAACAGCTGACAACTGTCATTTTGTTTCTATTTATGATTGTGTTTATGAGAGATACAACCTTACAGAAAACCAACGCTACAGACAATGCCTCGGTTTTACGGCCACACGTTCGCTTATTTAAACTTTCTACACATTACTGAATTATTTGTTTTACAGTTGAAAACTTCAGGCATCTTCGTTCCTACTCAACAAATATTAAGTGTCACATTGATCCTGATGGTTTAAACTAGCTCAGAAACTTCTGTCCCGCATGAAAAATCTGAGCAGTGGCCGCGGGCTCAGCTGAGTAGATTTTATAGACATTGATTCTTTGATAAAATGCCTGACAAGACTGGCCTTGAACTGTGCATGAAATAACCATTTTCTTCCACTATTTATGTCCGTCGTCTCCAACCTGCAGAGGTAAATTTACGGTCTGGAAGCCAAAGCCCCTATACTAGAAATGGGACATCACACTGGTACATAATACTGAATCCTTACAGACTCTGCACATGAGGATACGACTAGTATTTTGTGGTATTTGTGCTGATGTCTCCTATGCTAAGGGAGGTCTCTTGGTTATTTTGACTGATTCATTGTGATCCCCAGGCTACAGCAAAACTAGTGGACTGGGAAACCCCAGTAAATACACACCCACAAACAAATTGAGTTCCTGTTGACACCACAGTCTTTTATGCTTTACTGATTGAGGTCAGGAGTTTTAAAAGTCTATATGTCGTCCCCCCGCCACATCGTACTTTGAAGTTTGCGGCTTCACTCGAGCACAGATTTTTGGGGGTCAAAAATATACATTTTTAAGCATTTTCTAGAGTAGGGGAGCGATTCCTGAGTGGATCTTGCGTGAGAGAAATTGGGTGGGGGTGGGGGTTTAATAATTTTGCAATGCATATCAAGCATTGTCAATCATAAACAATGGCTAAGTCCTCTGAAAATATCACTCCTATGGTAGTATTGGCCACTCGATGAGGCCAAAGCAATCCAAGTGCGCTGTCCAGTAACGTGGCCACTGATTGGTTCAGCCTCAGTGAGCATTACTTTGAGTGTAAAGGTGACTATGTGTGCATTATTTAATGTCTAAAGGGCTCTCGTAATATAAAAATATTTATACAGTATATATGTATATACATATATATATATATATATATATACATACACTGTGTATATATATACATACATACATACATACATACATACATACATACATATATATATATATATATATATATATATAAAATGGTTCTTAAACATGGCCAGCATGGGGGTACAGGGGTTGGTGCACGTGCCTCACAATATGAAGGTCCTGAGTAGTCCTGGGTTCAATTCCGGGCTCGGGATCTTTCTATGGGAAGTTTGCATGTTCTCCCCTAGTGTCTGCATTTTGTCTGTCTGTGTTGGCCTGTGATGAGGTGGCGACTTGCCCAGAGTAAATTTTCCCTCCATTTTTTCATATATGTGAGCAAACGCCAAAACTCCTTGCGCATTCAGTAGCGCACTTGTGAACTACGGCAGACGTGCACACTGTTATGCGCTTATCTTTTTATTCGATTTTGTGCGCACCCTAAATTTGCCGTGCGCAGAGGACGCTTGAGAAGTGTATAATTGCACAGGCGCGTACCTTAGTGGGAACGTTGTCCACCCGAATGCAGCTGACATAGGCTCAGCATCCCCCGCGAACCCAAAAGAGACAAGCGGTAGAAAAGGATGGATGGATGGATGGGTCTTAAACATTTTTTTTATGCTCTACCTATAAGAATTTTCAATTTATAATGAATAGTTCCTACTTTGAGAAAAAAAAATACCAGTCAGACACAGAACCAATTAAGTGCGATATACGAGGGATTCTGCATCACAATGAGTGCGCCGCAGACGTTTGATGATTATCTTGATTGATATTTAAATCACAATTAATAACACAAATATTTGTCAATTTGAACAAATAAGTATTTAGTGAAGTGAATTTATATTTATATAGCGCTTTTCTCTCGTGACTCAAAGCGTTTTACATAGTGAAAGCCAATATCTAAGTTACATTTAAAACAGTGTGGGTGGCACTGGGAGCAGGTGGGTGAAGTGTCTTGCCCAAAGACACGACGGCAGTGACTAGGATGGCGAAGGCGGGAATGGAACCTGGAACCCTCAAGTTGCTGGCACGGCTGCTCTACCAACCGAGCTATGATCGCCCCAAAAATCTATTTTAAATAGAATTTAAAAGAAAAATGGATATACATTAGTAATGAATAAACGACAAAATGCAAAATATTGATAATAGCAACAATACATTTGAGTATGAATAATAATATAAAAAAAACAATTACATTGTATTTTTCTGTGAAAAATTTTTTTGAATTACAATTTTTTTACTTTTTAGATATTTTGCCACCAAAAAGTCTGTGCTTTTTTTGTAATGGAAAAAATTAAAACTAAAATGTTTGTTGAATAAATGCAATAATTCTCTCATTTATTGGTGCAATACATCTTTAGAAAATGTTGACCAGTATTTTAGGTCAAAGCATAATAATTGTGTAAATGTATCAATAAGTGCATTAAGTATACTACACTTGTGTAAGGTACTTTTTTGAAACTTTTATTTTGTTAACGCAGTCAGACCGGATGTTGTGCACAGCGCTGTTATTTTGAAGTGGGGGAAGTGTGCTGCTGTTCTGAGCTGGACGTGTACAAACGATTTAAGGCTGTTAAAAAAAAAAAAAAAAAAGAGTGAGCCTCTCTAGTTGTGACTGCTGTCCTGTTTGTACATTGATCTTACATCGATGATGTCGTTCACAACAACACAAGCAGATGAGATGTGTTGTGGGTGTATTGCTTGTTCTTGTTAGCTTTAGCTTAGTAGTTTAGTAACTGTTTCAAGTGGCCGTCTTGAAATTGTTTAGTTCAGCGAGGGGAAGTTGAATGTTTCGAGGATGAATGAGCAGTCCAGGACACATTATTTCCCCACCAAATATTCCTTCTCCTCACAAAGACAGCATTTCACTCACATTTAAAGGCCTACTGAAATGAGATTTTCTGATTTTAACGGGGATAGCAGGTCCATTCTATGTGTCATACTTGATCATTTCGCGATATTGCCATATTTTTGCTGAAAGGATTTAGTAGAGAAAGTCCACGATAAAGTTCGCAACTTTTGGTGCTAATAAAAAAGCCTTGCCTGTACCGGAAGTATTAGACGATGTGCCCGTGACGTCACGGGTTGTGTAGCTCCTCACATCGTTTACAATCATGGGCACCAGCAACGAGAGCGTTTCGGACAGAGAAAACAACGATTTCCCCATTAATTTGAGCGAGGATGAAAGATTTGTGGATGAGGAAAGTGAGAGTGAAGGACTAGAAAAAGAGAAAAAAAAAAGACTATACAGTGGGAGCGATTCTGATGTTATTAGACAAATTTACGAGGATAATTCTGGAAAATCCCTTATCTGCGTTTTGTGTTATTAGTGTTTTAGTGAGAATTTATGGTTGTACCTGTACAACCTGAAGGTCGGCCCCGCACCTTTCTTCAGCACCAGTCGACCAATGGTGGCGATACCCATCTCTGCCCTTCGCAAGGGACCCTCTTCAAAACACGATCTTTTGAAATGATCGCTGCATAATACACAGGACTTTGTGTGTGTGGTCTAATACAACCGTGTTCGCATGGCCGCTCTGTTCCATTGTAAAGCTGCACCGTCATCTTTCGGGAATGTAAACAATGAAACACTGGCTGTGTTTATGTTGCTAAAGGCGGCTGCAATACACTACTTCCCACCTACAGCTTTCTTCTTTGACGTCTCTATTATTCATTGAACAAATTGCAAAAGATTCAGCAACAAAGAGTCCAGAATACTGTGGAATTATGTGATGAAAGCAGACGACTTATAGCTGGAATCGGTGTGGTAACTAAATGTCCTCTACAATGCGTGACATCACGCGCACACGTCATCATACCGCGACATTTTATCAGGATAGTTCGGCGCGAAATTTAAAATTGCAATTAGGTAAACTATATTGGCATGTGTTGCAATGTTAAGATTTCATTATTGATATATAAACTATCAGACTGCGTGGTCGGTAGTAGTGGGTTTCAGTAAGCCTTTAAGTACATTTCCCTGATATCCTGCGTTCAACATCGGGTTCTGATTTATTGACCAATTATGTGTTCCCGTTCGCAGTTACATTACCGCGGCAATCCTATACCTTACTTTTATTGTTGAGTTGAGTGATTATTGAATCGGCATATCAGCGCTGCGCCAAATAAAAAGTAGAAACCATGGTGAGGGTCTATTTTTTTTCAATCAATCGTTCCCCATCCTTCTCATCGTTACAAGCTCAGAAATGTGGATGATGTTGCCCATTGATCATTTTTTTAAAATAACATTTTTTTGATTTTAGGAAGCCATATTTGAAATCAGAATTTGATGATCTTGGAAGCCGTTTCCCTGCAATAATGTATGATTGCCAGATGTTGTCTCCTTTTTCTGTGATGGTACTGATGGTACTGCTTCGATTGTGATCTAACAAAGTGGTCCCCAACCTTTTTGTAGCTGCGGACCAGTCAACGCTTGATAATTTGTCCCGTGGCCCGGCTGGGGGAGGGATTCTAACACATTCACGGTGCATGCCTGCTCAGTGGCCTAGTGGTTAGAGTGTCCGCCCTGAGATCGGTTGGTCGTGAGTTCAAACCCCGGTCGAGTCAAACCAAATACTATAAAAATGGGACCCATTGCCTCCCTGCTTGGCACTTAGCACAGAGTTTAATTGGGGGTTAAATCACCAAAATGATTCCCGGGCGTGGCCACCGATGCTGCTCACTGCTCCCCTCACCTCTCAGGGGTTGAGGGTGATGGGTCAAATACAGAAGATAATCTCACCACACTTTGTGTGTGTGTGTCTGTGTGTGTGTGTGACAATCATTGGTACCTCTGACTTTTTTTTCTCTCTGTCTTTAACATGTTAAGCCTCTTCCTCCGGTGATTATATTACATTATTATACTAAAAATGCAGTTTATATGACGTAATGGATGTGATTATTATTAATTTATTGTGACTGGCATTAAAAGACATTAATCGGCAAATGCCATCCGATATCGGTTGGTGGTCCGATTGATTGAAACATCCCTAGGCAGTTAAAAAGTAAAGAAACTAATTTTTTGAGACATTGTTGGCAGATAAAGACTCATACCAATTTACAACAATAGATGACCCCATTCCAAAGACCAAAATTGGTGATTGTTTCCACATCTTACCTCCTCTGTCCTAATACTTTCTTGTTGTTCTCGTCCAAACCAAATGAATGAATGAATGAAATACGTTTATTTCGGTCATATAATCAATCAACCTTTTTGTGTGATCAGTTTTACAGTACATGTTATATGTATAAAATCATACACAAAAGAAAAGAAAAATAATGACCAAAAAAGGAATAGGCTGAAGTCAAAGCTTATATTTGCCTATCCTATACCTTCAATGAAGATAAGATTGCCTGGAACATCGTTTAAAGAGAATAAAAAAATAAATAAAAAAAATCAATGGGATGAAAGTAATTGTTACTATATTTTATAATTTTCAATTATTTCACCATTCAATGTTTTCTTAAACCTTACCAAAGAAGTGCATGTCTTCAGCTCATCACTGAGCTTGTTCCACCATTTAACTCTTAAAACTGTAATACATTTTGTATTTTATATTTGTTCTCGCTTTACCTATTTCAAAAATCAATTTCCCCCGTAAATTATAGTTTTCTCCTCTTAAATTAAATAGCCTGAGAATACAAGCTGGAAGGCTGTTGTTCTTTACCTGAAACATAATTTCCATTGTTTTAAAAAACACAATGTCTGAAAATTTTAATACATTTGAACTCATAAATAATGGATTGGTATGTTCATAGTAACACGCTTTGTGCATTATTCTAATGGCCCTTTTTTGAAGTTTTATTATTGGGTCTATGTTTGTTTTATAAACATTTCCCCAAATTTCAACATAATACGTTAACTATGGAAAAATAAAAGAATAATACAACATATGCAGGCATTTCTTATTCAGCATGTGTCTTACTTTATAAAGAATAGCAATAGATTTGTATATTTTTCCCTTCATATATTCAATATGCAGTTTCCAACACAGTTTATGATCAATTATTATTCCCAAGAATTTAGTTTCATATACTCTATCAATTCCCACTTGATTTAATTTTAATTTTGCTTCACAATTTGTCCTTGCACCACTAATCACCATAAATTTAGTTTTCTTATCATTTAATAACTTATTAATATCAAACCATTTTTTTTAGCTGAATTAACCACCTCACTCACTGGCTTGAACAGAGGTCATGCCTTCAATTTCAAGGCCAATACATGAGCATTCTCATGGTCCACAATCCAACTAAGCCATCTGCCGCTCTTGCACGGTTTCTCAGCATCTCCTACTTCTTCAGCCTTGCACACACGTATCTGCAAAACAAGGGGAGTGTCTGAGGATAATTTAAACCTTCATCTCACTCTAGCTGAAGCATTTTGTGGCAGACACAAATAGGTTTGTCCGAGATGATAGCTTGGCTCAAGTGTTCCCCAGCTGCTGCTCAAAGAAGACAATTGGGATTCTGCTGGCAGGCAGGCTGGTGTCGGGCTATTAGTAATGACCAAGTATGTAAGTGACATCCATTTATTTATTTTTTTTACTGATTAAAAAAAGCATTGTGTTTCACTGTCGATATTTTAGGACTCTTCTGTTGGTAAGAAGTAGAAACAAATGTTTATCTTTCTCACTTACAGCTTGACATATACTTAAAAAATAAGGATTAAAAAATGATTATTATTAAACTACCTTGAACACTGCCCGTATTTCCTAAAATGTTACTTTACCATGAAATAGGATCATTGAAATCTTTCAGAAATGTTATATTTTTTACATATTTGTGGAACTCCTTATGCTAACAATACTTTTAGTTTAAAGGCCTACTGACACCCACTCATACCCACCACGCAATCTGATAGTTTATATATCAATGATGAAGTATTAACACTGCAACACATGCCAATACGGCCTTTTTAGTTTACTAAATTGCAATTTTAAATTTCCCAGGACTTTTTTTCTTGAAAACGTCGCGTAATGATGACATGTACGCTTGACGTCACGGGCTGTTCGGAAATATGAGCGGTGCACACACACACAGCTAAAAGTCGTCTGCTTTAACCGCATAAATACACAGTATTTTGGAGATCTGTGTTACTGAATCCTTTGCAATTTGTTCAATTAATGTTGGAGAAGTCAAAGTAGAAAGATGGAGTTGGGAAGCTTTAGCCTTTAGCCACACAAACACACGGTGATTCCTTGTTTAAAATTCACAGAGGTGAAACTTTACTATGGATCAAAGCGGTCAAGCGAACATGTATCCCAACCGAATGTCAACCAGCAGGTTTCGGTGAGATAATTGTGGTAAAAAGTCGCTTCTTACCGGATATCAGCTGAGCTTGTGCGGCCCATACAGTTGCCGTCGACTTACCTGAGACACTGCGCGTCAACACACCCGTGGACGTACACTTCCGACTATCAGGTACTTTTAAACTCACTAAAACACTAGCAACACAATAGAAAGATAAAGGGATTTCCCAAAATTATCCTAGTAAATGTCTCTAAAAACATCTGAATCCGTCCCAATGCAATCGTTTTTTGTTTTTTTTTCTAGTCAGTCGCTATCAATATCCTCAAACACAAATCTTTCATCCTCGCTCAAATTAATGGGGAAATTGTCCTTTTCTCGGTCCGAATAGTACTTTTTGTTGGAGGCTCCCCTTAAAAACAATGTGAATATGTGAGGAGCCATCAACATGTGACGTCATCTCCTGCGACTTCCGGTAGAGGCAGGGCTTTTCTCTTAGCACCGAAAGTTGCGAACTTTATCGTGGATGTTCTCTACTAAATGCTTTCAGCAAAAATATGGCAATATTGCGAAATGATCAAGTACGACACATAGAATGGACCTGCTACCCCCGTTTAAATAAGAAAATCTCATTTCAGTATGCTTTTAAATTTCCTGAAAAAACAATAGTTACTTACATGAAATTCACACTTAAGTTGTGTCCGTATTAGTGTTGTGGTACCGGCACCAATATTTTGGTACTAGTACCAAAATAATTCGATACTTTTCGGTACTTTTCTAAATAAAGGAGACCACAAAAAACCGCAGTATTGGCTTTATTTTAAGAAAATATCTTACAGTACATTAAACATATGTTTCCTTTTGCAATTTTTGTCATTAACTAAATTATGAACGTACAAGACGACTTGTCTATTAGTAGTAAGTAAGCAAACAAAGACTCCTAATTTAGCTGCTGACATATGCAGTAGCATATTGTCATTTATCATTCTATTATTTAGTTTTGGATGAAACCACAAATGTAGGTATCAATCCGATACCAATTGGTTAAAGTATCATACATTGGTCTTATTCAAAGTCCTCATGTGTCCAGGGACATATATCCTGAGTTTATAAACATCCATCCATCCATTTTCTACCGCTTGTTCCCTTTTGGGGTGGCGGGGGGCGCTGGCGTCTATCTCAGCTACAATCGGGCGGAAGGCGGGGTACACCCTGGACAAGTCGCCACCTCATCACAGGGCCAACACTGATAGACAGACAATATTCACACTCACACACTAGGGCCAATTTAGTGTTGCCAATCAACCTATCCCCAAAAACGAAAGATGTGATGCCAAAAAATATTGACGTTATCATAGTAGTATCTACTATATACGCTACTGTACTTGGTATCATTACAGTGAATGGCGGGGTCTGCAGTGTTTTTCCTGAAGTCAAAGATGACTTCCTTGGTTTTAGTGGTGTTCAGGGTCAGGTTATTCACTGAACACCACGCTGAAAGTTTCAGGACCTCATCTCTGTATGCAGACTCATCCCCCCCCTGCAATGGGTCCAACCACCGTTGTGTCATTGGCGAATTTCATGATGGTGTTTTCCGGGTGGGCTGGACTATAGTCATGGGTTTAGAGCAGACCTGGGCAAATTAAGGCCCGTCGAGCTTTTCAGCCCTGAGGCCACATGCGGCCAATTGAGCTTTTCAATCTGACCCCTCGGACATTCCCAAATAATTTTTTTTTTAGATCTTTAAGATGGAAAGTGTAGCTGCCATTATGATGTGTATTAATCTGCGCTTATGGATGATATACCAGTTACTATGGTAATCTAATTAGTTACTATGGTCATTTAATTAGTTACTATGGTAATGTAAGTCACAGCAGCTCAGACGAGGCACCAAGCAGTGTGGACGGGAAGCGTTTCTACAGACACGGAAGGAGATTTTCACAACAGTTCTAAAGCTTAGTGATGTATAGAATATAATAGAAAGTACTTTATTGATCCCTGGGGGAAATTCAGCAAATATCTGATATATCAGATTGTAGGTGGGTTTATTGTGTATTATTCGTGTTCATATTTCACTGTTTGTTGCATTTTTGTTGCGTTTCACTTGATTGTAAAATATGTCAATCGAAAGGAGGTGTGACATTTATATGTTGTCAATATTCAGTGTTTTATCGTTCATATAAAAATATAAAAGTTACATTTTCGTTCTGTGGTGAGGTGGCGACTTGTCCAGGGTGTACCGTGCCTTCCGCCCGATTGTAGCTGAGATAGGCACCAGCGCCCCCTGCGACCCCAAAGGGAATAAGCAATAGAAAATGGATGGATAGATACATTTTTGTATTTTAAGGCGGTCTGTCATAACGTTTTTGGCATTCAATCAGACATTGTGAGGTTTTGTAATAGTGTTCCTAAAAATAGATATACCAGCCCCCAGACACATTTTTTATTCTCCAAATGTGGCCCCGAGTCAAAATAATTGCCTAGGCCTGGTTTAGAGGGAATACAGCAAAGGGGCTCAGCACACAGCCCTGTGGAGAGCCGATGCTGAGCGTGCGGGAGGAGGAGAGATGGCGACTGAGTTCCATTGTCTGGGGTCGGTTTGGTGTGTCCGGTGGCACTGGCAAAAGTTAAGTAGGAGAAAATGTGGTCAGTTATAAATTATTTAATGGCCCCGCGCGACCGGGTAGAAAATTTGTCACGAACTGGTACCGGAACCGTGGAACGGTGGTTTGGGAAATTGCAGCAACATATTGTGTCATTTCCCATTCTATTGTTTCGTCAAAACTACGAGGGACTAGCTGTAGAACATGGATCTACTTGTTCATCTACTGTTAATATCTGCTTATGTGTTCTATCTACACTTCTGTGAAAATATAATACGCACCTATTCTTTTTTCTGGATACGTTACATTAGTTTTAGGTGATACTACACATTTTAGTATCAATCCAATACCAAGTAGTTACAGGGTCATACATTGGTCATAATTAAAGTTTTCTTATGTCGAGAGACACTTTTCCAGACTTTATAAACCACAAAATAAATAACTAAAGATTTAAGAGTAAAAATATCGATGTAATCATTCTATAGTATATATACTGTATAACATGCCTCATTATTTGTACATATGTAGATTTGATGTATATTCAAACATGCAGCAGTTCTCTTTGCACCTGATTGAATACAAGTACGTCAAAACACATTGAATTAAAACATCAAATCTTGCATCAGCGACGGAAAACCAAAAGCAATATTGGAGTCCAATAAAGAGGAAGTCTAAGGAGATACTGTACACACCCTGAGATGCAGTTACCCGTAGTTACCGATTATTACGCTCTGCTCAGGGAGGTCCGATGAGGAGGGGTTTCAACAAGCTGGAATATAATATGGAGAAATAGGGCGGGTGGAGTCAGAGAGGTGCATGCTGTGTAGCAGCTGGTGGGGGAAGGGAGGAGCAAAGAGAGACTGGAGGGAGAGAACACTGGGACCTTGTTAAGGATAGTGCCATTGAACGCCACATCAGATTTCAGGACCTCAGGTAAGAGGTTCACTCAATTCTCGTTTGCTTGATTTTAACACGCTGTGGGCATTCAGAATTATTTGATAATTAGAAAAAGATTTCTGGTTTATTCAGGTATTTGGTCATGCTCGGGAATTACAGTTCTTGTTCTTACTCTTAGCACTTTTGACCTATCGGTCTTTTTCTGTATTCGTCTATTACTGGGTAGTGTTTGAGTTGATGTATTTATCCCTAATAACTGTAATCTTCAATAATGATTCATATTATAATGATGTATGTATTGAAAGCTCACGGACAAAACAAAATGACAGGGTTCATAAGGGTGCGCCTGACAGAAAATAAAACTACAAAATGATTGCTGGCAGTGCGAGCGCTTGCTTGTGTGGACCCATGCCGGTTTACACGCATGGATTTCTTTTTAATATGAATAATGTATTGTATCCTCTTGACAACTTCTACGGTCGACTTGTTTTGATTGGATCTATTAGTATGAGATCTGGGTCCTCTTCTGAATGATACAGAGACATGTGACTGTATATTTACGATGATGACATTAACACTGTTATGCAGACTAATCCAACATTATTATCAATCGGATTATTTATTTTTTTTTTAGACTGCAGAATGACCCAAACTATCTGGAACATTCCTGGCGATGAATTTCAGTCAGTTTGTCCAAGTAGTGTTAGCGTCTTGTATCGTCACAATACAAATATTTTAGAACCGGTACCAAAATTATTTCGGTACTTTTTTAAATAAAGGGGACTACAAAAAAATTGCATTATTGGCTTTATTTTAACAAAAAATCTTACGGTGCATTTAACATATGTTTCTTATTCCAAGTTTGTCTTTAAATACAATATTGACCATACAAGACAACTTATCTTTTATTAGTGAGTAAGCAAACAAAGGCTCCTAATGTAGCTGCTGACTTATGCAGTAACATATTGTGTTATTTTCCATTCCATTATTTTGTCAACATTATTAAGGACAAGTGGTAGAAAATGAATTATTAATCTACTTGTTCATTTACTGTTAATATCTGCTTACTTTCTCTTTTTACATGTTCTATCTACATTTCTGTTAAAATGTAATAATCACTTATTCTTCTGTTGTTAAATACTTTACATTAGTTTAGGATGATACCCCAAATTTAGGTATCAATCTGATACCAAGTCGTTACAGGATCATACATTGGTCATATTCAAAGTCCTCGTGTGCAGGGACATATTGCCTGACTTTTATAAACTTCATATAAATAAAAACAAAATCAAAAAACAAAAGAAGTAGTGATGCCAAAAAATATTGATTTAATAAGAGTAGTAGCCACTAGATGCACTACTGTACTTGGTATCATTACATTGGATGTTAGGTGTAAGACCTAACCTCTGTAAGACCTGTTATTCTTTTTCCCTGCACAACTTTTTAAGGTCTTCTGTAGCACTGGTTCCCAAAGTTATTCTGACAACCCACTTTATAAAAGTAGGAAACCACTGAAAAATAATAAAAGTGAGTAGAGTAAATCCCAGAAGACTACATTTTTGGTTCAACCACACAGACATTTTACTAACACGGACACAGTGTTGGTATAACCGGAACTAAAACGAGCATTTGCTTTGGTTAGAGAAATACAAATAGGTGATAATATAGGATTTTTGAACAATTCGATGACCCTGTTTTCCTCCTTTTTTGCATATTTTTTATTTAAATTAAATGTTCTCATATACTATTTTAATTATTATATTGTGTACTCTTATCTACCAAAGCTGCTGTGGTGATTTTGTTGTATGTCTTCGCTAAAATATACATGCACAAATCGTTCTTTCGGTGACTAACAATTTAAAAAGAACTATTAAAAAATAATGGATGCATTTTGTTATTTGCTGTGGTAGAATCCAGGTTAATACATTCAGACATTTGCACTGAACAGGAAGTCAATATGTGCAGTTTTAATGCTGTAGTTACAGTTTGTTGCTTTGCGATAATGATGAAGTTAAGAACACTAGTTGACATTAACAGACCTACGAAATTAACAATAGAGCGCACCATAAGTTGCACCCACTACATTTTAAATTAAAAATACATCGTTACATATTCTGCCACTTAAGTCGCAGATACTGTACATGAGTTGTGAAATGAGATATTTACACTGAAAGATTTTAAATTGTTTCCAGCCGGTGCCTGTTACACGGCAGTAAAACAAAACAGAAAAGTCATTATCGTGGACCCAATAACTACAGAAGCTAGCGCTCCCATCAGCCAAAAAGACTCAAAAACTCCACAGTGACGTTTTGGTAAATTTAGTAAGGAATTAGTAAAACTGAAATAATACGAAAAATGCCATTGTAAGTTCAAAATATTAACACAGACACTTGTAAATATGTTCGTATATTAGCTAATGCTAATGACGCTAGCTTGATTAAAACAATTCTTATTAACTAATCTAACACGTGACAGTTTAGTTAATAAGAATTGTTTTAGTTATATTTAAAAACTTGCAAACGTTGCCTGGAATGATACACTAAAGGGAGAAACCATACAAGTAGAACGCTATGGACGACTAGTACACGGAACGCAACTTATGCGAACAGAAGAAAATACTGTAGACTTTCAAGCTGCAGTGAGCGAACTCGTACAAATAAATGGCGCCATGGCACAAAATAACACATCTTTATTGGTGTTACTACTATGTAAGTTTGTTATATACAAAACATTATGGTCATTAGCGAAGAAAAAGGCATATATTAGACGCACCATTATGTAAGCCGCAGTGTGCAAAGCTTGGGAAAAAAGTAGCAATTTGTAGTCTGGAAAAGACGGTATTTATCATAGAGAATACCTTATTGCAGAGGTAGGGAACCTATGTCTATAGAGCCAGTTGTGGCTCTTTTGATGACTGCATCTGGATCTCAGATAAATCTTAGCTGACACTATTTAACAGGATAAGTAATTAATAATTCTGCTGGTAATCGCAGTGTTAAAAATAACGTTCAAAATATAAAACATTCTCAAGCATTTTAATACATTTGTCCGTTTTTTACCGCACCAGTTCAATAAGTCGCATTAATGGTAAGATGTAGTTTATCTATTATTGGTCAACTTCCGAATCACAATGTTATTAAAAACAATGAGATCATTATTATACTCTAAAAATGTTGGTCTTACTTAAAAATGCATGCTTTTAGTTGTATTCGGTGTTCAAAAATATTAAATGTCTCCCACGGAAATACATTTTAAAATATTTGGCTTTCATGGCTCTGTCAGCCAAAAAGATTCCTGACCCCTGCCCTATTGGAACCATACATACATTGACGTTTATTTATTTCAGTCCTTTTCCAACACAAATCTGTTCCAAGAAATATTCTTGACGTGGACTCTGCTCATTCATTGTGTGTTTCTTTGTTGCTTAGGAACCAACAATAACAATGCATGGCTTGTAAACCACTGAACATGGCTCAAAGGAAGAGGCCAGGGACCAGCGGAGCACACACTATGGCTCCTCCGGTCCCCACTCCCTGCCCCACACCTCATCATACGGAGTCATGTGATGTGAAAGCCCTCTCTGGTCGGCAGCGCCCGACCCGCTACCCGAAGGAATCACATGTTCCAAAGCCCCTTCCCCGCACCTGTAAGGCACAATATTCCTCTCCCAAGTGTGAGGACGTGGTTCCGAGCTGTCCAGTAGAAGACACAATTGCAAATGTTGAACTGAAGCGATACGACAGTCAAACAGATGCAGAATTAGAGAACCAGCGACCACCAACCCCACAGGCGCCTGAACTTGATCCTAAGCACAACCAAGTGGACGTCCATGATGGAGCTGACAGCCTGGATGATGACTCCAGCTCGGACTATATTAACAACACTTCAGAGGATGAAGAAGACTATGATGACGGTGAGTAAATAAACCGAAATAGCGACTCGCGTTATTTTAACCCCACTTAAGAGGTTGTGTTTTTGTTCACATCTCTTGTTGGTCATCAGGATTATTGGTTTAATTTCTCTGAGAGGTTTCGCATAATTTGTAGGGAGGGATGTTTCAGCACGATGAAATAAAAAAAGGTTTTACCCTTCAAGACAGAAAACTCAGAAGATTGGGTGCGGGCAAAACTACAGACCATAAAGCAGACCTCTGGGCAAATTAAGGCCCGTTAAACTTTTCAATCTGGCCCGTCGGACATTCCCCAAAAAACTTTTTTAGATCTTTAAGATGGAATGTGTAACTGCCATTATGATGTGAAGTGATGTTTGCAAATTACCGTAAGTCTTGAACTATACAGCATATTTCAATAGTTGGAATCTGCGCTTTCGCATGATATTTTAGTGACTAGTGTTGTCCTGATACCAATATTATATTGATACTTTTTGGTACTTTTCTATACCTTTCTAAATAAAGGGGACCAGAAAAAATGGCATTATTGGCTTTATTTTAATAAAAAATATTAGGGTTTTTGCAGACCGGTACTTTTCAGAGGCGGCATGGTACGGAATATGATTCATAAGTATCGCGGTACTATACTAATACCCGTATACCGTACAACCCTACTAGTTACTATGGTAATCTACGTCACAGTAGGTCAGACAAGGCACCAAGCAATGTGGGTGGGGAGCGTTTCCACAGAGTGTTTCCAGAGCGGCCAGCCTCAAATGTGGAAGGAAATTAAAAAAAAAAAAAAGTTCTAAAGCTTTTTGATATTTCAGATATATCAGACTGTAGATGTTTTTTGTTTTTTTTACCCTTCGAGTTCATATTTTGCTGTGTTTGTTGCATTTTTGGTGCATTTGGCTTGATTGTAAAATATGTCGATTGAGAAGGGGTGTGACGTTCATATGTTCTCAATATTCAGGGTTTTATCGTTCATAGAAAAAAAAAATCCCATTCTGTTTTTAAGGCGGTCTGCCATAACATTTTTAGCATTCAATCAGACTTTATTGTGAGGTTTGGTATTGTTTTTTCTAAAAATAGATATACCGGCCCAAATTTGGCCCCCGAGTCAAAATAATTGCCCAGGCCTGCCGTAAAGTATGCAGATGTGTTTAATGTGTCCAGGAAGAACTGGAACCTTTTGAACAATCATGAATCCAGACGATGTTCGACTTAGACTTCCTTTTTATTGTCATTCAAATTTGAACTTTACAGTACAGATAAGAACATTTTGTTGCATTTGCTCATGGTAGTGCAGGATAAAATAACAATATGGTGCAGATATAAATGAATAGATAACTGTACAGGTAAATATATTGCATGTTTGCATATGCATCCACATTTATGGATGTATGTTTTATTGTCTTTATATTCCAGCGAGTTAATCCATTTTTGGGGAAATTGAAGGGATTATTATGATGCGTTCAAGAGTCTTATGGCCTGAGGGAAGAAGCAGTTACAGAACCTGGAGGTTCTGCCACAGAGGCTTTGGAACCTCTTTACGGATTACTGATCACCCCCAATATCTAATCACGTGTTACTAACTTTAGGGAAGGGGATTTATATAGCCCCAGTCCTGTGTGGATCTTGCATGAAAAGAAAGTGCAGGTTAATAATTTCGCAATGCAGTCTGCTAAAAAGAAGTAAAACGCCATTTATTGCAACTGACGCTGTGGTCAAACTGGGAATTGCCACAAAACACATTTTAAGATATTCAACACTCTACTGGGGTTTGGCGGCTTAAAGGCCAACTGAAACCCACTACTACCGACCACGCAGTCTGATAGTTTATATATCAATGATGAAATATTAACATTGCAACACATGCCAATACGGCCTTTTTAGTTGACTAAATTGCAATTTTGATTTTCTCGGGACTTTTTTCTTGAAAACGTCGCGTAATGATGACCTGTACGCGTGACGTCACGGGCTGTTATGAATATGAGTGCTGCATACACACACAGCTAAAAGTTTCCACAATTATCCTATTAAATGTCTCTAAAAACATATAAATCCGTCTCAATGCTATGTGATTGCAATCACTTTATTTTTTTTTTACTTTTTTTTTTTTTTTCCTAGTCCGTCGCTATCAATATCCTCAAACACAAATCTTTCATCCTCGCTCAAATTAATGGGGAAATTGTCGTTTTCTCGGTCTGAATAGCTGTTTTTGTTGGAGGCTCACATTAAAATCAATGGGAATATGAGGAGTCATCAACATGTGACGTCATCGTCTGCGACTTCCGGTAGAGGCAGGGCTTTTCTCGAGTTGCGAACTATATCGTGGATGTTCTCTACTAAATACGTTCAGCAAAAATATGGCAATATCGCGAAATGATCAAGTATGACACATAGAATGGACCTGCTATCCCCGTTTAAATAAGATATTCTAATTTCAGTAGGCCTTTAAGTGGATAGTGCACCACCCGATTTGTCACGTTTCATGTGTCAGGTGGACGGCGATGAATGGGGATGTTTGAATCCTCTTCCTACTGTGTCCCATTTCAAAAATGTTCCGAAAGTTTCACAAAAAAATCTGCCTGTAGCTTTTTGATTAATGTTGGGGAACTTAAGTTAAAGTTAAACTACCAATGATTGTCACTAACACACTAGGTGTGGCGAAATTTGTCCTCTGCATTTGACCCATCCCCTCGATCACCCCCTGGGAGGTGAGGGGAGCAGTGGGCAGCAGCGCTGCCGCGCCCGGGAATCATTTGTGGCGATTTAACCCCCAATTCCAACCCTTGATGCTGAGTGCCAAGTATGGAGGTAATGGGTCCCATTTTTATAGTCTTTGGTATGACTAACTAACAAACAAACTCCAAAGATTGCATATATATTGTGCGATCATTTTCTGGGAGTCACTTTGTCCTTTATGTCTATGATGTACAAAGGTGGGTACCACGATAATCAAATGAGGTCCTTGGTCTATGAACAAGTTCCGTTCCTATGGCTGTGATGTAAATAAAGTTTTAGTGTAAGTCGGAACTTAAACCTAAGTTACACATAATGAACACTTTGGTCACCCGCACTGTACACAAAACACATGGAAAACTTGAAAAATATAGTAAAATAGATATAAATGACACAAATTACATGAAAGAGTAATCAAAATGAGAATGAACAAGTCTGTATTTGTCTTCCTGTGGTTGTCAATTGAAGGAATAGACTGGCTTATTGGGAGGATGAAGTCTCAATAATGAGACCACTTCACTGTTTATTTATTTATCACTTTCCCTTTTACAGTAGTAGATCATGGCACATGTTCAAAGATACCATATTTTAACCTTGATAATAGTTCACTGAGAGTCCCACGACGTCCCCTTGACTTTCACATTGGCTTTCTTTATCTTTGACGCAAAATGAAAGTTAAATAGTTAACTACAAAAAATGAAATTGATAATTTTTCTCATGACTTGTTTTTCTTATTCGTTTTGTACAGTACTGATAATTAATGGGGGTGTAACACAAAACGTTGTCACACAGGGACCCCCTAGGTACTGTTTAAGAAGTTCTGCAATGTAACAACCAACTGCAGTATTTGTCCTCTTCTCTGGTTGTCCTGAGAATGCAGGCCACAAAGAATCTCACAGAGGTTTGGTCTGAACAGAACTGAACACAACCGTTGGTCTGATCACATCGTTAAAAACAACATTCTAGTTATAAGGTGTACATATGACTCAAAGGAGTACCTCTGAAACAATAACGATATGGGAGCCTTGATTTTGGCCAATATCAATATTTATCCAAAATAACGTCAGCACAGGTCATACATATTTTATTTTAGTTTAGTGTGGGATGTTAGAAAGGCTTGATCAGGTGAAATTATTTAAACAGAGAACATATAGGTATTAGAGATACTAACCTAGGGCTGGGCGATATATCGATATACGCGGGTTTGTCTCCGTGCGATATAGAAAATGACTATCGTAATATTCGAATATACGTTCTCACGCAGTTGCTTTTAACTTGTGTCTCCTGCTCACAGACAGTAAGCACACCTTCTTACACACGTCACATACTATCACGTCATACGTCACATACGTATACGCTAGGGGTGTGACGATACACAAAAATTTCGGTTTGGTATGTACCTCGGTTTAGAGGTCACGGTTCGGTTCATTTTCGGTACAGTAAGAAATCAACAAAATATAAATGTTTTGGTTATTTACCAAATTTGTAAACAATGGCTTTATCCTTTTAACATTGGGAATACTATAATAATTCTGGCCACGTTAATCCACATTAAACTGCCTCAAGTTGTTGCTTTGATTAAATAAAATGAAAAAACCTTTCTTCTCCATATAAAAAGTTTAACATTAAACAGTCTCCATTGAAACTGTTTAATGTCAACTCATCATGCTTGATTTATTACAGCATTTGGGAAGCCTGTAGTTGAATTTTATTATGTAAATGTTGTATTTTTTTCAACATGTGATAGCAGGGACCCTGTTATTCAAAACTAAGCTGCTACATTACTAATGATTCATGTAACTATAGCTGAAAAATAGTACAATTGCAATAGGAGAGACTATTCATCCCTAAACACAATGGAGTTCAATGAAATAACAGACAGACAGGGCTTTGCTGCCCCTAAAACACGCACACGCACACACACACACAGAAAAATGAGCTAACGTTACGCTAAAAGCTAATTAGCCTTCATCTCAAGCCTATACTGTGAGCGAGCTGAGCTGCAGTTTAAGTTTCTAGAAGGTCAACGGGCTCATAGTGATGTTTGTAATAGTTGTGACTTGGAAGTGTTTAGTATAATTTGGGTAGAGTCCGCTCCTCCCCTGCTAGACGAATATCTGCTCGACGCTAAAGCATTGACTACATCGTTCTGAAGTCTGAATACGCACTGCTGATTGGCTGTTGCATCGCTCTGAATACGCACTGCTGATTGGCTTTGTATGTAACCAATCAGATGGTTGTGTAGGCAGGACAATGAGGCAGAGACAGAGGCAGAAAGCAGAGCAGCTTGTGAAGACTTCTGCTTCTGAACTTGTCCGGTACGCCCGCGTGCCGAACCGAAACCCCCGTACCGAAACGGTTCGATACAAATACACATACCGTTACACCCCTAGTATACGCCGTCGATATGTTTAGTAACCTTACCAGTGGCAGTAGCTAGACGAAGATGGCCGTGCGTAACTGGCAACCTGAATGTAACACTCCTGGACTTTCTAATTGGTCGAAAAGGTGAAGGGCATATTGCAATTCTTACAATGGCTCCTTTAATTCGGTCCAAAAATCTTTCAATGCTTGACCTAGGTGTTCTATATATACAGGTGATTAAAACAGTTTTGCTTTTTTTTTTATTACATAATTCATTAGTTATACATTCTACAATGTTATCAATAGCAAATTACATTTTGTTCACCACTTTGTAATTAAAGTACGTCTTCCCATAAATTGCTACCATTCTTGTTGATTCTGTTTATGTAATGTAGTTCATATCCTTCCAGTTCAAAAGATATGCATTTTTAATTACTGATCCGTGGTTCTCATTCTCACTTTGACAGGTTTGTTGAATTGTTCCAAAAGAGTCCTCATATCATTGTAATTGGCATACATACTTCTGCAATTCAGATGAATGATTGACAGTTTGGTATCGGGTGGTATGTTGATGTTATACTGATAGTCTGTATAATATTTGGCAGTTAGTGTTCATGTGGGAGTATTTCTTTCGTTATCTAATTTCAGACTTATGATCTATGCAGCAAAAGGTTTTTAGTTCTTTGTTTGATTGAATGTTTCTTCTGTGTGTCGTAGTTGGGGGCATTTTTGTTTGTTATTATTGATATTAAATCTGTTTTAATCTTTAATTTTCCCTGCTAAATATCACTTTTGGTGTCACTGGTGTTCCGTTTGATTTAATGAATATCTTCCAGTTTTTTGTCCATGTTTGTTGAATTTTGCCTTGTTTTTTGTTTTTTTTAAGTTGTTTGCCTTCCAGGCTATGTCAGCATTTGTTTTTGTCATATGTTCATTTATACACACGTCCTTTTCAACATGTCCTTTTTATTGGTTAGCAGGCCTTAAAGTCATTAATATAGTAAACACACAGGCAGGCAGTAGTTTGTGTGAATCTATCGAATATCTCCGAAATCCTGTGTATTTTAGTATTCAAAGTTTTACCAGTGGTTAGGAAATGTTTTATTTAACTTGAAAAGTATGACTTATAGACTAACTGGATTTTAGGACTGAAAGTGGAGTAAACTCAAGATCATGCAAGCTGGACTTAGCCTGGGCTCCAGCATTAGCCTGCCACCACCACCTGTTAACATATAGGTTCACCAGTTGATAGCATATGTACTTACAACAACTGAGCCCACAATTCCAGACAGCAGCAAGCAGCTAGCAGCCACCAGGCTAGCCAGGTACAACCAGGCCAAAGAGCAATCAAACCACAATGCCTCATGGCCAGTGCAACATTACACCAACAGGGACATGGTCTCTATACAGCAGGTTGATTGAACAGCAAATAATGCACCACACAGAATTAATGCAACAACACGAAACCAGTTATAAAAACTTCACAAAAATCATCTTCAATAATGTAAACCAGTAAGTGGATGAACTCAAGAAGTACATGAATTAATCCAGTTCCCTAAAAAGGGGGTGGATGAAATTGAATTGTCCTGCAAAAAGCTCTCCTCTGACTTGTGAGTCTACCGAAACAGGCTGAAGTTTTATTGACGACAGAGTCTAAATCCGACTATCTTAAGAGCTTATTCAGACAAAACAACATTGTGATGGATGGCATTCCAGAGTCTCCCAATGAAAAATGGTCAGACTCTGAAGAAAAAGTGAGACAGATGATTCAAGAGAAGCTGTATCTTGACCTGAGTAGCATCTGTCTGGAGCGGGTGTATCCAACTGGGAAACCCAAGGACACTAACACCACAGACCACGCCCAATTGTGGTCAAATTCCTTAGGTTTAAAGGCCTACTGAAACCCACTACTACCAACCACGCAGTCTGATAGTTTATATATCAATGATGAAATATTAGCATTGCAACACATGCCAATACGGCCTTTTTAGTTTACTAAATTACAATTTTAAATTTCCCGCAGAGTTTCCTATTGAAAACGTCGCAGATTGATGACGCGTGTTTTTGACGTTATTGGTTAGAGGGGACATATTAGCCCAGCACCACTTACGGCTAAAAGTCGTCTCTTTTCATCGCCCAATTACACAGTATTTTGGACATCTGTGTTGCTGAATCTTTTGCAATTTGTTCAATTAATAATGGAGAAGTCAAAGTAGAAAGATGTAGGTGGGAAGCTTTTAGCCACACAAACACACAGTGTTTCCTTGTTTAAAGAATTCCCGGAGGTCAAGCTTTACTATGGATCAGAGCGGTCAAGCGAACATGGATCACGACTACATGTCAACCTGCAGTTTTCAGTGAGAAAATTGTGGAAATAAGTCGCCTCTTACCAGAGATCAGCGGAGCCAGCGTCCTCCTGCAGCTGCCGTGACTTCTCTCAGAGACGCGGGCGTCAAAACACCCGTGGCCATACCACTCCGACTTTAAGATACTCTTTAACTCACTAAAACACTAGCAACACAATAGGCAGATAAGGAATTTCCCAGAATTATCCTAGTAAATGTGTCTACAAACATCTGAATTGCTCTCACTTTCCTTCGCCTTTTTTTTCTTCTAGGCCTTCACTATAAATTTCCTCATCCACAAATCTTTCATCCTCGCTCAAATTAATGGGGAAATTGTCGCTTTCTCGGTCCGAACAGCTCTTGCTGCTGGAGGCTCACATTATAAAAAATGTGAGGATGTGAGGAGCCCTACAACCAGTGACATCACGCGCACTTCGTCTGCTACTTCCGGTAAAGGCAAGGCTTTATCAGCGACCTGAAGTTGCAAACTTTATCGTCGATGTTCTCTACTAAATCCTTTCAGCAAAAAATATGGCAATATCGCGAAATGATCAAGTATGACACATAGAATGGACCTGCTATCCCCGTTTAAATAAGAAAATCTCATTTCAGTAGGCCTTTAAGGACAGGGAGGCTGTACTGCAGGTGGCTAAACACCTGAAAGGCACCAACATCTATCTGAATGAGAACTTTCCAGATGCTGTGTGGCAGAAATGGAAGGAACTGCTGCCGGGAGGATATAGCCTTACTTCGCTAGGACAAATTTATCTCTCACCCACTACCTCAGCCACAAAGAAATGGAGGTAACAGTTCAAAAATAGGAAATACTTTCATACATAGTTTTCTTAGTCTATGGTAACTTCAAAACATGCACTGATTCACAAATTATTTGTTAATGACATCGAGCCACTTCAAAGGCCTACTGAAATGAGATTTTATTATTTAAACAGGGGTAGCAGGTCCGTTCTGTGTGTCATACTTGATCATTTCGCGATATTGCCATATTTTTGCTGAAAGGATTTAGTAGAGAAAATCGACGATAAAGTTCGCCACTTTTGGTACTTCTTGAAAAAGCCTTGCCTTTACCGGAAGTCGCAGACGATGACGTCACAAGTGTGGGGGCTCCTCACATATTCACATTGATTTTAACGAGAGTCTCCAACAAAAACAGTTATTCGGACCAAGAAAACGACAATTTCCCCATTAATTTGAGCGAGGATGAAAGATTCGTGTTTGAGGATATTGATAGCGACGGACTAGAAAAAAAAATAAATAAAAAGTTAAAAAAAAAAAAAAAACGTGATTGCATTGGGACGTATTCCGATGTTTTTAAACTTTTTACTAGGATAATTCTGGGAAATCCCTTAACCTTTCTATTGTGTTGCTAGTGTTTTAGTGAGTTCAATATTACCTGATAGTCGGAAGGGTTTGTCCACAGGTGTCTTGACGCCATGTCTCACGGGTGTCGACGGCAGCTGTACGGACGACACAATCTCAGCTGATATCCGGTAAGTGGCGACTTTTTAACCACAATTTTCTCACCGAAACCTGCTGGTTGACATTCGGTTGGGATCTATGTCTGCTTGACCGCGCTCTGATCCATAGTAAAGTTTCAGCTGCGGGAATTTTAAACAAGGAATCATCGTGTGTTTGTGTGGCTAAAGGCTAAAGCTTCCCAACTCCATCTTTCTACTGTGACTTCTTCAATATTCATTGAACAAATTGCAAAAGACTCAGCAACACAGATCTCCAAAATACTGTGTAATTATGCCGTTAAAGCAGACAACGTTTACCTGTGTGTGTGCGTAGCGCTCATACTTCCTAAAAATGCGTGACGTCCTGCGTACACGTCATCATTACACGACGTTTCCAAGACGAAACTCACGGAAAATTTAAAATTGTAATTTAGTAAACTAAAAAAGCCGTATTGGCATGTGTTGCAATGTTAATATTTCATCATTGATATATAAACTATCAGACTGCGTGGTGGGTAGTAGTGGGTTTCAGTAGGCCTTTAATTTTCCATCAAAAGGCCTAGTAATTGCTCATGTGAACATCTGTCGTATAAGGTACAAGTTACATGAACTGAAAAGCATTCATATATTGGCTGTGTCTGAAACACATTTAGACTCATCTGTTCAGAACTCTAAGTTACGGCTTAATAGTTTCTCCAGGAATTTGCATGGTGGGGGTGTTGCCATTTTTGTACAAAGTCACCTTCCTGCTAAATTACGTTCAGATTTCATGTTGAATTATGTAGGTTCAGGTATACTTACCCCACCTGAAACCTACACTGATGCTACAGACCTTGTGATGCTCATGCTGGTTATCTCACTCAACCGTGTGAGATGATGGACGGAGCACCTGACTTGAACATTAAAATCCATCTGCCAGTAACTGTCCTAGTAAAAAAATATCACTCTGGTACAGGGGTCACCAACGCGGTGCCCGCAGGCACCAGATAGCCCGTAAGGACCAGATGAGTAGCCCGCTGGCCTGTTCTAAAAATAGCTCAAATAGCAGCACTTACCAGTGAGCTGCCTCTATTTTTAAAATGTATTTATTTACTAGCAAGCTGGTCTCGCTTTGCTCAATATTTTTTTTCTAAGAGAGACAAAACTCAAATAGAATTTGAAAATCCAACAAAATATTTTAAAGACTTGGTCTTCATTTGTTTAAATAAATTAATTTATTTTTTTACTTTGTTTCCTATAACTTTCAGAAAGACAATTTTAGAGAAAAAGTACAACCTTAAAAATGATTTTAGGATTTTAAAACACATATACCTTTTTACCTTTTAAATTCTTTCCTCTTCTTTCCTGACAATTTAAGTCAATGTTCAAGTAAATTTATTTTTTTTATTCTAAAGAATAATAAATACATTTTCATTTAATTCTTCATATTAGTTTCTGTTTTTTCGACGAATAAAATTTGTGAAATTTATGATTATATGATTAAAATAAAATAAAAATATCCCGGCAAATCTAGAAAATCTATAGAATCAAATTTAAATCTTATTTCAAAGTCTTTTGAATTTATTTTTAAATTTTTGTACTGGAAACTCTAGAAGGAATAATGATTTGTCTTTTTTGGAAATTTAGCTTGGTCCAATTTGTTATATATTCTAACAAAATGCAGATTGGATTTTAACCTATTTAAAGCATGTCATCAAAATTCTAAAATTAATCTCAATCAGGAAAAATTACTAACAATTTTTCGTAAATTCTTTTAATTTTTTCAAAAAGATTCAAATTAAATAGGTTTGCTCTTCTTTTTTTCGGTTGAATTTTGAATTTTAAAGAGTCAAAATTGAAGATAAACTATGTTTCAAAATTTTATTTTCATTTTTTTCCCTGTTTTCTCCTCTTTTAAACCGTTCAATTAAGTGTTTTTTCTCATCGTTTATTCTCTACAAAAAACCTTCCGTAAAAGGAAAAAAAATGTACGACGGAATGACAGACAGAAATACCCATTTTATAAGCGGTAGAAAATGGATGGATGGATGGATACACACACACATACATACATACATACATACATACATACATATATATATATATATATATATATATATATACATACATATATATACATATATATATATATATATATATATATATATATATAGATTTATTTATTAAAAAGGTAAATTGAGCAAAATGGCTATTTCTGACAATTTATTTAAGTGTGTATCAAACTGGTAGCCCTTCGCATTAATCAGTACCCAAGAAGTAGCTCTTGGTTTCAAAAAGGTTAGTGACCCCTGCTCTAGTGCATGTAATGTTTCTCAAATTGTGTTCGTACCCACCAGGGTCTTCACTAATCAAGCTGTTCACACTTCCTCTACATGTATTGACCACAAATATACCAATGTTCCCTGAGCTGTGTTCTAATTCATTATCAGCATCAATAGGTTTCAGTGACCACAATATAGTTGTTTATAGAAGGTTGTATAATAGATTTGATAATTATTATTTTTCGGGGTGGCAGAGGGGTTAGTGCGTCTGCCTCACAATACGAAGTTCCTGCAGTCCTGGGATCTTTCTGTGTGGAGTTTGCATTTTCTCCCCGTGAATGCGTGGGTTCCCTCCGGGTACTACGGCTTCCTCCCACTTCCAAAGACATGCACCTGGGGATAGGTTGATTGGCCCTGTGTTGGCCCTATCTGTGTTGGCCCTGCGATGAGGTGGCGACTTGTCCAGGGTGTACCCTGCCTTCCGCCCGATTGTAGCTGAGATAGGCGCCAGCGCCCCCCGCGATCCCGAAAGGGAATAAGCGGTAGAAAATGGATGGATATTTTTCGGGGGATGTTAAAAATATTCACTGGATTGTGTACAGTAGTGATGATCCAGAGGTCTCGCTCGATACTTTTATGAATATTTTTTATGGAAATTGTTAATAGTCACGCACCTGTGAAAAGGTTCACAGCTAAAACTAAAAGAGCTTTATGGATTGATTTACCTCTAAATAATTTAATGAGACAGAGAGATGATGCCAGATTGGCTGCAGTAAAATCAGGCTTATTGGAAGACAAATTCAAATGCTGTAAGATAAGAAATAAAGTAACCGAATTAAATGCAAGGATGAAGAAACTATGTTATTAGCAGAGAATAAATATTGTTGAACACAATAGTAAAAAAAACTGAAATGCATTGAATGAAATCACGGGAGGAAAGAAAAAATATTTTCTTACAAAGCCCCAGGACATTGCTTACTATTTGAACATTTTTTCTTTTATCAATAAAGTGAACCATTTAATACATCATCTAAGTGGCACAGATTACATTGATTGTGACCTGGTACACATATTAAATATTAATGCGCCTGTACACACAATCTTGATATCATCGCTGCTGATTACATTTCTTCATTATGTCACATAGTTGTCTGCTGCGTGAGGTATTTCCTACATTGAGGAAAGAGGGGAAAATCATTCCACTTCTTTAAGACAAAAGTTAACTTTCTGTGGTCCAAATAGTCAACCTATAAGTATTTTTCCCGTACTCCGCAAAGTTATAGACATATTTGCCAACCCTGCCGGATTTTCCGGTAGACTCCCGAAATTGAGCGCCTCTCCCGAAAACCTCCCGGGACAAATTTTCTCCCGAAAATCTCCCGAAATTCAGGCGGAGCTGGAGGCCACGTCCCCTCCAGCTCCATGCAGACCTCAGTGAGGATAGCCTGTTTTCATGTCCTCTTTCCCACAATATAAACAGCGTGTATGCCCAATGACGTTCTAACTGTAGAATGATCGAGGGCGAGTTCTTGGTTTCTTATGTGGGTTTATTGTTAGGCAGTTTCATTAACATCCTCCCAGTGCGGTAACAAAACACAACAACAGCAGTCAGGTTTTCGTCTACCGTAAAGCAGTTCGTCTGCCGTATACGGCAACGTTGTGACACTCTTAAACAGGACAATACTGTTATTTACTGTACATGCACCACAACACCTCCAGGCAACTTCAACCCTTTACTAATACCCTCCTCCATTCACCTCCCATCTTCCCGGATTGTAAATAACTTCCATCCATCCATCCATTTTCTACCGCTTATTCCCTTTCGGGGTCGTTAATGTAAATAATCAAATGTATTTCTAATGTATATACTTGTTCTTATGCTATCTGAACTGACAATGTTCTCTGCTGGCTGTACTTATCCTACACTAAGTAAGACCTACACTGTTTCATTGTCCATTTCTCTGTTGATGCAATTGTTGATGACTGAAGTACTGATGTCAACCAAAGCTACTCATTCCACCCCCTCGGATTGTAAATAACGTAAATAATTCAATTTATATACTCTGATGATTAACTTGTGTGATGACTGTATTATGCTGATAGTATGTATTTTTTACCATGAGTTGATTAACGTGGAAGCAGACTTAAACAAGTTGAACAACTTATCCGGGTGTTACCATTTAGTGATCAATTGTACGGAATATGTACTGTACTGTGCAATCTACTAATTAAAGTTTCAATCAATCAATCATGCATATGTGACAATAACATCTACGGCTTTTAGAGAGTGCAGTGCACAACTGCACACAACAGCTGTAAATATACTCCTCCCCTCTTAACCACACCCTTCCCCCCAACCACGCCCCACCCCCCGAAATCAGAGGTCTCAAGGTTGGCAAGTAAGGTTATAGAAAGCATTATTCATGTGCAGGCCCAGTATTATTTTAGTCATAATAGTCTGACTAGTGGATAGCACGGTGGAACAGGGGTTAGTGTATGTGCCTCACAATACGAAGGTCCTAAATTGTCTTAGGTTCAATCCCGGGCTCGGAATCTTTGTGTGGGGAGTTTGCATGTTCTCCATGTGACTGCGTGGGTTCCCTCCGGCTTCCTCCCACCGCCAAAGACATGCACCTGGGGATAGGTTGATTGACAACACTAAATTGGCCCTAGTGTGTGAATGTTGTCTGTCTATCTGTGTTGGCCCTGTGATGAGGTGGCGACTTGTCCAGGGTGTACCCAGCCTTCCGCCCGAATGCAGCTGAGATAGGCTCCAGCAACCCCGAACGGGACAAGCGGTAGGAAATGGATGGATGGATGGAGTGAGTTGGGGACGACTGACACCTCCAAAATTGCCGGAGCAGTCATGTTTGATTTCAGCGCCACATTTGACGTAATTGATCACGATATTGTACTTGATAAGCTTAAATGTTATGCATTCAGCCAACCAGCGACTACAGTACTCTGATGAGGACCTATCTTTCTTCTAACAAATAAATGGTCTTCTATATTGGTAGTTTATCTCATCATAGTATGTTCGCGTGTGCGATTTTTCAAGGAAGTTGTAGAAGATCTCTGATATTTTCAATTTTTACTAATGACTTACTTGTTGTGAAGATTATGCGTATTTTTTTTTTACTGTACACCATACTGGGGGTTGAAAATGTTTTACGATTGGATAAAAACAAACAAATGAGTCTCATCCATCCATTTTCTACCGCTTATTCCCTTTTGGGGTTGCGGGGGGTGCTGGCGCCTATCTCAGCTACAATCGGGCGGAAGGCGGAGTACACCCTGGACAAGTCGCCATCTCATCGCAGCAAATGAGTCTCAAATATTTGCAAAACTAAGATATTTGTTTTTGGAACACAATATAAATTGGTTTCTACACCTAAAATTAAAGGGGAACTGCACTCTTTTTGGAATTTTGCCTATTCACAATCAGTATGAAAAACATGACGATAGATGGATTTTTTTAATGCATATTTCACCAATAAAATCGAATATATACCCATTCAAGAAGTGCCAACAATACTCCATTTACATTTCGTTACTTGAATATCAAGCAAGTATTCAGTGTTGGCCCTGCGATGAGGTGGTGAGTTCTTCAGGGTGTACCCTGCCTTCCGTCCGAATGCAGCTAAGATAGGCTCCAGCAGCCCCCGGGACCCCGAAAGGGACGAGCGGGTAAAAGTGATTGGATGGATAGTGATATTTTTATTACGACTGCTATCGGAGACAAACTATTTATAGCGGCGACGTGATCACTTCCGTGTGTGCCTATGTTTACATCATCGAGTGGTCTGCTGCTTCCTCGCTTCCTTGCTCCCTGTAATGTTATTGTAGATCATAAATCATGACTCTCACCTGAAAAGTAGATGGCTAAGAATATAATCTGACAAGTTGGAACACTTTTGACAGCTTTTTAGGACTTTGAACTGGCAAGAATGACACAAAAAGTGCAACCTATAGAGTCACTGATTTTTGGAATTATATACCAATCAATATTCGTCGAATAAAAGTTTAACCAGCCTTTAGAAAAATAATATTCAAAAGGTATTTACTGGAATGGAAAGGACCATAGCTGAGGCAATGACATTAAACTAAATTACAATGTTATTTCATGTGTTATTTTGTACTAGTTTAAATTTTTATGTTTAACGTTGCAATTCAATCTTTTTTTTAAAAACATTTTATACAAACCCCGTTTCCATATGAGTTGGGAAATTGTGTTAGATGTAAATATAAACGGAATACAATGATTTGCAAACCCTTTTCAACCCATATTCTGTTGAATGCACTACAAAGACAAGATATTTGATGTTCAAACTCATAAACTTTATTTTTTTTGCAAATAGTAACTTAGAATTTCATGGCTGCAACACGTGCCAAAGAAGTTGGGAAAGGGCATGTTCACCACTGTGTTACATCACCTTTTCTTTTAACAACACTCAATAAACATTTGCGAACTGATGAAACTAATTGTTGAAGGTTTGAAAGTAGAATTCTTTCCCATTCTTGTTTTATGTACAGCTTCAGACGTTCAACAGTCCGGGGTCTACGCTGTCGTATTTTACGCTTCATAATGCGCCACACATTTTTGATGGGAGACAGGTCTTGACTGCAGGCGGACCAGGAAAGTACCCGCACTTGTTTTTTACGAAACTACGCGGTTGTAACACTTGTCTTGCTGAAATAAGCAGGGGCGTCCATGATAAAGTTGCTTGGATGACAACATATGTTGCTCCAAAACCTGTATGAACCTTTCAGCATTAATGGTGCCTTCACAGATGTGTAAGTTACCCATGCCTTGGGCACTAATACACCACCATACCATCACAGATGCTGGCTTCTGAACTTTGCACTTATAACAATCCGAATGGTTATTTTCCTCTTTGTTCTGGAGGACACCACATCCTCTGTTTCCAAATATAATTTAAAATGTGTACTCGTCAGACCACAGAACACTTTTCCACTTTGCATCAGTCCATCTTAGGTGAGCTCGGGCTCAGGATGTTGTTGATAAATGGGTTTGTCTTTGGATAGTAGAGTTTTAACTTGCACTTACAGATGGAGCGACCAACTGTAGTTACTGCCAGTGGTTTTATGAATTTTTCCTGAGCCCATGTGGTGATATCTTTTCGGTTTTTGATGCAGTACCGCCTGACGGATCAAAAGTCCATAATATCATCGCTTAAGTGCAGTGATTTCTCCAGATTCTCTGAACCATTTGATGATTTTACGGACCGTAGATGGTAAAATCCCTAAATTCCTTGCAATAGCTGTTGAGAAAAATTGTTCTAAAACTGTTTGACAATTTGCTTACAAAGTGGTGACCCTCACCTCATCCTTGATTGTGAATTACTTAGCATTTCATGGAAGCTGCTTTTATACCCAATTGTGGCACCCAACTGTTCCCAATTAGCCTGCACACCTGTATGATGTTCCAAAAAAGTGTTTGATGAGCATTCCTCAACATTATCAGTATTTATTGCCACCTTTCCCAACTTCTTTGTCACGTGTTGCTGGCGTCAAATTCTAAAGTTGATTATTTGCAAAAAAAAAAAAAAAAAAAGCTTATGAGTTGAACATCAAATGTCTTTGTAGTGCATTCAATTGAATATGGGTTGAAAAGGATTTGCAAATCATTGTATTCCGTTTATATTTACATCTAACACAATTTCCCAACTCATATGGAAACGGGGTTTGTACATATATTGATGAAATTATATTGTAAACTAATTTCCGCTCCTTTTGACTGGAACAGTGCAGCTACTTGACGCTCCATGGAACTGACATCTTGTTCCCCGGGCTTAACCCCAATCAGTGATGGCCACCGTTCGAGCGTGCGGTCGGGGTTTGACATTGATCCTGGTCACAATAACTTTTTGGCTTCAGAATATTGTTCCAGTTCAGCTACCCTGTCTGTTAGTGCCCAAATTCTTTTTTGTCATTTTGGAGGCATAGAAGCTTCACCTCCTCCACCAATTGGATGGTTTGTTGTTGTTGTTTTGGTGTCAGAAACTCTTGTGTGCGCTTGTTATGTCCTCGTTCTCCTTGGTTATAAGGCCCATATGTTGGTTCTGGTGACGTTTCTGTTAGTCTGGGTTCGTTCAGTGTCGTCAGTCCAGATGGTGGGTGTTGTCCGATACCGTTCGAGGTCGTCGTCGATCTGGGGTAGATGTCGACTGCTTCCGAGGATGTTGTCAGGTGTCGATTGTTCCTCGCCGTGTCACTCTTCTACTCGCTCGCGGGGGGTGCTGTTGATGATCTGCTAGGTTGTGCTAGCGGGTTTTTTTAATGTTAGCTAGCTGTATAGCTTTGCACAAGTAAACGCTGTGACCGTGACCTCCGATCCCTCAGGCGGAACAGTATCAAAAACAGACAACAATCTCTCAAGGATATCACTACATGGGCTCAGGAACACTTCAGAAAACCACTGTCACTAAATACAGTTTGTTGCTACATCTGTAAGTGCAACTTAAAGCTCTACTATGCAAAGCGAAAGACATTTATCAACAACATCCAGAAACACCACCGGCTTCTCTGGGCCCGAGATCATCTAAGATGGACTGATGCAAAGTGGAAAAGTGTTCTGTGGTCTGACGAGTCCACATTTCAAATGGTTTTTGGAAATATTCGACATCGTGTCATCTGGAACAAAGGGGAAGCAAGCCCCCATCCATGATGGTATGGGGGTGCATTTGTGCCCAAGGCATGGGCAACTTGCACATCTGTGAAAGCACCATTAATGCTGAAAGGTACATACAGTTTTTGGAACAACTTATGCTGCCATCTAAGCACCGTCTTTTTCATGGACGCCCCTGCATATTTCATCAAGACAATGCCAAGCCACATTCAGCAAGTGTTACAACAGCGTGGCTTTGTAAAAAAAGAGTGTGGGTACTTTCCTGCCCTACCTGCAGTCCAGACCTGTCTCCCATCGAAAATGTGTGGCGCATTATGAAGGGAAAAATACAACAGTGGAGACCCCGGACTGTTGAGCGATCGAAGCTCTACATAAAACAAGAATGGGAAAGAATTCCACTTTCAAAGCTTCAACAATTAGTTTCCTCAGTTCCCAAACGTTTATTGAGTGTTGTTTAAGGAAAAGGTGATGTAACACAGTGGTGAACATGCCCTTTCGCAACTACTTCGGCACGTGTTGCAGCCATGAAATTCTAAGTTAATTATTATTTGCAAAAAAAAAAAAAAAAGCTTATGAGTTTGAACATCAAATATCTTGTCTTTGTAGTGCAGTCAACTGAATATGGGTTGAAAATGATTTGCAAATCATTGTATTCCGTTTGTATTTACATCTAACACAATTTCCCAACTCATATGGAAACGGTGTTTGTACATACTTTGATGAAATGTTGCTCTACAGCCACATTTATTATTTTGAGTCGCTCAGCTTTCCCAGATAGTGAATGGAACCCCGCCCCACCCTCTCCAAATCTATCATAATGTATCTGTTGAAAATGTACACTGTTAAATATATTTCGAAACAGTCACCGCTATTTTTTCCCAGACACATTTCAGCATCCTGGTGGCCATGGTCTGATGATATCCTGGTGCAGATGGCTCCTGTGATAGTGTTTACTCACATGTCTCCTCTTTACTCAGCCATGCAATCATGTGATTATATGGTTGCATGTGTGTATTTTGTATGTGTGTGTGTGTTTGTGTTTGGTATCTGTGTCGTTTGTACGTAGTAATGATAATGGGAGATTTGGGTCACCGGTAGAGATGCGCGGTTTGCGGTCTCATCCGCGGAGTCCGCGGATAAACCGCGGGTCGGGCGGGTGACATGACGAAAAAATAGATTTTAATTAGATTCGGGTGAGTGGCGGTTGAACCATCCAGAAATATTTGATATACATGGTTCTGGGATCGGTATCCTTTGCCATTCAAAGAGCCATTTAAGACCCGTGTCATAAAGCGAAGAAGACAATAGGAGACGCTATTATTCTCTAGAATGACTGCCGACAGTCACCCAAATAATAAGTATTAGGGCGTGCTATGAAGCCATTGGCTTTGTCGCCTTCTACAACATGTACGATCTGCTTGTCAGTCCAGCATCATGTGTGTGGCTTCCGCGGCAACACGCACACGACTGCAAGGCATACTGGGTGACACAGAATACACTAATGGTTGTGATATAAACAATTTTAACACTCCCAGTAATATGCGCCACGCTGTGAACCCACACAATACAAGATTGACAAACACATTTCGGGAGAACATCGTCACAGTAACATAACATAAACGCAACACACCAAATACCCAGAATCCTTTGTATCTGTGACACTGCCTGACTATTTTATACTCCACGCTAGCAGCAAACCCAGCCACCCCCCACCCCCACCCCCATGCGTCGGTAAAGTGGGCGGGGCTGGGGGCGCTGGGGTGTAAAATATATTCAGGAAGTGTCACGGATACAAAGGATTCTGGGTATTTGTTGTGTTGCCTTTTATGTTGTGTTACTGTGAGGATGTTCTCCCGAAATGAGTTTGTCAATCTTGTTTGGTGTGGCTTCACAGCGTGGCGCATATTAGTAAGTGTTAAAGTTGTTTATATCACAACCATCAGTGTACTCTGTATCACCCAGTATGCCTTTCAATCTTGTAAGTGTGATTGCGGAAGCTGCACACAACATGTTGCCGGACTAACAACCGGTCCGTACATGTTGTGCAAGGTGTCAAAGGCAATGGCTTCACAGCACGCCCATATTCTTGTCATCAGGATGAACGCTATTGGATAGTTGCGAGAACGTTAGCGGCTCCAATTTTCTTCATTACTCTGTGAAACAGGTTGAAATAGCTCTGGTAGTGGTAAAGGCGGCCGACCTCTGATGTATTTGTATTTTAGGGCGGTTGGCGGGCGGGTACAGTTCTGATAAAACGTAGGTTCGGATTTGCAACTGGTGGAAGACGACTTTGGTTATGCGGATGCGTATGATATAATTGCCTATCCGCGCATTGCTAGTCACCGGGGTATTTTTTTTTAACTTTGCATTTCTTTTATGATTGATTGATTGAAAATAAACTTCTTAAACATATGAGATTCACCTGCTCACAACATTAGGCACATGTGCACACTCACTGATCCATTCAGAGATGCATAAAAAAGCCGCATTTTTTTACTGCATGTTACATGTCGATGTTATTGGGCGCATGCCAAGATTAGATGAAAATATTACTTGATCTTTTTCGTGCTTTTGAAGCAGAGTGGGAGTAGCTCCTCTTTGGCATTGTTCAACATGTGTATCCAACATTGGAACACTATTTATAAGTCAGAAAAGATAGAATTCAACATAGTACCCCTTTAAGGTATAGCAAAAAAATAGTGTGTTCAGGTCACTAAGGTTTTCGTTTAGAGAATAGGGTAACCTCCGCCAAGGACGTTATGCCGTAATCTCATCGTTATTATTGATTCCACTTTCTATTTGGCACAACAGATAACAAAACATCCCTGTTTGTGCTTATTACCACTCCCAGGACTGGCAGAGGAGGATGAAGGTGTTACTTACTACATCCGGTACTGCCCCGAGGATGACAGCTACATGGAAGGGATGGACTGCAGCAGCCAAGGAGATTGTAACCACGGTCATAGCCAAGAAGAACGTGTGGGTGGTGTGCAACAGAATGAAAGCCACGCCGAGTGCCAGGAAGCTGTCGAAGGATGGGCTGAGGATGGTGAGGCAGAGGGACATGTGAGAGAAGAGGAGTGGGTGAAAGATAAGGAAGAAAGTGCAGCCAGGGAAGAATGGAGGGGAGAAGAGGGAGGGGAGAGAGGGGAGTGGAGGGAAGGAGATGAGGATGGTGTAGAGGAGTGGACAGAGGAGGATCCAGGCCGGCAAGAGCAGTGGGCTAGTAGTGATAGGCACAGAGTTGAGGAGTGGGCTGAAGGTGAGGGCGAGGTACGCTGTGAGGTCGTGGAGCAAGACCCTGATGAACACATATACAATGGCCGACCAGAGCCAATATTGGAGTACAACCATCACAATCACCACCATCACCAACCTCCCATGCAAGATGTCACCCAGCAGGGTGACGAAGAGGACGCAGAGAGTGAGGAGTACTGCCCAAACGAAGAGGCGTACGAGGAAGAAGATGACGACAAGAGTCATGGGAGGGCCTACACTGGGGACTATTACGCGCCAGAGGACAACGGCAACTCGGTATGTGCGTCTCCATTCCGAGGACGTAAGGTGTTGGTGGTGGAGGGGGAAACAGGTGAAGAGGCGGAAGAGGACATTGACCAAATCGTCGCTGAGATCAAGATGAGTATGAGCATGGGGAGTCTTAGCAGTGGTACTGACCAAAGCCCGGAGGAGCTGGCACAGGACCCGCCCACAGGTGAATACACTAACGCCAAGCCGGACGCAGCCCCTTACCCGCCAGCTCACCACCGCCATGACAGCAGACCCAAGTCTCTCAACCTACCTTCCGTGCATCATAACAACCCAGACCTCCAGAGGGGCCTCAAGGTCCAACCCCATTCCCATGAAGATCGACAGAGATGGCAACAGGAGCAGGTGAGCTTCCAGCCCTTTTACCTCATAAAAGTTACTTTGCTGTGGGTTTGTCAGGGTTATGCAATGAAACATGCAATAAAAGCTATAGATTGAACTATTACCGGGTCAATTCAACAACATTTCTGCATGTAGAGATATCGAAGTGGAGGGGTATGTACAGTGGGGCTAAAAAAGTATTTAGTCAGCCACCGATTGTGCAAGTTCTCCCACTTAAAATGATGGCAGAAGTCTTTAATTTTCATCATAGGTACACTTCAACTGTGAAAGACAGAATGTGAAAAAAATAATCCAGGAATTCACATTGTAGGAATTTTAAATAATTTATTTGTAAATTATGGTGGAAAATAAGTATTTGGTCAGCGATTCAAAGCTCTCACTGATGGAAGGAAGTTTTGGCTCAAAATCTCACGATACATGGCCCCATTCATTCTTTCCTTAACACGGATCAATCGTCCTGTCCCCTTAGCAGAAAAACAGCCCCGAAGCATGATGTTTCCACCCCCATGCTTCACAGTAGGTGTGGTGTTCTTGGGTTGCAACTCAGTATTCTTCTTCCTCCAAACACGACGAGTTGAGTTTATAACAAAAAGTTCTAGTTTGGTTTCATCTGACCACATGACAAACTGGAATTTTTTGTTATAAACTCAACTCGTCGTGTTTGGAGGAAGAAGAATACTGAGTCGCATCCCAAGAACACCCTACCTAATGTGAAGCATGGGGGTGGAAACATCATGCTTTGGGGCTGTTTTTCTGCTAAGAGGACAGGACGATTGATCCGTGTTAAGGAAAGAATGAATGGGGCCATGTATCGAGAGATTTTGAGCCAAAACCTTCCATCAGTGAGAGCTTTAATGGTTGACCAAATACTTATTTTCCAACATCATTTTCAAATAAATTATTTAAAATTCCTACAGTGTTAATTTTTTTTTCACATTCTGTCTCTCACAGTTGAAGTGTACCTATGATAAAAATTACAGACCTCTGTCATCATTTTAAGTGGGAGAACCTGCACAATCGGTGGCTGACTAAATACTTTTTTGCCCCACTGTATATGGGGCTGTTGTACCGGGGCCCCAAGCACAAGGGGGTCCCCCGGCTTTTGGAAAGTTTACCTGACATATGAAACATGACGAATTGGTGGGTGTACTATCCGGTTTATCCGCAAGATGGCAGTAGAGTGTTGAATACCTTGACAACAAGAGTCATAGAAAGACTTGTGTTGGTCCTTGGAGTCTTGTTCTAAGGACCAACACTGGTCCTTGGAACGACAATCTTGATTGCAACTTTGACCATAGTGTCAGTTGCTATGTAGAGAGGCACTTTCCATCATTTTTAGCAGACTTCATTGTGAAATTATGAACCTCCAGCCTTCCTCTCATGTGAGATAGACCCACGGATGGTGTCAAATGAATCCATTCAGTCATAAATGTTCAGATAAAATAATTATCGCTGTAAAAGTTTGATAATAAGGTTGCTTGAATAAAATTACGAATGTCTAAGACCTACGCCTGGATAGCAGCAAACCTAACTTGGGGCGGCGTTGCTCGAGTGGCCGTGCCAGCAACTTAAAGGTTCCAGGTTTGATCCCCACTTTCGCCATCCTAGTGACTGCCATGGGGGCCTTAAGAAAAATAATTTACCCACCTGCTCCCAATGCCACCCTCACTGGTTTAAAGGCCTACTGAAACCCACTACTACCGACCACGCAGTCTGATAGTTTATAAATCAATGATGAAATATTAACATTGCAACACATGCAAATACAGCCTTTTTAGTTTACTAAGTTGCAATTTTAAATTTACCGCAAAGTGACCTGTTGAAAACGTCGCGGAATGCTGACGTGTACGCGTGACGTCACGGACTGTTAGGAAATATTAGCGCTGCGCACACACACAGCTAAAAGTCGTCTGCTTTAACTGCATAATTATACAGTATTTTGGACATCTGTCTTGCTGAATATTTTGCAATTTGTTCAATTAATAATGGAGAAGTCAAAGTAGAAAGATGGAGTTGGGAAGCTTTAGCCATAGGACACACAATCACACGATATTCCTTGTTTAAAATTCCCAGAGGTGAAACTTTACTATGGATCAGAGCGGTCAACTGAACATGGATCCCGACCAAATGTCAACCAGCAGTTTTCGGTGACAAAATTGTGGTAAAAAGTCGCCACTTACCGGAGCTCAGCTTAGCTTGTGCCGTCCGTACAGCTGCCGTTGACTTCCATCAGACACTGGCGTCAACACACCCGTGGATACACCCTTCCGACTATCAGGTACTGTTAACGCACTAAAACACTAGCAACACAATAGAAAGATAAGGGATTTCCTAGTATTATCCTAGTAAATGTGTCTAAAAACATCTGAATCCGTCACAATGCAATTGCGTTTTTTTTTTTTTTTCTAGTCCATTGCTTTCAATATCTTTAAACACAAATCTTTCATCCTCGCTCAAATTAATGGGGAAATTGTCGTTTTCTCGGTCCGAGTAGCTCTTTTTGTTAGAGGCTCCCATTAAAAACAATGTGAAGATGTGAGGAGCCATCAGCAGGTGATGTCATCGTCTGCGACTTCCGGTAAAGGCAGAGCTTTTCTGTTAGCGACCAAAAGTTGCGAACTTTATCATCGATGTTCTCTACTAAATTATTTCAGCAAAAATATGGCAATATCGCGAAATGATCAAGTATGACACATAGAATGGACCTGCTATCCCCGTTTGAATAAGGAAATCTCATTTCAGTAGGCCTTTAAATGTAGTTTAAAAATAAGATCTAGATGAATAGTTATAGTGCTTTGAGTCCATCCAAAAAGCCCTATATACTGTGAATATAATTGACTTAAATTTGAAAACTTCAATCAACACAGATAATGTTATCTAAGATCACCTTTAAGCATTCACACTGAGTAGCAGCATTTTGGAACAAGAAAGGTAGATAGAAGAATGGTAAAAACATAACATCTTTCTGTGGCAACCTACGAGAAAGTTATGCATATGTTTCAATTTTGCATCTAATTGCACATAACTGTGGTGCGTTCAAGGAACAGAGTCATATGATGTGAAAGCCCTCTCTAGTCGACCCGCTACCTGAATCAATCACATGTTCCAAAGCCCCTTCCCCGCACCTGTATGGCACAAAGTAAGAAACAGAGGCATCACTATGTTTTAAAAACACGGAGGCTTTACACCTATAGGAGATGCACCAATAATGATATATTTATTATTATTGTATTATCCACTGATCATAAGTAATCCTATACTGTACGGGACTCATCTAATATTTTCTTTACACTCTGAAGTAAAGGGAAACTAAAAAAAAAATACAATATATATGTATATATATATATATATATATATGTGTTCTAGATATGCTAATCCTTTCCTTAAAAAACTAAACAACTTAAAAGGGTTTTAGACAGCTGGTTTGAACCAAATTCGTTGGGTTTAGGTTGGGGTGCGGCAGCCTTCGGGAGTCTTGTGTATGGGGGCTCAGGAATTGGTGCTACGCCCTTGACTGGAGGATGAGTATTGAAATAAATCACCTTCTTGCCCATGACAGCAGGGAAATTGATATTCTAGGACAAGGGCTAGTAGTTATACTGACATATTTTCCTGAGAATTAGTCAGGGACATTGGTTCCTTTTGTCAGAGTTACAAATAAATGAATAATAACCCTGGTACACAAAACACTGGTCCTTGGGACGACAATCTTCATTACTTAAAAATGATTACTTAAGTACACATTGAAAACAAGTACTAATGGAGGATCCCGTGTACAAACCCCGTTTCCATATGTGTTGGGAAATGGTGTTAGATGTAAATATAAACAGATTACAATGATTTGCAAATCATTTTCTACCCATATTCAGTTGAATATGCTACAAAGACAACATATTTAATTTTCAAACTGATAAACTTTTTTTTTTTTTTTTGCAAATAAACAACTTTAGAATTTGATGCCAGCAACACGTGACAAAGAAGTTGGGAAAGGTGGCAATAAATACTGATAAAGTTGAGGAATGCTCATTAAAACACTTATTTGGAACATCCCACAGGTGTGCAGGCTAATTGGGAACAGGTGGGTGCCATGATTGGGTATAAAAACAACTTCCCAAAAAATGCTCAGTCTTTCAAAAGAAAAGGATGGGGCAAGGTACACCCCTTTGTCCACAACTGCGTGAGCAAATAGTCAACAGTTTAAGAACAACGCTTCTCAAGGTGCTTTTGCAAGAAATTTAGGGATTTCAACATCTACGGTCCATAATATCATCAGAGAATCTGGAAACCAACATTGAATGACCACGACCTTGGATCCCTCAGTGTCACAAACTGACATCAATCTCTAAGGGATATCACCACATGGGCTCAGGAACACTTCAGAAAACCACTATCACTAAATACAGTTTGTCGCTACATCTGTAAGTGCAAGTTAAAGCTCTACTTAACAAAGCGAAAGTCCTTTATCAACTACATCCAGAAACGCCGCCGGCTTCTCTGGGCCCGAGATCATCTAAGATGGACTGATGCAAAGTGGAAAAGTGTTCTGCCTTCTGAAGAGTCCACATTTCACATTTTTGGGGGAAATCTTCGACATTGTGTCATCCGGTAAAAGGGGAAGCGAACCATCCACGCATTTATCGACGCAAAGTTCAAAAGCCAGCAACTGTGATGGTGAGGGGATGCATTAGTGCCCAAGACATGAGTAACTTACACATCTGTGAAGGCACCATTAATGCTGAAATGTACATACAGGTTCTGGAACAACATTTGCTGCCATCTAAGCGCCGTCTTTTTCATGGACGCCCCTGCTTATTTCAGCAAGACAATGCCAAGCCACATTCAGCATGTGTTACAACAGCGTGGCTTCGTAAAAAAAGTGCGGGTACTTTCCTGGCCCGCCTGCAGTCCAGACCTGTCTCCCATCGAAAATCTGTGGCGCATTATGAAGCTTAAAATACGACAGCGGAGACCCCGGACTGTTGAACGACTGAAGCGCTACATAAAACAAGAATGGGAAAGAATTCCACTTTCAAAGCTTCAACAATTAGTTTTTCTCAGTTCCCAAACATTTATTGAGTGTTGTTAAAAGAAAAGGTGATGTAACACAGTGGTGAACATGCCCTTTCCTAACTACTTTGGCACGTGTTGCAGCCATAAAATGCTAAGTTAATTATTATTTGCACAAAAAAAATTAAGTTTATGAGTTTGAACATCAAATATCTTGTCTTTGTAGTGTATTCAAGTGAATATGGGTTGAAAAGGATTTGCAAATCATTGTATTCCGTTTATATTTATATCTAACACAATTTCCCAACTCATATGGAAACAGGGTTTAAAATTTCCAAGCTTTTACAACCAGTTGAAAAAAAAAATTGGTATGAGTTTACCTTGGCGTACTACATGCTTTTAATACATTGCGTAGTAATACTTCTAAGTGGGTAAATGGTCTGACCCACTTCTGGGATACAAATGAGCTCCACAAAGCTTGGCAATGCCAGCATGCATGAATACACGCAGTACAGCAGGTGTGTATTAGTATGCATTGCTGACTTTATCCATCTGTGACTTACGTCTGTGTGGTATTGTGAGTATGAATATTATCAGAGCATTTATATCCATCTGTGTGTGTACAAGTCAATACACAAGGACAGGGACAGCTCAAGGTAACAAGAGCGCAGGAAAAGGATTACAGCAATTTTCCAGAGAAAGATGGAAAACATTTCCTCAGTAACTCATCCCTCGCTCCTTGTCACAAATGTCTTCCGTTCTACTATGAGACAAACATCTCTACCAGAGAGCCATCAAAAAGATGGATTATGCATATATTTACCACATTTTTCCTTCCAGCATATTTTCATTGTTATATTGCCCTTGTCTGTATATTGTGTTCTTCATTCTGCGGGTCTCGCACAATACAAGTACTGTTCAATAATATAACCGGAATGCGGGACAGTAGGGTTTTTCGATTACTCCATATTCTGTTTCACTGAGCCTACTAAAGCAATCTACTCTCTACTGTCTTTTTTCTGGCTCTCATCGAAGGCGGACGCTTTCCTTCTCTCTCCTTTATCTGTCCTACTTTTGCTTCTTTTGTTTTGTCTTAACTTTCTGGGAGCCTCTTTTTGACCTGCTCTGTAAAATTTAAGCAATGGAAGTGATCAACTTTCCTCTCAACAAAATTACCGTATTTCCTTGAATTGCCGCCGGGCATATAGTATGCGCCTGCCGGGTCAAACTCACTACGCAAAATAATTAGCGCATGCTTAGTGTTACCGCCTGGACAAACTCGTGACGTCACGAGTGACACTTCCCCTGTCATCATTTTCAAAATGGAGGAGGCTGATTTCAATACCGGTAATTTGAAATCGCATAAAGTGAAGAAGATTAAGAGCCATTCAGTAGGATTAAAGATCCAAGCTATTGGATACCGGTATGCTAAAAACAACAGTAAGCAGCTATCTTTTATTAATATACCGGTACCTGTGGAGAGGTGGAGCTGACGGTCCAACAGACAGGCAGGGCAGGCTGGAGCCCGGCTCAAGATGGCAGCGAGCGAGCGGAGAGGAGGAGCGGAAGAGCGGCCTGGAGTGAGGTTTTAATGAAAAATAAACAAAGTCAAACTGCTCAAGCCATGTCCTTATTGGTGGTCCTGGCAACCCGCAAGACGACGGCTTGAGAGCGTCACCATACCGTAGCTGCGTGTGTCAAATAAGAGTCATTAAATGACTCCCGCCTCCTGGTTGTAGAGGGCGCTAGTGATCCTTCTTGCGACTACTCGGCTGCCGAAGAAGTGAAATGAGTGACGTGCTATGTGCTGGGACGGATATGACGGAGCTTTTAGGATGTAACACTCCTATGCTGGGTATGTAAACAACCGGCCTGAAATATTAAATCAATCAATGATTATTTATATAGCCCTAAATCACTAGTGTCTCAAAGGGCTGCACAAACCACAACACAAACCATAACGACATCGTCGGTAGAGCCCACATAAGGGCAAGGAAAACTCACACCCAGTGAGACGTCGGTGACAACGATGACTATGAGAACCTTGGAGGACTGCATATGTAGGCAACCCCCCCCCCCACCCGGGGAACCGAAAGCAATGGATGTCGAGCGGGTCTAACATGATACTGTGAAAGTTTAATCCATAGTGGATCCAACACAACCGTGAGAGTCCAGTCCAAAGTGGATCCAATAAAGCATGTTCCAGTCCTAAATACCCAGTGTATTATTTATAGAATATCACTTCATGGTGGCAGCGGTGGGATAAAGAGATCACCCACGGAGCAGAAGGCGAGGGGGAGTTGTCCGAGGATAATTCTGTTGTCGCCTGTGAGGAGCCGAGCTAACTGACAACAGCGGTCTGCACATCGGGAGCAACCTAAACAAGAGCACGCCATGGCTACACACCGACCGACCATGAACTGGACCAGCAAGAGTGAGCAGCGTGTGTTTATTAAAATAAAACAGTTTTCTAAACTGGAATTTCAATCGAAGCTGGTGGTAATAAAAGGAAGATCTCCATCAAGACAGAAAGACTTTTAAAACTGAAGAAAGATAAGGAAGACTTCTATAAACAAGTTATCAATGTTTTTGAACAGAAAGAGCGGGCATGGACTATATTTATAAGTAAAGGTAAGACCATAATGATGGTATCCTTACATCACACTCACATTTTTACTGCATGCCTTTGGTAAGTGCCGGAGGGAGAAGAGGTTTTAAAATTAGCGCATGATTACTTTTACCGCATGCCTTTGGTAAGCGCAGGAGTGAGAAGAGGTTTTAAATTAATTAGCGCCCCGGCGGCAATTCAAGAAAATACGGTATCTTTCTATAAATGGCGCTTTTCGACGAGAAACTTGGGTTTGAGGGAACTTGCCTGTCCTGATGGAACATTGTTGCTTGACACACGGTGGACTCTTGGAAGCAGTGAAGTAGTGCGAGGACATTGAAGACATCTAGCTATTTGGAATCGTGATAACAGGACAACTGCTAATTGAAATAAGTGTTGCCCTGGTGTATCGACATATTGAAAGATGCCAGCAGTTATTCAAGGTACCCTGAATCCGTCACAAATGATTGAAGATTGGCCAGAGCTGTGGGCGTTCAGACTTTTGTGATTTTGGACTAAATCGCAAACCGGATAACATCAGCAGAAGCTGTCTACTTTGCGCAGTAAGATACATTTGAGGACCAGAACTATACAATTTGAGGGAAATAATTCCATTTGTTGTAGCTCTCTCAAGCACAAACATTCTAATCTGGATTGTTTTTCCTGACTGAAGCCACCTGACAAGTTAATTTCTTCAGGATTCTCCCGATTGACAATGCAGCGAAGATGCTACAAATTAATTCCCTGTCTTTCAAGGACACGCACCTGTTTGTTGACTTTTGATTTGGACTGACGAACAGCAAGGTCGAGAAACAAAGCGACTCGTCAGGCTTAAACAAACACGCAGAATACATCCATGGAAAATACACGTACCCCATATCTAACGCCTTCGTTCGTGTTTGGATGGATAGCAGAGCAGCACTCCTGGTGGCCACATTTTCAGGCCGAATGCTTGGCCCTTTTACCCCTGTTGCCAGTATTAGGTTTGGTGTCGTAATATGTACATGACCTTTGCTTAAGGTTTTTTCCTGGTTTCAAACAGAGCCCCTCACAGGAGTTTAAGTTTGGAACTTGCTTTTTTTGTCCTCCTCACCTCATGTTTTTACCTTTTTCCCCACCTTTACGGGGCTGCGCCCTTGTCACCGATGCATCAATATTCCTGTTTTGTCTACCCTCTATAACAGGGGTCTTTTTTTTTTTTTCCCCCACACAAATACTGCATACATATATATATAGATATATATATTTGGGACGGCGTGGCGCAGATGGGAAGGTGGCTTTGCCAGCAACTCGAGGGTCCCTGGTTCAATCCCCACCTAGTACCAACATCGTCACGTCCATTGTGTCCTTGAGCAAGACACTTCACCCTTGCTCCTGATGCACCTTACATGGCAGCTCCCTCCATCTGTGTGTGAATGTGGAAGTAGTGTCAAAGCGCTTTGAGTACCTTGAAGGTAGAAAAGCGCTATACAAGTACAACTCCTTCATATATACACACACACACATATATATATATATATATATATATATATATATATATATATATATATATATATACATACATATATATATATATATATATATATATATATATATATATATATATACACACACACACACACACACATACATATATATATATATACACACACACACACACACACACATATACACACACATATATATACATATATACACATATATGTACATATATATGTGTGTTTATATGTGTATATATATTAGGGCTGGGCGATATGGCCTTTTTTTAATATCTCGATATTTTTAGGCCATATCACGATATACGATATATATTACGATATTTTGCCTTGGCCTTGAATGAACACTTGATGCATATAATCACAGCAGTATGATGATTCTATGTGTATACATTAAAACATTCTTCTTCATACTGTATTCATATATGCTACTTTTAAACTTTCATGCAGAGAGGGAAATCACAACTAAGTCAATTGACCAAAAGTGTATTTATTAAAGTTATTAAGCAATGGCACAAACATTCATGTCATTTCCAAAACAGAAAGTGCAAGATTGTCAGAGACATTTTAAGTGTCAAATAAAAATGAGCTGCAAAATAGGAAATCAAATAGTATTCGTCCTTCACCATGTGGTAAGTTACTACGGACGTTATGAAATTCTCTTCATTCTCTAGCGAGTGACTTTCCAAATGATGCTAAATATTAACAGTAATGATATTTTTTATAGCAACACTTTTGTCCCACACTTGACAAATTGCGGTTGTCTGTTCAACATATTCCCACTTGAAGCCGAACCAGCGCCAAACGATGGACCCCCTGCTGCTTTTATTGGGAATTAAGTCTTCCTTCATTTGTTACCAGGTCCGCACCTTCTTTCTCTCGATTTACCACCCGTAACACTCCGCTATCATCATAGCTATCGTTAGCCACGCTGCTACCTCTCTGCTCCGTGAGGGCGATACGTATGTGAAGTGTGTAAGTTTGTGCGCCTGCTTGTCAGTGAGAAGGAGAGACAGGAAAGAGTGAGAAGAGCCTGAAGTGTAATGCCCGCAGCTAAAAGCAAGTGCGTGAGAACGTATACTTGAATATTACGATATAGTCATTTTCTATATCGCACAGAGACAAACCCGCGATATATCGTGTATATCTATATATCGCTCAGCCCTAGTTTATATGTATATGTGTGTTTATATGTATATGTGTATATATGTATTTATATACATTTATATACACACAGATCCATACATCTACATACACACACACATATGTATATATATATATATATATATATATATATATATATATATATATATATGTATATATATATATATATATATATATATATATATATATATATATATATATATATATATATATATATATATATACCTCACGCACTAATTGACTTTAAGAGTGCACATGTCACGTTATCAATGGTAAAATGTATTTTTAGACAATATGATTTGCCTGAGTGGCTAGGAGACGGTGAAAATGGACTAGAAAGGACAGATTTGAAAAATAATAATTTTTTTTTTAAAAACTTTTTTTTTTTTTTTTTTTAACTTGGGACTTCCCGCGGGACGGATTTTGAACGCGCGTGGGCCTTATCCGTCCCGCAGGCTGTAGTTTGGGGACCCCTGCTCTATAATGTTTGTCTGATCTGGAATGGATTTTTAATGAAAATGTAATTTTGTTGAACTTTATAAGTGCAATGACAATAAAGTCATTCCATTTAACTCCACATACAACACACTTTCATGTTAGAAAACCAGAGAATGACATCAAAATAACCCCCAAAGTAAACATTTAAAAATAGAGGCATGTTCTTCTGTGGACGTGATTACTTCTCCCCACCCGATACAGACAGCACAGGAGAAAAGGCTAAATGAAACTGAATGGACAAAAAATGGCTCGCTAGTAGAAGTTAACAATTGTCAGTAATCTGTCCCAAAAATTCAGAAAAAGATTGAACAGTACGAAAAGCAAAGTGATTTTTCCCCTAAGAAATCATGTAAACCAATGGATCTATTCCAGACATCCAAGTATTTTAACACAAAACATATTTTATTGTGAATGATCACACTTTCAAATAGAGATAATGTGAAATACATAAAAATTATAAATAAAATGGTTGAATTAACTTTTAAGGAATATTCTTTACTGAAGACGCTTGTTGGCCTAGATGCCAATGAGCGAAGACGGAGACGAGGGGAGAGCCACCAAGATGCCACCTACATACTTTGCTACTAATTCCCTCTTGAATTCAATACATTTTCTCATTTTCTTTATTAAAGTGCTGGTACTTACAACTTTATTTGACCCCGTGTTAGGGTACTTTTTAGTTGTACTCATTAAAAAAAAAAAAAAGTACAGACTGAGTCACCAATGTAATTACCCGAATGATACGTAAGTAAACCGGGTCAAAATTGGAATCGTACGAAAAGAGAGGTACTCTTATATGTAGTTTGTTAAAAGAAAATAGATAAAGAACTATTGTATATCTTCTTAATGACCAGTGTCCTTTGCAGTGGACATATGTTTTTTTTTTGGTGTATTTAAAAAACAGGAATTGCATGAATTCCAGAAGGGGGCGAGTCATGCCGGAACACTGGCTTAAATACGAAAGCAAGCTGCAGCTAATTATCTAGCAAAAGTGCAAAATCGCCTCTAGGATACTAATCTTCACCACCATGGCGGAAAATAAATTTAAAAAAAATACAAGTTTTTTCCCATATCACTGGAGGATAAGAGAAAAAAGAATTAGTTAAGCACGCTAAATACAATGCGATGAGATGGCTACTTGTCCAGGGTGTACGCCGCCTTCCGCCCGATTGTAGCTGACATAGGCTCCAGCGCCCCCAAAGGGAATAAGCGGTAGAAAATGGATGGATGGATGAATACAATAACCTAGCAGGACGACAGGAGAAAATCACTCAAGCTGCAATGTAATTAGGGGCGTTCGATCCAGATCAATACATAGTATAGTATCAGTGTAGAATCAATACTTAAGTGATTAGGTTGATATTTTTCTTTTTCTTGTTCTTTTTAAAATATCATTTGTTTTTGATATTGTTTACAAACTCGTGTAATAAATCTTTGGATAGAGGAAAGCTGAGCGGGCAAAAGTCAAATTATTTCGATTGGAACCAACAGTAGTTTTTGTTTTTCTTTAGTTAATATGCACTAGTCACTTCATTTTGTTAAAACTATTATATGAAGCATTCAATACCACAAATGTAATACATCATCTGATTTACAATCATACTAGCTAATTCTAAATGTATTGAGATAAGATTTGTAAAACTGTTTTGTGTTTACTTTAGTTACTTGTTTTAGAACATATTCCGTTCTTTAGTGCAGTGGCTCTCAACCTTTTTTCAGTGATGTACCCCCTGTGAACATTTTTTTAATTCAAGTACCCCCTAACATTTTTGGTCGAAAAAAAGAGATAAAGAAGTAAAATACAGCACTATGTCATCAGTTTCTGATTTATTAAATTGTATAACAGTGCAAAATATTGCTCATTTGTAGTGGTCTTTCTTGAACTATTTGGAAAAAAAGATATAAAAATACCTAAAAACTTATTGAAAAATAAACAAGTGATTCAATTATAAATAAAGATTTCTACACATAGAAGTAATCATCAACTTAAAGTGCCCTCTTTGGGGATTGTAATAGAGATCCATCTGGATTCATGAACTTAATTCTAAACATTTCTTCACAAAAAAAAAAAAATATTTAACATCAATATTTATGGAACATGACCACAAAAAATCTAGCTGTCAACACTGAATATTGCATTGTTGCATTTCTTTTCACAGTTTATGAACTTACATTAATATTTATAAAGGATTTTTGAATTGTTGCTATTTTTAAAACATTTAAAAAAAATCTCACGTACCCCTTGGCATACCTTCAGATCGGATCTGAAGTGAAAAATGTAGATCTTGACATCACGGAAATGTTTATGTTTTTTATATTGTTTAATTGAGGGTTAGCAAGAATTTGTACACAAAACAAAATAGACACAAAACGTATACAATAGGCCAGTGGTTCTCAAATGGGGGTACGTGTACCCCTGGGGGTACTTGAAGGTATGTCAAGGGGTACGTGAGATTTTTCAAAAATATTCTAAAAATAGCAACAATTCAAACATCCTTTATAAATATATTTATTGAATAATAATACCAACAAAATATGAATGTTAGTTCATAAACTGTGAAAAGAAATGCAACAATGCAATATTCAGTGTTGACAGCTAGATTTTTTGCAGACATGTTCCATAAATATTGATGTTAAAGATGTATTTTTTTGTGAAGAATTAAGTTCATGAATCGAGATGGATCTATATGACAATCCCCAAAGAGGGCACTTTTAGTTGATGAATACTTCTATGTGTAGAAATCTTTAATTATAATTGAATCACTTGTTTATTTTTCAACAAGTTTTTAGTTATTTTTAGATCTTTTTTTTCCCCAAACAGTTCAAGAAAGACCACTACAAATGAGCAATATTTTGCACTTTTATATATTTTAATAAATCAGAAACTGATGACATAGTGCTGTATTTTACATCTTTATCTCTTTTTTTCAAAAGAAAATGCTTTGCTCTGATTAGGGGGTACTTGAATTAAATACATTTTCACAGGGGGTACATCACTGAAAAAAGGTTGAGAACCACTGCAATAGGGCATATATATGAATGTTGTTTTGTAAGCACATTTCTTGCGCCCTGCAAAGACAAAACAACCACTTGGCACTGATGTGGAGCATTAGCAGTTTAAACTAAAAACTAAACTAAAAAAAAGAATGCTATTATCTTTCCTATGGAAATGTTTCTTCGTTATGCAAGATTGTGTAAAAATGACTGATGAAAGTATGTGTTTTGTTTTGGGTATATACGCAGTTTTCTACCACATCCCACAGAACCAAATGACTCTCATTAATGCCACAACTGAGTTACAGAACACAGTGAATACTGATCAGGTCCTTAGCTCTCATTTTGCAAAAGAGGCCAACAATGTCCTATCGGTGGTGATTAATTTCAGCTCTATTTGCTCAACAACGTGGATTGTTCCTCTGAATGTCACATTTCCACTTTTCATTTAAACCACCATTGAAGAGCAGGTTTTTATTGGCAGTTGTGCCGGTAATGGTTGAATGTTAATAAGAGGTGTGCACAGCCAGTAGGGATTATTCCCCTGTGTGATGGTGTGTTGGCTGCCAGTTGCCATGTTCTTGCTGGGAGAGTAATCATCAGTTCTTCTTCTAACCCAGGTATTTGGCATCTGTCCATCTCTATTTGTTTTTCGGTCATGTAAATTAAAAAAGTAAATACCGTACAGTAAATACTTGTGTGTGTATGTCCAAAAATGTTAATTAATGTTAGTTTAAAAAAAACGTAATTACTATTATTTTAACATTTTACACTGAACTTTTCTTACACTTTTAAATCTCATTTGCAAGTACTGCACTGTACTGTATTATATGCAGTTGCAATTCTAAGACATTAGATGGCAGTACTATAGAAATGATGTGGTTTCTTGCCGTAGCCAGGAAGTAGATGTGCCAGTCTTTTCTTTAGTTGAGTCTTACAAAGTTAAAGTTAAAGGCCTACTGAAATCCACTACTACCCACCACGCAGTCTGATAGTTTATATATCAATGATGAAATATTAACATTGCAACACATGCCAATACGACCTTTTTAGTTTACTAAATTGCAATTTTAAATTTCCCGGGAGTTTTTTCTTGAAAACATCGCTTAATGATGACGTGTACGCTTGACGTCACGGGCTGTTAGGAAATATGAGGGCTGCACACACACAGCTAAAAGTCGTCTGATTTAACAGCATAATTAAACAGTATTTTGGAGATCTGTGTTGCTGAATCTTTTGCAATTTGTTCATTTAATATTGGAAAAGTCAAAGTACAAAGATGGAGTTGGGAAGTTTTAGCCTTTAGCCACACAAACACGGTGATTCTTTGTTTAAAATTCACGGAGGTGAAACTTTACTATGGATCACAGCGAACATGGATCCCAACCGAATGTCAATCAGCCGGTTTCGGTGAGAAAATTGTGGTAAAAAGTCGCTTCTTACGGGAGATCAGCTGAGCTTTTGCTGTCCATAGCTGTCGTCGACTTCCCTGAGACACTGCGCATCAACACACCCGTGGACACACCCCTCCGACTATCAGGTACTATTTAACTCACTAAAACACTAGCAACACAATAGAAAGATAGGGGATTTCCCAGAATTATCCTAGTAAATGTGTCTAAAAACATCTGGATCCGTCCCAATGCAATCGCGGTTTTTTTTGTAGTCCGTCGCTATCAATATCCTCAAACACGAATCTTTCATCCATGCTCAAATTAATGGGGAAATTGACGTTTTCTCGGTCCGAATAGCACTTTTTGTTGGAGGCTCCCATTAGAAACAATGTGAAGATGTGAGGAGCCATCAACATGTGACGTCATCGTCTGCGACTTCCGGTAGAGGCAGGGCTTTTCTCCAGTTGCGAACTTTATCGTGGATGTTCTCTACTAAATCCATTCAGCAAAAATATGTCAATATGGCGAAATGATCAAGTATGACACATAGAATAGACCTGCTATCCCCGTTTAAATAAGAAAATCTCATTTTAGTAGGCCTTTAAAGTTAAAGTTAAAGTACCAATGATTGTCACACACACACACTAGGTGTGGTGAAATGTGTCCTCTGCATTTCACCCTTGATCACCCCCTGGGAGGTGAGGGAAGCAGTGGGCAGCAGCTCTGCCGCGCCCGGGAATTATTTATGGTGATTTAACTCCCAATTCCAACCCTTGTTGCTGAGTGCCAAGCAGGGAGGCAATGGGTCCCATTTTTATAGTCTTTGGTATGACTCGGCCGGGGTTTGAACTCAACCTACCGATCTCTGGGCGGACACTTTAACCACTAGGCAACTGAGTAGTGGTAGTAACAATACAATACTTACACAAAGTGTAAGTATTGTCTTATTACATACCAGCTGTTTGATTGTAACGTGCATCTTAATTGTAGTTTTGATTACCAAATGTGGAGGTGTTGAAATCCCCATGTAAAATCGCTAATGCTAATCGGTGCCATATCTATAGGAAAATCGAATGTAAGTCAGCATTGAGCTAGCACATTTTGAAAAGTGCAGCATTACTGCGCTTTTAAGCGCCTTCTTCTTGCTATACTTGCATGGATAGTTGTAACACTACCTAGAGGTGGTCTGGCTGAGTCCGCTCTCAGTGCTTGACTGGTTGTTTCCTGGCCAAGTGCTTAACCCAGAGCTGAATCTGCAACTGGAAGTGACATGTGCAACAAAGGTGTCGAAATATGGCTCTGTTTAATTTTATGTTAATCGGAACCCAGTAGTTATATATATATATATATATATATACCGTATATATAGAGTGTGAATGTTGTCTGTCTATATGTGTTGGCCCTGCGATGAGTTGGCGACTTGTCCAGGGTGTATACCGCCTTCCGCACAATTGTAGCTGAGATAGGCACCAGCGCCCCCCGCGACCCCAAAGGGATTAAGCGGTAGAAAATGGATGGATGGGATAATAAATAACTCACCCCTATACAATATCCTACCCTAATACCTTATACTGTGCAATATTACCCTTCGAGTGCAATCCATCCAACACTGATTGTTATCACTCCGGTACTTTTGTCTTGTTCTGTATATTGTACATGATTTTGTACAGTGTTTTGTATTATGTACAGCATTGCTTATTTTTTTTATTGGATAGTAGTTTATTTCAATTGTTAGTTTTATCTTTATTACCTCGTGTAATTTATTTTTATCCCATATTTGTTCCCACTACCGCACCTTAAGTTGGAGTCCTCAATCTCGTTATATGCAAATATGACAATAAACTCCATTCTAGTTGGGAACGACTTCGGTCTGTACCTATAAAAGTACAGTGGTACCTCAATATAAGAATGTAATCCTTTCTTGAACATGCCTCGTAAATCGAACAATTTGTACAGTGAAGCAGAGTTCCCCATAAGATGTCAAGACTAGGACTATGAGGTGGTTGTTTTACCGAGAAGCAAGTGAACTTGGACCGGAGATGGCGTGAAGGTAGAGACATCTTTTTATTTTGACACTATAACTAAAAACAGGAACCCACAAAAAGCGCGCACAATGGCGGTACAAAAAACTGGGCTATGAAACAAAAGACTAGCACAAAGGCAATTAACTATAAACATGAAACAAAAACTTGTACTGTGGCATAAATAACGGGAAAACTTACTGTGACAAGGGTATGAGAAAAAGCAGCATGGATATCATGGGTGCGAGGTGTGATGTTGCCAGCCTGACTACCTGGTAACTGTGGCTTAAATAATACTATGGTGGTTGAAAACGGGTGCATGACATGGGGACAGGTGAAAGCTAATGGGTTGGCATGAAAACAAAGCAAACAAGAAAGTGCAAGAGCAGGAAACAATGTCCAAAAAACAAAACCGAACATGACTAAAACGAAACATGAACACACAGACATGACATAAGCAACAACATAAACATGAATAATTGTTCCTGGCCTCGACAAACGTTATTTTAGTACAAGTTTTTACACTTTGAACACAAAATAAAGTCTTATAAAAAAACTGTACATCAAACAAACATGACAAGAGGGCGATTGATCAACTCTTTTTTAACAAGCCAAAACAACATCATGTATGCAGCTGCTCTGCTAAAATCCACACACACAGAAATCCCTTTGGTGCCCTCACAAACGATCAGAAATCACAAAAATAATTTTAACAACCATATTGTTACGATAATAAAAATTACAAAAAGTAAACGCCACTTTACTTTATCATCTGCGAATGATCAGCTGACTGGAGCAGGCAGACACGAAGGGCACAAGAGAGGGTGCCGTGTGTGTGCGGAAAGAGACAATGAGGAAGCAATCTTTTATTGGAATTATGCATCTGTGTGCAAACCACACGAAGGCGTCAAGGTTCCACTGAATTCGGTACCCATCCCTTCTTTCAACCTAATAAAAACAGGTCTACCACCCATTTCCATTCAGAAACTACAGTATTGTACTTAGTTACACAACATATCGTCTTGTCTTCTCTTGGGGTGGCGGGGGGTGCTGGAGCCTATCCCAGCTGCACACGGCCGGAAGGCAGAGTACACCCTGGACAAGTCGCCACCTCATCACAGGGCACACACAGATAGCCAGACAAATATTAGGCAAATTGACTTGACAGACAGCGCCCTCTGCTGGCGTTCTTTTACTCCTGCAGATAGTGCCATCAAACCTCTTATTCGTCTAATCGGAAAACTTACTTTCTAAAGAAACAATTTACAGCATAGAAAAAAGATAAAAACATATCTGTCAGCACAAATGATTAGGCAGCAAGGATCTACTGTGATCCATCCATCCATTTTCTACCGCTTGTCCCTTTTGGGTCGCGGGTGGTTGCTGGAGCCTATCTCAGCTGCATTTGGGCGGAAGGCGGGGTACACAGATAGACAACATTCACACACTAGGGCCAATTTAGTGTTGCCAATCAACCTATCCCCAGGTGCATGTCTTTGGAAGTGGGAGGAAGCCATGCAGTCACGGGGAGAACATGCAAACTCCACACAGCAAGATCCTGCCCGCAAGATCGAACCCTTTGTATTGTGAGGCAGACGCACTAACCCATCCTCCACCGTGCTGTCGGATCTACTGTAATACCAGGCTAAAGTGTATCATATCACTTGTTTTATGCAGTGGTTCTCAAATGGGGGTACGCATACCCCTGGGGGTACTTGAAGGTATGCCAAGGGGTACGTGAGATTTTTTAAAAACATTCTAAAAATAGCAACAATTCAAAAATCTGTTATAAATATATTTATTGAATAATACTTCAACAAAATATGAATGTAAGTTCATAAATTGTGAAAAGAAATGCAACAATGCAATATTCAGTGTTGACAGCTAGACTTTTTTGTGGACATGTTCCATAAATATTGATGTTAAAGATTTCTTTTTTTGTGAAGAAATGTTTAGAATTTAGTTCATGAATCCAGATGGATCTCTATTACAATCCCCCATTTTAAGTTGATGATTATTTCTATGTGTAGAAATATTTATTTATAAATGAATCCCTTGTTAATTTTTCAACAAGTTTTTAGTTAATTTTATATCTTTTTTTCCAAATAGTCCAAGAAAGACCACTACAAATGAGCAATATTTTGCACTGTTATACAATTTAATCAATCAGAAACTGATGACATAGTGCTGTATTTTACTTCTTTATGATCTGATTAGGGGGTACTTGAATTAAAAAAAATGTTCACAGGGGGTACATCACTGAAAAAAGGTTGAGAACCACTGCGTTAAAGTACCACTGATAGTCACACCCGCACTAGTTGTGGTGAAATTACCCTCTGCATTTGACCCATCCCCTTGTGTCACCCCCTGGGAAGTGAGGGGAGCAGTGAGCACCAGCCGCGCTCAGGAATTATTTTGGTGATTTAACCCCCAAGCATTGAGGTAATAGGTCCCATTTTTATAGTCTTTGCCATGACTCGGCCCGGGTTCTAACTCACGACCTACCGATCTTATCCCCAAAAGCTCACAGGATGTTTTTCTTGTTGTCTCTGTTACCTGACAGGTGAGCAACAGCGCAGAGCAGCCAAGAAAACAGCAGCGCTCCGATCTGAATATTCCACTGGAGAACAACAACGTACCAGACGTAAGCACATCACTACTGTACAAATATTGCTGTTAAGAAGTACCTAAGAATGTTTGCGTGTGAGACAATATCCTTTTCTTGCGGCCTGACGGCTGCCTTGTGTTGGGTTTTTGTGAAAGTCCTATTTCAGTGAGGCGTGTGATGGTTGTTCTGTGAACACGCACCACCCAGCTGCTGCTGTCCCTGATTGATGTAAATATTTTAAAGAGAGGAGGCAGGAAAAATGAGTTATTCTCCATCAATATGCAGTGATACCTCTGTTTTGTTATTCATCCTTATTCATTGGGTCCGTTGAAAACAGAACTGCATGAAAACCGAAACAAGATTTCCCATTATAATTAATGTAAGACCATGTCACATACATTAGAGTTACCTCAATACACTTTTTATACACAATAGTTCTGTTTTTACACGCATCCATCCATTTTTTACCGCTCGTCCCGTTTGGGGTCGCGGGGGGTTGCTGGAGCTTATCTCAGCTGCAATCAGACGGAAGGCAGCGTACACCCTGGACAAGTCGCCCCCTCATCACAGGGCCAACACAGATAGACAGACAACATTCACACACTAGGGCCAATTTAGTGTTGCCAATCAACCTATCCCCAGGTGCATGTCTTTGGAGGTGGGAGGAAGCCGGAGTACTCGGAGGCAACCCACGCGTCACAGAGAGGAAATGCAAACTCCACACAGAAATATCCCGAGCCCGGGATCGAACCCAGCACAACTCAGGACCTTCATATTGTGAGGCACATGCACTAACCCCTGTTTCACCGTGCTGCCCTGCAATATAAATGCCAAATGAAATGCATAAATTAACATTTCACATCACTTTTACAGTTTTAACTGTGCTAAAAGTATGGATGGCCCTGCGATGAGGTGGCGACTTGTCCAGGGTGTACCCCGCCTTCCGCCCGATTGTAGCTGAGATAGGCGCCAGCGCGCCCCGCGACCCCGAACGGGAATAAGCGGCAGAAAATGGATGGATAAAAGTATGGATAACAAGGGAAGCAGCTGTGTGCACATCTACAGATCAGTATGTGCACAGCAGGGGTGCTAGTTAACTACATTATCTCTTCCTCTTTAAACTGAGCATGTTTTAAAGCAGCTGCTTTTAAAGCGTGACCTTTATCTGTAGTTTTGAAGCCAAAATACCTCCATATTGCACAGCACGCAACCTCTCTATTAACCAGTGGAATTGTTGCCATTTTCCTCTCCATAATGTTTTTGCTTGTATGCACTTTGTGTGTACATTTTGACACACTCAACATCATGCACGGCACTATGCGGATGAAAAAAAACATTTACCCAAATGTTTAAAGGCAGTATAGTATTGTTTTAAATTCATTAGTACTGCTGTATTTGATTATTACCGGCATACCGTACAACCCTAGAATGAATGTGACAGGGCGCACGACTCATAGTTACAAACCTCGTTTCCATATGAGTTGGGAAATTGTGTTAGATGTAATTATAAACGGAATACAATGATTTGCAAATCCTTTTCAACCCATATTCAGTTGAATGCGCTACAAAGACAAGATATTTGATGTTCAAACTCAAACTTTATTTTTTTTTTTGCAAATAATATTCAACTTTGAATTTCATGGCTGCAACACGTGCCAAAGTAGTTGGGAAAGGGCATGTTCACCACTGTGTTACATCACCTTTTCTTTTAACAACACAAACGTTTGGGAACTGAGGAAACTAATTGTTGAAGCTTTGAAAGTGGAATTCTTTCCCATTCTTGTTTTATGTAGAACTCCAGTTGTTCAACAGTCCCGGGTCTCCGTTGTCGTATTTTATGCTTCATATTGCGCCACACATTTTTGATGGGAGACAGGTCTGGACTGCAGGTGGGCCCGGAAAGTACCCGCACTCTTTTTTTACGAAGCAACGCTGTTGTAACACGTGCTGAATGTGGCTTGGCATTGTTTTGCTGAAATAAGCAGGAGCGTCCATGATAACATTGCTTGGATGACAACATATGTTACTCCAAAACCCGTATGGACCATTCAGCATTAATGGTGCCTTCACAGATGTGTAAGTTACCCATGCCTTGGGCACTAATGCACCCCCATACCATCACAGATGCTGGCTTTTGAACATTGCGTCGATAACAGTCTGGATGGTTCGCTTCCCCTTTGGTTCGGATGACACGATGTCGAATATTTCCAAAAACAATTTGAAATGTGGACTCGTCAGACCACAGAATACTTTCCCACTTTGCATCAATTCATCTTAGATGATTTTGGGCCCAGAGAAGCCGGCGGCGTTTCTGAATGTTGTTGATAAATGGCTTTCGCTTTGCATAGTAGAGCTTTAACTACAGCGAAAAGTATCAAAATAGTTTTGGTACTGGTACCATTATATTGGTACAGTATATGGACACTAATAGTCTAAAATTTTGGCGGCCTTGGACCCAAGTAGGAACTGGTACTAAAAAAAAAATGGTACTCGGTATCCATCCTTATGTACAACTGTAATATTGTTCACAAAAATGTGAATACAAGGGCACAGATATTTGCACCTGAATCCGGTAAGAATGACACAAAAAGCGCAACCTACGGAGGCACTGATTTTTTGGAATAATATACAACTCAGTATTCGTCTAATAAAAGTTTAACCAGCCTTTAGAAAATAAAATTAAAAAGGTATTTACTGGAATAGACAGGACCATAGCTGAGGCAATAACATTAAACTAAATCACAATTTGCTGTTTCATGTGTTATTTTGTACTAGTGTTAATTTTTATGTTTAACGTTGTAATTGAACCATCGCATACCGGTGTAGTTCTTACTATACCGGTATGCGCTAAAACATACCGGTGTTGTAGGTTAAGTAGGTAACTCTTCTTACCTTCTTAACATTCTCTTTACATCAGTCAATCGCAGGACGGACAACCACTCACTTTGTATAAAGGTTTACTTTTTACTGACATAAGTGAATATCTACAGTTTGCGTATATCTATCAGTCTTGTACAAATTAAATACTAATGTTCTGTTTTGTTTTCTAGACTACCAAAAAGGTGACATCCTTCCCCAGCTTTGTTGATGGTAAGTTCTTCTGTTTGTACACCTATTGAGTATTGGTCATGGTACCGTGTTTGGGCCCACTTAGCAAACGTGTATGCATTTTTAGTACTTGGCACGTATTTTGAACCTTGTGTGTTACAGCATGCGGCTTTCCAGGTACAAAGATACAATGGAAATAACAGAAATCTTCCCGATTTATAAGACTGGAGACAAACACCAGTTTACAAACTACAGACATGTTTCTTTACTTTCACGACTTTCTAAAATCATTGAAAACCTGTTTAACAACAGATTACACAAATTCCTGAATAAAAACGAAACACTCACAGAAAACCAATGCGATACAGAGCCAACATCTCAACATCAATGGCATTAATCGAAATAACAAGGAAATTGGATAAAATATCTATGGTATGAAAAGGAGTAGGATTAAATAAGATCTTCTTCCTACTCCTTTTCGGACGTGCTGTAATGAAACAACTAGAAATGTGTGATGCATTACATTGTGAAGTGAAGTGAAATATATTTATATAGCGCTTTTTCTCAAGTGACTAAAAGCGCTTTACATAGTGAAACTCGATATCTGAGTTACATTTAAACCACTGTGGGTGGCACTGGGAGCAGGTGCGTAAAGTGTCTTGCCCAAGGACACAACGGCAGTGACTAGGATGGCGGAAGCAGGGATCGAACCTGGAACCCTCAAGATGCTGGCACGGTCGCTCTACCAACCAAACTATACTGCCCCCAGATTGTATCGTATGCATGTTCGAAATAAACTGAAACTGAACTGAACAGTTTATTGAATTATGAGTTCAGTCTTTACAACAGACCTGGGCAATTATTTTGACTAGGTGGGCCAAATTTTGGGAAAACAAATGTGTCTGGGGGCCGGTATATCTATTTTTAGGAAAACTAATACAAAACCTCACAATAAAGTCTGATTGAATGCTAAAATTGTTATTAAAAAACCGCCTTAAAAAGGGAATGTTTTTTTTTTCTTTCTATGAACGATAAATCCCTGAATATTGAGAGCATATGAACATCACACCCGCTCTCAATCGACATTTTACAATCAAGCCAAATTTAAAACAAACGGCGAAATATGAACACGAAGGGTAAAAAATACAAAAAACATCTACAATCGGATATATCATGAACTTTGTTAAAAATTATTTTGCGTCTATCCCTGACACACATATTTCAGGCTGGCCGCTGTGAAAAAACTCTGTGGAAACGCTCCCCACCCACACTGCTTGGTGCCTTGTCTGACCTGCTGTGACGTAGATTACCATAGTAACGAGTAGGGTTGTACGGTATACTGGTATTAGTATAGTACCGCTGTACTAATAAATCATATTCGGTACCATACCGGTCCACCACACCCTAGATTTTTTGTTAAAATAAAGCCAATAATGCCATTTTTCTGGTCCCCTTTATTTATAAAGGTATAGAAAAGTACCAAAACGTATCAAATAATATTGGTATCAGGACAACACTAGTCACTAAATACCATTCGAAAGCGCAGATTCCAACCATTGAAATATGTTGTATAGTTGAAGACTTACAGTAATTTGAAAACATCACTTCACATCATAATGACAGCTACACTTTCCATCTTAAAGATCTAAAAAAAGTTATTTGGGAATGTCCGGCGGGAGAGATTGAAAAGCTTAACGGGCCGCATGTGGCCCCAGGGCCTTACCGTATTTTTCGGATTATAAATCGTAGTTTTTTTTCATAGTTTGGCCGGGGGTGCGATTTATGCTCCGGAGCGACTTATGTGTGAAATTGTAAACACATTACCGTAAAATATCCATCCATTCATCCATTTTCTACCGTTTTTTCCCTTTGGGGTCGCGTAGGGCGCTGGTGCCTATCTCAGCTACAATCGGGCGGAAGGCGGCGTACACCCTAGACAACCCGTAAAATATTAAATATTTACGTCATTCGCGGAAACGACAAAAAAATTGTCAGCAATCGACACACACACTTCAATCAATAAGAATTCGGTGGGGGAGGGTCATGGCAGAAGTGCATTGTGGGTCATGGGATGCTAACTGCTATATGCTACTGCCGTAGCTATTAAAATGGATCATTTCCTCGTTGGCGGTAACTTATAAAAACTGAGAAGGGCTGAACAAAAATTGGTCGAAAAGGAAATCATGTACTGCAGATTACAAGCTGGACGTAGTGAAATATGCAGCAGAAAACGACAAGAGGAAGCGGCGCATACCTTTGGAGTTGGCAGAGTTGTTTAGAAGAGACATCGAGGTAGAAGATTTTACGGATTTATCGATCAGGAGTGACAGATTGTTTGGTAAACGTATAGCATGTTCTATATGTTATAGTTATTTGAATGACTCTTACCATAATATGTTATGTTAACATACCAGGCACCTTCTCAGTTGGTTATTTATGCGTCATATAACGTACACTTATTCAGCCTGTTCACTATTCTTTATTTATTTTAAATTGCCTTTCAAATGTCTATTCTCGGTGTTGGATTTTATCAAATAAATTTCCCCCCAAAATGCGACTTATACTGCAGTGCGACGTTTATGTTTTTTTCCTTCTTTATTATGCATTTTCGGCCGGTGCGATGTATACTCCGGAGCTATTTATAATCCGAAAAATACGGTAATTTGCCCAAATCTGCTATACAACTTGGATTAATAACATCTGTGGTTTGCTCCTTCCCCTGCAAACCCTCTTGCGTGTTAAAGTGCACCTCCAAAACAAATTTCAGGCTGTGGTGATTACCTGGTGCATGGAGTATTGTTTCCTGTCTGCATAAGACTTGTTCAGAGGGTGCAGCCCACCTCTGCTAACACCTTCTCTGAAGAATCTGGGTCAACATAACAGTAACAGCAGTTTGCCATCCACGGTACAGGGAATCAGGCCAAAGAGAGAGAAGGGGGTTTTAACTGGCCTTTGGTGAGTACAGACTAGGAAAAGTGCATGGAGTAGCACGAAGGCGGGTTTCCAGTCTATCCCACCACCGTCCTGGTTGAGCTACGTTTGTGTAATTATCCCGCCTTGGGGTAGATGGCAGGCCAAACAATGAGATTGAGAAGTGAGGGTTCCAATTTGCATATCACAGACATAATAATCTCAGGTCCTCACACATCACGCCTCCATCAGCTCGCAGCCAGTCATTGCTCACACAGTCTGTTATCTATCTCCATGGCGCTTGGCTGTGTTTCATCACACACCTACACCAGACCCTGTCAGTCGGCTTCCTTGCTCCTCACCGTCCTCTCTCCCTGGCCTAGTCCCAGGACCCTGCGAGCCAGAAGACCTGATTGATGGAATCATCTTTGCCGCTAACTACCTGGGCTCGACTCAGCTGCTGTCTGAGAGGAACCCTTCCAAGAACATACGCATGATGCAGGCCCAGGAGGCAGTCAGCAGGGTTAAGGTACGCACAGATTCACTTTGAAAACAACATAGAAAATAACACTCGTTGCAATTTTGCTCGCTGTTTATATTAGCTTTGTAATTTTTTTTTTGTTCACAGTGACCGTACTTACAGTAGTGCAGTGTTTCTTACCGATTGACAATTTATAGTGGTGGTAGGTGTGTGACTGGGGTGTTTTCAATATGATGTCATCATATGATTTGCATAATTGGCTATTATTTTGTAAGGCCAAAAATGTTTTATACATATAGTATGTTCAAAAACAAAATTTTGGTATTATTTATTAGTATCAACTAGTGCAGTGGTTCTCAACCTTTTTTCAGTGCTGTACCCCCGTGAACATTTTTTTAAATTCAAGTACCCCCTAATCAGAGCAAAGCATTTTTGGTTGAAAAAAGAAATAAAGAAAAAAATACAGCACTATGACATCAGTTTCTGATTTATTAAATTGTATAACAGTGCAAAATATTGCTCATTTGTAAATGTATTTTTTGAACTACTTTGGAAAAAAAAGATATAAAAATAACTTAAAACTTTTTGAAAAATAAACAAGTGATTCAATTCTAAATAAAGATTTCTACACATAGAAGTAATCATCAACTTAAAGAGCCCTCTTTGGGGATTGTAATAGAGATCCATCTAGATTCATTAACTTCATTCTAAACATTTCTTCAAAAAAAAATACATCTTTAACATCAATATTTATGGAACATGTCCACAAAAAAATCTAGCGGTCAACACTGAATATTGCATTGTTGCATTTATTTTCAGTTTATGAACTGACATATTTTGTTGAAGTATTATTCAATAAATATATTTATAAAGGATTTTTTTTTAAATCTCACGTACCCCTTGGCATACCTTCATGTACCCACAGGAGTACCTGTACCCCCATTTGAGAACCACTGAACTAGGGTACTACCGGTACTAGTATAGTATCGCAGTACTAAATCAAAAACGGTACTACACTCTGTTTGAAAAGTACCGGAGCATGTTCGGCAGCGCACAATCACGGAGTACTTACAAGCAGACACGGTGTGTAGACAGAAAAGGGAGAACAGACGCATTTTGGCCAAAAAACTGACAAAAGGTGAAGCTATAACACTAAATCGCCCACACAAAGAGGTGTTTTAAAACATGACTAGCTAGCGAGCAGCTAACGTCCATTCGCAGTCAGCAGTGTTTTAGCTTCTTCTAAATAACTAATCCTCGCCTCAGTGGCGACAAGTAAAGTAAGTTTCTTACGAGTATCATCCCTGCAGGACCAGGAATAGCTGAACATGCTTCACTACACACCATAGGAGGATACAATGGCTAACCGCTAACAGCAAGCTAGCAGCCAAATGTAAACAAAGGCCATAGGTTGATCTACACCTAACATCACCTGTAATGATATCAAGTACAATAGCGTAACTAGTTGATGCTACTATGATTACATCTTTATTTTTTATCGTCACAATATTTTTTTTTTGTTTTAGTAATTTTATGTTTATAAACTCAGGAAATATGTCCCTGGACACATGAGGACTTTGAATATGACCAATGTATGATCCTGTAACTACTTGGTATCTGATCGATACCTAAATTTGTAGTGTAACACAAAACTAATGTAAAGTATCACACAACAGAAGAATAAATGATTATTACATTTCAACAGAAGTGTAGATAGAACATGTTAAAAGAGAAAGTAAGCATAAATTAACAGTAAACAAACAAGTGGATTAATAATGTTGACAAAATAAATGATAAATGACACAATATGTTACTGCATACATCAGCAGACAAATTAGGAGCTTTTCAAATTAGGAGCTTTTGTTTGCTTACTTACTAATAAAAGACAAGTTGTCTTGTATGTTCACTATTTTATCTAAGAACAAAATTGTTCTTTGATTGCAATAAGAAACAAATATTTGATGTACCCTAAGATTTTTTTTTTTTAAATAAAGCCAGTAATGCCATTTGTTGTGGTCCCCTTTTTTAGAAAAGTACAGAAAAATATCAAAATACATTTTTGGTACCTGTACCAGTACCAAAATATTGGTATCGAGACAACCCTAGTATCAACATTACATTACAACTTTACTGTGTTACATTATATCGTTTTGCTCAATTTTTTTACTGTTTTGCTTATTTTATTACTACAATGTAACACAAGCTGCACTTTGTACACCCCTGGTTATATGACATTTTACGCTGCCCTCCTTAAATATTGGAATTTACTTTGGCAGATAGGTAAGCAGTCTTTTAAATTAGGGATTAAAAACTTCCAGCTTGAGTTTGTTAATTGATTGTCTACACAATGAAGTTATTAAGTTATAGGAAGTGCACATACCCGTAAGAAACATGTTAAATCAACAATGTAGTTTGGTTTAAAAATGAAACAAGCAATGCAACCATACATGTTGGCTCTTTTCCCGCGAGCTTATTGCTAACATACAATGGACAAGCCAATTGACAGGCTAATGAAAATAATCATTGCAATCGTTGTAAACTTGTACAAATAGTTGTATGTATGTATGTAAAACAGCAAATGCATTTCTACATGTAGTCACCAAACTCTGCGGAAAACGAATAGTAATTGCTGAAAGTGTATTACTAGGCCAGTGGCCTGCTCTGACACACATGACATACATAATTTGTGTAGGTGCCATATAGGTTACGTAAACGCATGAAAATTTTGTTAACCGTGTACGGGTGTTTTGTGTGTATCGTGTGGGGCAATTTTTGGGTAAATGAAGCGTACAAGTGGAATATTTTCTGCAGGAGAGCTTGCCACTGCTGAAGGAACAGATTGTTGTGTATTTTTGTGGAATTGTTGTAAAGCACTGCAACTCACAACTTAATTGGAACACGCCTCAGCCAAATTAGATTGTTTTTGTTTATTCTAAAAGCAATTGGTGTTTTGGTAAGGGGGTTTGTGCAGAGACAGAAATCATTGGTACATGCTGCTATGGTCTTCCCTGTCTACTGGCTTCATGGAGTTTTTTTTTTTTTTTTTTTATAAGTCCAAGCTTATGTGGCAGGACTGCTACTGCAGAGATTGGAATTCTAAGGACAACTCTGTAGTGCAAATAAATGAAGAATGAACGTTTATATACACTGTTTAACATCAACATCTTGTGTGCAAATAGTCAGTTTACATTTTAATGCATTGTCCTTTATAATGGACAGCATAATCGGCCGATAACTCTTTTATGCATCTTCGTCTTTGATATCATATACTTATAAGAAAACCATAAATTAGTTTAGTCTTTATTTGGAGGGACAATGCACAGAGAAATTAAGCTCAAATACAGATATGGTCTGCACCAAATTATAGCTAAATAGCTCATTTCTATCTGCAGTGCCTGGTTACCTAAATTAAAAATATACAGAAAACATTCAAAAGAACTACCGTATTTTTCGGACTATAAGTCGCAGTTTTTTTTCATAGTTTGGCCGGGGGTGCGACTTATACTCAGGAGCGACTTATGTGTGAAATTATTAACAATACCGTAATATATCAAATAATATTAATTAGCTCATTTGCGTAAGAGACTAGACGTATAAGATTTCATGGGATTTATCGATCAGGAGTGACAGATTGTTTGGTAAACGTATAGCATGTTCTATATGTTATAGTTATTTGAATGACTCTTACCATATTATGTTACGTTAACATACCAGGCACCTTCTCAGTTGGTTATTTATGTGTCATATAACGTACACTTATTCAGCCTGTTGTTCACTATTCTTTATTTTAAATTGCCTTTCAAATGTCTATTCTTGGTGTTGGGTTTTATTAAATACATTTCCCCCAAAAATGCGACTTCTAATCCAGTGCGACATATTTGTTTTTTCCCTTCTTTATTATGCACTTTCGGCAGGTGCGACTTATACTCCGGAGCGACGTATACTCCGAAAAATACGGTATAACAATAAAATTATACTATAGCATTTAATTAATTTAAGAAAAGTCATAAAATGCCCTTTCATTGACACATACTTATACTGTATTTTCCAGTCTATAAGGCGCACTTAAAATCTTTTTTTTTTCTCAAAACTCGACAGTGCACTTTATAACCCGGTGCGCCTAATGTTTGGAATAATTCTGGTTTTGCTTACCGACCTCGAAGCAATTTTGTTTGGTACATAGTGTAATGTTAAGTGTGACCAGTAGATGGCAGTCAAACAGAAGAGATATGTGTAGACTGCACCATGATGGCAATGTGACTCAAGTAAGCAACCTCAACATTTTATATGTTCCATTGAAAATATAGAACATTACACACAGCACTCAAAAATCAATCAAAATGTTTTCATACGACTTTGGTAAGCTATGAAATTGCACTACTTAATGGATTGTACTGTGCTTCAACATAGGAGTATTATTATGTTGTGTGTATAAGGTACGACATATCTGGCTTTTTTTTTTGCAATATTATGCAAAATAACTTTTTTTTAACTTCTGGTACTGGCAGATCTGTATTTAGGATCTGCATGAATCCTGAAAAATGTCACGCTTCCGCCTTTGTAGTCTATGGCTGACACCATAGTCAATAAGCTTCTTTTTCTCTGCGTGTTATGGGACATTCATCCTTTGCTTATGCCATTTGTAATATAAATTAGTGGAAAGTTCTTACTTATATCGGTCAGTAAACTCACAACGAATGCACTAAAACATACCGGTATAGTGAGTTTACATTATTCACCCAAGGAACTTTAGTTATTAGAGAGTTCTGGTCGGACGGTTTTTCACGGGACACATTTCTGGCCTTGTTGTTTCCGGATGAGGAGATGCTGCTCCGTTATTGATTCAGGTAGTCTGAATGTCATTAAAACAGATAGCTCCATCTTTTGCACTTCTTCCACTCTCGTCCTTGCACGCTACACCGTTACAACAAAGATGACAGGGAGAAAACGCTGCCAAAAGTGAGCAACGTAAATAAGACCACCCACAAAACTTTGCATCCGGAAGCAACTGTCAGAAAACGGATTGAAGATGTTCTGTAAAACAATCTCTGCAACATTTTGACCAAAGAACCACCACAAGGACCACAAAAAAGTGTTTCAATTGAGAAAAAAAAAAATAATAATAATAATAATAATGACTCTTAATGCGCCCTATAATCCAGTGCGCCTTATATATGAAAACAGAACAAAAATAGACCATCAATCGGCAGTGTGCTTTTTAATCCCGGTCCGGAAAATACGGTACATTACAGCCACACCTCATTTACATCATCACACAGACAATACATGCTCTTGTTCACATCTGTCATTTGTAAAAACAACCATGATTTTAACAGACACACCTCACAACTTACAACAAAATGCTCTCATGCATAAATATAATACACATAAGTTGACATGTGGGTCAAACATAGTGCACAATTAAAGAAGGAACATTTTTTCTTATTGGTCACACATAATTTTTTGCCTGCCATCCACGGTCTTCATCCTTTTGTATGAATAAGTACTGTGGGTCCTCATGTTTACCACAGAGGATATTGGGAAAAGTTGTATATTACGATGGACCAACCAGCAGATTACCAGAAAACCCAGGATGTTGTCAGGGATTTTTTTTTCTTTTTTTATAGTTTTTGTGTATGAACTATTTGAAGTAAGGCTGTGAACAACCTAACCCATTCATTGCTGGGTCCGCGGAAAGAAACAAGTGTGTTAGCCTAAAACAAAACAAACAAAAATTTAATATTGCAGTTTCAAACTGAGTTAATCTTTTCATAACAAAATGTAGCATGCTCTCTGGACATTGATCAAAGGAGTCTGTTTCCGCAAACATTACTTAGGATTTAGAGAGTATAAAGTGTTTGAAAAACGAACAGTGGGGCAAAAAAGTATTTAGTCAGCCACGGATTGTGCAAGTTCTCCCACTTAAAATGATGACAGAGGTCTGTAATTTTCATCATAGGTACACTTCAACTGTGAGAGACAGAATGTGAAAAAAAAATCCAGGAATTCACATTGTAGGAATTTTAAATAATTTATTTGTAAATTATGGTGGAATATAAGTATTTGGGCAACCATTCAAAGCTCTCACTGATGGAAAGAGGTTTTGGCTCAAAATCTCACGATACATGGCCCCATTCATTCTTTCCTTAACACGGATCAATCGTCCTGTCCCCTAAGCAGAAAAACAGCCCCAAAGCATGACGTTTCCTCCCCCATGCTTCACAGTAGGTATGGTGTTCTTGGGATGCAACTCAGTATTCTTCTTCCTCCAAACACGACGAGTTAATACCAAAAAGTTCAATTTTGGTTTCATCTGACCACATGACATTCTCCCAATCCTGTGCAGTATCATCCATGTATCCATTTTGGTATAAACTCAACTCGTCGTGTTTGGAGGAAGAAGAATACTGAGTTGCATTCCAAGAACACCATACCTACTGTGAAGCATGGGGGAGGAAACATCATGCTTTGGGGCTGTTTTTCTGTTAAGGGGACAGGACGATTGATCCGTGTTAAGGAAAGAATGAATGGGGCCATGTATCGTGAGATTTTGAGCCAAAACCTCTTTCCATCAGTGAGAGCTTTGAATGGTTGCCCAAATACTTATATTCCACCATAATTTACAAATAAATTATTTAAAATTCCTACAATGTGAATTCCTGGATTTTTTTTTCACATTCTGTCTCTCACAGTTGAAGTGTACCTATGATGAAAATTACAGACCTCTGTCATCATTTTAAGTGGGAGAACTTGCACAATCGGTGGCTGACTAAATACTTTTTTGCCCCACTGTATAAAGATGTCAAAGTGTGTGTGAGAAGCTGTATGGAGAGCTTATGAAGACTTTAAATGCATATAATATTCATGAAATAAATAGCGTTCTTACTTAGCGGAAATTCACCGACCACGGCAATCGAGGGATTACAATATTACATGAACATGGATGCAATTTATATGAAAAAGTGTGTGAAAACCAACCCCAACCCGGCAGCATAAAACCCTGATCCCTAACTCGGATCCGATGCTTTTTGTGTCAAATTTATACCAAACTCAGAGTGTGTTCACAGCACGCAGGAAGCTAAAAATAAAGGGTTTTTGGCACCATGGCGCATTCTGCATGCCAGCAGCTTTTTATCTGTCTCTTATAATGAGCCATAACTACTGTGTAGTCTCTACGGAAATATAAAAACAAAGTCATTTGAATTGTGACATTTAGCTCCATGTTAGAGAAGAGCAAATTGTGCAAAACGTAGTGAAACAGACTTTCAAAAGTTTAGAAAATGTCAAAATAAGTCTACATGTCAAGTACAATTTAGCTTCATCCGGAAATTTTTCAAATCTGAATATTCTCAGGTTTTTGTATGTAGTAAATTTCTCATATTACTTCATTGCTATAGATTTTGTAAGGAAACAATTTGGGATAAGAGTAGAGTAATGTGTAGCATAAATAAGTATAAAAAAAGGTATCAAGTAAATAATTATTACAATACAGAACATTTGAATTATATTACTTTATTATTTTGGAGTGTGGAGATTGTCAAGTATGGCATACTGTCTCCAATGTGACCATATTATACATATATCTTCTTTTCTACAATACTTAAAGGCCTACTGAAACCCACTACTACCGACCACACAGTCTGATAGTTTATATATCAATGATGAAATATTAACATTGCAACACATGCCAATACGGCCTTTTTAGTTTACTAAATTACAATTTTAAATTTTGTGCGAAGTATCCTGTTGAAAACGTCGCGGTATGACGCGTGCGTGTGACGTCAATGATTGTAGCGGACATTTTGTTCCAGCATAGTTGCAAGCTACAGTATAAGTCGTCTGTTTTGATCACATAATTACACAGTAATCTGGACTTCTGTGTTGCTGAATCTTTTGCAATTTATTCAATTAATAATGGAGACGTCAAAGAAGAAAGATGTAGGTAGGAAGCGGTGTATTGCGGCTGCCTTTAGCAACACAAACACAGCCGGTGTTTCCTTGTTTACAGTCCCGAAGGTGAAGCTTTACTATGGAACAGAGCGGTCAAGCAAACACGGATCGCTACCACGTGTCAACCGTCAGGTTTCGGTGAGAAAATTGTGGTAATAAGTCGGCTCTTACTAAAGACATGAGTGGAGCTTGCGTCGTTCCTCGTGCACCTGTCAAAGAGGCAGCTGCGACTCTCTTGCCACATCCGACCGGCCGCCCCCGAACGTGGGATGCTTCCACCATCGGAGGGGGAAAAAAAGCTCTGCCCGGCCCCAACAGCTGCCTTCGCTTTGCCTCGTCAAGAAACGTGGCTTCCCTCAGAGACACTGGTGGTCACCACACCTGTGGCCACACCCCTCCGTATTTCAGGTACGACTATATAATCTCACTAAAACACTAGTAACACAATAAGCAGATAAGGATGATTACTAGAATAATTCTAGTAAATATGTCTAATAACATCTGAATTGCTCCCACTGCCCTCACCTTTTTTTTTTCTAGTCCTTCACTCTCACTATCTTCATCCACAAATCTTTCAACCTCGCTCGAATTAATGGGGAAATCGTCGCTTTCTCGGCCCGAATCGCTCTCGCTGCTGGTGGCCATGATTATAAACAATGTGAGGATATGAGGAGCTCCACAACCCATGACGTCACGCCCACATTGTCTGCTACTTCCGGTACAGGCAAGGCTTTTTTATTAGCGACCAACAGTTGCGAATTTTATCGTGGATGTTCTCTACTAAATCCTTTCAGCAAAAATATGGCAATATCGCAAAATGATCAAGTATGACACATAGAATGGACCTGCTATCCCCGTTTAAATAAGAAAATCTCATTTCAGTAGGCCTTTAATGGCCTTCTGTAACGTCTTCCACCTACAGAATGAAAGGGAACGTGTAATAGACATTCCTTTCCATGCGTTTTTTTTTAAACACGGTAATAGTAAACGTCAAACTGAGTAGAAAGTAGGGCAAAGGAGTGTAACCATGGTTACAGGGCATCGCCTTATACAAGTAAATTGTTGCAGGCACAGGAAGTTACTTCTTGTTTAAATAACTTTGATGCGGCATCATATTTTTTTCTCACTCACTTGTCAGTGTCAAAGTCGTTCAGATGTATTAACGACATAGTAGCAACCAGCACGTTATGTTTAACATTGCAACTGACAAAAATGAATGCATCCAAACAACTGGTGTTTTAGACTTAGTCAAAAAAAGAAGACAGGTTTAGATTATAGCAAACCTTTGCAAGTTATTTATGCGGATCATTTTGGCATAGTGCTTTACTCTTTGATGTAATATTTATGCGGCTTCATCTCGACTCAATCTCTCCCGCTGTCTGTCTGCTCCCTGCTCAGCTTTCCCAAAGCAGAGAAATAGTGGAAAAAAAAACAACAGCGGAAGAAACTTGGAGTGAAAGCGAAGTCATGTGCTTTTTTGCTTATTATACTGATGCAATGGATGCAAAGGTCTAATTATCGCATTTTAGTCTACACCATGGGTGTCAAACTCTGGCCCGCAGGCCAAATTTGGTCCGCCGTGTAATTTAATTTGGCCCTTGAGGCAATATCAAATTAACATCAGAGCTGGCCCGTCGCTGTAACACCGCATTCACCGCTTATACCTCACTTGCCAACACTCCCGATTTTCCCGGAAGACTCCCAAAGTACAGTGCCCCTCCCAAATTTCATCCCAGACAACAATATTGGGGGTGGCCCTTAAAGGCATTGCCTTTGGTGTTCTCTACAACCTGTCGCCACGTCCACTTTTCCTCCATACAAACAGCGTGCCGTCCCTGTCACCTAATATATGCGGCTTACACACTCACTCAAGTGAATGCAAGGCATACTTGGTCAACAGCCATACAGGTCACACTGCGGGTGGCCATATAAACAACTTTAACACTGTTACAAATATGCGCCACACTGTGAACCCACACCAAACAAGAATGACAAACATTTCGGGAGAACATCCGCACCGTAACACTACATAAACACAACAGAATAAATATCCAGGATCCCTTGCAGCACTAACTCTTCCGGGACACTACAATATACAACCCCCGCTATCACCAAACCCCGTCCACCTCAACCCCGCCGCCGAAAAGAGACATTCAATTTTTATTTAAATTTTGATATGCCATTGATATTTTTTGATTATTATTATTTGAAACTCGATTGTGCATGTCACTATAAAGTTATATAAGCCTTGCTTGTTCAATATTCAATGCAAAACTTGTTTGGGTCCCTATTAGAAGGTTCATTTGTTCAACTTCAGCCCGTGGCTTTGTTACGTTTTAAATTTTGGCCCAATCTGTATTTGAGTTTGACACCCCTGGTCTACACTAAGGGCCTGATATACTAAAGGTTTGCGTGTGCTAAAACATGTGCAAACCTGATAGCACACGCAAAACCGATCTACTGAGTTTGTGCAATCCATTTTGCGTCCCCTGTCTTTATTGATATGCAAAATAGAGTATATGCTGATCAGCACACCCACAATACACGGAGCAGAAAATGCAATTAGGATTATACAGCACGTGCAATGTGCTCTATCAACACTCATCACCGTTTTGCGAGCATTATTAAACGTTTTATTTAGCACACTTCAGAAGTGCAGACTGGGAAGTGGAGTGGATTAGATTTATATAGCGCTTTTTCTCTAGTGACTCAAAGCGCTTTACATAGTGAAACCCAATATATAATTTTTTTACATTTAAACCAGTGTGGGTGTATCTGGGAGCAGGTGGGTAAAGTGTCTTGCCCAAGGACACAACGGCAGGGGATAGGATGGCGGAAGCGGGGATCGAACCTGCCACCCTCAAGTTGCTGGCACGGCCGCTCTACCAACCGAGCTATACCGCCCAAAAAAACTGACAGTTTCACACACGATCAGACAGACGATAGGCAGACGAGAATTCTCCGTCTTACGTGTGTGTCGACATTTAGAGCTGTCAAAACATAAACAAATATTAGACATATCTTCTATTCAGCAACATCATTGTATAATTTTATAGCTGCCAGATTTATCGACTTAATTAAATTAAATTAATGCATTTAGGTGTCATTTATTATAATTCCAATGACATTTGTTTTATTCACAAAGAATATAGATAAATAAAATATTTTTACATTAAAACAACTTTTTAAGTATGCATGTTTTGTGTAAAAGTGAAGCCTCCCTCCAATAAGGACATCTTTGGTGGGGAAAAAAAAAATAGTGTCAACATAAGTGCTCTGCAGGACAGCTTCTAAAATGCCCATTAAAAGATGAGTGTCTCGTGCATGTTTTCAAACATAGCAAAACGAGCATGATAACATCATTGACGGTGCCTCCATGGTGATGCCCCGTATCGTACACGAAAAATCCTTATTTAAATAGGGCGGTCAGCACCTTTTTTCCATTGCACACGTAAATTTCACCCATAACGCACACTATTAGTACATGCTATTTTATAGATCAGGGGTCACCAACGCGCCCGTAAGGACCAGATGAGTCGCCCGCTGGCCTGTTCTAAAAATAGCTCAAATAGCAGCACTTACCAGTGAGCTACCTCTATTTTTTAAATTTTATTTATTTACTAGCAAGCTGGTCTCGCTTTGCTCAACATTTTTAATTCTAAAAGAGACAAAAATCAGAATTTGAAAATCCAAGAAAATATTTCAAAGACTTGGTCTTCACTTTAAATAAATTCATTTATTTTTTTACTTTGCTTTCAGAAAGACAATTTTAGAGAAAAAATACAAACTTAAAAATGATTTTGGGATTTTCAAACACATTTTCCTTTTTACCTTTTGAATTCCTTCCTCTTCTTTCCTGGCAATTTAAATCAATGTTCAAGTATCTTTTTTTTCTTTTTGTAAAGAATAATAAATAAATTTTAATATAATTCTTCATTTTAGCTTCTTTTTTTTCAACGAAGAACATTTGTGAAATATTTCTTCAAACTTATTATGATTAAAATTCAAAAAAATTATTCTGGCAAATCTAGAAAATCTGTAGAATCAAATTTAAATATTTCAAAGTCTTTTGAATTTCTTTTAAAATTTTTGTTCTGGAAAATCTAGAAGAAATAATGATTGGTCTTTGTGAGAAATATGGCTTGGTCCAATTTGTTATATATTCTAACAAAGTGCAGATTGGATTTTAACCTATTTAAAACATGTCATCAAAATTCAAAAATTAATCTTAATCAGGAAAAAGTACTAATTATCCATCCATCCATCAATCCATTTTCTACCGCTTGTTCCCTTTGGGGTCGCGGGGGGGTGCTGGAGCCTATCTCAGCTACAATCGGGCGGAAGGCGGTGTACACCCCGGACAAGTCGCCACCTCATCACAGGGCCAACATAGACAGACAACTTTCACACTCACATTCACACACGAGGGACCATTTAGTGTTGCCAATCAACCTATCCCTAGGTGCATGTTGTTCCATAAATTCTTGTTTTAATTTTTTCAAAAAGATTCGAATTAGCTAGTTTCTTCATTTTTTTCGGTTGAATTTTGAATTTTAAAAGAGTCGAAATATAAGATAAACTATTTTTCAAAATTTCTTTTTTCGTGTTTTCTCCTCTTTTAAACCGTTCAATTAAGTGTTTTTTCATCATTTATTCTCTACAAAAAAACCTTCCGTAAAAGGAAAAAAAATGTAAGACGGAATGACAGACAGAAATACCCATTTTTTATACATATGGATTTATATATTAAAGGTAAATTGAGCAAATTGGCTGTTTCTGGCAATTTAAGTGTGTATCAAACTGGTAACCCTTCGCATTAATCAGTACCCAGGAAGTAGCTTTTGGTTTCAACAAGGTTGGTGACCCCTGATGTAGATTGTACACGTTGTTTAGCACATGGTTTTAGTTCTTTGTAAATCAGGCCCCTCGTCCAAATGTTCTCTCAGATCATTTTTAAAAACATTAATACTTTTCTCTCTGAGTTATATTTTCTGTAGTTTTTGTCATAAACTGTGAAAAATGGAAGATGATAACTGATGTTGGTAATTGGCAGAACCTTTGTATAAATAATTGGGACAGGTGTGGCACAGAGAACTTGTTTCTTATTGTATCCCATTGGGTTGAGTTTTTTCTTGCCCTGATGTGGGATCTGAGCTAAGGATGTCGTGGCTTGTGCAGCCCTCTGAAACACTTGTGATTAAGATCATATAAACTTTGATTGATTGATTAATTGAACTGTTACACCAGTCTTGTAATTTTAGAACATGAACTCATTCTATACATTATAATACATCTATCAAATCATCAATTGGATTTTGCTTGTTAGGGTTCAAAAGGTCAACTTTGAAGTCCCCACATAAGAAAGTTACTTTTTTAGTGATTTATTTTTTCATTGCAAACGTTACTTACTTAATCCTCTTTGTCCCTGACGGGACATAAGGCTTCGACGATCTGCCTCCATCTGGACCTCCATCTCGCCCCAGGTTAGGTTCATCTCCTACAGTTCAACTCTCACCGTACGCCGCCACGTGTTCTTGGGCCGGCCTTGCTTCCTTTTCCCAGGTGGAGTCCAACGTAGTGCGATCTTGGGGATGTGGTCTCGGTCCATCCTGAAAACATGCCCAAGCCATTGGAATCAGCAGCATTTGATCTCTGGCACCACACTGTTGCACTTGGTCTTCTTGTATACAATAGATGGGCTGTGACAGTTTGACCCCACACTGTCACTGTTTGACCTTTGGCTTCCTCTCAAACATGCACATTTGTTAGGAAGCTCAAGATGGACAAACTACAAACATTCAATCTTGTTAGTGAAACGCATCTGTTTTTAGTCAGTGGAAAGCATGCTCAACAAACAAATTGTAACCTCTCACTCACCATGGCTCTGAATATGTGGCTAAAAGAGTCAGGGAGGGGCTTAGGGCTTCATGTAGGTGAGCACACCTGCCTTGACTCATTAGGCCTAATTTGGGCCGAACCATGATTGTCAGGAGCTGGGTGTTGCAGAAGGACACTGGACATTTGAAATTTGTGTTGTCTAAGCCTGAATACACTGTGTACAAAAAAGACTGTTTTAAAAATACAAAACAAATATGTAAATACTTTTTAGACATCCATCCATCCATCCATTTTCTACCGCTTATTCCCTTTCGGGGTCGCGGGGGGCGCTGGCGCCTATCTCAGCTACAATCGGGCGGAAGGCGGGGTACACCCTGGACAAGTCGCCACCTCATCACAGGGCCAACACAGATAGACAGACAACATTCACACTCACATTCACACACTAAGGCCAATTTAGTGTTGCCAATCAACCTATCCCCAGGTGCATGTCTTTGGAGGTGGGAGGAAGCCGGAGTACCCGGAGGGAACCCACGCATTCACGGGGAGAACATGCAAACTCCACACAGAAAGATCCTCAGCCTGGAATTGAACCCAGGACTGCAGGACCTTCGTATTGTGAGGCAGACGCACTAACCCCTCTTCCACCGTGAAGCCCACTTTTTAGACATGTGATGGTTATTTATGGTGTAATTTACAAAAGAACAGTTTTATTAAAGGCCTACTGAAACCCACTACTACCCACCACGCAGTCTGATAGTTTATATATCAATGATGAAATATTAACATTGCAACACATGCCAATACAGCCGGTTTAGTTTACTAAATTGCAATTTTAAATTTCCCTGGAGTTTTTTCTTGAAAACGTCGCGTAATGATGACGTGTACGCTTGACGTCACGGGCTGTTAGGAAATATGAGCGCTGCGCTCACACACAGCTAAAAAACGTCTGCTTTATCGTAATAATTACACAGTATTTTGGAGATCTGTGTTGCTGAATCTTTTGCAATTTGTTAAATTAATATTGGAGAAATCAAAGTAGAAAGATGGAGTCGGGAAGCTTTATCCTTTAGCCACACAAACACACGGTGATTCCTTGTTTAAAATTCATGGAGGTGAAACTTTACTATGATCACAGCGAACAAACAGCAGTTTTCGCTGAGAAAATTGTGGTAAAAAGTCGCTTCTTACCGGAGATCAGCTGAGCTTGTGCCGCCCATAAAGCTGCCGTTGACTTCCCTGAGACACTGCGTGTAAACACACCCGTGGACACACACCTCTGACTATCAGGTACTGCTAAACTCACTAAAACACTAGCAACACAATAGAAAGATAAGGGATTTCCCAGAATTATCTTAGTAAATGTGCCTAAAAACATATGAATCCGTCCCAATGCAATCGTTTTTTTTTTTTTTTTTAACTTTGTTTTTTTGTTTTTCTAGTCCGTCGCTATCAATATCCTCTAACACGAATCTTTCATCCTCGCTCAAATTAATGGGGAAATTGTCTTTTTCTCGGTCCGAATAGCTGTTTTTGTTGGAGGCTCCCATTAAAAACAATGTGACTATGTGAGGAGCCATCAACATGTGACGTCATCATCTGCGACTTCCGGTTAAGGCAGGGTTTTTCTTTAGCAAGCAAAAGTTGCGAACTTTATGGTGGATGTTCTCTACTAAATCCTTTCAGCAATAAGATGGCAATATCGCGAAATGATCAAGTATGACACATAGAATGGACCTGCTATCCCCGTTTAAATAAGAACATCTCATTTCAGTAGGCCTTTAATTCCCCCTGTCAAACTGGTCCCCGCTAGTAGGCGGGCCTATGGACTATTTAAGTGGGAAAATGCCATTTTTCTGCCTGTCTGATGTCTGTCACTGCCAGAGGAGGTTCTCTGCCCTGCGCAAGAGTTTTGGTCTCCATTAATGATGGGTTGCTGAGGCGTCATGTAGCGTTTCGACACATTGCAAAACTGTATTGATACTGTCAATAGTGTCACTAAATACTGACATCTGCCGGACATTAAAAATCCCTACAGGCAACCTATGGACCGACTCAACTGACACTGATTTTATGACCTACTACAGGGGTCGGGAACCTTTTTGGCTGAGAGAGCCATGGAAGCCAAATATTTTAAAAAGTATTTCTGTGAGAGCCATATAATATTTTTTTTAACACTGAATACAACTAAATGTGTGCATTTTTATGTAAAACCAACATTGGGGTAGAACACGTCTGTTATTCTTTTTAATAACATTTTTATTCTGAAGCTAACTAATAATGAATAAAATACTTCTTACCATTCTTGACTTCTTGAACAGGTGCGGTAGAAAAACGGATGGATGGATAAAAATGCATTAGAATTTTTTATATTTTGAACGTTATTTTTAACACTGATTACCAGGGGAATTATTCATTATTTATTGTGTTAAGCAATGTCATCTAAGATTAATCTGAGAGCCAGATGCAGTCATCAAAAGAGCCACATCTGGCTCTAGAGCCATAGGTTCCCTACCTCTGACCTAGTATATACAATAATATAAACCAAGTCATTGTATTTCATTTAGGACTATTTCATATTTTCATTTAAATAAAAATTTTTTTTAATCTTTTTTAGACACTGTCAATAAATAATGTGAACATGTATCATAACATGGAAATATAAGAGATCGTGTTATGAATGAGGATACTTGTGGACTGGGATTTTTTTTATTTTTTTTTTTGATTGATTGATTGATTTAAATTTTTATTAGTAGATTGCACAGTTCAGTACATATTCCGTAAAATTGACCACTAAATGGTAACACCCGCATAAGTTTTTCAACCTGTTTAAGTCGGGGTCCACGTTAATCAATTCATGGTAAAAACGCAATGAGTGATCCATCAAGCTGGATTTGAACCAGTGCCCTCAGGAACTCAGCATAAGCAACTACAGCCCTCCACTATACCAACTGAGCTACCGAAGAGATTAACTGTGACTGCTTTTTAATATAACCAGATGGTCGTGTGGGTGGGACAATGCTGGGTGATGAGGCAGAATAAGCAAAGCAGCTTGTAAAGACTTTAGCTTAGAAAAATCCCCGTACCGAAACGGTTCAATACAAATACACGTACCGTTACAGCCCTACCAGCAGATCGAGTAGAAACTTTGAGAGAACAGGATGAAACGACAAGGAAATGAACACTAATACCTAAATCTTTTTTTTTTTACCTGAGGGTGCTCCATGATCTTCGACGACGATAAATGACAAATAAACAACGACAGAAGTGCGGGGATTCTGTAGGCAGCAGCATCTCGTTGACAAATGCACTTTTTTATAAACACAGTTTGGCGCGCAGGTGCCAGTAGTTCGCGTATCGGTCACGTGACCAAAACAGCTCATTATCGGTCACGTGACTTTCTAAAAGCGGACAGACACAGGGTTTCGCTCTATGATGCATCGGTGTTGCCGGATCCATCACTAGTCTCCATATATCAAACATCTACTGAGGTGATTATTTTGATGATGAGATTATGTTGTGTTGTAACAGGTTAAATAAGTTGTTGATTGGTAAATAATTTTGCTAAATCCGTGTTGATTATTTAATTCTATACTTTGACATATTTGAATTTTGAGCTTTGATTGTGAATACATGTATTTTGATACAATGGATGACGGTGGAAGAGGGGTTAGTGCGTCTGTCTCACAATACGAAGGTCCTGCAGTCCTGGGTTCAATCCCAGGCTTGGGATCTTTCTGTGTGGAGTTTGCATGTCCTCCCCGTGACTGCGTGGGTTCCCTCTGAGTACTCCGGCTTCCTCCCACTTCCAAAGACATGCACCTGGGGATAGATTGATTGGCAACTCTAAAATTGGCCCTAGTGTGTGAATGTTGTCTGTCTATCTTGTGTTGGCCCTGCGATGAGGTGGCGACTTGTCCAGGGTGTACCCCGCCTTCCGCCCGATTGTAGCTGGGATAGGCGCCAGCGCCGCCCCTAACCCTAAAAGGGAATAAGCGGTAGAAAATGGATGGATGGATCATTTACATTTTGCTTATTTTTAATATGCTTATTTTGATTAATTATGTATAGGCCCATTTAACGCATGTGACTTTGAAATATATTTAGAATATAAATGAACTATATATAATATACGATACTAATATTGCCTTTATTTATGACTGTTGCAGATTGTGGGTGCTTGATGTCTTCCTGTTGTTAACCTCTTGAGACTTTTGGGATTTCAATAAATGTTTGTTAACTGTTACCAACTGCGTGCCTTGCCATCCTTGGTTTGAAAGTCTGCTTTGCAAAGGTTACATTAACTTCACCCAAGGCAGGATGTGACATGTGCATTGGATATTTTCTCGGGCCTGAAGATTCGACAGTTTTCTGAGGCATCCATTAAGGAAGGCTCGACTACTTGTTACATTTTATCGATAGCAAAGGACATGTTTTTCACCAATTTGTAGTTGAGATGATGTTGAATCACATTTAGTTTGCTACTTGTGTCCTTCATTATCCTTGTTGTCAAGACAGGGTCTGTAATATTAATGCAGATCCCTGATGTGGTCCTCCATTCAGCTTAATGTAGTTTTTTTTTTTAAATTTGGCCCTCCAAGTGCATTGGATGGTCATCTTTTTCCTGTAGTCAGGTGCTTCTTTTGGCGACGACAACATTGTGTTTTGTAAGATGTTCGTTCATGTTCACGTGTACCTTTTAGCTCATTTCCTACCAATTTCTTGTTGGTGAACTCAACGATGACGGCTGGTGTGGTATTGTTGTTTCTGCCATTGAGTGGAAGGCATATGTCGATGATGTTAATATCGACATCGACTTCCTTTATTTGCAGAGAGATGGCAGCCTGATGCTCCATTGATGAATTCCCCTCTGTAGATGTCATTTGGAACTCTGTCACAATAAAATTCTTAATTTATGTGTTCTGATTCATCTCATCCATGGTATTTTTCATTTCTTCAAGGTTTTTTATTTCCTTTGCATCATTATCTTCTATAAATGCTGTAAGCAGAGCGGTGTTATCTTCTTGCAGGGCTTTAATATCTTGGTGCAGTGCTGTGTTTTCTTCCCTCAGAGTCTTGATCATCACAAATCTCATTTTTCATGTTGGAATTCTGTTACTATAAACTTTCAACCTTTGTGTTTGTAGGCTTCCAATATCATGCCTTATTTTCCAGCACTATCTTCCTCAGGAGGCCACTTAAATGCAATGCTTCCGGAATCAGTCTCTCCCTACCTCCTGTGTCTCCAGAGGCTTATTCAGTGTCTGGATTTTCTGGCTAGAAGTTTGTTTTTTTGCTAGACGTGTCATTAACGGCCTACTGAAAAGAGATTTTCTTATTTAAACGGCGATAGCAGGTCCATTCTATGTGTCATACTTGATCATTTCACGATATTGCCATACTTTTGCTGAAAGGATTTAGTAGAGAACATCCACGATAAAGTTCGCAACTTTCGGTGTTAAGAGAAAAGCCCTGCCTCTACCGGAAGTCGCAGACGATGACGTCACACGTGTGAGGGCTCCTCACGTCCTCACATTGTTTATAATGGGAGCCTCCAGCAGCAAGAGCTATTCGGACCGAGAAAACGACAATTTCCCCATTAATTTGTGCGAGGATGAAAGATTTGTGTTTGAGGATATTGATAGCTACGGACTAGAAAAAAAAAAAGATTCAAAAATTAAGTTAAAAAAAAACGCGATTGCATTGGGACGGATTCCGATGTTTTTAGAGACATTTACTGGGATAATTCTGGGAAATCCCTTATCTTTCTATTGTGTTGCTAGTGTTTCAGTGAGTTTAGTAGTACCTGATAGTCGGAGGTGTACGTCCACGGGTGTGTTGACGCCAATGTCTCAGGGGAGTCAACGGCAGCCTTATGGACGGTACAAGCTCAGCTTTTCTCTGGTAAGAAGCGACTTTTTACCACAATTTTCTCACCAAAAACAGCTGTTTGTTCGCTGTGATCATAGTAAAGTTTCACCTCCATGAATTTTAAACAAGGAATCACCGTGTGTTTGTGTGGCTAAAGGATAAAGCTTCCCAACTCCATCTTTCTACTTTGACTTCTCCAATATTAATTGAACAAATTGCAAAAGATTCAGCAACACAGATCTCCAAAATACTGTGTAATTATTCCGTTAAAGCAGACGGCTTTTAGCTGTGTGTGTGCGCAGCGCTCATATTTCCTAACAGCCCGTGACGTCAAGCGTACACGTCATCATTACGCAACATTTTCAAGAAAAAACGCCAGGGAAATTCCATCCATCATCTTCCGCTTATCCGAGGTCGGGTCGCGGGGGCAACAGCCTAAGCAGGGAAACCCAGACTTCCCTCTCCCCAGCCACTTCGTCTAGCTCTTCCCGGGGGATCCCGAGGCGTTCCCAGGCCAGCCGGGAGACATAGTCTTCCCAACGTGTCCTAGGTCTTCCCCGTGGCCTCCTACCGGTTGGACGTGCCCTAAACACCTCCCTAGGGAGGCGTTCGGGTGGCATCCTGACCAGATGCTCGAACCACCTCATCTGGCTCCTCTCGATGTGAAGGAGCAGCGGCTTTACTTTGAGTTCCTCCCGGATGGCAGAGCTTCTCACCCTATCTCTAAGGGAGAGCCCCGCCACACGGTGGAGGAAACTCATTTCTGCCGCTTGTACCCGTGATCTTATCCTTTCGGTCATGACCCAAAGCTCATGACCATAGGTGAGGATGGGAACGTAGATCGACCGGTAAATTGAGAGCTTTGCCTTCCGGCTCAGCTCCTTCTTCACCACAACGGGTCGCAGGGGCAACAGCCTAAGCAGGGAAACCCAGACTTCCCTCTCCCCAGCCACTTCGTCTAGCTCTTCCCGGGGGATCCCGAGGCGTTCCCAGGCCAGCCGGGAGACATAGTCTTCCCAACGTGTCCTAGGTCTTCCCCGTGGCCTCCTACCGGTTGGACGTGCCCTAAACACCTCCCTAGGTGTCCGCATTACTGAAGACGCCGCACCGATCCGCCTGTCGATCTCACGATCCACTCTTCCCTCACTCGTGAACAAGACTCCTAGGTACTTGAACTCCTCCACTTGGGGCAGGGTCTCCTCCCCAACCCGGAGATGGCACTCCACCCTTTTCCGGGCGAGAACCATGGACTCGGACTTGGAGGTGCTGATTCTCATTCCGGTCGCTTCACACTCGGCTGCGAACCGGTCCAGCGAGAGCTGAAGATCCCGGTCAGATGAAACCATCAGGACCACATCATCTGCAAAAAGCAGAGACCTAATCCTGCGGTTACCAAACCGGAACCCCTCAACGCCTTGACTGCGCCTAGAAATTCTGTCCATAAAAGTTATGAACAGAATCGGTGACAAAGGACAGCCTTGGCGGAGTCCAACCCTCACTGGAAATGTGTTCAACTTACTGCCAGCAATGCGGACCAAGCTCTGGCACTGATCGTACAGGGAACGGACCGCCACAATAAGACAGTCCGATACCCCATACTCTCTGAGCACTCCCCACAGGACTTCCCGAGGAACACGGTCGAATGCCTTCTCCAAGTCCACAAAGCACATGTAGACTGGTTGGGCAAACTCCCATGCACCCTCAAGGACCCTGCCGAGAGTATAGAGCTGGTCCACAGTTCCACGACCAGGACGAAAACCACACTGTTCCTCCTGAATCCGAGGTTCGACTATCCGACGTAGCCTCCTCTCCAGTACACCTGAATAAACCTTACCGGGAAGGCTGAGGAGTGTGATCCCACGATAGTTGGAACACACCCTCCGGTCCCCCTTCTTAAAGAGAGGAACCACCACCCCGGTCTGCCAATCCAGAGGTACCGCCCCCGATGTCCACGCGATGCTGCAAAGTCTTGTCAACCAAGACAGCCCCACAGCATCCACAGCCTTAAGGAACTCCGGGCGGATCTCGTCCACCCCTGGGGCCTTGCCACCGAGGAGCTGTTTAACTACCTCAGTGACCTCAGCCCCAGAAATAGGAGAGTCCACCACAGATTCCCCAGGCACTGCTTCCTCATAGGAAGACGTGTTGGTGGGATTGAGGAGGTCTTCGAAGTATTCCTTCCACCTATCCACAACATCCGCAGTCGAGGTCAGCAGAACACCATCCGCACCATACACGGTGTTGATAGTGCATTGCTTCCCTTTCCTGAGGCGGCGGACGGTGGTCCAGAATCGCTTCGAAGCCGTCCGGAAGTCGTTTTCCATGGCTTCCCCGAACTCTTCCCATGTCCGAGTTTTTGCCTCCGCGACCGCTGAAGCTACACACCGCTTGGCCTGTCGGTACCTGTCCACTGCCTCCGGAGTCCTATGAGCCAAAAGGACCCGATAGGACTCCTTCTTCAGCTTGACGGCATCCCTCACCGCTGGTGTCCACCAAGGGGTTTTAGGATTGCCGTCCCGACAGGCACCAACTACCTTGCGGCCACAGCTCCGATCTGCCGCCTCGACAATAGAGGTGCGGAACATGGTCCACTCGGACTCAATGTCCTGCACCTCCCTCGTGACATGTTCAAAGTTCTTCCGGAGGTGGGAATTGAAATTGCAATTTAGTAAACTAAACCGGCTGTAGGGCTTCACAGTGGCAGAGGGGTTAGTGCGTCTGCCTCACAATACGAAGGTCCTGCAGTCCTGGGTTCAAATCTAGGCTCGGGATCTTTCTGTGTGGAGTTTGCATGTCCTCCCCGTGAATGCGTGGGTTCCCTCCGGGTACTCCGGCTTCCTCCCACTTCCAAAGACATGCACCTGGGGATAGGTTGATTGGCAACACTAAATTGGCCCTAGTGTGTGAATGTGAGGTACAAGCTCAGCTTTTCTCTGGTAAGAAGCGACTTTTTACCACAATTTTCTCACCGAAAACTGCTGGTTGACATTCCGTCGTGATTCATGTTTGCTTGACCGCGCTCTGATTCATAGTAAAGTTTCACCTCCAGGAATTTTAAACAAGGAATCACCGTGTGTTTGTGTGGCTAAAGGCTAAAGCTTTCCAACTCCATCTTTCTACTGTGACTTCTCCAATATTAATTGAACAAATTGCAAAAGATTCAGCAACACAGATGTCCAAAATACTGTGTAATTATGCCGTTAAAGCAGACGAATTTTAGCTATGTGTGCGTGCAGCGCTCATATTTCCTTAAAACCTGTGACGTCTTGCGTACACGTCATCATTATACGACGTTTTCAAGACGAAACTCCCGGGAAATTTAAAATTGTAATTCAATGTTTACTTATATAGTTTACTTATATAGTAAACTAAAAAGGCCGTATTGGCATGTGTTTCAATGTTAATACTTCATCATTGATATATAAACTATCAGACTGCGTGGTCGGTAATAGTGGATTTCAGTAGGCCTTTAAAGCTAGGCAATCGTTTTAAACTAGTGATTGACGCTGGTTAGCTTTGGTGGCACGTATAAATCGTTTTTTTTCCTAGGGATCCATACCTCACGCCAGACTGAGTTCAAGTTAGAGGTGTCATCAATCTTTCATGATGTTGTTATCCTGATGCGTGTTTGGAAAGTTTCAAGACTACTCAAGTTCGGTGGTAGCAATCAGAATCAGAATCAGAATAGTTTTTATTGCCATTGTTTGAGAACGGGTTCACAAACTAGGAATTTTTCTTGGTGCAATCGTACAACATAGAAGACATATAAGACAGAATAGGTAATAAGATGAGCTGTAAGTGAGCGATCAGATTCTGTTCTTGTTCATGTGTCTGATGGTCGAGGGGAAAAACTGTTCAGGTGGCGGGAGGTGTGGGTCTGGATGGACCATAGTCTCCTGACTGAGGGGAGAATAGTTTGAGTTTTTGCTGTTTGCATCCTTTCCGTTTGACCAGTGACAAATGATGCGTGCTAAGGGTTCTTTGTACTGTAATCTTAACCCCAAAAAGGATGTATAAATGTATATATAAAAAAAAATGATATATTTTTTTTCATGACTATTTACATTGTAGATTGTCACTGAAGGCATCAAAACTATGAATGAAGTTTGAGCACACGTAGACTTATGTACTTAACAAAAAAAGGTGAAATAACTGAACATTTGTTCTTCAAAATAACCACCCTTTGCTCCAATTACTTTTTTGCACACTATTGGCATTCTCAAATTGGGCTTCAAAAGGTAGTCAACTGAAATGGTTTACACTTCGCAGGTGTGCTTGAAGCTCATCGAGAGAATGCCAAGTGTGCAAATCAGTAATCAGAGCAAAGAGTGGCTATTTTGAAGAAACTAGAATATAAAACATGTTTTCAGTTATTTCACCTTTTTTTTGTTAAGACCATAACTCCACGTGTTCAGTCATAGTTGTGATGCCTTCAGTGACAATCTACAATGAAAACAGTCATAAAAATAAAGAAAACGCATTGAATGAGGTTTGTCCAAACGTTTGGCCTGTACAGTATGTGTGTGTGTGTATATATATATATATATATATATATATATATATATATTATTGTTACTTCACATGCAGTTGGCCTTGTTTCAGGCATTATGTGATCCTTGTCTCTCTGCGAGTGTGGTTGATTTTTCTTTGTCGTGTTGTGGATAGTTAGTGTGTTGACATGGGAAGTGAAACTAGCGGCCAAAATGCATTAAGAGCCTGCTGTGGTTATTGCAACTGAATCAAATCCTTGATTCATACAGTAGAACACATGACTGTTGACGCCCCTCGGACGGGCTGGCATACATCAATATGAACGTTTGCATATCGCCAGATATATTCGAGAGCAGACGATAATGAAGGGAGTTTGTTGACAAATTTTCCTTTATTTGTGTATAGTTTAATCATGTGTTGTTTTGATTTGTTTATATGTGTCATCACATACACTCTGGTATATGTAAACATCACATGGACAAAGATAAGACCTTCTGGAGGAAAGTTCTGTGGTTAGAGGAAACAAAAATTGAGCTGTTTGGCCACAATACCCAGCAATATGTTTGGAGGCGAAACTTTCAGGCCTTTATTCCCAAGAACACCATTCCTACCGTCAAGCATGGTGGAAGTAGTATTATGCTCTTGGCCTGTTTTGCTGCTAATGGAACCTACAATCATCAGCCTGGAGGTTGGGTCTAGGACGCAGTTGGGTGTTCCAACAGGACAATGACCACAAACACATGTCAAAAGTGGTAAAGGAATGGCTCAATCAGGCCAGGATAAAGGTTTTAAAATGACCTTACCAAAGTCCTGACTTAAATGTGTGGACAATGCTCAAGAAACAAGTCCATGTCAGAAAACCCACAAATTCAGCTGAAGTACACCAAATTTTGTCAAGAGGAGTGGTCAACAATCCAACCAGAAGCTTGCCAGAAGCTTGTGGATGGCTACCAAAAGCACCTTATTGCAGTAAAACTTGCCAAGGGACAGCAAATATTAACATTGCTGTATGTATACTTTTGACCCAGCAGATTTGGTCACATTTTCAGTAGACCCATTATGAAATTCATAAAAGAACCAAACTTCATGAATGTTTTTTTGTGACCAACAAGTATGTGCACCAATCACTCTATCACAGAAAAATAAGAGTTGTAGAAAATATTGGAAACTCAAGACAGCCATGACATTATGTTCTTTACAAGTGTATGTAAACGTTTGACCACGACTTTATGTCTCGACTACAATTACAATAACATTTATTTCTTTGGCTAACAATCTAAATAAAAAATGGGAACATTTTATTAACTGTTGTCATAGAAACCTTGTTAATATTGCCATGCTTTTATTTTGAAGCTTTGCGTTTGAATGCTTTTAGACAGTAATTATGTTGCTGTTGTTTCAGTCATAATGATGAATGTTGACGTGAAGGGATCTATTTTTAGCAATGAGCCTTTTAGGTCTCAAATTGTGTAATGACAAAAGCGTACGTACTGAATGTCGACGTGGACTTAATTAGTGTTTGCATATTTTAGGAAATTCTGTGTCGAAATGCCCAAGAATCGCTCTTTTAATTTATATCCCATAACCAACATGGCTGTGCTCACACGACACACAAACACACACATACACACACACTTTTACAAAGAATTCTAATAACACAGCTGTGTTTGGTTGCGGGGCTTTGTTGTCTTACTCTTTATTTACCTCCGTTATTTCCTTTTCCTCTTCCTCCTGTTTTTGGTCCCCCATATCTGCTGACCTTGTCTCGTCCAAACATCGCCTGGCCGCCCGCCTGCCAGAGGGTGCAGAAGGCTGCCAAAATCAAGAAAAAGGCGGTGTGTAATAAACACAGCAACAACAAAAAAAACAACCCTTGGCTACTTCCATCCTTCTCACCTTTCCTTTTATCTTGGGTCCGATGCTTCCTTCCATCAAGTTCCGTGCATGTTTTATGTCCTCTTTTTTGGTTGTACCATCATTTCTACAAGTCCAACACAGAATGCATGCATTAGAAACAAATAATATTCACTCAATGTATTTAAAAACAAAAACTACAATTTTGTGGTTGTATTTCTACATTGAACTAGCAAATACATTCAAATGTCTTTATTGTCAGAAGAAATTATGAACATTTAGACACATTAATATTTCAAAGTGGTTAGGGTAGGTGAGTAAAGCCCTGTAAAAAAAGACACTTGTGTCAACAACAGTAACAGGCTTGAATGGTGAATAATTAATGGTATAATTAATGATAGATTTTGTGGTAGTATAAGACCTAAAATATGTTGCATTTAAAGGCCTACTGAAACCCACGACTACCGACCACGCAGTCTGATAGTTTATATATCAATGATGAAATATTAACATTGCAACACATGCCAATACGCCCTTTTCAGTTAACTAAATTGCAATTTTGAATTTCGCAGCAAGTATCCTGTTGAAAACGTCGCCGTATGATGACGCGTGACGTCATGGATTGTAGCGGACATTTTGTTCCAGCCTCGATCCCAGCTATAAATTGTCTGCTTTAATCACATAATTACACAGTATTCTGGACATCTGTGTTGCTAAATCTTTTGCAATGTTTTCAATTAATAATGGAGACGTCAAAGAAGAAAGATGTAGGTGGGAAGCGGTGTATTGCGGCTGCCTTTAGCAACACAAACAGTGCCGGTGTTTCCTTGTTTACATTCCCAAAAGATGAGGGTGAAGCTTTACTATGGAACAGAGCCGTCAAGCGAACATGGTTCCCTACCACATGTCAACCGGCAGGTTTCGGTGAGAAAATTGTGGTAATAAGTCGGCTCTTACCGTAGACATGAGCGGAGAGCTTGCGTCGTTCCTCGTACACCTCTCAAAGAGGCAGCTGCAGACTCTCTTGCCTCCTCCGACCGGCCGCCCCCAAACGTGGGATGCTTCCACCGTGGAGGAAGGGGGAGGAAAAAATTCAGCCCGGCCCCAACGGCTGTCATCATTTCGCGACATTTTCAACAAGAAACTCCCGGGAAATTTAAAATTGCAATTTAGTAACCTAAAAAGGCCGTATCGACATGTGTTGCAATGTTAATATTTCATAATTTATATATATAAACTATCAGACTGCGTGGTGGGTAGTAATGGGTTTCAGTAGGCCTTTAAATGATTGTCACAAACACACCAGGTGTGGCAAAATTATTGCATTTGACCTATCACCCTTGATCACCCCCTGGGAGGTGAGGGGAGCAGTGAAAAGCAGCGGTGGCCGGGCCCGGTAATCATTTTGGTGATTACAAACTACAGAGATGATGTTCAAGTTGACTTAAGTCTTTGCATTTTACTGTTATTTTATTTAATCCACTCTTCCATTGAGTGGATATTTTACAATAAAAGAAGGTGTGTCACCATCTGCTGCCAGCCACAACGGAAGCAGCAGATTGCTTGCACCTGTGCTGATTAGAGTAGCGGCACCCAATCCAGAGGGCACTTAAAGTCAGCTGACACGTCATTTTTAAACGTTGTCATGTGTGACAGTATGAACTATTTGCTTGCCTGTCAGAATTGGTGTTGCGACATCCAGTAGACACATTTGGAAAATAATTTTTTTTCATCAAAAAAATGCGGCTCATTTTTACATGTTGCAAACTGATCTTGTGGGCCGGATTAAACCTGTTCATGGGCCGTACGTTTGACAGCCCTGACCTAGAACCTTCTGCAGACTTTAAAACATATCGCAGTAGTATGTAGTTTTCACAGCTCAAAGTGTTGTTTTTTTTAACCAAACGATGAGTGTTTATGTCTTAAGCTCTTTGTTATTTCTGTAAGGTTACGTATCGCTTGGATATTATCTGAAATCATTAGTTTTGAAATGGTAGCGATGATTAAAAGGTGCCCGAACTGGTACTTAAGAGAAGGAAAACATACACATCTTGTGCCAAAACAATACCTATTTTTTGTTTTGGGAGTTTGTAAAACATGCAAAAGAATTATTGAAATACTTCAATCGTGAAAATCATAATTGTGTCTTAAATACCAGTACGAAAACCAACGGTCATAATTATTACAGGAAACGCCAGCAGCAATGCACAACACAAGTCCATCCATCCATATTTCTACCGCTTATTCCCTTTGGGGTCGCGGGGGGCGCTGGTGCCTAGAAGAACACAGAATGTGCTAAAATATATATTTCACAGTAAATTTATACAGTACAATTGGAGTTGAAATTTATTAAGATACACAATTTAGGCGACGCTAGTAAAATGCAGTTACTTACACAACATTACTTGCACAATATCATCTTCATACACTCGTTGCAGGTGGCTGAGTGTGTGTCTTTTGAGGAGGAATACAAAAAAACTTTAGAGTGTTTCGATTTCAGCATTTTTGGCTCGATGCACCAAATTAACAAATAATGAGGTGATGGAGACCATGCCTTATTTTGGCTCTTTTCATTCATATTTACTAGGGGTGCAGGAAAAAATTGTTTCGAATTTGAATCACGATTCTCACGTAGTGCGATTCAGAATAGATTCTCATTTTTAAAAAATCGATTTAAAAAAAAAAAAAGATGTAATCAATCCAACAAAACAATACACAGCAATATCATAACAATGCAATCCAATTCCAAAACCAAACCAGACCCAGCAACACTCAGAACTGCAATAAACAAAGCAATTGAGAGGAGACACAAACACGACACAGAACAAACCACAAGCAGTGAAACAAAAACGAATATTATCAACAACAGTATCAAAATTAGTTATAATTTCAGCATAGCAGTGATTAAAAATCCCTCATTGACAATATCAGACATTTATAAAAATTAAAAAAAACAACAATAGTGTCACAGTGGCTTACACTTGCATCGCATCTCATAAGCTTGACAACACACTGTGTCAAATATTTTTACAAAGATAAAATAAGTCATATTTTCGGTTCGTTTAATAGTTAAAAAAAAAATTTACATAATTGCAATCAGTTTATAAAACATTTTCCTTTACAATTATAAAAGATTTTTTACAAAAATCTACTACTCTGCTTGCATGTCAGCAGACTGGGGTAGATCCTGCTGAAATCCTATGTATTGAATGAATATAGAATCATTTTAAATTAGTAAAAAAATCATTTTTGAATCACGAATTGTGTTGAATTGAAGAAAAAAATAATCGATTTTGAATCAAATCGTGACCCCAAGAATCGATATTGAATCGAATAGTGGGACACCCAAAGATTCGCAGCCCTCATAGTTACTATTAATCAACAACTTTGAAACGATACTGATATTAACTTCATTTTTTGGCCTGGGTATTACCGTTAATGTTATGGTACCCAGTATTTATACGCGAGCCTACATTATTTTTAAAGTAGTTTATTTATACTAAAAACCTTTTTTTTTTTTTTTTTTTGCATTTCCACCCCACTTTTAACCATTTGACCAGCATTTTCCTCACCGGCTAGACCACATGCATGGGGGTTTTTAATTAGGTTTTCTAAAATGTAAAGCAGGCAGGTTGTCTAAAACCTTTAGTGTACTATAAGATGTTTGCTTGTGTCGTCTACAGAGTCCAGAGGGAGACGCTCAAACTCTGACTGAAGTCGATCTGTTCATCTCCACTCAGAGGATCAAAGTCCTCAATGCAGACTCACAGGTGAGCATATGTGTCCTATTATTTCTATTGGGAGAAGGACTGTGGATGTAGGCGGAGCACAAAGGGTTGTGTCATAGCTTCCGCTGCAAATCTCATGGCGTGACCGAGGATTAGGGCAGACTTGGTAATACCCAAAATGCTTGGCTAACATTTGTACTGCAGGGTGACTCAAACAGATGCTGCAGCAGCTTTAGTTTTAGCCCACGAATACAACCTCAGGCAAAAAATGGAATCAGGATATTCTATCAGTTGTTAAATTTTGTACAAAAGAAAAAAGGTAAGCAGACCCGTAACACCAAACTATCGTAATTTCAAAAGACTTTAAAGGCCTACTGAAACGAGATTTTCTTATTTAAATTGGGATAGCAGGTCCATTCTATGTGTCATACTTGATCATTTGGCGATATTGCCATATTTTTGCTGAAAGGATTTAGTAGAGAACATCCATGACAAAGTTTGCAACTTTTGGTCGTTAATAAAAAAGCCTTGCCTGTACCGGAAGTAGCAGACTGTGTGCGCGTGACGTAATCGGTTGTAGGGCTCCTCACATCCTCACATTGATTACAATCATGGCCACCAGCAGCGAGAGCGATTCAGATTGAGAAAGCAATGATTTCCCCATTAATTTTGAGCGAGGATGAAAGATTCGTGGAAGAGGAAAGTTAGAGTGAAGCACTAAAAAAAAAAAGGCGTGGGCAGTGAGAGCGATTCAGATGTTAGTAGACACATTTACTAGGATAATCCTGGAAAATCCCTTATCTAATTATTGTGTTACTAAATTAGATTAGATAGTACTTTATTTATTCCGTCAGTAGAGTTCCTTCAGGAAAATCTAAATTTTCAGCACAATCCCATTCAAGATCAGACAAACTTTACAGGGAGACAGAACAGGATGGCTGACGGGTCTGCCGGCTTCCAGCGCCCCTTACAAAAAAAGTGAGATACAGGTAAACAAGTGGGGGGGGAATGGGAGAAAAAAAATAGAAGATTAAAATAAAATAAAAAAAACGGTCTAAGCCTGGGCCCTGGAGAGGAGGTCCAGACTGAGGCCAAGGCAAAAAAATAACTCATAGCAATAGTACACATCCCTCTTACATGTGTGTAAGAGGGAAACATCAAAGACCACAAAGAACATTAAAGACGGAGCTGATGCAACCAGCAACTTCTACATACAGCTATGAATAAAAAGTAAAAGAAACATATACACTGTGGTGGCCTCCGCGGTGTTCCACGCCATCGTCCGCTGGGGTGGAGGGAGCATGGCCAGAGACAGGAGCAGACCCAACAAAGCAACCAAGAGAGCCGACTCCACTCTCAGCCAGTGTCCAGTCCGCATGGAAGAGGGATGATACGTCCAAGAAAACTGAGGTGTCCAACACCTTCTCACCCAGCCAAGACACCGCGAAGCCTCTCCGTCCCAGTGTTCAGTGCTAGCTCCGCAGACCTGTCCCCTCATCCGCATCTCCTCCAGTCCCTCCAAACCGACTCCGGTGTGGCAGATCCAGAAGTCCACAAAAAAGCACCGCAGAGGTCACGAAAGTGCCACCCCTTGTCACACAGTCCCAAAGGGTCCCGGACCAAAAGGCAAAAAAATATAATAACACATGAAAACAAGAAGGAAACACAAAAGGATGACAAGAGCACAGAGCTCCTGCCAACAGCAGCCACTACAGCAGCGCCATCTTGGAAAAACTAGTGTTTTAGTGAGATTATAAAGTTATACCTGAAAGTCGGAGGGCTGTGTTGACCGCCAGTGTCTCTAATGGAAGCCATGGAGGAGCCAAGAAAGTTGCAGCTGCCTTTTTTGACGCAAGCTCCACTGATGTCTCCGGTAAGAGCCGACTTATTACCACAATTTTCTCACCGAAACCTGCCGGTTGACATGTGGTCGGGAAAAATGTTCGCTTGACCGCTCTGATCCATATTAAAGCTTCACAACAAACAAAAAACACCGGCTGTGTTTATGTTGCTAAATGCAGCTGCAATCCACCACTTTCCACCAGCATTCTTCTTTATAGTCTCCATTATTAATTGAACAAATTGCAAAAGATTCAGCAACACAGATGTCCAAAATGCTGTGTAATTATGCAATTAAATCGGACGACTTTTAGCCGTGAGTGGTGCTGGGATAAAATATCCACTCCAAACAATAACGTCACAAGCACGCGTCAACATAAGCGTCATCATCCCGCGACGTTTTCAACCGGAAACTTCACCGGAAATTTAAAATTGCAATTTAGTAAACTAAAAAGGCCGTATTGGCATGTGTTGCAATGTTGATATTTCATCATTGATGTATCAACTATCAGACTGCGTGGTCGATAGTAGTGGGTTTCAGTAGGCCTTTAAGAAACACTAAAATGAATTAAGAATTTAAATTGTGGGTGGCCAGTAACAATTTCGGTTTTTGATTAAGTGAAGTGAAAATACAGAATCATTCAATCCTGGGGAAGTATAAAATCGCCCTGTAAATGTTCATTTCCAAAGTGAACACCTGCTTTAAAGCAGGGGTGTCAAAGTCAAGGCCCGCGGGCCAGATATGGACCACAAATGAATTATTGTCAGGACTGTGACATGGCTTTATTTCGCTTCTTCTACGCAAAAGATGATTCGAACGGGCGAGACGTGAACGTAAGTACATGGTCTTTATTTATACACTATAATACAAAAAGGCAAAACAAAAAGCACGCTCGATGGCGGATAATAATTTATGCTAAAACTTAGAACAAAAACAGCACAATGGCAATACTATATACAAAACATACAGAAGATACTATAAAAGGCACATGGCAAACCAAAAACTAGCACTGAGGCATATAAACAAAGAAGTCTTACGTGGCGTGGTCAAACAAACAGCGTGGCAAAGCATGAGGGTCCGGCAAGGAAAGGTAGGTGCGTGGTCATGAAGATTCAACACAGTCCAATAGGTAAAGAAGCCAGGCCGAGGAAAGGAAAAAAAATGACTTAAATACTGCTGTGGTAATTAGAACCAGGTGTGAGAGGCTGAGGATCGGGGCGTGACTAAGGGGACCAGGTGGAAACTAATGGGTTGGCATGGAAACAAACAAAACCAGGCAGTGCAAAATGTGAAGCAAGAGTCCAAAAACAAAACAGAACATGACCAAACATAAACCTGATTTACAGACATGACAATTATCTTTTGATTAGTATTAGAATCAGCCCGCAGGCAACAGCCGCCTACTGCTGTTTTGCATGCACCAATACTCCATCAGTGTTGACGCTAGGAATTTTGTAAAATTGCGGTCCCAGGGACCCCATCAGGTCTTAAAAAAGGGGTTTAACAGTACATTTTTTTAAATTGAAAATAAATGATAAATGCATGCATTATCCTGTTATATCTCACATTCAATATTGTGTTTTGGAAAAAAGTTGTCATTGTATTTTTGTACACAGCTTTTTTATCTTTTGTCACAGTCCTCTTTTTATGCCACGTTGATAGGAAACGATGATGGACAATGCACTACGCACCATATCCTACATCGCTGACATCGGAAACATTGTGGTACTAATGGCGAGGCGTCGCATGCCCCGCACGGCCTCCCAGGACTGCATCGAAACCACACCTGGGGCGCCTGAAGCGAAGAAGCAGTACAAGATGATTTGCCATGTCTTTGAGTCGGAGGACGTAAGTGTAGTGTTTATTTCATTATCTTGTAGCGTTGTACGGTATGCCGGTACTAATAAAGTATCGCGGTACTAATCAATTGAAATCGGTGCTATACCACTTTTGAAAAGTACCAGTTCCGCTCTTTCATCTAATTGCCGCTCTGCGGCGGTGACTAAAGAGCGCATGATGTTGATTGTGTCAAAACGCACACACAAAGTGCAAACAAGTAATAACATCTTGGAGAGGAAAAATCGCAAAAAAAACTACAATTCTACTGGTTAATAAAGAGGGTGCGTGAAGCGCAATATAGAGGTATTTGGGCTTCAAAACTAAAAGGTGACGCTTTAAACAAGTACTGTTTTACACCTTTCCTGCTTGTCGGCTCCTAGACTGTGGTTGAGGAGAACTGGGGAGACCTTTCACTTCACAACGGGTCCATAAAGCTCCGCTCTTTGGTCGGAATGATGAGGTCGTCGATTAGTTACAACTTGGTCACTTTGTTTATAATTCCCCCCACCATGTTATTGACATTCCTGCACGTGCTAGCTCTACCTCTCCTAACTCACCCACTCACTTACTCGCGTCACTCGCCCCACTTTCTGCCATTTTTAAAGGAACACACACACACATGCGCTACTCCCATAACAGCTGCTTTAAAACACGCCTCGCCAAATGTAGCGATTAGTATTAGCACCTTTGCTTCAAACTTAGGTAAACGTTTAAATAATGAGTGGGTTTATTTTGAGCCATGCAAACAAAACAAGAGAATGACATAAAATACAAAAGAAATATATAGATACATTATTTTTACACCTACATTGAAAACATTGCATGTGCCTAATCTTTTGTAGATGTCAAGATTGGCTCAAAAGGGAGTGGGAAGAAGTAAACTTATTAGGTCCCACCCCTATACATATACAATATATATATACAATATATAATACAATAATATATATAATATAATTCAATTCAGTGGTTGCTGCTATATATTGTCTCTATAAAATACATTTAAATTCACACACACTTACATATATACATATGTACACACACATATACACACACACATATATACAATTTATAGATATATATATATATATACATATACATATATATATATATATATACATATATACACATACACACACAATCACATACATACACACATGCATATACCCAAAATACACACATATCCATCACACACACACACACACACACACACACACACACACACACACCTATATAAATACAATATATATAATAGTATATATAATATACACTTTTGTCTAAACATTATTAACAGTTTATGGTGCCTATGGGAACAAGCTTTCATTTTGACTGTGATATTAGTGGTTAATAGTGGATGTTAATGAACATTAAGATCTGCACCAGGAGTTATAAAGAGTGACAGGTAATAATGTAATTGTTACACCTGTCCTGCTGTCCGGTCTGGTGCAGACTGTAGTCAAGGAGCACAGGGAAGACGTTCCCTTCAGTTCCCTTCAATTATTTGACATTTTAAATTATAATTAATGCAGGGTGATATAAATTTAAGTGACAGTTCTTATTACTCTTGCTTCAACTCGATAGTTAAAGTTAATGTACGGACGTGAGAGTAGTTACACACAAGACGACATGTCCTCACTCGGACTCATTTTCTTGTCCGGCTGCAAGTAGGGTTGCATAGATGCGTGGGCAATTTCCGACACATATAGAAAACATAATTACATTAGAAACCGCCCCCAGAAGAATGGCCTGCAACTGCGAATGAGTTCTCATCGTTCCCCTAAAACAGTGGTTCTCAAATGGGGGTACGCGTACCCCTGGGGGTACTTGAAGGTATGCCAAGGGGTACGTGATATTTTTTTTAAATATTCTAAAAATAGCAACAATTCAAAAATCCTTCATAAATATATTTATTGAATAATACTACAACAAAATATGAATGTAAGTTCAGTAACTGTGAAAATAAATGCAACAATGCAATATTCAGTGTTGACAGATAGATTTTTTTGTGGACATGTTCCATAAATATTGATGTTAAAGATTTCTTTTTTTAGAATTAAGTTCATGAATCCAGATGGATCTCTATTACAATCCCCAAAGAGGGCACTTTAAGTTGATGATTACTTCTATGTGTAGAAATCTTTATTTATAATTGAATCACTTGTTTATTTTTCAATAAGTTTTTAGGTATTTATATATATTTTTTTCCAAATAGTTCAAGAAAGACCACTACAAATGAGCAATATTTTGCACTGTTATACAATTTAATAAATCAGAAACTGATTAAATAATACTGTATTTTCCTTCTTTATCTATTTTTTTCAAACAAAAATGCTTTGCTCTGATTAGGGGGTACTTGAATTTTAAAAAATGTTGACGGGGGTACATTACTGAAAAAAGTTTGAGAACCACTGCCCTAAAAGATCCATTCGAAAGACTTGATTTGTTCGTCCATTTTTTACCGCTTGTCCCTTTTTTGGGATGGGTAAAATGCAGAGAGTAATTTCAATACACATTAGTGGTACTTGAACTTGAACTTTAACTTCAGAATAATGAACCAGAAAAGTGAATACAAATAAAAACAAAAAATAACAGAAAAAATGTATAATGTGAAAACTGCATTTGCATTAAAAAAAAAAAAAGGCTCCCAAACTAACAGCTCGAATCAGTTCTCCTTGTTCACTTAAAATAACTAATTAAAAGACTTGATTCGTTTTTCGATTATTACTATGAAGTTTAGTTTGAAGTCTCATTGCAAGTCTTTGATAATTTTGTCAAGTCGAGTCTAAAGTCATTACAATTGCGACTTGAATCTGACTTGGAGTGGATTGGAGTCGCATGCCATGCGCACTACATCTCATTTTTATTATTTAGCATCACTATTTGAGATTCAGTTTATTACTCGCTCTACATCAACACTCAACAAAAATGAATAACGTTTAACGAGTAGGCATGCAATTGAAATTATGCAAATCAGACAGGCAGTGTTTTGTTTTTGAAACCCCAAAGCAAAAACTCTCCTGGCAGTAGCAGATTGAGGAGGATTTGCCAACCTGAGTTCCATAGTACAGCCTGCAGCTCGGCGTCTGTGCCAGTTAGTAGGAAGGCAGGGCCTCTCATTTCGCTGATGGGTTTTAAAAGGTCAGCCAGAAACATTTACATTGATAACAACATTGTGTTATCCAGCAACTCACACATTTCTCTCTGCTGTGTGCAGCTTTGTTTTAATTTTTACTTTTATATGCAAGTGAAAACTTTGAGAGAGAATTGTGAAGGTTGGCTTTATGAGATATAATAGTTTAAATTATGTTGTCTATTGTTGCTTGGTAGTTTCCGGTCTATTTTTAATGCATCACCGCAGGGGCATGTTTGATTTCTTTGTATGTTTAATTTGTGAAATCAGACACAAAATGTTTTAGCAATGACAATGTCAATTTTTACATGCACAAAAGACGTACAGTTGAAACTCAATTCACGAACTTTTGAAACTTTTGTACTTAAACAAGGTGTGTAAATATAAAAGTTTGCATGTTGAAGCTAATTTCTCTATAAGAAATGGTAAATGGGTTATACTTGTATAGCGCTTTTCTACCTTCAATTGACTCAAAACACTTTGACACTATTTCCACATTCACACACAAACTCACACACTGATGGCAAGAGCTGCCATGCAAGGCCCTAACCATGACCCATCAGGAGCAAGGGTGAACTGTCTTAATCAAGGTACACAACGGACGTGACGAGGTTGGTAGAATGTGGGGATCGAACCAGGAACCCTCAGGCTGCTGGCACGGCCACTCTTCCAACTGCGCCACGCCGTCCCCAGACAAAAAAAATGTAAAAATAAAAAATTTGTTGCAGCCTCAACAAAAGTCCACATTTTAGTAACTAAAGTGTTGAAAGTACACTTTGAACACAGTATAAAGTGCTGTACAGTACCATACCATGCCAACTTTATTTATAATGTACTGTATATTAAACAAGCATAACAATGCGTTGAAGGATCAACTTTATATTTGAGAACAAGGCCAAAAAAAAAAACCCGACAACCTGAACTGTTCTTTTTTCAAGCCGCCCTGCTGACACTCACACACACTGTTACTAACCCTGCGATGCGCTCATAGTTGGAAATCACAAAACTTCTTACATTAACAGCCAGGTTGTGACAGTAATTAGGAATAAAATATTAAAACCACTTTAAGTAAAAAAATGTTGGCATGCAGCGGAAGAGAGAGGGATCGGGGAGGTGACAGTGTTGACAACGCTGTGGATACTTCCTGAATGTGTTGCTTGTTGTGATATTTCAGTTCCTTAGTGCAGAGCTTGCAGTTCATTGAAATTGATGCTTACAATTAGGGCTGGGAATCTTTGGGTGTCCCACGATTCGATTCAATATCGATTCTTGGGGTCGCGATTCGATAATCTATCGGGGGGGGTTTTTTCGATTTAACGCGATTCTCAATTCAAAAACGATATTTTTTCGATTCAAAACGATTCTGTATTTATTCAATACATAGGATTTCAGCAGGATCTACCCCAGTCTGCTGACATGCTAGCCGAGTATTAGATTTTAAAAAAAAAAATTATAATTATAAAGGACAATGTTTTATCAACTGATTGCAATAATGTAATTTTTTTAAATATCAAACGAACCAAAAATATGACCTTTTTTTATCTTTGTGAAAATATTGGACACAGTATGTTGTCAAGCTTATGAGATGCGATGCAAGTGTAAGCCACTGTGACACTATTGTTCTTTTTTTTTATTTTTATAAATGTCTAATGATAATGTCAATGAGGGATTTTTAATCACTGCTATGCTGAAATTATAACTAATATTGATACTGTTGTTGATAATATTCATTTTTGTTTCACTACTTTTGGTTTGTTCTGTGTCGTGTTTGTGTCTCCTCTCAATTGCTCTCTTTATTGGAGTTCTGAGTGTTGCCGGGTCAGGTTTGGTTTTGGAATTGGATTGCATGGTTATGGTATTACTGTGTAGTGGTTTGTTGGATTGATAAAAAAAAATGTTTAAATAAAAAATAAATAAATAAATTAAAAAAAATACATTTTTAAAAAAATTAGAATCGATTCGGAATTGAAAGTAGTTACACACAAGACTGTCCTCACTCGGACTCATTTTCTTGTTCGGCTGCAAGTAGGGTTGCATAGATGCGTGGGCAATTTCCGACGCATATAGAAAACATAATTACATTAAAAACAGCTCCCAGAAGACTGGCCTGCAACTGCGAATGAGTTCTCATCGTTCACTTAAAAGATCCATTTGAAAGACTTGATTTGTTCGTCCATTTTTTACCGCTTGTCCCTTTTTTGGGATTGGGTCAAATGCAGAGGGTAATTTCAATACACATCCAGTGGTACTTGAACTTGAACTTTAACTTCAGGATAATGAACCAAAAAAGTGAATACAAATAAAAACAAAAAATAACAGAAAAAAAGTACAATTTGAAAACTGCATTTGCATTAAAAAAAAAAAAAAAAGGCTCCCAAACTGACAGCTTGAATCAGTTCTCCTCGTTGACTAAAAAATAAATAAATAAATTCAAAAAAATAGATTTTTAAAAATGAGAATCGATTCAGGATTGCACAACGTATTCGAATCGATTTTTTCCCACACCCTTACTTACAATGATTAAAATACTTAAATATTACATGTTATAATAAGTGTGCCTGTTACTACATTACATGTATGATTGTATACTTACAGCATGTAGATAAAACCTTAATGGAAGTGTATAAGCAGAATAGAGCGACTCCCATAGGCTCCATTCTACACGGCCCTCTGATCACCTTTATGTACTATTTAGAATGCATAAAAAAAGGAAAATATGTGTTTTTGTCTTACATAAGGATTGTCAATGATAGGTAAAACTCCCAAAAAAGTGCAGTTCCTCTTTAAGTACGGTGTTTTATTTTTACTATATTATAAAACTGTGCTACTGTTCTGTGTGTAATGTTACAAGGGCCAACAATTTTAAATATACTTGCTAAATAAAACCCCTGCCTTGATTTTAATGAATACTTTGGCCTACTAGGCGGTTGTATTTTAATGTTGGTCTTTATGGTAGTACTTGGAGAGCCAAGTCTTTTCTAAGGTGGTTTGAGAAACCACCGTGCTACAATATTGTCATTTATATGTATTTATTTCATTATGTTTTTGTACACAGGCCCAGCTCATCGCTCAGTCCATCGGCCAGGCTTTCAGTGTCGCGTATCAGGAGTTCTTGAGAGCCAACGGCATTAACCCAGAAGATCTGAGCCAAAAGGAGTACAGTGACATCATCAACACCCAGGAGATGTACAATGATGACCTCATTCACTTCTCCAACTCTGAAAACTGCAAAGAGGTTTGTAAGAACTGGAATCCTGAAGGTGTTTCTCACATGGCAAAGCTGGGCCCGTCAACCCCGACTTGATTAATCATTGGAGAATGAGCCTTAAACAATAGTAGACGTTGTCCCATGAGCACATGTTTACAGTGACTCTTGGTTTATTAGACACAGATTATGCAGTAAAATCTGCTAAAACCGTTTTTTCCTCTTTGGCCCTTGATGTTCCTATAAATATTATGAGAGGATTTGGGAGGATTAGAAGCAGAGAACCACTTTCTGCTTTCTGCAGAGAGGCCGCCATGGCGCTTACTTACATACAGGTCCTGTGTACGTACAGTAAGATAGGGGAGGGACCAAACTAGGCCGCAATAGAAAAAAATATATTTATTTTACATTTTACTCTACTTAACAATTTTTTTGTAAATAACCGCATTGGCGGTTCCTCCAGAATTCTATAATGTTGCAATCCGTCAATCAAAAAGGTATCATATCATCCAGTCAACATGAAGCTATACGTCCAGGCCAGCAGAGGTTAGCCCACTGCCCAACGGACCCTGAGAGACTTTGAGTGTCCGATGGGCTTTACAAAACGGAGCGTTTATTAATGTTAAAATAAAATACCATTGATAGTCACACACACACACCAGGTGTGGTGAAATTACTCTCTGCATTTGGCCCATCCCCTTGTTCCACCCCCTGGGAGATGAGGGGAGCAGTGAGCAGCAGCGATTTAACCCCCAATTTCAAGCCTTGATGCTGTGTGCCAAGCAGGGAGGTAATGTGTCCCATTTTAATAGTCTTTGGTAAGACTCGGCTGGGGTTTGAACTCACGACCTACCAATATCCAGAGTTGGGTAGTAACACGCTACATTTACTCCGTTACATCTACTTGAGTAACTTTTGGGATAAATTGTACTTCTAAGAGTAGTTTTATTGCAACATACTTTTACTGGAGTATATTTATAGAGAAGAAACGCTACTTTTACTCCGCTCCATTTATCTACATTCAGCTCGCTACTCGCTACTGATTTTTATCGATCTGTTAATGCACGCTTTGTGTTTTTGGTTTGTCAGACAGACCTTCAAAGTAGGATCTATCACATGCCTGCGTTTCACCAATCAAATGCAGTCACTGGTGACGTTTGACTCTGTTTCACCAATCAAACAGAGACAGACGGTCACATTATTTTTTTTTGTGATTTTTTTTTAATAAACCTTTATTTGTAAATTTCAAAATTTACAAACAGTTGAAAATAATAATCAAAGTACCGGTAAGTACAAAAACAGTACAAAACCGGGCCAGGGGGTTGTAAATTCAAAGTAACTAAAATAGAATGCAAAATATATAAAATAAACAAAGTGCAAAGCCAGGGGCTCACTCAATCTCAGTAAATAACTTAAATTTGGAACACAGCATCTTCGTTTTCACAGCTTTTTGGTTGTTAGAGTTAGAGTGTTTTAATGTAGAGTTATAAATATTTTTAAAAGGCACAAAAAAAGGTAGGGTATTGAGAAACTTACATTTATGAATATAAAACTTAGCCAATAGTATAATGAGGTTGCAAAAGTAAAATTAATTTTCAAGTTTTTTTTCCAATACAGTGTAAAACCAAATATATATAATTTAATAGATATTATTGTTTTAGTTGCTTAAGAGATACTCCTGGCTCTGAATTTGTTCATTGCTATTTTTATGTTTTTGTGCATTACTTGTTGCCGTCATCATTAAATGAACAGGTTACTCATCAGTTACTCAGTACTTGAATATTTTTTTCACAACATACTTTTTACTTCTACTCAAGTAAATATTTGGGTGACTACTCCTTACTTTTACTTGAGTAATAAATCTCTAAAGTAATAGTACTCTTACTTGAGTACAATTTCTGGCTACTCTACCCACGTCTGCCAATCTCAGGGCAGACACTCTAACAACAAGGCCACTGAGGCCGGCTCAGGTACAATGACCATCAATTTTTTCTGCGTTGATGTCAAGCTCTGACACTGTTTAATGCAGTATGACATTAAGGCGTTAAATGAGAATAAAGTTGCGTTGTTGACCCAGTAGCTAGTAGCTAATTGTGAAAAAAAGTTTAATGCATTCGGGCACATATTTAGTCAATGAAATGTAAACCAAACGGTACATATTCAACCACTTATTCTTTTACATTTTAGGGGAAGCCGAGCTTTCCTTGCAGTCTTCACTAAGCCGGATAACCCCTTAAACAAATATTTATTTAGCCTAAGCCGTGTTTCAACCACACTAAAAAATCGTTTAAGATCTCCCTCCACAAACAATTTTTTACACGGGTAAGTGCGGTGTGTATTTCTTGAATATCATGCTCTTATATTTGTATGGACTCATTGATCATTTACAAACTGAGTTCGGAGAGGAAGTGACACTAGAAAGACTGAGCCACACACAGGAAGTGACGTCAGAAAGAACTCGGCGGCAACCACTAGAAAGATGGAGGCGAGTTATCCAGACATATTTCTCCTTATTCTACATGTACAGGTGCTTTATATTCAAGTTTCTTCAAAATAGCCACCCTTTGCTCAGAATACTGCTTTGCACACTCTTGGCATTCTCTCGATAAGCTTTAAGCACACCTGTATAGTGAAAACCATTTCAGGTGACCTCTTGAGGCTCATCGAGAGAATGCCAAGAGTGTGCAAAAAAGTAATCAGAGCAAAGGGTGGATATTTTGAAGAAACTAGATAATAAAACATGTTTTCAGTTATTTCACCTTTTTATGTTAAATACATAACTCCACATGTATTCATTCACAGTTGTGATGCCTTCAGTGACAATCTACAATGTATATATTTATATACCGTATATCAGTGGCGGGCGGTGCATTTCCCACCTAGGCCTTCAGTGATGACCGACTTCAATAAGTAACTCTCAAAATACCATGATTTGTGTCCCCACATGACCATTACTGGAGAAATACAATACAGAAACACATTTACACACTACTGGCCATTGTACGAAACGGGTTATTTTCTAACGCATTTAAAAATTTACAAACCCACATCAGCAATCAAAACATATCTTATATGGTACTGTCAAAACTAAAATTGCAAAAAACATTTTAAACGTGCAAAAATAAAGACAATGAATATCTGAACTCAGATTTTATCGACAGCTGAGCTAGCTTCCGGGGTTGGCTGACATCGTCTCACAAGATGTAGTTTCTCTTTAAATATCCTTCTTGAAAATAGCCTTGCAAATATATGTGTTGTCTTGTCTAATCATAAAAGATGCAGACGAGGCCTGTTGGCTGAGTTCTTAAAGTTTACTCCACAGCGTTCTCATCAAAAACATCCAGCTTCTGGCATGAGTACGTTCAGCTAATCTTCAATACTGTGGCATGCTGGTTAATGGGGTTCTTCTGTAGCTGGCTCATAACATCACTATATTACTATACTGTATATCTGCCTTCGGCCATCTAGAAGGCCTTACTGACGACAACATGTGATCTGATTGGCTATATTATGTATGTGTGTGTGTATATATATATATATATATATATATATATATATATATATATATATATATATATATATATATATATATATATATATATACACACACACATATATATATATATATATACATACAGAACCTCCCTCAACATGTTGTATACATGCTGTAAGTATATATTTAATGTAGTAACATGTAATATTTAGGTATTTTGGTCATTTTAAGAATTGCAATGTATTTTTGGCGCAATAATTTCACTGAGCACAAGACAACATTCACTATTTCCTTCAACAACAACAACTAAAAATAATATTGGAGGACTTTATGAGAGCCAACAACTACATTGGCACAAATTATGATCTAGAACCTTATATTGTTTTGCCTGAATGTAAGGAGAATGAGCTACAAGTTGTAGAAGCTGGGTGACAAGCATATCTAGCTCAGACGAAACACTAAGCATCATAAAATCATCACTTACTGTACATAGTCTGCTCTCAGTGCCGACTACTAGGATGTTCATATCTTCCAGCACAAGACTTGTGTTTTCCATTTAGTTGATAAATTCATCATAATACTCAATGTTGGGAGCAAACTAGCATATTGTAGCGTCTTTCTCGCGATGTCTTACAAAAAATTTTGGGGAAGTTGCAAAGTTTCCAAATTTCTTGGCTTATGGAAGCAAGATTTTTACTATACGAGCGAGGGACATGATTTACAACCAGCACAAACTTTCACCAACTCACAGGTGATGCAGCAGCTCAGTTTGTCAATAGCTGCAATAGATACCTCAGTAACCGAGGTAGCGTGTTACTAAAAGTGTCATGATCCGCGGCTCGGATCATGTCATATTTTTGGTTTTGGTTCTGTTTTGTATCTCGTCTTGTTAGTATTTGACTCCCTTAGTTCCTGGTGGCACTTTCTGTTTGTTCCATTTCCATAGCTACACGTTAGTGTCACCTGGTGTTATGTTTTTGACGCGCACCTGCCTCGTAATTATTCTCCTTATTCAAGCCTGCCTTTTCTGTTGATTCGATTTCGCAGTCTAATTTGCTATTTGATGCAACAGGCGACGTCGCTATCCCCACTTGTGGTAAAGACTTTGTGTACTTTAGCTTCCACGCTATTCTGTTGCTTGTCCCTAGCTCACATGCTAGCGCTTTCTGTTCGTTTTGTCTTTAGTGCCTTTGTGCAAGTGTTTTCTGTTCCTAGTCCGTTTTTGTAGTGATAATAAATCCTCAGTTCTTACTTTCACGCTGTGTCCATTCAGACTGCCTCTATTGAGAGAACAAAACCACACTACGATGCCAGCTAAGCATCACAAAAAGTAGGTAATACTTGGTTAATATACAGGTCACAAAACGTAGCTAATACTTGGTTAATATACAGGTCACACAAAACATGTAAATGGAGATGTTTTTTTTCTAGGCTTTATAAGTTGAATTGATGACTCGCATTAGCTGCATTGTCAGTTCGTTTTTTAAAAGCCTTTTTTTTACTGCCCAGTGTTTATGTTTATGGCGACAACCACTTACTTAAAGCCAATCCAAGAGGCGTTAACATACTGTAAATGCGTTCAACAGTATATTATACACTACTACTAATTATAGTTGCTGATGTCTAGTCTGAATGGGGCTTAGGGCTCATCAGGAGACTAATTAGTCTACCAAAAGACTAATTAGGTGTGTTGTTATAGGCAATAAGACCTGACCTCTCCTCTGCTGTCGTCCACAGCTGCAGCTGGAGAAGAGTAAAGGCGAGATCCTGGGCGTCGTGATCGTGGAGTCAGGTTGGGGTTCCATCCTCCCCACGGTCATCTTAGCCAACATGATGAACGGCGCCCCGGCGGCACGCTCAGGCAAGTTGAGCATCGGCGATCAGATCATGTCCATCAACAACACCAGCCTCGTAGGGCTGCCGCTCGCCACCTGTCAGGGAATCATCAAGGTACAGAGAGACAATACATGAATTAAACCTGGCTTATTGCTGTTTTTGAAATGCATGTCTTGTGTACAGGGTTTAAAGAACCAGGTGCAGGTGAAAATGAACATTGTCAGCTGCCCTCCTGTTACGACCGTCCTCATTAAGAGACCTGACCTCAAGTATCAGCTGGGCTTCAGTGTGCAGAATGGAATAGTAAGTTTGTTTTAACTTACCATTTTACCCACACACTGCAAAAACTGAAATCTAAGTAATATTAAATATCTCAAATAAGGGTGATATTTGCCTATTTTCTGTCTGATGAGATAATTTTTCTCAGTAAACACATTTTATGTTAGAGTGTTTTACTTGTTTTAAGGGTTTTGGTCCTGAATGATCTCAGTAAGATATTACAGCTTGTTGCTGAGATTTTATGACCTATATTGAGTGAAACATGCTTGAAAGTAGAATATCAACTGATGCAAAGCTGTGTCATTAACGCTCACAAGTTTAAAACTACTTTTTTAAAATAATAATTTCTTACTTCAAGCATGAAAAAAAAAATGATGATGCCGAGCGCATATCATCATGTCAAGATAACGGCACTAGCATTTACTTAATTTAAGAATCTTTTTCAACATATTAAGCAAAATGGTCCTTTTTTTTCTACCAAGAAAAGTGCACTTGTTATTAGTGAGAATATACTTATTTTAAGGTATTTTGGGGTTCATTGAAGTTAGCTAATTTGACTTGTTTCGGAAAGTCTTGACAAGCCGAATTTTCTTGTTCTATTGGCAGATAATTTGGCTTTGTTCAAATAAAATACCCTTACATTTTTTTATTGTTTTTGAACACTGACTTTTTGCAGTGCAGGACTGTGACAAGATAACACCTAATAGGCCATGATGCATGTGCATGTCGTTTTTATAGACACTGTGGGAAATAAAAAGAGAAAAATAAACAAGTATGTTTAGAAACTAAAAAAAAAAAACTTCCTTTTTTGTGTTATTTTTTACAATTTTGCCTGTGAGTGTGTAGGCAACAAATGTTGCCAAAACGTAGGCCAGAGTGGAGAATAAATTGGAAACGCTGCTCACTGCTTCTACGTCTTTTTATTCTCTGGCAGACCAGGTGCGTATAAACTGTTAAAGCTATCACAACAAACTACATTTACAGATACTGTAGTTCCTTTATAATGTGTTTATGAGCGAGCTGCAAACAGGTGGCGCTAAATCTATTTGTAGTAGACCTAATGTATTCCTATCGGACTGTCACAAATAATTGACTGAACGGCAGGGCTTCCAATTATAAAATGAAGAGGGCCACAGTTTCAAGAGCCCAAGGGCTCAGGGGCCAGCCATCGAGATGTGGATGTTTCGTCAGAAAGTGCCTCCGCAGATTATATTCCTTAGAGACTGTTTTATTTCTTTACACTTATTCCTTCATTTAAGTTTGTAAGACTGCAAATATAAAGATAACTATAACAAAAGTAAAAAGTCTATTGTGTATTTTAGATAATTAATGTCCATCAAAGACATGCATCTGGGTTGATTGGCAACACTAAACTGTTGATAAATGGTTTTGGCTTTGCATAGTATATTTTTAACTCGCACTTACAGATGGAGCGATAAACTGTAGTTACTGACAGCGGTTTTCTGTAGTGTTCCTGAGCCCATGTGGTGATATCCTTTACACGCTGATGTTTTTTGATGCAGTGCAGCCTGAGGGATGGAAGATTACGGGCATTCACAATGTTGGTTTTTGGCCTTGCTGCTTATGTGCCGTGATTTATCCAGATTCTCTGAACCTTTCGATGATATTCCGGACCGTACATAGTGAAATCCCTAAATTCCTTGCAATAGCTCATTGAGAAATGTTGTTCTTAAACTGTTCAACAATTTGATCACACATTTGTTCACAAAGTGGTGACCCCCGTTCCATCCTTGTTTGTGAATGACTGAGCATTTCATGGAAGCTGCTTTTATACCCAATTATGGCACCCACCTTTTCGCAATTAGCCTGTTCACCTGTGGGATGTTCCAATAAGTTTTTGATGAGTATTCCTCAACTTTCTCAGTCTTTTTTGCCACTTGTGCCAGCTTTTTTTTAAACATGTTGCAGGCATCAAATTCCAAATTAGCTAATATTTGCAAAAAATAACCAAGTTTACCAGTGCGAACGTTAAGTATCTTGTCTTTGCAGTCTATTCAATTAGTTTGAAAAGGATTTGCAAATTGTTATATTCAGTTTTTATTTACGATCTACACAACGTTCCAACTTCTTTGGTTTTGGGTTTTGTATTTGTGTCCAAATATTGGGCTCTTTTTTCAAGTTCATTTAAATTATGCAAGGAATTAATAACCTGTGATTATTCATGAATAATTTAAAAAAAATTGACAGCCTGACTAATAATATACCTTATTAATAATGAAATTATTGTATTTGTACAATACTGTGTTGCTTTGATTAAAGCTGGGGTTACATTTTTATGGTTGGTGAATTTACGTGAAGCATGGACACTATTTTATGATTGATATAAATACTACCGGTATATGCATATATCATCTTCATAACCCCTCCACGCAGCTTCATACACACTTATAAACACTTCCAATGCTCCGAAAACACTCCATACACACTAAAACATACATAATTTTAACATGAAACATTAAAGCGCACTCAAATCTCAATGGTACTTGAAAATCCACGATGTACTGAGACTGTCGTAAGTGAACACTGTGTGCCAAAAAATGCCCCCAAGGGTCGCATTTTGATCCCCTCTGCTTTAAACAACACAGTTTGCCCTTATGCATGCACACATTTAATATGCCAGCTGACCTTTTTTGTGTTCTTTCCAGATATGTAGTCTTATGCGGGGGGGCATCGCTGAGCGAGGAGGGGTCCGGGTTGGCCACCGGATCATCGAGATCAACGGGCAGAGTGTGGTGGCCACAGCACATGAGAAGATTGTCCAGGCTCTCTCAAACTCTGTTGGCGAGGTGACGCACTGAACATAAACACACACACACAAGACAAGACAAAGCTTCTTGCTCAACATGTTTTGCTGCCTTATAAACAACTACAGAACCGTTTTTTTTATTATTTTAAAGCTGAAGTTATACACCATATTTTCTACAACACAGGGCACACTGGATTGTAAGACTCATTAAATGGGTCATATTAGATTTTTTTTTCTGAATTGAAAACACTTCCTTGTAGTCTACATAACATGTAATGGAGGTTCTTCGGACAATCGACAATGTAAATAGTCATGAAAATAAAGAAAACGCATTGAATGAGAAGGTGTGTCCAAACTTTTGGCCTGTACTGTACCCACTGTTAGAATACCCACTAATTTGCATGTTTTGTGTTTCTTATGATTCACTTATAAGTGTCAGAGTTTGTTGGTGACGAACCCCAAGATGCAGAGAAGGAAGCAGGCGTTGAATGAGAAAACATGATTTAATATAAATATTAGAACAAGAACAAACCAAAGGGGTACAACCAAAAGCGCGCACAAGGCGGATAACAAACTAAGGGAGCTAGCATGGGAGTTAGAAAATAAAAGGAGCTAGCATAAACAAAAAGGGTCTTAGCGTGGAAGCTAGGAGGTAGTAAATAGGAAAACAGAAGTCGTTACTTGTAGAGTGAAAACAAAACGGAAGCAGGGAACAAAAAACAGTGAGCTACAAACAGATACCGAAAAATAGCTTACTGCTCCGCTGCGAAGACTCCACACGACAGGGGCGACAATACGGAAGTCATCGACAAGACAATAATCCGGCACTGACTGAAGGACAAAAACTGGTACAAATAGGAGCGGGCTGATTGACACCAGGTGTGGCCAGGTGCCAATCAGCCACAGCCGAGGTGAAACAGCGCTCAGGGAGAAAGATAGGAAACTAACAAAATAAGAGCGCTGACAGGAACTAAAAAGAGGAAATACTAAACACACAGAGGAAAAACTAAAACACAAACAAACTGTCAGTGGCAAGCCTGACAATAAGAGTGTTATGGCGTTTGTCGTGGCATGCTACCCTATTCACTGGTCCATGAACAAACTGTAAAAGCACCTACGGGTCATATTCCTTAGAGGATAGAACGATCACTCTGTTCTAGGAGAGCACAGTTTGTAGGGTCAATGTGCAACATTGAAAATTTTAGTGGCTCAGACAGCAATGTGTTTGTATTATGGTTGCACGGTATATCTGTATTAGTATAGTACCATGATACTAATGAATTATATTCGCTACTATACCACCTCTAAAAATGTTTTTTAGCATTGCAAAATCTTGTTTCCATCCATCCATCCATCCATCCATCCATCATGTTCCGCTTATCCGAGGTCGGGTCGCGGGGGCAACAGCTTAAGCAGGGAAACCCAGACTTCCCTCTCCCCAGCCACTTCGTCTAGCTCTTCCCGGGGGATCCCGAGGCGTTCCCAGGCCAGCCGGGAGACATAGTCTTCCCAACGTGTCCTGGGTCTTCCCCGTGGCCTCCTACCGGATGGACGTGCCCTAAACACCTCCCTAGGGAGGCGTTCGGGTGGCATCCTGACCAGATGCCCGAGCCACCTCATCTGGTTCCTCTCGATGTGGAGGAGCAGCGGTTTTACTTTGAGTTCCTCCCGGATGACAGAGCTTCTCACCCTATCTCTAAGGGAGAGCCCCGCCACACGGCGGAGGAAACTCATTTCGGCCGCTTGTACCCGTGATCTTATCCTTTCGGTCATGACCCAAAGCTCATGACCATAGGTGAGGATGGGAACGTAGATCAGCCGGTAAATTGAGAGCTTTGCCTTCCGGCTCAGCTCCTTCTTTACCACAACGGATCGAAAAAAAACGTCTGCATTACTGAACACGCCGCACCGATCCGCCTGTCGATCTCACGATCCACTCTTCCCTCACTCGTGAACAAGACTCCTAGGTACTTGAACTCCTCCACTTGGGGCAGGGTCTCCTCCCCAACCCGGAGATGGCATTCCACCCTTTTCCGGGCGAGAACCATGTACTCGGACTTGGAGGTGCTGATTCTCATTCCGGAAATCTTGTTTCGTTTTTTTCAAATTTATAAAATCAGGAAATATGTCCCTGGACACATGAGGACTTTGAATATGACCAATGTATGATCCTGTAACTACTTGGTATCGGATCGATACCCAAATTTGTGGTATCATCCAAAACTAATGTAATGTAAAAAAAAAATCATAATTGTGATTAACATCCGATTGTTGTGCGGCACGAATGCAGATACCATAACATTGGGCAAATCAACCAAAGCTGTAAGAAATGGACGCCTTTCATTAACTCCCACTCTTAATGTTGTTTGACTTTCCAGATCCACATGAAGACGATGCCTGCAGCCATGTTCCGACTCCTCACGGGCCAAGAGACACCGATGTACATATAAAAGCCATGAACAGATTGTCGTCTAATTGTAAAAAAAAGAAGCAACCTCTTATTGTACAAACTCAAAAGGTTAATTCATTCCTCGACGTCTCTACACTTTTTTGTTTTTTTCCTTATCTGTTTGTCTCGTTTGTGTTAAATCAATAACATAAAAGGACTCACAGCTATTTTTTTATACCCACGCACGTAATTCAATACACTTCTGCTATGCTTCTTGTATAGTTGCATTATTTATTTCCTGTGTGAATACTTCTATGTGGGACATTTTTACTGAAATCCTTTGCTCAGTGCAAAGCAGACGACTTTGCAAGACGTCCCACATATTGCCGGTGCAATATGGACGGGTTTTATGGTTCGAAATAATGAATTTAAAGATGGTTTGTTGATAAAATGTACGCTATATTGCCAAAAGTATTTGGCCAAAAACCAAGCACACTAGAGAAGTTCTCTGGAGTGATGCATCACACTTTCCAATCTGGCAATCTGATGGACCAGTCTGGGTTTGGACATTGCCAGGAGAACGGTACATTTTGAACTGCATTGTGCCGAGTTTGAAATTTGGTGGAGGAGGAATTATGGTGTGGGGTTGTTTTTCCAATTGTCCGTTTTGGACAATTCCATGCTCAGAACCTTGTGGGAACAGTTTGGAGCGGGGCCCTTTCTCTTCCAACATGACTAGGCACCACTGCAGAAAACAAATACCATAAAGACGTGGATGAACTTGACTGGCCTGCACAGAGTCCTGACCTGAACCCGATAGAACACCTTTGGGATGAATTAGAACAGAGACTGAGAGCCAGGCCTTCTCGACCAACATCAGTGTGTGACCTCACTAATGCGCTTTTGGAAGAATGGTCAAAAATTCCTATAAACACACTCCGCAACCTTGTGGACAGCCTTCCCAGAAGAGTTGAAGCTGTAATAGCTGCAAAAGGTGGACCGACATCATATTGAACTCTGTGGGTTAGGAATGGGATGTCACTTCGGGTTCATATGTGAGTCAAGACAGGTGGCCAAATACTTTTGGCTATATAGTGTAAATAATAATGAAACTGGTGTGTGCAGCAGGGGCTCAAAGGAGAAATGCCATATTATTGTATGTTTGGTTGACTTTATTTACAAACCCCGTTTCCATATGAGTTGGGAAATTGTGTTAGATATAAATATAAACAGAATACAATGATTTGCAAATCATTTTCAACCCATATTCAGTTGAATATGCTACAAAGACAACATATTTGATGTTCAAACTGATAAACATTTTTTTTGCAAATAATCATTAACTTTAAAATTTGATGCCAGCAACACGTGACAAAGAAGTTGGGAATGGTGGCAATAAATACTGATAAAGTTGAGGAATGCTCATCAAACACTTATTTGGAACATCCCACAGGTGTGCAGGCTAATTGGGAACAGGTGGGTGCCATAATTGGGTATAAAAGCAGCTTCAATGAAATGCTAAATAATTCACAAACAAGGATGGGGCGAGGGTCACCAATATGTAAGCAAATTGCCGAACAGTTTTAGAACATTTCTCAACGAGCTATTGCAAAGAATTTAGGGATTTTACCATCTACGGTCTGTAAAATCATCAAAAAGTTTAGAGAATCTGGAGAAATCGCTGCACATAAGCGATGATATTACAGATTTTTGATCCTTCAGGCGGTACTGCATCAAAAACCGACATCAGTGTGTAAAGGATATCACCACATGGGCTTCGAAACACTTCATAAAACCACTGTCAGTGACTACAGTTGGTCGCTACATCTGTAAGTGCAAGTTAAAACTCTACTATGCAAAGCAAATCCCATTTATCAACATTACCTGAAACGCCGCCGGCTTGGCTGGGCCCAAGCTCATCTAAGATGGACTGATGCAAAGTGGAAAAGTGTTCTGTGGTCTAAAGAGGCCACATTTCAAATTATATTTGGAAACAGAGGACGTGGTGTCCTCCAGAACAAAGAGGAAAATAACCACTCAGATTGTTATAGGAGCAAAGTTGAAAAGCCAGCATCTGTGATGGTATGGGGGTGTATTAGTGCCCAAGGCATGGGTAACTTACACATCTGTGAAGGCACCATTAATGCTGAAAGGTCCATACAGGTTTTGGAGCAACATATGTTGTCATCCAAGCAACGTTATCATGGACGCCCCTGCTTATTTCAGCAAGACAGCGTGGCTTTGTAAAAAAAGAGTGCGGGTACTTTCCTGGCCCGCCTGCAGTCCAGACCTGTCTCCCATGGAAAATGTGTGGCGCAATATAAAACGTAAAATACGACAGCGGAGACCCAGACTGTTGAACGACTGAAGCTCTACATAAAACAAGAATGGGAAAGAATTCCACTTTCAAAGCTTCAACAATTAGTTTCCTCAGTTCCCAAACGTTTATTGAGTGTTGTTAAAAGAAAAGGTGATGTAACACAGTGGTGAACATGCCCTTTCCCAACTACTTTGGCACGTGTTGCAGCCATGGAGTTCTAAGTTAATTATTATTTCCCCAAAAAAAATAAAGTTTGTGTTTGAACATCAAATATGTTGTCTTTGTAGCATATTCAACGGAATATGGGTTGAAAAGGATTTGCAAATCCTTGTATTCCGTTTATATTTACTCTAACACAATTTCCCCAACTCATATGGAAACGGGGTTTGTACATGGCAATACACACTAAAAGACCGAGGACTTTTATAAACATCTTGTACAAATTTAAATGACAATAACGAGTAAGATGCGTCAATTATGCTTTTTGATATCAGTTACCTGTATGGACAAAAATGTGTGTCCGTCTGCTTTTTGCTGTGTGTGTTGGTCGTTGCTGTTCCGGACTGAAGTGAATGTAACCTTGTAGTGTGAGCCGTCCTATTGCCATGCCAAGTATTTGAATGTCTGTACATAATGAGAAAAAAAAACAAAAAACGTGTCAAGTATTGTGCTAATCATGTCAAGAGAAAAGAGTGACTCACGATGGTTTAGTCACTGCAAACATCCTCCCACTTGTGCGTTTAGTGTTGGAGTCCTGGTAGGGAAGAACGGAACGAAGACTCACACTGTGACCGAGAAAAAGAGACAAAAAAAAGCCTTAGCACACAGAGTAAAGGCTTTTAACGATGCACTGTATTCCATTTAATGACGGTAACATGACCTGTGTGCATGCCTCGTGATGTAGTATCATGTCATCCTGGGAAGGTAATAAAATTGGAGCTGAACCTGGCTGATTGTGTTGGACTGGATCACACTATGACACGTTTCATGCAAGGCAGTGAAAGCCTAACCTTAAAATTGTGGCATAAAAAAGTTTCGAGTTGATGAATACTTCGGTGCATTGGTTATTAATACACTCAGGAGGAAGCCAAACCGAAGCAATTGGTCTCGTAGAAAATAGTGTAAATCCTAGTGATGGGTAAATGAGGCCCCGACGATTGTGTGGCACGCTCAACAGCTGTACTGACACTGTTACTGTAAATCAGGGGTGTGAAACTAATTTTAGATTGGGTACCAAATGGAGCAAAATCAACTCCCGAATGTGCCGGACTGGTAAAATCATAGGATAGGATAGATCTGTGGGCTTCACGGTGGCAGAGGGGTTAGTGCGTCTGCCTCACAATACGAAGGTCCTGCAGTCCTGGGTTCAAATCCAGGCTCGGGATCTTTCTGTGTGGAGTTTGCATGTTCTCCCCGTGACTGCGTGGGTTCCCTCCGGGTACTCCGGCTTCCTCCCACTTCCAAAGACATGCACCTGGGGATCGGTTAATAAGCAACACTAAATTGGCCCTAGTGTGTGAATGTGAGTGTGAATGTTGTCTGTCTATCTGTGTTGGCCCTGCGATGAGGTGGCGACTTGTCCAGGGTGTACCCCGCCTTCCGCCCGATTGTAGCTGAGATAGGCGCCAGCGCCCCCCGCGACCCCAAAAGGGAATAAGCAGTAGAAAATGGATGGATGGAGGATAGATCTTTATTGTCGTTGCACAAGTACAACGAAATTTGCACAGTCCCGCTAAGAGCAGACATACGTTTCAGGGGGTGACAAGACGAGACCGCCAACGGATCAGCCACTTACGGCGCTCCTTAAAAAGGTGAGAAAAAGGGTGACATTGGGAGGGGTCCAAGGAAAAAAACCTCACATAGCATGGCACACATTAAACATGGTACGTATATCACACCAACTTGCAACAGAGGGAGGGGTGGGTTTGAGGAGACACCGCTGCCGATATATAGCACTGCTCAGCCATCCACAGCCCCAGAGGAATTAAGCGGTGGTGAAGGCGTTGATTCGAGGGTGGGGGTCGTGTGTACATATACACCCAATTAACTGGCGTGGCGTAGTGGAAGAGTGGCCGTGCGCAAACCAAGGGTCCCTGGTTCAATCCCCACCTGGTACCAACCCCGTCACGTGCGTTGTGTCCTGAGCAAGACACTTCACCCTTGCTCCTGATGGGTGCTGGTTAGCGCCTTGCATGGCAGCTCCCTCCATCAGTGTGTGAATGTGTGTGTGAATGGGTAAATGTGGAAGTAGTGTCAAAAGTGCTTCAAGTACCTTGAAAGTAGAAAAGTGCAATACAAGTACAACCCATTTATTTTATCATTAACCTTGGGAGAGATGATGCCACGATAACTTAAAAATAAAAACAACTTCATATTGTTTCCTTTGTTTAAAAATAGAAGAAGCTCATACTGAAAATGTACAAATTATAATGTTGGATTTTTTTTTTACACTTACATGTTGCGGTTATAGTATTCTACCTTTATTTGTCGTTATTTATATTTTCTAAATAAATGATGTGATAATGTTCATCATCTGGTCATTTTCAATCTATGAATATTAAAAAAAATATATACATTAAAATTACAGGATGTTATTTATGTAGTTTGATCATTTTTCTTGACTGATGTGCTAACATCATGTGGTGTATTTTGTATACATGTAGCATTATCTGGTGGTACTTTAACTTCAACATTAAAAGAAACATGACAACTATCCATCCATCCATTTCCTACCGCTTATTCCCTTTTTGGGGTCGCGGGGGGCGCTGGCGCCTATCTCAGCTACAATCGGGCGGAAGGCGGGGTACACCCTGGACAAGTCGAACAAAAACCAATAAAATGGCGTTTTATAAAACAACATACTCAGATGGAAGACAGTATTAAGTGAGGCATCTCAAAACCAAGGTGCAAATGTATGTTTCCCTGATCTACATAAACTTAAAACATGGAAGACTTCCCCAAAAACTTTTGTAATTTTATTATGTCTTTGACGCTCCACTTTAGGAACTTTCAGTTTTGGTTGATTTTGGCGAGAGATTAAATAGTACCTGAAAGTCGGAGGGGGTGCGGCCACGGGTGTGTTGACGCCAGAGTCTCTGAGGGAAGTCACGGCAGCTGCAGCAGGAGGGAAGCTCCGCTGATGTCTACGGTAAGAGGCGACTTATTAGCACAATTTTCTCACCGAAACCTGCTGGTTGACATTCGGTCGGGATCCATGTTCGCTTGACCGCTCTGATCCATAGCAAAGCTTCATCTTCGGGAATTTCAAACAAGGAAACACTGGCTGTGTTTGTGTGGCTAAAAGCTAAAGCTTCCCACCTCCATCTTTCTACTTTGACTTCTCCATTATTAATTGAAAAAATTGCAAAAGATTCAGCAACACAGATGGCAGAAATACTGTGTAATAATACGATTAAAGCACACTACTTATAGCTTGGATCAGGCTGGAAAATAATGTCTGCTACAACTGGTGACGTCAAACGAACGCGTCATTTCAACACAACACTTCGCGGGAAATTCAAAATTGTAATTTAGTAAACTAAAAAGGCCGTATTGGCATGTGTTACAATGTTAATATTTCATCATTGATATATAAACTATCAGACTGCGTGGTCGGTAGTAGTGGGTTTCAGTAGGCCTTTAAAGGAGTCGTATTATTAAAAAATGTTTCTACATTGAAAACACTTCCTTGTGGTCTACATAACATGTAATGGTGGTTCTTTGGTCAAAATGTTGCATAGTTTATGTTTTACAGATAATCTTCAAGCCGCTTTCTGACCGTCACTTCTGGAAGCGCCCTTTTGTGGGCGGTCTTATTTACGTGGCAGTGTAGCGTGCAAGGACGGAGTTGAAGAAGTGTCAAAAGATGGAGCTAACTGTTTTAATGACATTCAGACTTGACTTCAATCAATAACTGAGCAGCAGCTCCTCATCAGGAAACAACAAACAGGAAATGCGTCCCGTGAAAAATCGTCCGACCGGAAGTTTCGAATAACTAAAGTTCCTTGGGTGATTAATTTAAACTCACAACACCAGTATGTTTTAGCGCTTTCATGGCGAGTTTACTGACAGATATAAGTTTGAGTTTTAGTTTATTTCAAACATGCAAGCATACAGCATGATACATCACAATTTCCTAAGAACGTCCAATCATTCATTTGTCCCTTTTTGGGGTCGCTGGAGCCTATCTCAGCTGCATTCAGTCGGAAGGGGGCGTACACCCTGGACAAGTCGCCACCTAATCGCAGGGCCAACACAGATAGACAGACAACATTCACACTCACATTCACACACTAGGGCCAATTTAGTGTTGTCAATCAACCTATCCCCAGGTGCATGTCTTTGGAGGTGGGAGGAAGCCGGAGTACCCGGAGGGAAACCGCGCAGTCACGGGGAGAACATGCAAACTCCACACAGAAAGATCCCAGGCCCGGGATTGAACCCTGACTACTCAGGACCTTGGTATTGTGAGGTAGATGCACCTCTTCCATTGTGCTGCCCAAACAAGAACTTTACGCGACTTTATATTAGAAATGGCAACAGTGGAGGATGAATGTCCCACAACAAGTAGAGAAAAAGAAGAATCTTATAGACTATGGCTTCTCCACAGACTACAAAGGCGGATACGCACAATTTATGGAAAAATTGCTTTTGCCTAATATTGCGAAACAAAACACCAGATAATATGTCTTACCTTATACACACACCATGATAATATTCCTATGTTGAAGCACATCAAACGGTGCAGCCTACACTTATCTCTTATGTTTGACTGCCATCTACTGGTCACATTTATCATTGCATCATGTACTAAATAAAATTGCTTCACGATGGGTAAGCTCAACCAAACTTATTCCTTACGTTAGGCGCACCGGGTCATAAGGCGCACTGTCAAGTTTCGAGGAAGAGAAAGGATTTTAAGTGAGTCTTAAGTACTAGTTTAGCAGGAACAGAGTCAAGGCAGGATTGCCCGAAAATCCCTCATCTTTGAGATTATGCCAGCGAGTGAAAGCCAAGCCAATGTTGATCTTGACTGTCCGGGTAACCTCCCTTTATCTTTTTTTGTCTCCTCCACCAAAACTTTTCGTTTCTTTTGGTTGTTTTGAAGTGTCGGCCATGATAGCAGTAATTGCACGAATGCGTCTTTCTTCTTCTTCCCTTAGTTTTTTGATGGCACGAAGGCATTCACATTGACTTCTGTCTTTTTAACGAACGTAGAAAGAGGCAAGGGTGACCTTTGCCATTAATCAAGTCAGCACATGTCTTTTTTTGTGTTCCTGCCACCTGCCTCAAAGTTGTTGAGTGCCAGTGAAAGCGATACAGACCCCTCAGTTGTAAATACATGTATCATCCCACAAGTCATAGAAAATATTTTATGAAGGTTGAAAAGTTACTTAGTGCTGCTTTAAATGGTTGTTGAATTATTTGAACATGTGCAAAACATATTAAATGATACAATAGGGTTTAGAAACTTGACTATGAAGCAGTGAGTGTTTCATCACTGTGATGATGATGATCTGTTTGCTCTGACGTCGAAACCCACAAAAGAGTTGGTGCTCTTTCCCAGCGTCTTGCATCGCCTTTTTGTACAATTTACAGAGTGAGTGGGCCACTTGCTGGCTAAACATTAGCACATTAGCGTTAGGTGTGTGCCAACATGAAAAGGACAAATGTCTTTGAAGAGGTGCTTGATTAAAAACACGGCACAACAGCACACAGCTCATTTGCATGGATTTGCAAAGCAGGGCGGAAACAAACAGCTGATTCTGGTAGAACATAGTAAACATAACACTATTTTTTATTAAAAATTAAATGACAAAATCAATCTAAAATAGTTGTTCTTTGAATTACAAATATTTTGAAATACAAGCTGTCTTTCAGCTTTAAGTTGCGAGCATAATTTGAGCTAGTTGGCGTAGTGATTGTTTGAATGAACCCTGTCAGAGCCACTCCTAAACAACCGCTCTTACTCGCTTGCAACATATGTATGTATGTGTGTTTATATATATATATATATATATATATACATACAAAACCAGTGAAGTTGGCAAGTTATGTAAATGGTAAATAAAATCAGAATACAATGATTTGCAAATCCTTTTCAACTTATATTCAATTGAATATACTGCAAAGACAACATATTTATTGTTCTAACTGAATAATTTAATTTTGATTTTCAAATAATCATTAACTTAGAATTTAATGGCAGCAACACATTGCAAAAAAGTTGGCACAGGAACATTTTTACCACTGTGTTACATGGCCTTTCCTTTTAAAAACACTCAGTAAACGTTTGGGAACTTAGGAGACCAATTTTTGAAGATTTTCAGGAGGAATTCTTTAAGTTGTTCAACAGTCTGGGGGTCTCTGTTGTGGTATTTTATGCATCATAATGTGCCACACATTTTCAATGGGAGACAGGTCTGGACTACAGGCAGGCCAGTCTAGTAACGCACTCTTTTACTATGAAGCCACACTATTGTAAGACGTGCAGAATGTGACTTGGCATTGTCTTGCTGAAATAAGCAGGGGCGTCCATGAAAAAGACATTGCTTGGATGGCAACACGTGTTGCTTTGAAACCTGTATATACCTCAGCATTAATGGTGCCTGTACATATGTGTAAGTTACCCAGGCCTTAGGCACTAATACACCCCCATACCATCACAGATGCTGGCTTTTGAACTTTGCGCCTATTACAGTCCAGATGGTTGTTTTTCTCTGTTGTCCGGAGGACACAACGTCTACAGTTTCCAAAAACAATTTGAAATGTGGATTCGTCGGACCTCAGAACATTTTTCCACTTTGGATCAGTCCATCTTAGATGAGCTCAGGCTCATTGGAGCCGGTAGCGTTTCTGGGTGTTGTGGATAAATGGCTTTCGCTTTGCATAGTAGAGTTTTAACTTGCACTTACAGATGTAGCGACAAATTTCAGCTAATGACAGTGGTTTTCAAAAGTGTTCCTGAGCCCATGTGGTGATATCCTTTACACACTGATGTCGGTTTTTGATGCATTACCGCCTGAGGGATCGAAGGTCACGGGCATTCAATGTTTGTTTTCAGCCTAACCGCTTACGTGCAGTGATTTCTTCAGATTCTCTGAACTTTTTGATAATATTACAGACCGTAGATGGTGAAATCCCTAAATGCCTTGCGATAGCTCGTTAAGAAATGTTGTTCTTAAACTGTTGGGACAATTTGCTCACATATTTGTTCACAAAGTGGTGACCCTCACCCCATCCTTGTCTGTGAATGACTGAGCATTTCATGGAAGGTGCTTTTACACCCAATCATGGCACCCACCTTTTCACAATTAGTCTGTTCACCTGTGGGATGTTCCAAATAAGTGTTTCAAGAGCATTCCTCAACGTTCTCAGTCTTTTTTTGCCACTTATGCAAGCTTTTTTGAAACATGTTGCTGGCATCAAATTCCAAATGAGCTAATATTTGCAAAAAATAAGAATGTTTACCACTTCGAACGTGAAGTATTTTGTCATTGAGTGGCATCCCCGCTCTGCCTGCGTGGGTTGTGGTCTCTCGCTGGCTTTTCCCCCGCTTCTACCGTGCCTTGTCCTCTACAGCCTGCTGCTGGCCAGGCGGGCGAGGATCCTGTTGATGGGCGGCCTGACTGCGTGGGGCCGGTGGTCCCTTGTTCCAGGGGCGCCGCGCCTGCTGTTATGGGTTGGGCTCTCTGGGTGGCTGGGGGCGTACTTCAGCTCCTGCACATACTTGGAAACAAAAATATTGTACATACAAACACACATGCATGCTCACATACACACAATTATTCATACATACATTACATACATATGTACATTCATCCATACATACATACATTGATGCATACACTCCCACACACATACACAAATACAGTACAAGCACATATGCATATAATCATCAAACATATATTAACGTTGTTCCCCGAGGGTAATCTGGGTTAACACACGACACACTGATAAAGCTTAACTTTATGTGACTATGACAATCTACAAGGTTAATATAGTTAGCTTCTCTTTCTTTCTCTCCATTTATCTGCTTTCTTTTGTCATTCAAGTTATCATTACATATATGTATTGTTGCATTTGAAACAATTGTATTGTTGATTGTAGAGGTAATTATTATCGTTATTCATTATTAATAGTGTTATTTGTATTGGTATTTTTATTGCTCCATTTGTAGTGCAATTGTCATTCTAGTGTTATTAATATTTACTTTACAAACTGCTTCAAAGCCATTACTTTTTGTATCATATCGTATTTGCTGAGGTAGTTCTGTTGTTGTTGCTGTCGTAATGTTGTTGTTGTTGTCTCTCAGTCGAATCCCTCTTTGTCCCCCACAAGTCATCCTTTTTTCATTCTTTCTTTCCCCTTCTGCTCTGGTCAGGCTGTGCCAAACATTAATACAAATCCGCTTAATGAAGTCAAATACAAATAAAGCAACAAGAGAAGTATCCCACACAAAACAGAAGGGCATCGCATCTATGTCAACAATATGATTTGCCTGAGTGGCTGGACAGGACAAAAAGATGTAGTAAATATGATGGTGGCATAAAGGTTAATGCAGCAACCTGCTTTTTAAATTATTGTATAGAATATTCTAGAATGTGTTCGTCTGGATCATTTATTCCAATAACCACCACACAGTTATCTGCTCCTGCATTATTGGAATGTGGAAAAATATCTCTTTGAGGTATGCAGAACATAAATATTCACATGATGAAACATGAGCTAACCATGAAAATAATGCAATTAATCGTGATTAAGATCAATGTCAGCCCTCCTATTTGTATACACTTGTATAATGTATCAGTGGAAAACTAAGAATTCAGCAAAACCTGAGATTATCACAAAAAAATAACAACAACTCTAAGGTTACCGCTGATATAGATTCTCCTAAGCTTCACATATATATCAATTTGGAGCAATCAAACTATTCTTAAACCTACCAACAATTATTTCATTGAGATATTATTTTGCTTCTAAAAATTCATAGCTGATGGGATACATGAGTGGGGTTTATGATTTATATAGAAGATAAAGTTTACTTAAATGCTACACACAAAAGAGTTCAAATACATTGTTACCATGTCAAGGTTGCAGGAAAATGTGTGTGTTTGTTGTTAAGGGGCCATTGTGCTCATGGCATCATAAAGGCTCCATTAATGCTTACAGGAATGAAACATTTAAGAAATATGCCACTACAGTAGTCTATTCAGCTCTTTAACATACAAACCTGAATTGCATTGGAATAAAAGTGATTAAGAACATTTCATGTATACATTTTAGGTACATTTCATGCTGTATTCTACTTCACACAGTCAAAATTCAATATGAATAATATTCCAATCAATTACCCCACCCTTGAGTGTGACAGCATTCAAGGCAAAAAATATTGACAGGTGAAAGCAATGTCTAACATAATAATGTTGATGGTATTATTGGGAAGAAGGGGTGTTTATATGGTTTATTGCTGCAGGATGCTTTCATTTTGTCACCTTCACAAAGTCTATGGCAGGGGTGTTCAATCCATCCGTCTTTTGAACACATTGAACTGCTTTAACCTTTTTTACAAAATGATAAAAATGTAAATGGTTCACTGAATTGTTTGTTTTTTTCAGCAAAGTAGTTGGAAAGAGTCTTGACAGTCTGTGGAGATTGTAATTTGATGCTCTGGTTCTCCCTTCTGGTAACAACTAAGCAATGCATGTGGTGTCGAAGTAAAATATTTTAAAAAGTGCAAAATCAGTGTTTCAAGACAAAAATTAAAAAAAAAAGTCAATCTCACTATTTTTTTTTCATGATGTAAAATTACATTCAAGGTGATTATTGGTCACATAAAATCCCCCATTAACTCTTACGAGTATTTCAGTAAACCAAAAGTTGTGTTTCTTCCTCAATTTAGGATTAAAAACAAAATGTGACTCAACTGTCCCCCACAGTTTGGTCACTTTAAGGGTTCTGGTCATTCTGGTCGCACTTCAACATGACCTTTATCCCCAGGCCCTGGCGTGTGGTCTCAAACGCCTGGGCCGCCTGCTCCAGGGGGAAGCGGTGAGTGACCAGAGGCTTCACGTTCACTTTTCCTGACGCCAACATGGCGATTGCCATAGGCCAGCTACAACACAGGAAGCAAGGCATGTGATGGATTATTAGACACAACCTCTTTGCCTATTAGTATTGTGGGATTATTGGAGGTGGTAAAAAAGTTAGAGAATTTACACGAGCTGTTTCATCCGACATAATCAGTTTAGGCATAGAAAAGTAAACGTACGTGTTGCAGTAACGGAAGACGCCTCTGATATCAACTTCTCTGGTGGCCGCGTTGACGAGAGGAACATTAGTCATTTCGGATCCAAGGCCCACCAGCACCACCACGCCTCCTGAGCGTGTCGCCTGGTACAGCACAGAAAAACAGTTTACTTTGAAGCCTGCAGCTTGTTTATTAGCCTTTGGCACATTCTTAAAATAAAACTTAACACAAATCCAAAAAGCGCTAAAGGGCGTTACAAAAAAGGTGAAATGTTGATAATAATAATGATAAACTTTATGCACCTCACTTTGTCACTTACAACCACAGGTGGGTAGTAACGCGCTACATTTACTCCGTTACATCTACTTGAGTAACTTTTAGGATAAATTGTACTTCTAAGAGTAGTTTTTATGCAACATACTTTTACTTGAGTATATTTAGAGAAGAAACGCTACTTTCACTCCGCTCCATTTATCTGCAATCAGGTCGCTACTCGCTACTTTTTTACGGTATAGCTCGGTTGGTAGAGTGGCCGTGCCAGCAACTTGAGGGTTGCAGGTTCGATTCCCGCTTCCGCCATCCTAGTCACTGCCGTTGTGTCCTTGGGCAAGACACTTTACCCACGTGCTCCCAGTGCCACCCACACTGGTTTAAATGTAACTTAAATATTGGGTTTCACTGTGTAAAGCGCTTTGAGTCACTAAGAGAAAAGCGCTGTATAAATATAATTCACTTCACTTCACTTCACTATTTTTTATCGATCTGTTAATGCACGCTTTGTTTGTTTTGTTTTTGTCAGACACGCATTCAAAGTAGGAACTACGCATGCTTGCGTTTCACCAATCACATGCAGTCACTGGTGATGTTGGACCAATCAAACAGAGCCAGGTGGTCACGTGACCGTCACACGTTGAACCCGACATGTTGAAAAACTTATTGGGGTGTTACCATTTAGTGGTCAACTGTACGGAAAATGTACTGTACTGTGCAATTTACTAATAAAAGTTTCAATCAATCAACCAATCAATCAAAAGTGTAAAGGAAAAAAGACACTTTTTATTTCAACCGTACTTCCCGTCAAAAGCCTAAAGACCGATCGCACAGTTCCTGTCTTCACAATAAAAGTGCCGCTCCATCGCGCCTGCGCCAACAAAATAAGGGTCTCCGAAAGCCAGCGCAAACCAGCAAGCTACGGAGTTTGCTGCAAATGTATTTCTTGTAAAGTGTGTAAAAACGAATATGGAAGCTGGACAAATAAGATGCCAAAAACCAACGACTTTCATGATGTATTATACAGGAAGGAGGAACTTTTTTTCTCCTCCATTTGAAAACCGGGACGTTATCAGCACTACTGTCTGATTCCAATCAATGCAAGTCATCAGAATCAGGTAATACACACACTTATATTCTTGTCTTCATTAAAGATATGAATCTAAATGTTAAACATGCATGTATATTCATTAAAACACCTTTAACATGTGAACAAAAACGGCAAAGTAAATAAATATAAATTATATACTGTATATATAAAGGTATATATATATATATATATATCCATCCATCCATCCATTTTCTACCGCTTATTCCCTTTTGGGGTCGCGGGGGGCGCTGGCGCCTATCTCAGCTACAATCGGGCGGAAGGCGGGGTACACCCTGGACAAGTCGCCACCTCATCGCAGGGCCAACACAGATGGACAGACAACATTCACACTCACATTCACACACTAGGGACCATTTAGTGTTGCCAATCAACCTATCCCCAGGTGCATGTCTTTGGAGGTGGGAGGAAGCCGGAGTACCCGGAGGGAACCCACGCATTCACGGGGAGAACATGCAAACTCCACACAGAAAGATCCCGAGCCTGGATTTGAACCCAGGACTGCAGGACCTTCGTATTGTGAGGCAGACGCACTAACCCCTCTGCCACCGTGAAGCCATATATATATATATATATATATATATATATATATATATATATATATATATATATATATATATATATATATATATATATATATATGATATGTGTGTATGTATATGTACATATGAGGTAGATCACCTCGACTTGGTCATTTATTAAGTAATTGATTAACGTTGAAAAACTTATTGGGGTGTTACCATTTAGTGGTCAATTGTACGGAATATGTACTGTACTGTGCAATCTACTAATACAAGTTTCAATCAATCAATCAATCAATCAATGCCTACTGAGCCTATTGTGCTGTTAAGGTATTGTGGCTCAATTTGCCTTATTTTTTATTTTATTTTAATGTATTATTATTTAATATATAATGTTGTTTTAATTGCTTAAGAGATATTCCTGGCTCTGAATTTGCTCATTGCTATTTTTATGTTTTTGTGCATTATTTGTTGCCGTCATCATTAAACGAACAGGTTACTCATCAGTTACTCAGTACTTGAGTAGTTTTTTCACAACATACTTTTTACTTTTACTCAAGTAAATATTTGGGTGACTACTCCTTTCTTTTACTTGAGTAATAAATCTCTGAAGTAAAAGTACTCTTACTTGAGTACAATTTCTGGCTACTCTACCCACCTCTGCTTACAACACAAAGCTGACATACTGGTGGTATTTATTTACAATATATACTGTATAACTTCTTACCCCGGATTTACACTGGATGCACAAATCAATGTGTTTCCCCCCCTGTGTAGCGATGCCATTCCACATCCCTGTGCTAAATATACGCAAAGCTGCTATTTTTGCCGGTAGTCCGCAACATGGCGGATCAATTTAGATAAAATCTGCTTGTGCTGGACAGTAAGTCACGCACAAACACAAAATTATTTTATTTTAAAATACTCCGTTTTCAAAGGGGATCATATTCTACACTTGTCAAATGTACACAGACGTAAATCCACCTCCTTCACACATTGATTCCGAAGGTCTAAAATTTAAGAATCATATTAAAGGCATATCCCTGGCAGCTATATAGGGGCCTATGTAAAATACCAGCTGATATGGAGCCCGGGGAAGCAGGGGAGTGGTTAGCAAGAGTGGAATGAGATGTGTGTGTGTGTGTGTGTGTGTGTGTGTGTGTGTGTGTGTGTGTGTGTGTGTGTGTGTGTGTGTGTGTGTGTGTGTGTGTGTGTGTGTGTGTATACAACGCTCGCCAGGGACGATGTTACTGTTTTTTTTTTTTTGCTACTAAAAAATTAATTTGTCGTCGTGCAAGGCAAAATTGTCGACGTCTTTTCCATGAGTCTAGTCAATTGAGTGCCGTCATAGATGCCCACCTGGGAGTATTGATGGACGGCAAAGCTTGAGACGTTCTGCGGGGTAGCTGTTCAGCAGCAACAGAACAGCCGTGGGGATTGCCAGACGGCGTAAAGGCAGCCACGGAACAGCGCTTTTCCACTGCTGTTACACATCCAGTGGAGATCCTGGGTCAGCCTCCTACTTTGAATTGTTTTAGAATATTACAAATTGTCGAAATGGTGGCTCTCGGCTGGACAAGTTTGGACACCCCTGCCTTACCTCTAATCATGGTGATGGATGCTTTATCACTATAAAATAATTTGAATGTAGTCCTGCATCAAAGGTGTTGAAGTTGGCATGATAATAAGTGTGTCCACTATAGCAATTGTATCAAATAGATGAAGTGTGAAACTGGTAGACTAAATAATAATACAGTGGATTGAGTGGAAGCCGTTTGAGTCAACGCCCCTTGGATTGACTGTCGACATAAGCTGTTTTAGATATGACCAAATACAGATATTGATTGCAGATTTACTTGTAATGTTTTGCCAGAGATATAAAGAGAATGGGCGATAAGAAATTATTTTGTACACGCAGAAATCTCTATTTTGGTCGCTAACAATCTCAGAAATGTTGTTAGAGACTTTGTAGCGGAAAAGGGGATAAAAACAACTGCTGACAAATGACTTCTGGTCCTGTGCTGAAGCTTTAAAAATAAACTTCACTTCTATTTTGACATAACCACTAATCGACTTTTGAAAAAACCCAAGCAATAATGACGACGTTGATAATACTATAATGCACGTCAATGGATCCACAAATTTTATGTCGACCACTTTTATGTCGACAAAAGTGGTCGACCATATGGGTCATTAATGTCTCCTTAAGTAATAGGAACAGAGTAGACCGAAACCTTAAGAGTTGGCCAATTTAGACATGTTGTTGACATAAACTCCGGTAGTAATCTACACAAGAAGCAGTACTTTGTGTACTTACATAGATGGCAGTTTGAATACTGCTCTCAACACCACTACATTCAATGGTAATGTGCGACTGAGCTCCCAGCATGTCCTCAACGCTCTTGGCCAACTGCTGAGGTCCATCCCCTCTCTTCACCACCAACTGGAAGTCAGCACCCAACTCTTTGGCCATGGCCAGACGCTCGGGGAATAGATCTGAGTGTGATAAAGTGGCGGTTGGAGAGAAAAAAATAGCTTTGTGTGTTGTTGTTTTTTGTTACAAGGATGATGGTGTTCACCTGTAATGACAACCTGGGCAGCTCCCATTGCTTTGGCCACAAGCAGACAGACTAAGCCAATTGGTCCTGTTGAATAAGAAAAAAACTAATTAGCACACGAGCACAAGCTTTCTTTCTTTAGTAGTGATGTGCTAATCGATCAGCCACCGATCAGCATCGGTTGAAAAAGTATGTGATCACCATTGCCGATAAATGTCTTTTACTGTTGATCATAAGGACTGTATTCATTTGTATTTTTTAGTCACCCAGCTGCAATCGGCTAGCAGCTAATAGTGCGTCCCCATACACCGTGTGGCGCAACTTCCAAAAAACTGCATCAGAGTATCATTATAATGTAACATTATCACTGGAGCACGAGATTAGACATGTTCAGGGTTCCTTTCGTGAAACTGATCGCCATGGCAAGGTAAAATCCGCCACACCTTTAAAAATGAGGGTATTTTACATGGAAATAAATTCAAGTAATACGTTGTATGAATGGATATGTAGCCCGTTATTTACACACTATTGACTAACGCCGCATCAAAAAAATTGGGCCACCGAAAAACGTTCTACCTTTAGGAAGACCCATGCAATTCTCTGGAGCAGGGTTGTCAAATTCACATTAGCTTCAATGTATTCCTATGTAGGCGGGTAAAATCATTGCATAATAACTTAAAAATAAAACTATGACAACTTAAGATTGTTTTCTTTGTTTTACTTCTGCCCAAAATAGAACAAGCACATTCTGAAAATCCACACATCACAAATAATCCTTTTGACAAAACACTTCAAGTAAGTTGAAAATTCTGAGGAAAAATTGGTGCGGTTTCAAAAACACCATGAAAAACACAATGAATTTAGATTTAATCTCAGTGTATCTACAAAGCATTTAAACTTTAAAGGCCTACTGAAATGAGATTTTCTTATTCAAACGGGGATAACAGGTCCATTTTATGTGTCATACTTGATCATTTCGCGATATTGCCATATTTTTGCTGAAAGGATTTAGTAGATAATATCCACGATAAGGTTTGCAACTTTCGGTGTTAAGAGAAAAGCCCTGCCTCTACCGGAAGTCGCAGACGATGACGTCACACGTGTGGGGGCGCTATATAAATATAATTCACTTCACTTCACTCCTCACATATTCACATTGATTTTAATGGGACCCTCCAACAAAAAGTGCTATTCGGACCGAGAAAACGACAATTTCCCCATTAATTTGAGCGAAGATGAAAGATTAGTGTTTGAGGATATTGATAGCGATGGACTAGAAAAAAAAAAAAAAAAAAAAAATTAAAAAAAAAAAAAAAGTTAGAAAAAAAAAACGCGATTGCATTGGGACGGATTCCAATGTTTTTAGAGACATTTACTAGGATAATTCTGGGAAATCTCTTATCTTTCTATTGTGTTGCTAGTGTTTTAGTGAGTTAAATAGTACCTTAGTCAGGGGTATCACCGTTTCCAAAGTTACGATACTCCCGTATACTAAAGTATTGTCCGATCATTACCTCATAAAATTCGAGGTTTAGACGCATGTTCGTCAAACTAATAATAATAATAACTGCTATAGCAGCCGCAACATTAATATGGCCACAACGACAACTCTTGCTGACCTACTGCCCTCGGTAATGGCACCATTCCCAAAGTATGTGGGCTCTATTGATAACCTCACTAACAACTTTAACGACGCCCTGCGCGAAACCATTGATAACATAGCACCGCTAAAGTTAAAAAAGGCTCCAAAAAAGCGCACCCCTTGGTTTACAGAAGAAACTAGAGCTCAGAAATTATTATGCAGAAAGCTGGAACGCAAATGGCGCACGACTAAACTTGAGGTGCACCATCAAGCATGGAGTGATGGTTTAATAACTTATAAACGCATGCTTACCTTAGCTAAAGCTAAATATTACTCAAATCTCATCCACCGTAATAAAAACGATCCTAAATTTTTATTTAGCACAGTAGCATCGCTAACCCAACATGGAACTCCTTCCAGTAGCTCCACCCACTCAGCTGATGACTTTATGCAATTCTTTAGTAAGAAAATTGAAGTCATTAGAAAGGAGATTAAAGATAATGCGTCCCAGCTACAACTGGGTTCTATTAACACTGACACGATTGTATATACGGCGGATACTGCCCTCCAAAATAGTTTCTCTCGTTTTGAGGAAATAACATTAGAGGAATTGTTACAACGTGTAAATGGAATAAAACAAACAACATGTTTACTTGACCCTCTTCCTGGGAAACTGATCAAGGAGCTCTTTGTATTATTAGGTCCATCAGTGCTAAATATTATAAACTTATCACTTTCCTCGGGCACTGTTCCCCTAGCATTCAAAAAAGCGGTTATTCATCCTCTTCTTAAAAGACCTAACCTCGATCCTGACCTCATGGTAAACTACCGACCGGTGTCTCACCTTCCCTTTATTTCAAAAATCTTCGAAAAAATTGTTGCGGAGCAGTTAAATGAACACTTAGCGTCTAACAATCTATGTGAAACCTTTCAATCCGGTTTCAGGGCAAATCACTCCACGGAGACAGCCCTCGCAAAAATGACTAATGATCTATTGCTAACGATGGATTCTGATGCGTCATCTATGTTGCTGCTCCTCGATCTTAGCGCTGCTTTTGATACTGTCGATCATAATATTTTATTAGAACGTATCAAAACACGAATTGGTATGTCAGACTTAGCCCTGTCTTGGTTTAACTCTTATCTTACTGATAGGATGCAGTGTGTCTCCCATAACAATGTGACCTCGGACTACGTTAAGGTAACGTGTGGAGTTCCCCAGGGTTCGGTCCTTGGCCCTGCACTCTTCAGCATCTACATGCTGCCGCTAGGTGACATCATACGCAAATACGGTGTTAGCTTTCACTGTTATGCTGATGACACCCAACTCTACATGCCCCTAAAGCTGACCAACATGCCGGATTGTAGTCAGCTGAAGGCGTGTCTTAATGAAATTAAACAATGGATGTCCGCTAACTTTTTGCAACTCAACGCCAAAAAAACGGAAATGCTGATTATCGGTCCTGCTAGACACCGAACTCTATTTAATAATACAACTCTAACATTTGACAACCAAACAATTAAACAAGGCGACACGGTAAAGAATCTGGGTATTATCTTCGACCCAACTCTCTCCTTTGAGGCACACATTAAAAGCGTTACTAAAACGGCCTTCTTTCATCGCCGCAATATCGCTAAAATTCGCTCCATTCTGTCCACTAAAGACGCTGAGATCATTATCCATGCGTTTGTTACGTCTCGTCTCGATTACTGTAACGTATTATTTTCGGGTCTCCCCATGTCTAGCATTAAAAGATTACAGCTGGTACAAAATGCGGCTGCTAGACTTTTGACAAGAACAAGAAAGTTTGATCACATTACACCTGTACTGGCTCACCTGCACTGGCTTCCTGTGCACTTAAGATGTGACTTTAAGGTTTTACTACTTACGTATAAAATACTATACGGTCTAGCTCCATCCTATCTTGCCGATTGTATTGTACCATATGTCCCGGCAAGAAATCTGCGTTCAAAGGACTCCGGCTTATTAGTGATTCCCAAAGCCCAAAAAAAGTCTGCGGGCTGTAGAGGTTTTTCAATTCGGGCTCCAGTACTCTGGAATGCCCTCCCGGTAACAGTTTGAGATGCCACCTCAGTAGAAGCATTTAAGTCTCACCTTAAAACTCATTTGTATACTCTAGCCTTTAAATAGACTCCCTTTTTAGACCAGTTGATCTGCCGTTTCTTTTCTTTTTTTTCTATGTCCCACTGTCCTTTGTGGAGGGAGTCCGGTCCGATCCGGTGGCCATGTACTGCTCGCCTGTGTATCGGCTGGGGACATCTCTGCGCTGCTGATCCGCCTCCGCTTGGGATGGTTTCCTGCTGGCTCCGCTGTGAACGGGACTCTCGCTGCTGTGTTGGATCCGCTTTGGACTGGACTCTCGCGACTGTGTTGGATCCATTATGGATTGAACTTTCACAGTATCATGTTAGACCCGCTCGACATCCATTGCTTTCCACCTCTCCAAGGTTCTCATAGTCATCATTGTCACCGACGTCCCACTCGGTCATTATTGTCACCGACGTCCCACTGGGTGTGAGTTTTCCTTGCCCTTATGTGGGCCTACCGAGGATGTCTAGTGGTTTGTGCAGCCCTTTGAGACACTAGTGATTTAGGGCTATATAAGTAAACATTGATTGATTGATTGATTATAGTCAGAGGTGTACGTCCACGAGTGTTTTGACGCCAATGTCTCAGGGGAGTTGATGGCAGCTTTATGGACGGCACAAGCTCAGCTTTTCTCCGGTAAGAAGCTACTTTTTACCACAATTTTCTCACCGAAAACTGCTGGTTGACATTCCGTCGTGATTCATGGTTGCTTGACCGCGCTCTGATCCATAGGAAAGCTTCACCTCCAGGAATTTCAAACAAGGAATCACTGTGTGTTTGTGTGGCTAAAGGCTAAAGTTTCCCGACTCCATCTTTCTACTGGGACTTCTCCAATATTAATTGAAAAAATTGCAAAAGATTCAGAAACACAGATCTCCAAAATACTGTCTAATTATGCCGTTAAAGCAGACGACTTTTAGCTGTGTGTGTGTGCAGCGCTCATACTTCCTAAAAGCCCGTGACGTCACGCGTACACGTCATCATTACACGACGTTTTCGAGACGAAACTCCCGGGAAATTTAAAATTGTAATTTAGTAAACTAAAAAGGCCGTATTGGCATGTGTTGCAATGTTAATATTTCATCATTGATATATAAACTATCAGACTGTGTGGTGGGTAGTAGTGGGTTTCAGTAGGCCTTTAAGTCATAGAGCATCATTATTTATTTTAAATTGCCAAAAACCAAATAAAGCATAAATAAAAACTATTTTATATATCAACTCCCCCATGTGTCATTTCCATACATCAACAAACCATACAAACTGAGTATTTATAGAACAATAAAAACTGTGCACTGGGTGAACAATTAAAAAAAAAAACTTAAAAGACTGACAGTATTGCAGTAAATAACACACTGTTCCCTTTCTTTAAATTTGCACAGAAGACAATCATTTTCACAGAACTCTATCAATGTGCAGTACCTCATGCAGCATTTTAAGTGGGGTTACTAATTGTTTGTTTAACATTGGGTCAAGGTGGAGGAGTTACAGCCCCGCTTTACCCTGTAACTCTTGCTTGGTAAACTTGCTCACCCTGGTAAAAACTTGTTTGCCTATCAGGATTACTATTGCGACATCCAGTGGACTCATTTAGAACAGCAGTTTCTTTAATTTGAAAATGCAGCTGTATTTTACACTTGGCAAACTCATCTTGCGGGCCGGATTGAATCTGTAGCATCAGACCCGCGGGCCGCATGTTTGACATTCCTGGTCTGGAGCCTTAGCAATAAAAGCAAATCACTGCCCGCACGTCTGCTTCACCCAAAACTTTGGCTCTAGCGGCTGGCAGCTTGGGGATAAGGCGGTGGCTTCTCCAACCAAGGCACGCATACAAGCCCTGCTTTGCACTCATGCCTGACTCGCCCTGCTCTTAGAGCCAATCATTGTCCTGAAGTTATGGATCTGACTTGCCGACCTCCCTTACCAGGCTTGTTCTAACACACCAGAGGCTGTTTACCAACGTAACCTGCTGTGAATTGGAGATTGTACTCATGTTTCGACACTAGCTAAATATTACCTTCCTTTACTTGAAAGAACAGCAGCCACCATGGTATACAGCCTGTGTTACAACCTACAATAATAATAGTTTGAAAAATAGAGCAAAACAACATAATATTTTTTTTTAAATGTTAATACGCATTACTAATAACACAGATTTGTTTTTAAATGTAAATACATTAATCTAGCCTTCTTCCACCCATCCATTTTCTACTGCTTATTCCCTTTGGAGTCATGGGAGGCGCTGGTGCCTATCTCAGCTACAATCGGGCGGAAGGCGGGGTATACCCTGGACCTCATCGCAGGGCCAACACAGATAGACAGACAACATTCACACTCACATTCACACACTAGGGCCAATTTAGTGTTGCCAATCAACCTATCCCCAGGTGCATGTCTTTGGAGGTGGGAGGAAGCCGGAGTACCCGGAGGGAACCCACATGCAAAATCCACACAGAAAGATCCCAGGCCCGGGATTGAACCCTGACTACTCAGGACCTTCGTATTGTGAGGCAGACGCACTAATCCCTGTTCCACCGTGCTGCCCCGGTTTAGCCTTCTTAATAAAACTTTTTGCATCATTGAAGGTTATGCAAATTAAATGATGACATCATTCTGACCATGCTGCTAGCCCTGCCCCCAGCGCTACAGGTAATTGGCAAGTTGGGGGAAACCCTGATGTTACACACCGAGGGCAAACTAGGAGCAGACATGTTTATAGCTAAGCTAATAGTTAAACTAGTTTAAAAAAACCCACCAAGAAATAAGTAATTAATAAACTTAAGGAAGCGTAGATGGAACCACGGAGTAGCAGAAAGCAAGCAGATATTAACAGGAACTTTAGAAGTAAATTAACGCGTCTAGGGAGGATAATATAACAAATTTTAGTGTGTCAGCATTGTCACAGTCAGTACACAACACGTAAAGGGGAGAGCGGATCTATCCATAAATTGTATCAGTATATGATTAATACGGGAGTGGTTATTTCAATATTTTTTATTTTCTCAAAATTATCTTTTTTAATGTTTACAAACTCAGTGAATAATTATCTGGAAATAGAAGACTTTGAAAGCAAAAACCAAAGGATTTTAAAATGTAATTGGTAGTATCTTTGGCTTTTGTTTGGTTATCGTGTACTATTGATTATGTTTTGATCCAACAATTGTATGTAACACAAGGAATTGAAGAACTAGTTTAAATATTGTGTTGACATTGCTAACCTGGCAATAGCATATCACACAAGTATTTTAAAAATATACAGTTAAAACATGCGATCGTATCGACCAATCTCAAACATGGATGATTGTTATCGGAATCGGCAGCATAAAACTTGGCACATTCAATATTTAGAGCGGCTTAGCTCATGTGAGAGCACTGATGCGTGCCAAAGCAGGGCCCACTCATCGTCTTTTGGTACAACAGGCAGAGGTGGTCTGGGTCCCAGCATAATTCCATGCACATAAACGCATGCATGTAGCGGAGTCCTAGAATTACCGCTCGAAATAGAAAGACCCAAAATAATAAAAAAATCAAGCAGTAAAACAACAGAACAAAAATAATAGGACATGCAAATGGGAGGGGGCACGAATGCGCAAAAGTAGCAATGGCCAGGAGATGGAAGGGGAATGTCGCAAAAGTTACTCACAGCACAAATAGCCTAGTGTAGGTGTTTCAAAATACAGTTTAAATGTGTGCCCACCTCGTACCCTACATAGTGGCAATCTTGAATCCCATGAGACAGAACACATAAACATGTACCAGGTAGGTAAACACACACAAAGGTCAACTACTACTTCTAATGGAGGATGATTAACAACTAAGTTAACTCTAACCATGCACTTTAAACAGCTACAGTAGACATACCTTGTGCAGCTGCAGTGTTGACATAGCTGACTTTCATTCACGTTTACTTACGAGTTAGACTGCATAAAAAAAGAAAAACATACTCTATGTGTGCTTGCAAGGCCGGCTGTACGCAAGGGCAAGCATGGCCGCCTCAAATCATCATTTTTAGTTGAGAACATACTTTTTAACATACTCACAAAATTAACAGTTGACAAAATTATCAACAGTAGCGCAGAAATGCACTGAAAAAGGGACACGGTACACTAATATCTTCCCTCATCTCTGCCACAGCTGTTTCAGGCTACACGAGTCCGCAGAAACACAAACCCCTCCGTCCTGAGGAATAAAAACGAGACGAAAATGTAGTCAGAAATGAAATCCAACCATATTTAATTTCGTCTTGTAGATGGGTGGGACAAGTTCGAAATGTATCCTGTTACAGTTCTTTAATAATGTACATCTATGAAAGAGGATGTTAGTTAGCTAATCAGATGCTTTTCCTTGTGAGACGAGGAAGTTGAAATTCTCACAGGTGACGCCAAAACAAAAATGTGTGTGTTGAATGTGTTCTACGCCGAAATATATGTACACCTGGGAGCAAGTGAAGAGGACACATTTTATTTTTGACGCTCTCTTACAGCGGAGCCAATGGGAGCTCCAATATTCTGCCCATAAAATCAGATAGATAACCAATCAAAAAGCGCCGACAATACTCAACTTACATTTTGTGACCTGAATATTAACCAAGTATTAGTGGTATTATTATTATAAACGTTAACGCAGACAAACTATTTAAAGCGGCGCCATGATCACTTCCAGGTGTACCTATCCTTACATCATCGAGTGATCTGCTGCTTCTTCACTTCCTTGCTCCCTCAACATTTATTCTAGATCATAAATAAAACATCTCACCTGCACAGAAGAAGTGTGACTATGTATTCCAACAAGTTGGGACGCTTTGACAGCCATATCGGACCTGGGACTGGCTAGAACGAAAACAAAAAGCACTTGTGCAGTTCCCCTTTAAAAGGAATGTTGTTGAATACCGTATTTTTCGGACTGTAGGTCGCAGTTTTTTTCATAGTTTGGCCGGGGGTGCGACTAATACTCCGGAGAGACTTATGTGTGAAATTTTTGACACATTACCGTAAAATATCATATAATATTAATCTCATTCGCGGAAAAGACGAAGAAAATGTCAGCAATCGTCACATACACGTCAACCAATAAGAATTCGGCGGGGGAGGGTCATGGCAGAAGTGCATTGTGGGTCATGAAATGCTAACTGATATATACGATATGCTACTGCCGTAGCTATTAAAATTAATAATTTCATCGTTGGCAGTAACTTATAAAAACTGAAAAGGGCTGAACAAAAATTGGACTGAAAAGGAAATCATGTACTGCAGATTACAAGCTGGACGTAGTGAAATATGCAGCAGAAAAGGACAAGAGGAAGCGGCGCACACCTTTGGAGTTGGCAGAATTGTTTAAGAAGCGACATCGAGGAAGAAGATTTCATCGGATTTATCGAATAGGAGTGACAGATTGTTTGGTAAACGTATAGCATATTCTATATCAGGGGTCACCAACCTTTTTGAAAGCAAGAGCTACTCCTTGGGTACTGATTAATGCGAATGGCAACCAGTTTGATACACCCTTAAATAAATTGCCAGAAATAGCCAATATGCTCAATTTACTTTCGATAAATAAATCTATATATATATAAAAATGGGTATTTCTGTCTTTCATTCCGTCGTACATTTTTTTTCCTTTTACGGAAGGTTTTTTTTAGATAATAAATGATGAAAAAAACACTTAATTGAACGGTTTAAAAGAGGAAAAACACGAAAAAAATTCAAATTAGATTTTGAAACATAGTTTATCTTCAATTTCGACTCTTTAAAATTCAAAATTCAACCGCAAAAAATTAAGCAAAAAACTAGCTAATTCGAATCTTTTTGAAAAATAAAAAAACATAATTAGTAATTTTTCCTGATTAAGATTAATTTGAGATTTTTGATGACATGTTTTAAATAGGTTAAAATCCAATCTGCACTTTGTTGAAACAATTTGACCAAGCTATATTTCTAACAAAGACAAATCATTATTTCTGGACCACTGTTCCATATGTTATAGTTATCTGAATGACTCTTACCATAATATGTTACGTTAACATACCAGGCACGTTCTCAGTTGGTTATTTATGCGTCATATAACGTACACTTATTCAGCCTGATGGTCACTATTCTTTATTTATTTTAAATTGCCTTTCAAATGTCTATTCTTGGTGTAGGATTCTATCAAATAAATTTCCCCCGAAAATGCGACTTATACTCCAGTGCGACGTGTATATATTTTTTTCTTTATTTATTATGCATTTTCGGCCGGTGCGTCATATACTCCGGAGCAATTTATAATTCGAAAAATACGGTACTTTATTTTACTTTTATTTTGTTAGTTTACCCCCTGAATGATTTCCACCTTATTGTCGTCAAGGGGCTGCCTACCTCAGTGACTTCAGGAGCTATACCACCTGTACACCCAAGTTGTACAAGTGTGAAGGTAGGGGCCTGACAAAGTGCAATTCACCTTTTTAAAGTTGGAGTTGGACACATAGCTAACAACCAAATCCAATGAAAAAGGCAATGTTTCTACACTGAATTAGCAAAGACAAAAGTGGTAAAAGCATTAGTAGTAGTGCACTTCATTCACGAACCATTGTAAAAAAAAGATAAGTTAGAATAATACATAATGCTGGATATAGAGAACATAAAAAACCCTTTATTTATTGATTCAAAAATACGGAAGTTCAACGATTTGGTTAATTTGCAAACCGCTAAAATTATGCACAAAGCAAACTAAAACCTGCTACCCAAGAATGTACAACAATTATTCTCAACAAAAAAGGAGAAATATAACCTATGAGGAAAAACTAACTTAAAGTATTTGTATGCACGAACAACACTTAAGACTTTTAGCATATCAGTATGTGGAAGTACATTATGGAATGGATTTAAGCAAAGAAGTTAAGCAATGTAGTGTTATGATCCAGTTTAAGAGGCTGTTCAAAAAAAAAGTGCTTTCAAAGTACAAGGAAGAAAAATTGTGAGAAATAGCTTCAAACTTATTGAAAACTAGTTATTCTTCATCTCAGTATGTTAATCATGACTGACTTAATTATATATTGCAGGAACTGCAGTACTAATCGTTCACTGATGTAATTGTGTTACAAAAAGAAGACCGTGAATGAGCATAAGTATTTGTAAACAATGTGCTGTGGGAAATGGGTAGAATTAATTCAGCCTTGCTTCTTCCTACTCCTTTTCGGACAGGATGTAAAGAAAAATGATATGAGATTACGTTTGATTTATTATTTAATAAGTGTTGCCATGTTTGAAATAAACTAAACTCAATAAAAAAATATAAAAAGTAGCCCTGTGGGTGTGTTAAAATGCTGCGTGATGGTTATAGCGCCATCTATTTTATGATGAGTCAGACTGTTTCTGATAACAAGTTAATTGCGAGTCCCCTTTGGCTAATGCCTGCCCAAAGAAACAGCTACTTCCTTTACACAGCTATTTTTTAATAACCCCCACTAAATGTCAATCTGGATTCCTTACAAGTGCTGACATGATCCAGTCAAACGATTTAATATGATTACCCCATGCTACAGGGGTGGACTATTGCCAGAAAAACTAGTGAGTGACTTGTTTTGATGATAGTTGTACCTGCGCCACAGACGAGTACGGTGCTGCCGAGGGTCACGCCGGCCCTGCGACATGCGTGGATGCCCACAGACAACGGTTCGATCAGAGCACCCTCCTCAAATGTCACATTATCAGGCAACCTGAAGAGGAGAAAAAAAAGGAGGATGTGTGGAAAAGATTAAGTAAGAGCGTTGCATTTAGACCACAAGAGCATTGTTAGGCCATTTTAGCGGTTACTTGTAACAGAAGTTGGCATTGTGTGTGTAGTATCTGCACAGGTTGCCATCATCCGGCGGGGTGGCACAGAAAAAGATGGTGGGAGACAAATTGTAGCGTCCGTTTTTGAAAAACTCATCCGTCTCTCGGGGCACACCTGGTTCGATGGCAACTCGGTCGCCTGAAAAATAATGAGGATGACCAAATGTGTGGCGTTACACAAAATTTGCAGGAATATTTCAGCTCACTCACCCACTTGAAGGTGTTTGACCGCCGAGCCGACTTTTATCACCCGACCCGCTGCTTCGTGTCCCAACACCATTGGCTTTGTGAGCACAAAGTCTCCGATGCTGCCGTGCTGCCAGTAGTGGACATCTGAGCCGCAGATGCCAACAGAGTGCATCTGAAGCAAAACCTCTGAAGGCAAAGCACAAAACCGCCATTGTTAGAATCGCTACAGTATACAGTATGGTCCAAGTGCAACCTCTAAATGTGAACCAATAGATATTCAGCCTAAGCTTTTTGGGAAAAAATATGACTTAAATGTTGTACAATGCGTGATGTCATGTGTGGAAAGGTCCACAATCCGGTTAGCATCACTAGATTAACTATGTTTTTGTGTGGCTCTTTCTTCAAAGAGAAATACAGTCATCCTTCATTTCCATCCATCAATTTTCTACCGCTTGTTCTGTTCGGGGTAGCGGGGTGCTGGAGCCTCTCTCAGCTGCATTCGGGCAGAAGGCGGGGTACACCCAAACTTGCCAACCTTGAAACCTCCAAATTCGGGAGATTGGGGAGGCTAGGGGGTAGAGAGGGTGGGTTCAGCGGTGTTGAGGTGGGCGGAGTTGGAGGGCGGAATTGGTAGTAGCCAGGGTATATATTGTAGCGTTCCGGAAGAGTTAGTGCTGCAAGGGGTTGTGGGTATTTGCTCTGTTGTGTTTATGTTGTGTTACTGTGCGGATGTTCTACCGAAATGTGTAAGTTATTCATTTTTGGTGTGGGTTCACAGTGTGGCGCATATTTGTAACAGTTGTTTATACAGCCACCCTCAGTGTGACCTGTATGGCTGTTGATCAAGAATGTCTTGCATTCACTAATGTGTGTCGCATATATTATGTGTTTGGTCCGGCACGCTGTTTGTACAGAGGAAAAGCGGACGTGACGACAGGTTGTAGAGGACCCTAAAGGTAGTGTTTTTAAGGCACGCCCCCAATATTGTTGTCCTTGTGGAAATCGGGAGAATGTTTACCCCAGGAGATTTTTGGGACGGGCAATGAAATTCGGGAGTCTCCCGGGAAAATCGGGAGGGTTGGCAAGTATGGGTACACCCTGGAAAAGTCGCCACCTTATCGCAGAGCCAACACAGATAGACAACATTCCCAGTCACATTCATCAATTAGGGCCAATTTAGAGCTGCCAATTAACCTATCATTTATTGTTGTTTATTGGATCCAGGCATGACCACGATACATTAATTTCATCAAAGTAAAAAAATTGTCACAGCTTTTTGATTGATTGATTAATACTTGTATTAGTACATTGCACAGTTCAGTACATATTCCGTACAATAGACCACTAAATGGTAACACCCGAATAAGTTTTTCAACTTGTTTAAGTCGGGGTCCACGTTAATCAATTCGTGGTAGCTAAAGAATAAAAAACTGTTTACGGTCTTTTAAATAAGGTTTTCACCATTATGAAACCCCTCTACAAATTAAATTGCATCCTTTATTCACCTTCAGTCTTTTAATTCAATACAGTAATGCTGCTTGAGGCTGAGCCAATCAGTGGTGATGATATAGAACCGCATGCTCTGATTGGTTTGGTCTCCCCTCGTGGCTATAGTACTGTTGTATTTATGTATTATTAGATTATTTAGCCTTTTGTATGTTTGAAATTACTTAATTTAGACTTTAAACACCCCCCCAAAAAATATGTGCTGTAATGAAGCTGCACAATTTGAAGTATGATGTGGCAAGAAACAACCATATACAGAATCAAGAAGCAACAGTTTGGCCCTGGAACATATTATTTAAATTCCCAGTAACTGTCAGTAATAGACTGCGGTGAGATGGCGACTTGTCCAGGGTGTACCCTGCCTACCGCCCGAATGCAGCTGAGATAGGCGCCAGCGACCCCAAAAGGGACAAGTGGTAGAAATGGATGGATGGATGTCAGTAATAGATGGAAAAGTGCATGCAGCTGCTTCTCCCTACTAGTGCACTCCTTTTTGGACAGGTTGACTTGTATAAATGCTACATTAATGACTGACATTATTAAGTACGTCTAAAACAGGGGTGTCCTAACTTTTACCACTGAGGGCCACACATGGAAAAATTAAACCATGCGGGGGCCGTTTTGATATTTTTAATTTTTAAACCATAACAAAATATATGGATTCTTTTTTTTTTACCTTTAGGACTCACAGGGACCATAGAGCATGGGTTCTTAACCTGGGTTCGATCGAACCCTAGGGGTTCAGTGAGTCGGCATCAGGGGTTCGGCGGAGGTCAAAACACACCCGACTCATCGTGTCAATAAAAACTTCTACCTATCGGCGGGTTACGGATGAGGCAACAGCAGAAGTCACACTGATTTGCAGGTGTGTTTATGCACTGTGTCGGTTTTGTTCTCTGAACAAGGTGATGTTCATACACGGTTCATTTTGTGCAACATGGTAACACTTTAGTATGGGAACATATTCACCATTGATTAGTGGCTTATTAACATGCAACTTTGTAACATATTGGCTCTTAAGTAGTCATCATTAAGTACTAATTATTGCTTTATTCGGCACGGCCTCATTATAACCCTAACCTTAACCAAATAACTCCAAATTAAGTCCTTGTTTCTTAGAATATGTTCCCCTAGTGTCAAAAAATCTTTAAATTAAGTCTTTGTTACTAAGAATATGTTCTCCATAATAAAGTGTTACCAAAAACACATACATTTGTCTTTAATTATAAAAACAAAACATTGTATTTTCCACCAAGAAGTGTTCAGTGAATGTGCATCTGAAACTATTGGGGTTCGGTACCTCCAATAATGTTAAGAACCACTGCCATAGAGGGTCTCCGTCATTAACATGTTAAAAATAAATCAAAATTATTATTTCAATGTTTTATGTAACGCTTACAATAAATCTCTATATCAACATCAGGTTGATATAAAGTTAGAGAAAAGGTTGTATGCCTTTTCAGTCAAAGACAACTTTGTTTTTTAGAGCAAAACTGAAATATGCAGTATTTCCCCCATTCAGAAAGCAATGTTTGATCTGAAGTAATTGGAGCCCTAAAAAGATCAATAATGCAGGACACCATTGATTCAAATGTATTATTATTTTTGTGTAATCACAGTAAAAAAATAAATAAAATCCCACTAAATATCTTTGGGATCCAAAAGGTCCCCCACTCATAAAGTGATACATTTTTATTATTATTTGTTTTACTTACAACACTTAAGTTACGAGATCAACTTCAGATATATCTGTCGATTTTACGTTTAAACTATTATTTTGTTGGTTTTATGCTCTTTTGTCAAAGAAAACACTGTTTTTATGTGGCAACCACACAGTATATGCACATATTTTCCACATAAAACATTATAAAGTGACATATTTGAAGTAATTGGAGCCCTAAAGGCCTACTGAAATGAGATTTTCTTATTTAAACGTGGATAGCAGGTCCATTCTATGTGTCATACTTGATCATTTCGCGATATTGCCATATTTTTGCTGAAAGGATTTAGTAGAGAACATCGACGATAAAGTTCGCAACTTTTGGTCGCTAGTAAAAAAAGCCTTGACTTTACCGGAAGTAGCAGACGATGACGCCACCGGTTTGAGGGCTCCTCACATTGTTTATAATGTGAACCTCCAGCAGCAAGAGCTATTCGGACCGAGGAAGCGACAATTTTCCCATTAATTTGAGCGAGGATGAACGATATGTGGATTAGGAATTTAGAGTGACGGACTAGAAAAAAAAAAGAAAAAAAAGGCGATTGCATTGGGAGCGATTCAGATATTTTTATACACATTTACTAGGATAATTCTGGGAAATCCCTTATCTTTCTATTGTGTTGCTAGTGTTTTAGTGAGATTAAATAGTACCTGATAGTCGGAGGGGTGTGTCCACGGGTGTGTTGACGCCAGTTTCTGAGGGAAGTCACGATCAGCTGCAGCACGACAGAAGCTCCGCTGATCTCCGGTAAGAGGCGACTTATTTCCACAATTTTCTCACCGAAAACTGCCGGTCGACATGTAGTCGAGATCCATGTTCGCTTGACCGCTCTGATCCATAGTAAAGCTTCACCTCCGGGAATTTTAAACAAGGAAACACTGTGTGTTTGTGTGGCTAAAGGCTAAAGCTTCCCACCTCCATCTTTCTGCATTGACTTGTCCATTATTAATTGAACAAATTGCAAAAGAAGCAGCAACACAGATGTCCAGAATACTGTGTAATTGCGCGATGAAAAGAGACGACTTTTAGCCGCAAGTGGTGCTGCGCTAATATGTCCGCTCCCACTCGAGATGTCACGCGCACGCGTCATCATACACGTCATCATTCAGCGACGTTTTCAACAAGAAACTTAGCGGGAAATTTCAATTTGTAATTTAGTAAACTAAACCGGCTGTATTGGCATGTGTTGCAATGTTAATATTTCATCATTGATATATAAACTATCAGACTGCGTGGCCGGTAGTAGTGGGTTTCAGTAGGCCTTTAAGTTACGAGATCAACTTCAGATACATTTGTCGATTTTAGGTTTAAACTATTATTTTGTTGGTTTTATGCTCTTTTGTCAAATAACTTAAAGAGGAGGAATATAACATTAGAGGAAAATCTAACTTAAAACATTTGTATGCCCGTACAACACTTAAAACTTTTAGCATATCAGTATGTGGAATTAAATTATGGAATGGATTGAGTAAAGAAGTTAAACGTTGTACGGATATGATCCAGTTTAAGAGGATGTTCAAATTAATAGTGCTTACAAAGTACAAAAAAGAAGTATTATGAGAAACACTTTCAAACTGATTGAAAATAAGATATTCTTCATCTTAGTAAGTTAAAAATGACTGAAATAATTAAGTACATGTTAGAAAACTGCTGTGTTACTCACTCACAGATGTCATTTTGCTATTTTGCTGTAAAGAAGGTCAGTGAATGAATGTATATATTTGTGGGCGCTCTGAAGTGGAAAAGGGGTAGGATTAAATAACATTTGCTTCTTCCTACTCCTTTTCAGACATGATGTATTGTGTATTGCGAAATGATGAAATTACCTGATGTATAATGTTGTATGTATGTCATGTTCGAAATAAACTAAGAAAAGAAAGAAAACACTGTTTTTATATGGCAACCACACAGTACATAAACATATTTTCCACATAAAACATTATAAAGTGACATATTTGAAGTAATTGGAGCCTTAAATCGGTCAATAATTCATTATTGACCGATTAGGGACGGCGTGGCGCAGTGGTAGAGTGGATGTGCGCAACCCGAGGGTCCCTGGTTCAAATCCCACCTGGTCACGCCCGTTGTGTCCTGAGCAAGACACTTCACCCTTGCTCCTGATGGGTGCTGGTTAGCGCCTTGGATGCCAGCTCCCTCCATCAGTGTGTGAATGTGTGTGTGAATGGGTAAATGTGGAAGTAGTGTCAAAGCGCATTGAGTACCCTAAAGGTAGAAAAGCGCTATACAAGTACAACCCAGTATTATAATAAAAATTGATTTAAGTTTTTTTTTTTTATCAGTGGCATTAAGAGCAAAATAAAGAAAGACAAAACAAAAACAGACAGCCTGCACGGCAGTTTTGTTTCAACATTGCAATGTTTCCCCTTTAGATTTCACCTCATTCTACTTTTTTTAGTGTTTCTATTTTTTTTTTTTTTGCAATAGCATTTACAGTAAGTGTGGTGGGCCACTAAACTATTAGCTGCGGGCCGCAAATGGCCCCCGGGCCGCACTTTGGACACCCCTGGTCTAAAACAACTATAACGTTGACCGTGAATATGTATTTCCTAATAAACATGTTGAAAGTCAGAACTTTGGTGACGAGTAAGTGGTAAACTACCGTCTGAAATACGGTTAATGAAAAAAATGGGTAATTCCTACCATTTGGCCCCGGCTTGGGGACAGGTCGCGTCTCCTGGGGACAAAAACAAATATTTATCAATCCCGTGACTGAGTTCACATACACACCTAAATTACAATATTCGTCATTTTTAATGAGGGAGTGTACCAGTCTGAGGTCTCCCTTAGAATGTAGCACCACGGAGAGATTCTTCAACTCCATGACAGTCGTCAAAAGCGTGGAAAGAAGCGAAGTTGCAGAAAGTGGATGAGCTACTGGGTTATAAAGTCATGCTGCTGAGTGTCAAAGTACATCCAGGACTGTTTGGTGGGTTGGTGCCATAACAAATACGCCATTGGCGAAACGTACTCGGCATAGTCCACTCATTAGGGGTGGACGACTTTATGTGTTAAAGAAAATGCGCTTTCAAAATCACATAGACTTGATCAACGTCACTATACACTCATAAGTTAATAACAAATTGAACATGGTCTTATATATCATGAAATCAGTACTAGTTTTATTTCGATGCTGTTCGATATACTAGCTAGTACTCCCCCGTAAAAATGAGGTCGGATTATCACGTCCAGTCGGACCAAACCAAAGATTTTCAACGAGGGAGATAAACAACTATATACATATATATAAAAAAAAAAATATATATATATATATATATATATATATATATATATATATATATTTACACTTTATCAATTAACTAACAAATATTTTGTCAACTGCATGAAATATTATAGAACCCAATAACGCATTACATCAGTGGTTCTCAAATGGGGGTAAGCGTACCCTGGGGGTACATGAAGGTATGCCAAGGGGTACGTGAGCTTTTTTTAAAAATATTCTAAAAAAATAGCTACAATTCAAAAATCCTTAATAAATATATTTATTGAATAATACTTTAACAAAATATGGATGTAAGTTCATAAACTGTGAAAAAAAAATACCACAATGCAATATTCAGTGTTGACAGCTGGATTTTTTGTGGACATGTTCCATAAATATTGATGTTAAAGATTTATTTTTTTGTGAAGAAATGTTTAGAATTAAGTTCATGAATCCAGATGGATCTCTATTACAATCCCCAAAGAGGGCACTTTAAGTTGATGATTACTTCTATGTGTAGAAATCTTTATTTATAATTGAATCACTTGTTTATTTTTCAACAAGTTTTTAGTTTTTTTAATATCTTTTTTTCCAGATAGTTCAAGAAAGACCACTACAAATGAGCAATATTTAATAAATCAGAAACTGATGACATAGTGCTATATTTTACTTCTTTACCTCTTTTTTTCAAACAAAAATGCTTTGCTCTGATTAGGGGGTACTTGAATCAAAAAAAATTTCACAGGGGGTACATCTCTGAAAAAAGGTTGATAGCCACTGCATTACATGAATAGCAGTCCAAATGTTGTCTACGCTTAGGTGTTCTGATTGGCTGAAATTAGTACACGTGACGCAACTACCACTTCCGCATGACCCATGCAATCTCTCTTGAATAAACATCCCTAACTAAAACGACAAATATTCTCATTCATTCGGGTCAATGGAGTCTCATTATGACAGGCGTGTCCAAAGTGCGGCCCGAGGGCCATTTGTGGCCCCCAGCTAATTTGTTAATGGCCCCCGCCCCATTCTAAAAAAATACTATAATAAAAATGTACAACATAAAAGAGTGTAATAAAAGAGTAAACAGTGACATGTAACAAGTAAAAGTTGCAGTATTGACACTAATAACACAAAGCTGCTATGCGGACTATTATTGACCTGCTGAAGGCTCCAATTACTTCACTGGAACAATTTTACTTTCAAAAATTTTGGGGGGATAATATGGTTTATTTTGTGCGAAACAAAGTTTTCTTTCACAAAAAGGGCACCAAACAAACAAAAAACTATGAAAAAAATTATAAAATCTTATAATCAAGAGTTCTACAGACTTAAGCGTTAAAAGTAAAAAAATATATAAATATACATTTGGCTTATTTTAACACATATTCTTTTTTTATTGTTATGAATTATTGACCTATTTAGGGTTCCAATTACTTCACGTGAAATATTCCACTTTGAAATGTTTTGGGGGAAAATGTCGCATAGTTTGTGTGTTTGCCATATAAATAAGGGTTTTGACATAAAGGCCATAAACATAAAAAACAAAATAAATAAAAAATGTTATAATGACAGACAGACCTGAAGTTGATCTCGAGATTCAAGCGTTAAATAAAAAATAATAATTTATGACTTATTTCTAACATTTTTATGACTGAGACCCTTCTGGAGACTGGGGACCAAACTTGAGGAAAGCCATAAAGGTAAAAAAAAAAAAACAAGTATTGTATTGCTTTTAAAAAAGAAAAATATCAAAATGGCCCCAGCATACTTAGATTTTTCAGTCTGCAGCACTCAGTGGAAAAAGTTTGGACACCCTTGCATTATGAGAGAGATCGCAACTGGACTTTAGTTCAGCTTGTCGAAAAAAACTTTTTCCTCTCATCTGTGACAAGTTTTTGCGATTATCTTATGTGTATATATGGTCAACAAACATTTTCTACTGCTTGTCCCTCTTGAGGTTTTATATAAATATTTTTTAAGGTTATTATTTTAAAAAATAGACATACAATACACAAAAAGTATAATTTCATATAGTGAAATGAAATGTGTTTTAACCCTAGGGGACTAAGGTTGAATTGGTTGTCCTTTCAGTACATTTATGGCCATATTATATGTTAAAAATGTATATTACAAAGGGTTTTTTACTTAGGCTATTGAACAATACAGCAAACCCAAACAAGAAAGGCTTATTTTTTTTTAGATTTGAATAGTTGTTATCTTAAATCTCTCAATTAACTTGAGCTCCACATAAAAATAACAAACATGCAATGTTTTTTTTTATTATACTTTTTATTTTGACCCTTTCAAGGCCTTTTGATCAAATTCCGCCCATGCATCCATTCATTTAGTTTACATTTGCAAAACACAAGTAATTTTACTAATCTGTAAAATTACTTGTGTTTAAATTAATTTAAACCTGTGCCATTATCTGATCTAAATAGAATTAAAATGCATTACATGTTTGATATTTTTCTTTAGGACTAAAGTTTTAAAAAGATTTGACAAAAAAAAGTTTAAAAAAAATAATAAATACATTTTTTTAAACATTGTATGCCCTTCAAAAAACTTTTGGACTTGAAAATACTGTTTGGCTTTGAATGTAATTAAAATTGAATGTCCAGAGAACTAAATGTTGGTTTTGTCTGCATGCGCATCCCACACGTAAATGAGTAAAATAAATATGGCCAAGTTACAGTGACAGAAAAAAAATACTATTTGTGTCATACAATGAATCAATAAATGAAAAACACAAAACAAGAAAAGTAGAGTTATCCTTGTCACATTTATGTACATCAAATATGTACCCACTCTGTATAACACAATGCAGTCTGATGACACCTTCATAAACAAAGAAAAAATTTGTTAATGAATCAATTACTTAAAAAATACTTTACTTAACTACTACTAAGTACTTAACTAGTAATAATAAATGATTAAATCAAAGTGGCTAAAGTAATAATATGGATTTACTAGTACATTATGATAAATATAAATAATAGATTACAAATAGTGTCTTGTCAGTGCGTTACACTGAGTGCAACGGAAATCAGTGGGGTGATAGTAACGTAGCTCACGTGAACATTTTTGCTGGTTGTCCATGCTGATGAATTCTTAAGTGAAAATAAAGGACACATTATTAGATAAATATAGACTTTGCCAGTCCAAAAAGAGTGAAAAAAAGTGTGAATGATAAATGTTTTACCTGGGAGAATGTTACTAAGAGGATCCTCACAACACAGTGCTGATGCAATTAATGGTTCAGTCCTGCTGGAAGGAAAGGAACTACGGTATATATATTTGTTTTAATGCAGGGTGTTTTGTTTTAAAGTCATACGCAAACATACCTGTCAATGCCACACTTTGCTTCTGCCCGGTCGGTAAAACTTTCCTGACAACACAGTGAGGCAGACAGCAAGAACAAGTGATTGACTGTTAATACGTTAAAAATAGGAATGTGCTGATCAATCGGCTACCGATCGTTATTGGCCAATTTTTGTGAAAAAGTATGTGATTGGCCACAGCCCATTAATGCCTTTTAATGCCAATCATAGGCGTCGATCCTCTCTGGCTGACAAGTGGCTAGAAGCTAATTAGGGATCTCCACACACAGTGTGAAGCAGCTACCCTTAAAGGCCTACTGAAACCCGCTACTACCCACCACGCAGTATGATAGTTTATATATCAATGATGAAATATTAACATTGCAACACATGCCAATACCGCATTTTTAGTTTACTAAATTTTGAAAACGTTGCGGACTATCAGGAAATATTAGCGTAGCATCAAACACGGCTAAAAGTCGTCTCTGTTCATGGGGTAATTACACAGTATTTTGGACATCTGCGTTGCTGAATCTTTTGCAATTTGTTCATTTAATAATGGAGACTATAAAGAAGAATGCTGTTGGTGGAAAGCGGTGGATTGCAGCTGTCTTTAGCATCGAGACACAGCCGGTGTTTCTTTATTTGTTGTGAAGCTTTAACACAGAGCGGTCAAGCAAACATGTTTTCTCTACGTCAACCAGCATGTCTTTGGATGGGAAAATTTTTATATTAAGACTTACCGGAGAAATCAGTGGATTATGGGACTTCCTCCTATAGCTCAAAAAGGCGGCTGTGATCTTGGCTCCTCCATTGGCTTCTCTGAGAGCCATCCGACTTTGAGGTATGTCTTTAGAATCTCACTAAAACTGTATTAAAACAATAAGCAGGTAAGGGATCTTCCAGAATTATCCTAGTAAATGTGTCTAATTACATCTGAAACGCTCACACTGCCGCAGCCCGGAGCCGTCGCTTTTTTTAAAAATTCACAAATCTTTCGTCCTCGCTCAAATTAATGGGGAAATTGTTGCTTTCTCGGTCCGAATTGCTCTTACTTCTTGGTGGCTCCCATTATAAACAATGTGAATATGTGTGGAGCCCTGCAACTCGTGACGTCAAGCGCACATACTTCCGGTAAAGGCAGGGCTTTTCTATTAGCGACCAAAAGTTGCAAACTTTATCGTCGGTGTTCTCTACTATAAATTATTTCAGCAAAAATATGGCAATATCGCGAAATGATCAAGTATGACACATAGAATGGACCTGCTATTCCCGTTTGAATAAGAAAATCTCATTTCAGTAGGCCTTTAACTAATAATAATCACCTCCATTGTGGAAAATAACTGAATTACTTAGTATCTTAATTATCATCCATCCATCCCATCCATCCATTTTCTACCGCTTATACAATATTATTCTAACTGGAGGTCGAGGCTAAACATGTTTAAAACACTGAAAGAAAGCCAGGAGAGAGGCATGCTCATAGCTAAACTCGCTTTAAGTACTTAATAAACACTGAAAAGTGTAGACGGAACCACATTGCAACATAAACTAAGCATTTATTAACAGGAAAATAATTAGTAGATCAATAAGAGTATATAAGAGAATATTATAACAACAGTTTTTGGTGTGTCAGCATTGTCACAGTTAGTACAAGACATATAATAGGAGGATCTGATCGACCCATACATATGTGGTGTCGATATTAAGGGCAGTGTCAGAGGTATATGATCCATACTGAATCATCAGATCAATATACATAGAAATTAATTCTCTGGACACAGGATGGCCAAACCAAAGGATTTAGCAGATAGTAGTTGTTGCTTTTGTTTAGTTGTTGCGTGCTGTTGAATTGGTTTTGCTCAAGCAATTGTATGTAATGAAAGCAAAAATAAGGAACTTGTTTAAATATTGTGTTGACATTGCTAAATGTGCAATAGCACTCACCATAAATAAATAGAAAAATGTACAGGTATCAGTATCAGAACTGGCTGCATAAAACCTAATCAGAACATACCTAGTTAAAACACACTGTCTTCATTATGTGTCATCAGTCATACCCGTGCGCCTGGCTGGTCCTCTTCACACTCCCAAATAAACCTCCCAATCACGTTTCTCACTGCTGAAGTTAAAATCAAAGAAGACATGATTACTTACAGTATAGGTATTATATTCATGTATTATTTAAATAAGTTATTGTGCTTGTCCATAGGTGTAGATTTGAGTGTGAATGCATTTTTTATCCAAATATCATCAATATCAATGGCTGTATCAATCAGTATCAGCTCAACACCAGCATGATTGGGATGAGATGGATACTTCCTAGTTATCGTCTATGTTTACCGCAAAAATGTGTGCCGCTACTACATAGTATACTCATGTACTCTTAGTAGAATCCCGCGTGCAAAGGTTTAAATTAGGGCTGGGCGATATATCGATACACGCGATATATCGCGGGTTTGTCTCTGTGCGATATAGAAAATGACTAAATCGCGATATTCAATTTTACGTTGTCCCGCAGTTGTTTTTAGCTGCGGGCATTACATTACAGGCTCTTCCAACTCCTTCTTGTGTGTCCTTCTCACAGAGTGTAAGCACACTTTCTTACATACGTCACATACTGTCACGTCATACGTCACATACGTATACGCCCTCGCGGAGTGGAGAGGTAGCAGAATGGGTAACGTTAGCTGTGATGCTAGCGAAGCCGTGCGAGTGGTAATACGAGAGAAAGAAGGTGCGAATCTAGTAACAAATGAAGGAAGAATTAATTCCCAAGAAAAACAGCACGGGGTCCATCATCTGGCGGTGGTTCGGCTTCAAGCGGGAATTTGTCGAATAGACAACTTTAATTTGTCATGTGTGGGGCACAAGCGTTGCTACCAAAAGTAGCATTACTGCTAATATGTAACATCATTTGAAAAGTCACCTGCTAGTAACTATTTATTACAATTTTGGTCAATTGACTTAGTTGTGATTAACTTCTCTGCATGAAAGTTTAAAATTAGTATATATCAATGCAGTATGAACAAGAATGTTTTAAAGGCCTACTGAAATTAGATTTTCATATTTAAACGGGGATAGCATGTCCATTCTATGTGTCATACTTGATCATTTCGTGATATTGCCATATTTTTACGAAAAGGATCTAGTAGATAACACTGACGATAAAGTTTGCAACTTTTGGTCGCTAATAAAAAAGCCTTGACATTACCGGAAGTAGCAGACGATGTGCGCGTGACGTCACGGGTTGTCGGGCTCCTCACATCCTCACATTGTTTATAATCATAGCCACCGTTAGCAAGAGCGATTCGGACCGAGAAAGCGCCGATTTCCCCATTAATCTGAGCGAGGATGAAAGATTCGTGGATGAGGAAAGTTAGAGTGAAGCACTAGGGGGAAAAAAAAAATGCGAGGGCAGTGGGAGCGATTCAGATGTTATTAGACACATTTACTAGGATAATTCTGGAAAATCTCTTATCTGATTATTGTGTTACTAGTGTTTTAGTGAGATAATAAAGTCATACTTCAAAGTCGGAGCGGTGTGGTGACCGCCAGTGTCTCTGAGTGAAGCCATGCAGCAGCCAAGAAAATCGCAGCTGCCTCTTTGACAGCTGTTGCAGGAAGAACGACACAAGCTCCGCTCATGTTTACGGTAAGAGCCAACTTATTACCACAATTTTCTCACCAAAACCTGCCGGTTGACATGTGGTAGAGAACCATGTTCGCTCGACCGCTCTGTTCCATATTAAAGCTTCACAACAAACAAAGAAACACCGGCTATGTTGTGGTTGCTAAAGGAAGCTGCAATCCACCGCTTTCCACCAACAGCATTCTTCTTTATAGTATCCATTATTAATTAAACAAATTGCAAAAGGTTCAGCAACACAGATGTCCAAAATACTGTGTAGTTATGCGATTAAATCGGACAACTTTTAGCCGTGAGTGGTGCTGTGATAAAATGTCCGTTCCAACCAATAACGTCACAAGCACGCGTCAACATAAGCGTCATCATTCCGCGACGTTTTCAACAGGAAACTTCTCGGGAAATTTAAAATTGCAATTTAGTAAACTAAACCGGCCGTATTGACATGTGTTGCAATGTTAAGATTTCATCATTGATATATAAACTATCAGACTGCGTGGTCGGTAGTAGTGGGTTTCAGTAGGCCTTTAATGTAGGCACATAGAATCATCATTCTGCTGTGATTACATGTATTAAGTGCTAATTCAAGGCTAAGGCAAAATATGGAGATATATATTGTGTATCGCGATGTGGCCTAAAAATATCGAGATATTAAAAAAAAGGCCATATCGCCCAGCCCTAGTTTAAATCCACCCGTGACCCTAGTGTCAAGTGGCATAGACAATTGGATGCCTGGATTAGTTACACCATGATATCAAATAGTACAAACTTTCTCACCATCCTGCACTGGGACAGGAGGCAGCACATAGTGACCGATGCTGACTGACTTTACACTCTGTCGCTTCTGACATGCGTTCAGGAAAAAGCTGTGGAAAACAGTAACCTTCTCCCACAGGTAAGCCTCACTCCTAAAAATCCTGATGGAAAATTCAGACAAAATACAGTTAAGAAAGGGCCTCGTTTGTCATTTATTGTGTTTCTCACCTGAGTGTATCAGGGTGTTTAGCATCCTCACTGAAAAGGTAGTCTGCTGTTCTCCACCCTGTAAGTATTCCACACTCCAATACTGCAAGGCAAATTGTGTTACAAGGTATATTTTTACTTAGTTTAAACGTGTTCTGGAATATACAATAGACTATTTTTTAAGAGGTAACGTTCCATAACACAGTTAGCATAATGCTAAATAGCTTAATAGTGCTGGGTGAACACATATTAAAACAGGTAGCTGACATAAACCACAACACTTACGCCAGAATTCGCGAAAAGTTGGTGACACACTGGCCGAAAACCAAGCCTTCTTATTTGCGAACATCTCTACAAAGACCTCCGTCTGTTTTAAAACATTTTTTGTTCTCGTCAACACAACAATATTTTGCCCTCACTCTGCCGCTTCACCATTGGCACCGGACTTGAATGCCTCAGACGCCTTCACGTGCTTCGGAAAATGTCGTAGTTTTGACGACTCAATTAAAATTTGCGTTTAGACACAATACTATCACGTATTTCTGTGTTAAAGATGTTTTCCTTCCAATATGTTGCTGGATTATAAACTTTCTGAACATTATTTATCTTACAAATAAACTAATTGATATAAAATAGATGCTGAAATTGTTTTTGTCCAACAATAACACTTGTATTTGGAAGTAAATTAACGTGTCATAGAATTGTCTATACTGTTTATGTATTTTACTAATTTTTTTTTTATTTTTTTTATTCATTTTAACTTATTATTTATTTTATTTTATTTTATTTATGTATTTTATTGCTGTGATGCTAAAGAAAAAGTGTATGTTGCTGGATTATAAACTTTCTGAACATTATTTATTCTACAAATAAACTAATTGATATAAAATCGATGCTAAAATTGTTTTTGTCCAACAATAACACTTGTATTTGGAAGTAAATTAACGTGTCACAGAATTGTCTGTACTGTTTATGTATTTTATTAATTTATCCATCCATCCATCTACCGCTTATTCCCTTTTGGGGTCGCGGGGGGCGCTGGCGCCTATCTCAGCTACAATCGGGCGGAAGGCGGGGTACACCCTGGACAAGTCGCCACCTCATCGCAGGGCCAACACAGATAGACAGACAACATTCACACTCACATTCACACACTAGGGACCATTTAGTGTTGCCAATCAACCTATCCCCAGGTGCATGTCTTTGCAAGTCGGAGGAAGCCGGAGTACCCGGAGGGAACCCACTTTATTTATTTATTTTAATTTATATTTTCTTATTTTATTTTATTTTTATTTATGTATTTTATTGCCGTGATGCTAAAGAAAAAGTGTATGTTGCTGGATTATAAACTTTCTGAACATTATTTTTTCTACAAATAAACAAATTGATATAAAATAGATGCTAAAATTGTTTTTGTCCAACAATAACACTTGTATTTGGAAGTAAATTAACGTGTCATAGAATTGTCTATACTGTTTATGTATTTTACTAATTTATTTATTTATTTATTTATTTATTTTAATTATTTTTTTTATTTAATTTTTTATTTTTTTTATTTGTGTATTTTACTGCCGTAATGCTAAAGAAAAAGTGTATGTTGCTGGATTATAAACTTTCTGAACATTATTTTTTCTACAAATAAACTAATTGATATAAAATACATGCTGAAATTGTTTTTGTCCAACAATAACACTTGTATTTGGAAGTAAATTAACGTGTCATGGAATTTTCTATACTGTTTATGTGTTTTACTCATTTATTCATTTATTTTTTTTATTTATTTTTTATTTATTTATGTATTTTATTGCCGTGATGCTAAAGAAAACGTGTATTTTCTTGCCAAACACCTTTGAAATACCGTGGCAGAAAAACAAAATCCCAAACTGACACTATTTTACACTACATTAAATAAATGTGAACTACTGAAAACAATTAAACAAAAAAATAGTTTTAACTGATGAAATGTGCACTTGCTAAAACAGTAGTATCTGCAGTACTACATTTTACCGCTAGATGATAGGATTTCACAAGGCAATTCTCAGGTTCAATGAAGCACCATCCTAGTGCACAACAAAGGGTTTGAGGTGTGAAAATGAACTTTGTTACATCAGCATCACTGTCTGCCTTCATCTAAACCTAAGAACCCGCATTAAGCCATAATTGGCTCATATCAAACCGGTGAAAAAGGCATCTTAATTGACGATAGTGCACATTTAGCTGCAGGTTGCAGCTGCCAGAGCGATAAAACATTCAATGCAGGCTGTTTCGCTGCCAAATAGCACTTGTTCACAACAACATCAACAGGGCATTGAAGTTGCCGAGCATCAACACTGGGGTTATGTGAAGGTCAGGTGCATATCTGTAACACCAAAGCTCACATTGCCTCCTCCACATCCACCCCAGTAATATCATGTGTCTCATAACCGTGCCAGCCTAGTAAAGAAGATATTGCAATGTCGGATGCGTTGCCAGGAAGCGTCTGATCTAAGTGATGTGCTTGTGAAGCGCAATGTTCTTATTCCGTAAGCGTTACAGGGTGTTTTCGCAATTGAGTTCCTCCACAGTGCACACGGTGTGTATACAATGAGGGGTCAAGGGGGCGCAAAGCAGCAATAACTCTGTTGCCTTGACAACACGGAAGCCACACCCTGTGTTTTTCCCAACTCCCTCCTACCCATCATGTTATTTTCAGTGTGCTCTTAGAAGAGAGCGTGGTTATCAAACACTCCCTCTATGTGAGATGAGTTGATCGTACAATACGTATAAATCGCAGCTGATTGCTATTTATAAACAAAGCATTATAATCACCCATTCCACACTATTGGTAAATGAAATAGTGATGCTTTGACATGCAGTGTACAAACAACATATTGATTCAATATTTTTATACAGCATTTTTCTTTTACATATTGAAGATGTGAACTGATGGTATTAAACAATGCAAGGAATTTGAATTTCAAAACATACATTATCAGCTAAAATACCTTCATTGTTATTACTCCACCTCTTTTCTATGACAATAACCTTCTCTCTGAGGATATATCCAGCAGTACTTCGTACATCTTACTTGTGTAAAATATGGTTTTCTTCATTGTCCGCTGCTGATTTTATCCACTAAGATTTCCTTCCCACTGGAGTGAGAAAATGTGCTCTTGGTTGAGCTGGTCCATCCATCCTATGTTTGTCATGTAGCCTAGATTGCTGCTGTGTTATTGTCCATGTGATGGTGGTTTTCACCTTCAAACAAATAGGCAGATTCTCAACTGTCCACATTTACCGCATATACATACATACATATATATATATATATATATATATATATATATATATATATATATATATATATATATATATATATATATATATATATATATATATATATATATATATATAGAGTGCTATTTTAATTAGAACTACAGCAGCAAATGTAATTTTGTTTATATTAATATTTATGCAAAGCATGAAATTGCATGTATTATTAGTGGGTGTGTTGCATCTACAAACCCCGTTTCCATATAAGTTGTGAAATTGTGTTAGATGTAAATATAAACAGAATACAATGATTTGCAAATCCTTTTCAACCCATATTCAGTTGAATGCACTACAAAGACAAGATATTTGATGTTCAAAATCATAAACTTTGTTTTTTTTTTTGCAAATAATAATTCACTTAGAATTTCATGGCTGCAACACGTGCCAAAGTAGTATGGAAAGGGCATGTTCACCACTGTGTTCCATCACCTTTTTTTTTTACCAACACTCAATAAACGTTTTGGAACTGAGGAAACTAATTGTTGAAGCTTTGAAAGTGGAATTATTTCCCATTCTCCGTTGTCGTATTTTACGCTTCATAGTGCGCCACACATTTTCGATGGGAGACAGGTCTGGACTGCGGGCGGGCCAGGAAAGTATCCGCACTCTTTTTTTTACGAAACCACGCTGTTGTAACACGTGCTGAATGTGGCTTGGCATTGTCTTGCTGAAATAAGCAGGGGCGTCCATGAAAAAGACGGCGCTGAGATGGCAGCATATGTTGTTCCAAAACCTGTATGTACATTTCAGCATTAATGGTGCCTTCACAGATGTGTAAGTTACCCATGTCTTGGGCACTAATGCACCCCCACACCATTACAGATGCTGTTTTTGTGAACCTTGCGTCGATAACAGTCTGGATGGTTTGCTTCCCCTTTGGGCCGGATAACACAATGTCGAATATTTCAAAAAACAATTTGAAATGTGGACTCGTCAAACACTTCTCCACTTTGCATCAGACCATCTTAGATGATCTCGGGCCCAGAGAAGCCGGCGGCGTTTCTGGATGTTGTTGATAAATGGCTTTTGCTTTGCATGGTAGAGCTTTAACTTGCACTTACAGATGTAGCGACGAACTGAATTTAATGACAGTGGTTTTCTGAAGTGTTCCTGAGCCCATGTGGTGATATTCTTTAGAGATTGATGTCGGTTTTTGATACAGTACCGTCTGAGGGATCAAAGGTCACGGTCATTCAATGTTGGTTTCCGGCCATGCCGCTTACGTGGAGTGATTTTTCCAGAGTCTCTGAACCTTTTGATGGTTGTAGATGTTAGAATCCCTAAATTTCTTGCAATTGCACTTTGAGAAACGTTGTTCTTAAATTGTTTGGCTATTTGCTCATGCAGTTGTGGACAAAGGGGTGAACCTCGCCTCATCCTTTCTTGTGAAAGACTGAGCATATTTTGGGAAGCTGTTTTTATACCCAATCATGGCACCCACCTGTTCCCAATTAGCCTGCACACCTGTGGGATGTTCCAAATAAGTGTTTGATGAGCATTCCTCAACTTTATCAGTATTTATTGCCACCTTTCCCAACTTCTTTTTGACGTGTTGCTGGCATCAAACTCTAAAGTTAATGATTAATTGCAAAAAAAAAAAAATGTTTATCATATGTTGTCTTTGTAGCACATTTAACTGAAAATGGGTTGAAAATGATTTGCAAATCATTGTATTCCGTTTATATTTACATCTAAAACAATTTCCTAACTCATAAGGAAACAGGGTTTGTATTGTTAGTGGGCGTGTTGCATGTTATCTGATAGACTAAATTACAGTACAATTGATAACATAGTGTATAGACAAAGTGTATTGACCTGTAGCCCTGTGGCCTGTGTGTATTTCCTGTTTAGCGCTTCTATTTTTGTTTCAAATTTATTTGTGTCGTCCTGCAGTGACTTCTCCACACCTGCCTTTGTTTAGCGATTAGTGTTCCCAGATGCTGAGAACGCTAACCACAGTTCATTTTTGTTCATGGAAACTTGGATAATTGCTAAGTGTTGCGTTAATGCTAAATGTTTCGATTTCTTTGTTAACTGAAAAAAAAAAAGATAGAAATAGATACATCTCTCATTTCTATCTTTTTTTTTACCATTTATATTACCATATTGTGTACGCACCTTAGGGGATCTTCTCCAATTTTGTGGTTCTTTGAACCTGTTCACTGTAATAATGACAATAAAACTCTATTCTATTCTATTCTATTCTAACTGCATGCTAGCCTGCACAGCTTTTCCTGTGCTTCTTGTGCGCTCCCTGCTGAACAACTCCTTGTGTTTTTGCCTTTATTAAAAATAAAAAAAACATTATGTGTTTGTCGCCTCCGGTCACTGCATCTTGAAGTCAAGAACGCCGCTACCGTGGCAAAACGGGACAACCCTATTTAAATGAGGATTTTACGGGTTCTACACGTGTTGTGCCTATGGAGACATTCATTTCCCTTCACATTAATGACATTATATGCTCCAGCAGTCCAACATTTGCTGTTTTGTTATGTTGTGCAATATGCAGCACACACCATCCTTGTGGTCGAAACAGAATTACGATCCAAACAACAGATCCCACGCCGAAGGTTAGGTGCACTTTGAAAGGCTCCGCTGCAGTGATTATGTGTATGAAATGATCCAAAAATGCATGTAAGTATCATACATGCCAACACTCCCGATTTCCCGGGAGACTCCCGAATTCCAGCGTCCCTCCCGAAAATCTCCCGAATTCCTCCCGATTTCCGCCCAGACAACAATATTGGGGGCGTGTCTCAAAGGCACTGCCTTTAGCGTCCTCTCTCACCTGTGAAACCTTCACCCATTAACAGCCGCATGCTGTCCAGGCGTCCACCTTCCCACCATATAAACAGCGTCCCATAACCACATAATAATGTAGCGTTGGAGGGGTTTAACATTGGTCTTTTTGACATTTTTAACAATTCTGACATGTTGTATGACCATTTAACTGGTTTAATGATAACATTAATTCAAACACACACACACACAAAAGTGCATGCAATTCATACTTGGTCAACAGCCATACAGATCACACTGAGGTTGGCCGTATAAACAACTTTAACACTGTTACAAATATGCGCCACACTGTCAACCCACACCAAACAAGAATGACAAACACATTTTGGGAGAACATCCGCTCCGTTACACAACATAAACACAACAAAACAAATACCCAGAACCCCTTGCCGCACTAACTCTTCCGGGACGCTACAACAACATCTACGGCTTTTGGAGCTCAGTGCACAACTGCACACACAACAAGAAGGAGACAAAGCAGAAGAACAAAGAAGAGACATGGCGACGACGAGTAAGAAGAAGAAATCCACTTGCAGGTTCCAAAATGATAGGAAAAAACGAATTTCAGTTAATCCAGGACAGCTGGAAGGGGATGGGGTATGCTGCCTGCACCTCAACCCCGCCCCCCAACCACGCCCAAACACCCCCCCAAATTCGGAGGTCTTAAGGTTGGCAAGTATGGTAAGTAAATGCATTAAAATGTATGAGGCAATTTTTTTTCATTTGAGAGCTATATTATAGGGGACATGTGATTGTAGCCTACAATTAAAATTCTTCCTTGTGATTTACAGTATATGTATTGGATATGCTTTGATAGAAATGATGCATAAATTTTACTCGAGTCACATTAATACTATGTTTTTTGAGGTTGTCTGCAATATGTCCACGTTCCCACGGCCACCCTCTACAAAAATCTGGATGTATCATTTAAAAATATGTATCTTGAAGTTGCCACCTCTATTTTGGACACTGTCAAAAAGATTCACCCGGTCACAACATCACAACACATCATAGGCTCCAATTGATACAGACCTGCATAAAAAAAAAATCTACTACCAGCAGCATTTATGTAACTGCCTGTCGCACGTCCGAAATATTGTGTGCATATTTTCATCATGATTAGATGAAAATAATACTTAATCTCACCTTTTCCTTGAACCCACTTCAAACCAAATTGTAATGTCACTGCCTTTTTCCGTCAGAGTTCAGTGGTTAATCTAATTTTGTCGCCGCCCCAATGCTGTGGACAAATAGACATGGAAGAATTAATTTAATGTCTTTATTTTATAGATATAGAGCAGGCTGAAGGGGATGAAATGAGAAGGACTTTACAGCTGTGTATGTTCAGCAGAGGATGAGAAGGCTTTTCGACACAACGGAGCCTGATCTACCAAAGGTTTGCATGTACTAAAACACCTGCAACCTTGATAGCACGCGCAAAGCTGGTCTACTAAACCCATGCAAAGGTGTGTAGCGTCTTAAATGTCAAAGAATAGTAACGTTTATATGTTGTCAATATTCAGTGTTTGATCGTTAATATTAGTATTGTAAATCCCACTGTAGACGTTTCCCTCTTTTGGTGGGTTCTCCTGACACCGACGGATCTTCGGGAGCCCGGTAGACCGTTTGAATCAAGTCTTTTATTGACATAAACCCCAGGGGGTGGCTTGCTTTCCAGCAATATATGTTTGACTTGTGTCTCTCTCTGTGTGTGTGCTCACCAGCAATTATAACTTCAACAACGTGTCTCGGTCTGGCTGCTGCTAATAAGGGCGACAGGTGATTAGATAACAAGTCCCAGCTGGGCAATCCACTCACCTGCCACTGGCTTTAAGGCAGGTTCCCCCTCCACACCATCCATCCATCCATCCTTTTTCTACCGCTTGTCCCTCTTGGGGCTGCGGGGGGTCGCTGGAGCCTATCTCAACTCAATTTGGGCAGAAGGGTGGGGTACACCCTGGACAAGTCACCACCTCATCACAGGGCCAACACAGATAGACAGACAACATTCAAACTCACATTCACACACTAGGGCCACTTTAGTGTTGCCAATCAACCTATCCCCAGGTGCATGTCTTTGGCGGTGGGAGGAATCCGGAGTACAGCAAACTCCACACAGAAAGATCCCGTGCCCGGGATTGAACTCAGGACTACTCAGGACCTTTGTATTGTGAGGCAGATGAACTAACCCTTCTTTCACCGTGATGCCCCTTACTGTGTTTTTGTATGAGTGTTTCTGAAAAAAGGGACCCAAGCACACATACAGTATATACATTTATTTACTTAATACATGTATTACATAAATAGACCCTAATTAGACCAGTTGACCTGCCGCCTTTCAGTCCAAAAATGCTCTACTTTCAGGTGTATATGAAGCGGCCACGGATCATTTTTGGCGACGTACCTGTCTGGAAGCAGCGCTAACTGTCCCAAGTCGGGGTGGACCACACCTCTATGTATCAGTGGTGACGTCTCTCCGTTGTCGACTTGTCTACATGGAAGAAGATCCCCATCCAACCCTCTGCTGGCTTCCCGATGGACTGGATTCTCACATCATCATGAATGTAAGAATTTAATAATTCTACCCACTCGACTTACCTTGCAGTTTGTCACCCAGGAAGGTTACAATGGCTAAAAATGTAATTTCATGCCTGTGGAGAGGCGGAGCCGACAGTCCGACGGCGAGGCGGGTCACACTGGAGCCCTGCCCAAGATGATGGCGAGGAGACGGAGATGACAACCGAACGGAGAGGCGGGGCATACCGGGAGCGACGCCGCAATCAGATTCAGGTGCGTGGATTGCAGACCGGGATACTGTATCTGCTTACACTGTATAAAAGGGTAAGAAAGAGGAGGGATCGAAGCAGAAGGAAGTGGAGTGTCCGCAGCAGTGGCTGGAGAGAAGCAGACAGCAAGACACGACAGACAAGGAGTGACCACGGAGCACGAGCAGTGGGAGCGACGAAGGCGAAAAAGACATCTATTATTGAAAAATAAAAGAGTCAAACCTGCTAAAGCGATGTCCTTCCTGGGTGGTCAGTGGAACCCGAGCGGCGACAGGGAAAGTCGTCCACAATGCCTTTTTTTTAAGTTTGTGGGCATACTTTTATTTTGAAGTGTCTCGTTTGGTCTGTCGTCTGATATAAGGAAGCTACTTTGGGTATAAGTAAACATTTTTGATGCAATGAGAAGGGAGAAAGACTGACTGTCACAAAGACTCAAAAGTGTCACAACGACTTTAAGCGCTTGGGCTATAAGAGCCTGAAGATCACAATTTCCTCCTAAAAGAAGCATGCAGGCCAAGGAGGTATTTGTTTGTCAATTCTGTGTGTATTATACTTTGGTAAAATGTTTGATCCACATGCTATGCATGTTGTTACTTTTACCTTTGTAACGTGCTTTATTTTATTTCAGTTTTCACGGTGAATTTGAAGGGAAGGGATGCCTTCAAATAAATCAGTTCAAGAAAGCCATTGTGTTTGTGCTGTTTGGAGAGAGTTACACGGTATACGGGTGTTAGTATAGTAAAGTGATACTAATGAATCATATTTGGTACCATACCGCCTCTGAAAAGTACCGGTCTGCCAAACCCTAAGATTTTTTGTTAGAATAAAGCCAATAATGCATTTTTATTCTGGTCTCCTTTATTAAGAAAAGTATTGAAAAGTACCAAAAAGTATCAAAATAATATTGGAATCAGGACAACACTAATCACGAAAATATGCAAAAGCGCAGATTCAAACCATTGAAATATGTTGTATAGTTCAAGACTTATGGTAATTTGAAAGATCACTGCACATCATATTGGCAGCTACATTTTCCATCTTAAAGATCTAAAAAAAAAAATATTTGGGAATGTCCGGCGGGCATTCAGTTCAGATGTAATCAATCAATTATTCACAATTTGCCTTCACCAAGTAGTTAATCATTGGGATTGTTCTGCAAAGATTAGTGATGATGCAAAACGGTGAATTTTCCTTCACCCACCTGCCATTTGAATTTTCACTCAGCGATAACAAGTGCTTTCTCCCTGCAGCAACAACCGGACACATCAAAGCAGCGGGCTTCAAAAATCGCAGGTGTTGAAGGATTAAGGGCCACCGCAGGACGAGGTGTTATTGTCCATATCATCTTTGATGTGCTGTCTCTTTCACTCACTCATGTTTGGAACCTGGAATTGGGATTGACATCTTCAGAGTGACCATCGTCATGAACGGAAATGTGATGCGTCATTGCTCTCACGCAGATTACAAGAATATGTGAGGGGGGAGGGGGAAATCATAAAGTCTTTTCCAGGTTAGTGACAGTCATGTCATGTGACAGCTGGAGGTGTGGACCAATAGTTGGTCATAAAGTGATAGAAACATGACAGTATTCATTTCTCCTATTTTGTGCCTGATATTATGACGTTCGCTGGGCATGATGATGCCGGTTAGTTCTTCCGTGGATGCAGTCGGGCAATGGACACAGCGTGGAGGTAAGAAATGAAGACTTATTTAACTAATAAAACAGACTATGAACAGAAAAACTGGCACAAGGGCACAAAAAGGCAAAACAAAAACTACTAGCATGAGAGCTAGAGATAGACAAGGCGTAGCGCGAAAGTTAGCGAGTAGAAACATAGAATAGCAGTCGTCACTTGTTGGGTGTAAACAAATTAGGATACGAAAAAGAATGAAGAAGGCAGGCTTAAGTAAGGGAGGTGATTAATAAAACAGGTGTGTGTCAACAGCGAGTAGCAGGTGGAACTAATATGAAACCATGGAAACAGACTAAACAAGGAACTAAGGTAAACATTGTCAGACTATAATACAAAAAAGGAACCAAACCAGAATATGAGATGATCCGGACAGCGGATCATAACATAATCCCCCCCTATAAGGACGAATACCAGATGTCCCAGACAAAACTTGAACCCTGCCCCACAATAAGGAAGTTCACAGGTAAAGGGATGGCGGAGGGAGGACATGGTGGAGGGTCGCCAGGTCGTGTGTCCCCGAATCCACCGACGTCAAGTCAGGTGGCGGCGGATGGAATGCCGCTGCCGCCAAAATCTTGGCGGGCGACCTCGAAGAAGCCACATCCGTGGCCGGCGGGGAGGAGGATGCGCCCGGCGAGGAGGATGACCGGGGCACGGCCATGTCCGTGACTGATGTAGAGGTGGGCGCATCGGCGCCGTCGTCATGGCGGGCTTGGAAGCAGCAGACGAAGACGGTGCGGGTGCTGCAGCCAAAGCAGACTTCGGTGTCATCGTCGTCGTGGAGACAGGTGGTGTCGTCGTGGAGACAGGTGGTGTCGTAGACGTCGTGGAGACAGGCGGCGTCGTCGTGGAAACAGGCGGCGTCGCCGTGGAGACAGGCGGCGTCGCCGTGGAGACAGGCGGCGTCGCCGTGGAGACAGGCGGCGTCGTCACCAGTCAGGTGGCACACACACATCTGCATACGCATACAAAGCGGCTTGCAAACAAACTGCGAACAACAATTCTAGTCGTTCATTGCTCAAAAGACTTGATTGGTTCACAAACGTGACATCCCGAGTTCTACGATCAGTAATCAGGTCAATACATATCTCAGTGCAAAGATGAGTGACGAGACTCAAAATACACCACGACTAGACTTTATATAATATTGTTACCAAGTTTTGACGCCAAAAAATCGATAGGCATTCAAGTTTGTGTTTGACATTCTGACAATAAGATTGCATGTGTCAAAATATTGGAGTGTTTTTGAAAGTTACTTTAAATTGTGCAAGCAGATAATTAACTGGAATTAATCAAAATTGTAAAAAGTGATTCACCTGATTAAAAAAAAAGCAGCACCAGTAAATACTGTTAAACTTGGACTTGGACATGGTTTATTTCTTCAATGCAAAGGATAGTTGGCACGAGCGAGACGTGAACGTGAGAACATTATTTAATAATACAGAAAACAAAACAAAAAAGGCAAACAAAGGGTGCGTACAATGGCGGAGAAAAAACTTGACCAATGACAAAACAAAATACTAGTACAAAGGCTACAAACTATAAACATGAACAAAAACACTTGCACTGTGGCATGAACATCAAAAGTTACTTGGCGTGGAAAAAACGAACAGCATGGAATGGCATGAAGGAGTTGAGGTATACGTGTGTAAAGTGAAGTTGCCAGACTGAACCTTTGGCAACTCTGGCTTAAATAATAGCAGTGATAATTAACAACAGGTGTGAGACAAGAAGACAGGGGCGTGACATGAAGACAAGGTGAAAACTAATGAGTTGGCATGGTAACGAAAACAAACCAGGATGTGCAAAACAGGAACTGAGTGTCCAAAAAAACAAAACCGAACATGACCAAAACAAAACATGATCCATAGGCGTGACAAATACAAGACAAAAAGTGAAGTGAATTATATTTATATAGCGCTTTTCTCTAGTGACTCAAAGCAATTTACATAGTGAAACCCATTATCCAAGTTACATTTTTAAACCAGTGTGGGTGGCAATGAGAGCAGGTGGGTAAAGTGTTTTGCCCAAGGACACAACGGCAGTGACTAGGTTGACAGGAGCTGGGGATCGAACCTGGGACCCTCAAGTTGCTGGCACGGCCACTCTACCAACCGAGCTGTACCGCCCCAGAAAGCGAAAAGTTGTGTGTTCAAGTATGTGTCTCACGGTTTGTGCAGCTGCCAGACGAAATGTGAACGCTATTTTCGCCTCTCAGTTACTTGCATCCACAATGAGTCATCATTTGGAGTCCAGAGGATGGACTCACTGACTGATGGCCGCTCCTCATGCCTCACAACTGGGTTGACATTCAACGACCTGACCTCTACTTCTGTTTGAAATGTTTTTTTTGTTGTTTTTTTTTTTAATTATACTCTCCAAGATTGAAATCTAGCTTTTAAGTTCTGTCACTGACATGCTTCAGTGTATATGCCAGGCAATCATTCTCCATAATTAAAAAATGTCCAGCGAGTTTCTGCACATTCATTATCTTTAATTATTTCAGTTCAAACCAAAGGCTTATGCCATTTAATCAGAGTAATAGCGTGGCGACTGCTGGTCTTTCAAAAAGGAGAAGCTCATTTTCAGCTCTTCTCTAAACACATAATAAATATAATAAAATATTAAGGAACACTGTTTCTCTTAAGTTGCTATATTTTAAACAACGTTTAAACATATATTCACTCAATGGTCGTCTCTCATATTAAATTTTTCTTCACAAACTGGATGTTTGTGTCAGGACTTTGACTTGGATTTATTTTGCTTCTTCGATGCAGAGAATATTTGGGAGGAGTCAGGCGTGAACGTGAGTACATATTTATTGATTAATAAACAAACAGACTAAAAAAAAAGGCAAACAAATGGCGCGCTCGGGTGCGGAAAACTTGGCTACAAAACAAAATACTAGCACAACAGCAGTTTAACTATAAACATGAACAAAAACTTGCACTGTGGCAGAACTATGAACAACTAAAACAAAACACTTACTGCGACCGAAACAAGGAGCATGAATAGCAAGGTGCGTGGCAGGTGATCGAGGGCATGAAGGAGGTGCAGCATAGGTAGATCCGTGGTCATGAGGGTTCAATACAAAGTCCGGTACAGTAGGCAAAGTTCCCGGGCCGAGGAACAGAAAACAAATGGCTTAAATACTAGCGGTGGTAATTGGAAACAGGTGTGAGAGCTGAGGACCGGGGCGTGACTAGGAGACCAGGTGGAAACTAATGGGTTACTATGGAAACAAATAAAACCAGGAAGTGCAAAACGGGAAACAAGAGTCTAAGAAACAAAACATAACATGATCAAACATAAAACCTGATTCACAGTTGTGACAGTTTGCAGGTGAATCAAACCCATTAAACAGTTATATAATAGAGCAATTAATATATTTGTCAGAAAACCTTCTTCTGATCATCATTGTAAAGAAAACTGTGAGTTTTTACACAATGAAAACCTGAAATTATTAAAATTGCTATTTTATGCTGCTCACTGCTCCCCTCACCTACCAGCTGGTTAAATGCTCCCAAGCTGAGCATTTATCCAATGACTGTCTAGTTTCGCTGCAGGGGCCAAACCACTCTATGCTACCCCAATGAAGTCAAAGGACGCTCAGCTTTAACATTGTTTAATGCTCTGTCGCTACCACAATGACATGCAAAACCCAAAACCAGTGAAGTTGGCACATTGTGTAAATCGTAAATAAAAACAGAATACAATGATTTGCAAATCCTTTTCAACCTATATTCAATTGAATAGACTGCCAAGACAAAATAGTTGACGTTTGAACTGGAAAATATTACGGCTCAGACTCCTGCCACTGCCGCTCATCCACCTGTGTGCTCCAGTGAGAGCACCGCGGAGCACGCACACGGGCATTCCTTCTCCGCACGGCTGCAGGAGATCTGCAATCGGCGCACCTGCCTGGGATGAACGAGCTGCCTTCATGCTGTGCCGGAATATAATCTGCTGTTACCTTTGTAAGCACCCCGTGTCTGGCTTCCATCCCCCGAAATCGCTCTCCCCCTGTGACTTCCTTGTTTACATTGTGTCTGATGTTCAGCGCTTTCAATATTTTCCTGTGATCCCCTGTTGTTCTCCCTGCCACCCGGACTGCCCTTTTGGATTCTCGACCTCCTGCTTGGACAAGGACCTCTCGACGCCCCTCTCTAGCCCTGGATCATCTGCCTGCCCAATGGACTGTCTTCCTGCTTTGTCCCTCCTCTCCCCTCAACACATTAGGTAACACACACTACAGCTAATCACACACAGTCTAACACCACTCACTCTTGGGTTTTGTCCCACACACCATTCTATAGTTTATTTAGTATTGTTTATTATTATTATTTATATATATATATATATATATATATATATATATTTTTTTTTTTTTTCTTTTTTTTTTTTTCTTTACTCACTTCCAAAGACATGCACCTGGGGATAGGTTGTTTGGCAGTACTAAATTGGCCCTAGTGTGTGAATGTGAGTGTGAATGTTGTCTGTCTATCTGTGTTGGCCCTGCAATGAGGTTGGGACTTGTCCAGGGTGTACGCCGCCTTCCGCCCGATTGTAGCTAAGATAGGCACCAGCGCCCCTCGCGACCCCAAAGGGGAATAAGCGGTAGGAAATGGATGGATGGATGGATATATTTTAACTATATATATAATAAATCATTGAACATTACAGCACCCTTATGCCATAACAGAAAACTTTGTTATTTTTTTGCAAATATTAACTCATTTGGAATTTGATGCCTGCAACATGTTTGAAAAAAGCTGGCACATGTGGCAAAAAAGACTGGGAATGTTGAAGAATGCTCATTAAACACTTATTTGTAATATCCCACAGGTGAACAGGCTATTTGGGAACAGGTGGTTGCAATAATTGGGTATATAAGCAGCTTCCTTAAAATTCTCAGTCACTCACAAAGAAGGTTGGGGCGAGGGTCACCACTTTGTGAACAAATGCGTGAGCAAATTGTCAAACAGTTTGAGAACAATATTTCTCAACAAGCTATTGCAAGGAATTTAGGGATTTCACCATCTGCGGTTTGTAATATCATCAAAAGGTTCAGAGAATCTGGAGAAATCGATGATATTACGGACCTTTGATTCATCAGGCGCTACTGCATCAAAAAACGACACCAGTGTGTAAATGATATCACTACATGGACTCAGGAACACTTGAGAAAAAACACTATCAGTAACTACAGTTTGTCGCTACATCTGTAAGTGCAAGTTAAAACTTTACTATGCAAAGCGAAAGCCATTTATCAACAACACCCAGAAATGCACCGGCTTTGCTGGGCCCAAAATCATCTAAGATGGACTGATGCAAAGTGGAAAAGTGTTCTGTGGTCTGACGAGTCCATATTTCAAATAGTTTTTTAGAAACGAACCATCCAGACTGTTATAGGCGCAAAGTTCAAAAGCCAGCATCTGTGATTGTATGGGGGTGTATTTGTGCCCAAGGTATGTGTAACGTACACATCTGTGAAGGCCCCATCAATGCCAAAAGGTACATACAGGTCTTAGAGCAACATATGTTGCCATTCAAGCAACGTTATCATGGACGCCCCTGCTTATTTCAGGAAGACAATGCCATGTCACATTCTGTACGTGTTACAACAGTGTGGCTTCATAGTAAAAGAGTGTGGGTACTAGACTTGCCTGCCTGTAGTCCAGACCTGTCTCCCATCGAAAATGTGTGGAGCATTATCAAGCGTAAAATACCACAACGGAGACGCCGGACTGTTGAACAACTTATGTTGTACATCAAGCAAGAATGGAAAAGAATTCCATCTGAAAAGCTTCAAAAATTGGTCTCCTCAGTTCCCAAACATTTACTGAGTGTTGTTAAAAGGAAAGGCCATGTGACACTGTGGTAAAAATGCCACTGTGCCAACTTTTTTGCTATGGGTTGCTGCCATTAAATTCTAAGTTAATGATTATTTGGGAAAAAAAAGGTGTTTCTCAGTTGGAATATTAAATATATTGTCTTGGCAGTCTATTCAATTGAATATACGTTTTTTAAAATAATTTGCAAATCTTTTAACCCTACCTTCTGCCCCAATGCACCTAAGATAGGCTCCAGCACACCCCGCGACCCCGTAAGGGACAAACGGTAAAAAAATGGATGGATTGATGTATTATTTACAATTCACACAAGGTGCCAACTTCACTTGGGGTTTTGTACAAAACACCAGGCAAAAAAGTAGGTCAAGCTCCTGCTCTGATTTGATTGTACTGAAACACAAATTTATTTTCCAAGTCCATAAGCCCCTCAGGACAGGCTGACTGACGTCGACGTAAGTGGTTGTCGACACAACCGTGACAAGACACTGCTTGCATACTTACTTGTGACCTGCCAGACACATACTGTAAGAAGCATAGGTAATAATTAGAGATGTCTGACAACGTTTTTTTTGCCGATATCCAATATTTTGATATCAACCGATATCGGTATATACCGTCATGGAATTAACACATTATTATGCCTAATTTTGTTGTGATGCCCCGCTGGATGCATTAAACAATGTAACAAGGTTTTCCAAAATAAATCATTTGAAGTTATGGGAAAAAAATTCCAACATGGCCCTGCCATATATAAAGTGCATTATTTTTATAACATGCCTCAAAACAGCAGCCTGGAATTTGGGACATGCTCTCTCTGAGAGAGTATGAGGAGGTTGAGGTGGGCGGGGTTGGGGGGGAGGAGGGGATAGCCAGGGTTGTATATTGTAGCATCCCGGAAGAGTTAGTGCTGCAATGGGTTCTGGGTATTTGTTCTGTTGTGTTTACGTTGTGTTAGGGTGCGGATGTTCTCCCGAAATGTGTTTGTCATTCTCGTTTGGTGTGGGTTCACAGTGGTGCATATTTGTAACAGTGTTAAAGTTGTTTCTACGGCCACCCTCAGTGTGACCTGTATGGCTGTTGACCAAGTATGCTTTGCATTCACCTGTGTGTGTGTGTGTGTGTGTGTGTGTGTGTGTGTGTGTGTGTGTGTGTGTGTGTGTGTGTGTGTGTGTGTGTGTGTGTGTGTGTGTGTGTGTGTGAAAAGCCGTAGATATTGTTTGACTGGGCCGGCACGCAAAGGAAGTGATTTTAAGGGTTATTGGCGCTCTGTATCTCTCCCCATGTCCGTCTACAGAGCGGCATTTTTAAAAGTCAAAAATTTTACTTTTTGAAACTGATACAGATAATTTGGAAACCAATACTGATCATTTCCGATAATACATTTAAAAGCATTTATCAGCTGATTATATCGGCAGTCCGATATTATCGGACATCCCTAGTAATATTAAACTAACAAACGCAAATGTTTTTCTTTCATTAGGGCATTTCTTTGACTGTTATGCTTTTATTTTGAAACTTATTTTGCACTTAAAATGAGGACACATTGTGCATGTTTTAATGCTGTGTAACTAGATATTAGTTATGTTGTCGTTTCATGCTGCTTAACAATAATGATGAAGTTATTGATACGACATTAACAGAGCGATTGTTGTCTACAGTATGTTGAGGTAAAATTAAGCAAGAACTTTTTTGTAAAAAAATTAGTATGTGGACATTGGCGGGTGGTCGACATAAGTGGGTTTGTCTGTATTTGTCTTAGCATTTGGTGCCTGGAAGAAGTCTGAATCAGAAATAGCCTCTGCGTCCTGTTTTTCCATCTCCAAAAAAATGATGTAAGCAGAGGAGAGACTTTTAAGAAATATTATTATTATTAGACATCTGGATTCTCTCTCATCCTCATGATGCTGTGTGATGTGGAGACCTGTTTCATCTTGTATAACCCGTACAGGATGATGCTATCTAAACATAAATCCCTTCGTTTACTCATAACGCACACACACTTTTTGGCTTTCTGTACCAAGGTTTAGACTCCCAAGGCGTTACATAATGAAACAGACATACGGTTTTAGAATTGTATAAATGTCGAGGCAAAATTAATGCAGTCATTTACAATGGTGATGACACAGGTTTAGTCATTAATGTCTGATGTTGACACTTACCAAAACCTTGACTACCTCCTCTAAATTGATTATGGTCCATGGTTATTGGTGTATTGTTCTTGTTATTGATACGCATGACCTATGTTTTTTCATGAATTGATCTTAAGCCCAAGAAATGCAGCGGCTCTTTCTACAAAACATGTTTCCTTATGAGTTGGGAAATTGTGTTGGATGTAAATATAAACGAAATACAATGATTTGCAAATCATTTTCAACCCATATTCAGTTGAATATGCTACAAAGACAACGTATTTGATGTTCAAACTGATCTTTTTTTTTTTTTTTTTTTTTTGCAAACAATCATTAACTTTAGAATTTGATGCCAGCAACATGTGACAAAGAAGTTGGGAAAGGTGGCAATAAATACAGATAAAGTTGAGGAATGCTCATCAAACACTTATTTGGAACATCCCACAGGTGTGCAGGCTAATTGAGAACAGTTGGGTGCCATGATTGGGTATAAAAGCAGCTTTCATAAAATGCTAAGTAATTCACAAACAAAGATGGGTGAGGGTCACCAATTTGTAAACAAATTGTCAAACAGTTGACAAGTCCACATTTCAAATTACATGTGGAAACTGTGGACGTGGTGTCCTCCGGAACAAAGAGGAAAATAACCATCCGGATTGTTATAGGCGCAAAGTTCAAAAGCCAGCATCTGTGATGGTATGAGGGTGTATTAGTGTCCAAGGCATGGGTAACTTACACATCTGTGAAGGCACCATTAATGCTCAATAGTCCATACAGGTTTTGGAGCAACATATGTTGTCATCCATGCAACGCTATCATGGACGCCCCTGCTTATTTCAGCAAGACAATGCCAAGCCACGTGTTACAACCGCGGGGTTCTGTAGTAAAAGAGTGTGGGTACTTTCCTGGCCCGCCTGCAGTCCAGACCTGTCTCCCATTGAAAATGTGTGGCGTATTATGAAGCGTAAAATACTACAGCCGAGATCCCGGACTGTTGAACGACTAAAGCTCTACATCAAGCAAGAATGAGAAAGAATTGCACTTTAAAAGCTTTAACAAATAGTTTCCACAGTTCCCAAACGTTTATTGAGTGTTGTGAAAAGAAAAGGTGATGTAACACAGTGGTGAACATGCCCTTTCCCAACTACTTTGGCACATGTTTCAACCATGAAATTCTAAGTTAATGATTATTTGCAACAAAAAAAAAATAACGTTTATGAGTTTGAATATCAAATATCTTCTCTTTGTAGCATATTCAACTGAATATAGTTTGAAAATTATTTGCAAATCATTGTATTCCGTTTATATTTACAGCTAACACAATTTCCCAACTCATATGGAAACGGGGTTTGTAGATTTTGTGATTTGTCCTCCATCTGATGGTGGGTGTGAGCCAGGAGAACTAGATCATCTGCAAAGTCTAGGTCCTCTAGTTGTTCGGTAAGGCTCCACTGTAGGGCTGGGCGATATGGCTCTTTTTAAATATCTCGATATTTTTAGGCCATATCGCGATACACGATATATGTCTCGATATTTTGCCTTAGCCTTGAATGAACACTTGATACATATAATCAGTATGATGATTTTATGTGTCTACATTAAAACATTCTTCTTCATACTGCATTAATATATGCTCATTTTAAACTTTCATGCAGAGAAGGAAATCACAACTAAGTCAATTGACCAAAACTGTATTTATTAAACAGTTATTAAGCAGTGGCACAAACATTCATGTCATTTCCAAAACAGAAAGTGCAAGATTGTGAGAGACATTTTAAAACAAGCTGTTAGTGCACTTTTGTGCATGATGTCACTAAGATGACATATAGAAACAACACTAAATGAAACTGCACTTTTTGTACAGAACGCCACTACAATAGTTTAAAACAATTAAAGTGCACTTTTGTGCATGATGTCACACAAGATATTTCAATAAGTGTCAAATAAAAATGAGCTGCATAATAGGAAATCAAATAGTGTATGTCCTTTGCTATGTGGTAGTTTACTGCGAACATTATCTCCTTTTGTTGTTGACTGTTTTTTTCATACGGTGTTGATGTGGAAATGTTTGCCTCGGCATTTTGTTGGTGTGGCACCGAATGGAGATGTTCACATGTGGAGTAAGCACTCTTCATTCTCTAGCAGGTGACTTTTCAAATGATGCTACGTATAAGCAGTAATGCTACTTTTGGTAGCAACGCTTGTGCCCCACATTTGACAAATTGAAGTTGTCTATTCGACATATTCCCGCTTGAAGCCAAACAACCGGCAGACGATGGACCCCCTGCTGTTTTTCTTGGGAATTAAGTCTTCCTTCAGTTTTTACCAGATTCGCAGCTTCTTTCCCTCATATTACCACTCGTGCGGCCTCGCTAACATCACAGCTAACTTTACCCAGTATGCTACCTCTCTGCTCTGTGAGGGCGTATGCGTATGTGACGTATGACGTGACAGTATGTGACGTGTGTAAGAAAGTGCGCTTAATGTTTGTGAGAAGGAGACACAAGAATGAGTTGGAAGAGCCTGTCGTGTAATGCCCGCAGCTAAAAGCAACTGCGTGAGAACGTATACTCGAATATCACAATATAGTCATTGTATATATATCGCACAAAGACAAACGTATATCGATATATCGCCCAGCCCTACTCCACTGTATGCCGGTTTAGCTGTTTTTGGTTGTTTGGTTCATGGTCCAGTCAATACAAAGGAAGAAAAGGAAGGGCGAGAGCAGACATCCATGCCGCACCCCAGTCAGGACCTGGAAGGCCTCTGATGGGGGTCTGTCATGTAGGACACGACATCGCATCCCTTGGTAGGTGCTCTTGATGATGTTGAGGAGCTTCGGTGGGATGACATAGTGTGCCATCAGCTTCCACAATGTCTCACGCCTTTTTCAAGCTCCCTGTTACTTCTGCTTAATAGAGGGATTGAATGTGCTTCGATGGCTGTGATATCTTTTTGACAACAAACGGGGTATATTCTAGAGTAGGGGTCACCAACACGGTGCCCGCGGGCACCAGGTAGCCCGTAAGGACCAGATGAGTCGTCCGCTGGCCTGTTCTATAAATAGCTCAAATAGCAGCACTTACCAGTGAGCTGTCTCAATTTTTTAAATTGTATTTATTTACTAACAAGCTGGTCTCGTTGTGCTCGACATTTTTAATTCTAAGAGAGACAAAACTCAAATAGAATTTGAAAATCCAAGAAAATATTTTAAAGACCTGGTCTTCACTTGTTTAAATACATTCATTTTTTTTTTTACTTTGCTTCTTATAACTTCCAGAAAGACAATTTTAGAGAAAAAATACAACCTTAAAAATGATTTTAGGATTTTTAAACACATATTACTTTTTACCTTTTAAATTCCTTCCTCTTCTTTCCTGACAATTTAAATCAATGTTCAAGTAAATTTATTTTTTTTGTTGTAAAGAATAATATGTTTTAATATGTAATAATGTTTTAATTTAATTTAATTCCTCATATTAGCTTCTGTTTTTTCGACGAGAATATTTGTGAAATATTTCTTCAAACTTATTATGATTAAAATTCCCAAAAAATATTCTGGCAAATCTAGAAAATCTGTAGAATCAAATTTAAATCTTATTTCAGATTCTTTTGAATTTCTTTTAAAATTTTTGTTCTGGAAAATCTAAAAGAAATAATGATTTGTCTTGTTAGAAATATAGTTTGGTCCAATTTGTTATATGTTGTAATAAAGTGCAGATTGGATTTTAACCTATTTAAAACATGTCATCAAAATGCTAAAATTAATCTTAATCAGGAAAAATTACTAATGATGTTCCATAAATTCTTTTTTTATTTTTTTCAAAAAGATTCGAATTAGCTAGTTTTTCTATTTATTGTTTTCGGTTGAATTTTGAATTTTAAAAAGTCGAAATTGAAGATAAACAATGTTTCAAAATTGAATTTCAATTTTTTTCGTGTTTTCTCCTCTTTTAAACCGTTCAATTAAGTGTTTTTTTTTCATAATTTATTCTCTACAAAAAACCTTCCGTAAAAGGAAAAAAAATGTACGACGGAATGACAGACAGAAATAACCATTTTTATATATATATATAGATTTATTTATTAAAGGTAAATTGAGCAAATTGGCTATTTCTGGCAATTTATTTAAGTGTGTATCAAACTGGTAGCCCTTCGCATTAATCAGTACCCAAGAAGTAGCTCTTGGTTTCAAAAAGTTTGGTGACCCCTGTTCTAGATGGCAAGTTTGTCACTTCAATCACTGATTTGTTGTTCAATATTCCCTTTGGGTTTTTTGTGTTTATGTTGTTGTCTGCTGTATCACAGTGTGATGGTGCCTCTTCCTATTTGATATCAAGTTCATTTTAGTGCAGTGCTGCTTGTTGCTGTCATGGGTAAAAAGATATTTCCTGCATTGAACCTGCTACACTTTGCACGCTGCCTTGTTGTCGACATAAATCCACATCAAAAGTAGTGTGCCGTATTACAAACCCTGTTTCCATATGAGCTGGGAAATTGTGTTAGATGTAAATATAAACGGAATACAATGAATTGCAAATCCTTTAAACCCATATTCAGTTGAATGCACAACAAAGACAAGATATTTGATGTTCAAACTCCTAAACTTTTTTTTTTTTTTTTGCAAATAATAATGAACTTAAAATTTCATTGCTGCAACACGTGCCAAAGTAGTTGGGAAAGGGCATGTTCACCACTGTGTTACATCACCTTTTCTTTTAACAACACTCAATAAACGTTTGGGAACTGAGGAAACTAATTGTTGAAGCTTTGAAAGTGGAATTCTTTCCCATTCTTGTTTTATGTAGAGCTTCAGTCGGTCAACAGTCCGGGGTCTCCGCTGTCGTATTTTACGCTTAATAATGTGCCACACATTTTTGATGGGAGACAGGTCTGGACTGCAGGCGGGCCAGGAAAGTACCCGCACTCTTTTTTTATGAAGCCACGCTTTTGTAACACGTGCTGAATGTGGCTTGGCGTTTTCTTGCTGAAATAAGCAGGGGCGTCCATGAAAAAGACGGCACTTTGATGGCAGCATACGTTGTTCCAATACTTGTATGTACCTTCCAGCAATAATGGTGCCTTCACAGATGTGTAAGTTACCCACGCCTTGGGCACTGATACACCCCCATACCATGACAGATGCTGGCTTTTTAACTTTGCGCTTATAACAGTCCCGATGGTTCTTTTCCTCTTTGGTCTGGAGGACACGACATCTACAGTTTCCAAAAACTATTTGAAATATGGACTTGTCAGACCTCAGAATTTTTTTCCACTTTGCGGCAGTCCATCTTAGATGAGCTTGGGCCCATTTCTGGGTGTTGTTGATAAATGGCTTTCGCTTTGCATAGTGGAGTTTTAACTTGCACTTACAGATGTAGCGACAAACTGTATAGTTACTGACAGTGGTTTTCTGAACTGTTCCTGAGCCCATGTGGTGATACCCTTTACACATTGATGTCGGTTTTTGATGCCGTACAGCCCGAGGGATCGAAGGTAACAGGCATTAAATGTTGGTTTTTCGGCCTTGCTGTATACGTGCAATGATTTATTCAGATTCTCTGAACCTTTTGATGATATTACGGACCGTAGTTGGTGAAATCTCTACATTCCTTGCAATAGCTCGTTAAGAAATGTTGATGTTAAACTGTTCGAGAATTTGTTCAAGCATTTTTTCACAAAGTGGTGACCCTCGAATGACTGAGCATTTCATGGAAGCTGCTTTTATACGCTATCATCGTTATGACGCAAAGTCGAACCCGCGTTACCTCGGCGGCTGGAGCTGCGGCCGCCTCTGCTGACAGCGCGCCAAGACGCACCTCCGTTGACAGCGCACTCAGACACGTCCCCACTCGTGCTGAGCGCTGCACGCCCGCGCAGCAACAAGCCTGTAGTCAATCAATAGTCGACACACCTGAACTTGTTGAAAGGGAGCGGCATAAAGACCAACAGACCCGAGGAACCTTTGCCAGAACGTCGCTAACCTTCTCGTAAGCTTCACGTCTGGCATTCCCTTCCCCGTGATTTCCTCCCCTTTACTTTGCTCTCTCTCTGTGTATCTCTGGTTCATGTCATTTTGTGTATTCACAGTGACTCCCCTGCCTTCCGTGATCAAGCCTTGTCCTTCGACATCCAACCGGATTCCTGACTGCCCTTTTCGATCCACGACCTCCCTGCACGGACCCAGACTACACTGCCTCGCTCCTCCCCACGACCCATTACCTGTCCACGAACTGCCTCTTTGTCTTGCCCCTCGTGATTCGACGAAAGATTAGAACCAACACTCACAGACAACAACCCTTGGTAACATTTACATTATTAATATTACACATAGTCACACTCATTCACTTAGAGTAGCATACACATGCCACGTATTCATCAAAGGTTTAAAATAAACTTTGAAAAACCGCGGTTCTGTCCTGGTTGTCGCCTCCTTCCCTCTGAACACAACAATCATGGCACCTACCTGTTCCCAATTAGCCTGTTCCCCTGTCGGACGTTCCAAATACTGTAAGTGTTTGATGAGCATTCCTCAACTTTCTCAGTCTTTTTTGCCACTTGTGTTAGCTTTTTTTGAAACATCTTGCAGGCATCAAATTCCAAATGAGCTAATATCTGCCAAAAATAACAACGTTTACCAGTTCGAAGGTTGAGTATCTTGTCTTTGCAGTCTATTCAATTGAATATAGGTTGAAAAGGATTTGCAAATCATTGTATTCTGTTTTCTTTTACCATTTACTCAACGTGCCAATTTTACTGGTGTTGGGTTTTGTACCAAATTTGGTATAAGAGTAAATGGTCAGTTTTTAAAGTCACACAAAGCATCACAACGTGTTTACAAGCATCATTTTTGCCCACAATCTCATGAAGATTGGACCTCAAAATACTTTCGAAATCACATTTTGCTGAGATCTCCAATTCAGCCAGAGGTGTAGACCAGGGGTGTCAAACTCAAATACAGAGTGGGCTAAAATTCTAAACTAAACAAAGCCGCGGGCCAAAGTTGAACAACTTAAACTTTTAATAGGGACCCAAACAAGTTTTGCATTGAGAATTGAACAAGCAAGGCTTATATAACTTTATAGTGACATGCAAAATCGAGTTGTCTTGGTAGCGGGGTTGTATATCGTAGCGTCCCGGAAGAGTTAGTGCTGCAAGGGGTTCTGGGTATTTGTTCTGTTGCGTTTATGTTGTGTTACGGTGCGGATGTTCTCCCGAAATGTGTTTGTCATTCTTGTTTGGTGTGGGTTCACAGTGTGGTGTAACAGTGTTAAAGTTGTTTATGCGGCCACCCTAAGTGTGACTTGTATGGCTGTTGACCAAGTATGCTTTGCATTCACTTGTGTGTGTGTAGAAGCCGCATATATTACGTGACTGGGCCGGCACGCTGTTTATATGGAGGAAAAGCGGGCGTGAAGAAAGGTTGTAGAGCAGGGGTGTCAAACTCAAATACAGATTGGGCCAAAATTCTAAACTGAACAAAGCCGCGGGCCAAAGTTGAACAACTTAAACTTTTAATAGGGACCCAAACAAGTTTTGCATTGAGAATTGAACAAGCAAGGCTTATATAACTTTATAGTGACATGCAAAATCGAGTTTTCTTGGTAGTGGGGGTGTATATCGTAGCGTCCCGGAAGAGTTAGTGCTGCAAGGGGTTCTGGGTATTTGTTCTGTTGCGTTTATGTTGTGTTACGGTGCGGATGTTCTCCCGAAATGTGTTTGTCATTCTTGTTTGGTGTGGGTTCACAGTGTGGTGTAACAGTGTTAAAGTTGTTTATGCGGCCACCCTAAGTGTGACTTGTATGGCTGTTGACCAAGTATGCCTTGCATTCACTTGTGTGTGTGTAGAAGCCGCATATATTACGTGACTGGGCCGGCACGCTGTTTATATGGAGGAAAAGCGGGCGTGACGACAGGTTGTAGAGCAGGGGTGTCAAACTCAAATACAGATTGGGCCAAAATTCTAAACTGAACAAAGCCGCGGGCCAAAGTTGAACAACTTAACCTTTTAATAGGGACCCAAACAAGTGTTGCATTGAATATTCAACAAGCAAGGCTTATATAACGTTATAGTGACATGCAAAATCGAGTTGTCTTGGTAGCGGGGTTGTATATTGTAGCGTCCCGGAAGAGTTAGTGCTGCAAGGGTTATGGGTATTTGTTCTGTTGTGTTTATGTTGTGTTACGGTGCGGATGTTCTCCCGAAATGTGTTTGTCATTCTTGTTTGGTGTGGGTTCACAGTGTGGTGTAACAGTGTTAAAGTTGTTTATACGGCCACCCTCAGTGTGACTTGTATGGCTGTTGACCAAGTATGCCTTGCATTCACTTGTGTGTGTGTAGAAGCCGCATACATTACGTGACTGGGCCGGCACGCTGTTTGTGTGGAGGAAAAGAGGACGTGAAGACAGGTTGTAGAGGATGCTAAAAGCAGTACCTTTAAGGCACGCCCCCAATATTGTTGTCCGGTTGGAAGTTTGGGAGAATGGTTGCCCCGGGAGATTTTCCGGGGGGGCACTGAAATTCGGGATTCTCCTGGAAAAATCGTGAGGGTTGGCAAGTATGAGAATTAGCGTTGAATGCGGTGATATAGCGGCACCCCCACTGTATAACACCGGCGGGCCAGCTCTTATGTTAATTTATTATTGCCTCAAGGGCCAAATGAAATTACACGGCGGGCCAAATATGGCCCGCGGGCCAAAGTTTTTACACCAATGGTGTAGACAGAAGATCAGGTCGTGAAACACTCCAGTAGCAAATAAATATGGAAGACGCAAAGCAGCATGTTGGCCCTCTCAATGGAGAATGTAATCCACAGCCACCCTGTGATTAATCTGATGTAAAAAATGTTAAAGTTTGACATCACTGGTAATTAATGTTTGTCTGCCTTAAGAGGCAACTACTTCACGGACTGACTGAAGTTCTTTCCAATTGAGAGACATTTGTTGAGAGTTGTTCTGGCTGTTGCTTGCCACACATCCGTGGGGCGCAACATACATCGTGAGTCACTGCGCTGTCATCCCCCCACCACATTAAATTCTCCTTGGGTTGTTATGATTTCGTCAGCAAGCTGTCACAACATGAGTACACATTTCTACTCATGACTTTTAGATTGATTGTAGAAAGTTGGGGTTAAGGTCAGCTACTTCACCGTCTTCATAGCACGACATTTGTGTTCACTTTCATTCATTCAGACCAGAGGTATCAAACTCAAGGACCGAGGGCCAGATCTGGCCCACAAACACCTGGAAATATGTGTCAATAAAGTCCTCAGTATATTCTCACTAAATATACCGTATTTCCTTGAATTGCCGCCGGGGCGCTAATTAATTTAAAACCACTTCTCACTCCCGCCCTTACCAAAGGCATGCGGTAAAAGTAAGCATGCTCTAATTATTTTAAAACCTCTTCTCACTCCGGCACTTACCAAAGGTATGCAGTAAAAATTTGAGTGTGATGTAAGCTTGGGCCTTAAATCCTACTCAATAGCTCTTAATCTTCTTCCCTTTATGCGATTTCAAATTACCGGTATTGAAATCAGCCTCCTCCATTTTGAAAATGATGATGACGTCACGAGTTTAACCAGGCGGTAATACTAAGCATGCGCTAATTATTTTGAGACGCGAGTTCGACCCGGCAGTAATTCAAGGCAGGCGCATACTAAATAACCTGTGACAATTTAAAGAAATACGGTAATTTAATCTTTTCATTTTGACAGAGAAAAATATGTACTGCATGAAATTGCACACCTTTTAAACTTAGTATATTATCATACTTTCCAAAAAGTTTTTGTCTACATAAAAATAAATACTTAAATATCTGCTTGACTTATGATTTTACAGCAAACTACCCATAAAATGAATAAAAATGACAACAAATTGTACGGTGTTCTTTACAGCATATTACTGTAAATTGAAAAAAACTAAAAGATGTTTGCGTGAAAATTTTGTTGACTGAGCTGCCATATATTTACTGTAAAATCTTGTTTTAACGGTTTATGACTGTAAATGTCATGATCCGCTACTTGGATCAGACCATGTTCTGGTTTGGTTCTGTTTATGTATCATATCTTGTTAGTATTTTATCTTCCGTAGTTCCTGGTGGCACTTCCTGTTTTGTTTCTGTTGTCATGACTACGCATTTGTGTCTCCTGCCTTCTGTCTTGACGCGCACCTGCCTCCTAATTACGTTCCGGTATTTAAGCGAGCATTCTTTGTTTATTCGTCATCGCAGTCTAATTTGCTGTCCAATGCAACAGGTGACGTCGCTATCCCCACTTGTGGTAAAGACTTTGTATTTTTTAGCTTTCACGGTATATTTGTGTTTGTTTACCTAGCTCACATGCTAGCACTTTCAGTTATTTCTAGCTCCCACGCTCGTTCTGTTGGTTTTGTCTCTAGTGCCTTTGTGCAAGTGTTTTCTGTTTCTAGTCCGCTTTGTCCTTGTCCGACTGCGCTTCGAGAGAACAAACACGCACCACGATGCCAGCAAAACATCACAGTAAATGGAAAAATAGTACATTTGTTTTTACGGTAGAAAAACTGACAGCTAAATTGCCAGAATAAAAAAGGAACTTGTACTGATTTTCCATTAATAATACAATGTTGTAAAATTCAATGTCAATTTAATAGTAAAATTCTGGCAACTAACCTGCCATCTTTTTCCGTAAAAAAACAAAAACAAAACAGTGGACTCGGTAAAGAATCTGGGTATTATCTTCCACCCAACTCTGTCCTTTGAGTCACACATTAAGAGTGGTACTAAAACGCCTTCTTTCATCTCCGAAATATATCGCTAAAATTCGCTTCATTTTGTCCACTAGCGACGCTGAGATAGTTATCCATGCGTCTGTTACATCTCGTCTCGATTACTGTAACGTATTATTTTCGGGTTTCCCTTTGTCTAGCATTAAAAGATTAGAGTTGGTACAAAATGTGGCTGCTAGACTTGTGACAAGAACGAAAACGCCTATACTGGCTAACCTGCACTGGCTTCCTGTGCACTTAAGATGTGACTTTAAGGTTTTAACGTATAAAATACTACATGGTCTAGCTCCATCCTATCTCTCCGATTGTATTGTACCATATGTCCCGGCAAGAAATCTGCGTTCAAAGGACTCCGGCTTATTAGTGATTCCCAAAGCCCAAAAAGAGTCTGCGTGCTATAGAGCGTTTTCTATTCAGGCTCCAGTACTCTGGAATACCCTCCCGGTAACAGTTTGAGAATCTACCTCAGTAGAAGCATTTAAGTCTAATCTTAAAACTCATTTGTATATTCTAGCCTTTAAATAGACCCCCTTTTTAGACCAGTTGATTCTTATTGGTTGACGTGTGTGTGACGATTGCTGACGTGTGTGTGACGATTGCTGACATTTTCTTTGTCTCTTCCGCTAATGAGATAAATAATATTATTTTATATTATACGGTAATGTGTTAATAATTTCACACATAACTCGCTCCGGAGTATATGTCGCACCCCCGGCCAAACTATGAAAAAAAACTGCGACTTATAGTTTGAAAAATACTGTATATAGCACTTTTTTTCTTAAGAGTCAAAGCTTTTTACATAGTCAACGTCATTATCTGCATCTTTAAGATTCATTTTAACCAGTGTGGGTGGCACTGGGAGCGAGGGGGTAAAGTGTCTTGCTCACGAACATAACAGCGGGGACTTGTCACGGCGGGGTTGCAGCTTACTGCGGGGTTTGTTTCCCCGGGATGCAAACGGACTACTCCGGACAAGGCGTGCAGGTAAAAACATGATTTAATCATCCAAAATCATCCAACTTACAAAACAAAGGCAAGCATGCCGTTCGCACGCGGAAGCTAAGGCAAAAAACTTCGGGCAGGAAACATGGAACTATAGACATGAAACCTCACGAAACTGTGGCATGAAATTAAACAAGACTTAGGTAGACAAGGCTGCGTGAAGCAAATACTACGCAAAAACTAGGGACATGGAATACTCAGGGAACTGTGGCATGAAACTAACACAGCTTACGTGGCAAGGCATGAGGCAAACAAATGACGCTAGGCCGACTGACTGGCAAAGGCAGGCTTAAATAATGCCTCTGATTCGAGACAGGTGGACGTACCGAACACCAGAGGCAGGTGAAAACAATAAGTAACCATGGTAACAAACACAGGAGGTGCACAAACAGGAACTAAAGGAGGAACTAAAGGAGTCCAACATTAACAAAAACATGATCCGGATCATGACCGGACTAGGATGGTGGAAGCAGGATTCAAACCAGGAACACTCATCAAGTTGCTGGTATAACATCGCACATTCTTGAGAGACTGAATATTGGGCAGGTGTTTGTACAGTAATGGCGAATGCAGTGAATTTACAGCAGAGAACAGTGGATGTCAGTTTTTTTAACCAAGTACTACCTCAGAAATCATTTGGCTCTCTAAGTACTATCATAATGGCCAACATTAAATTACAGTAGTAAAGTAGGTTTAAGTATTCATTAAAACCAAGGCAGAGGTTTTATTTAACAAGAATATATAATATTTTGGCAACTGTAACATTATGGACAGTTTGAATAGGAACACTTTGTTTGAATATGAGAAAATAAAACACTGTACTTTAGTCAAGCGATTCTTCAGCATACCACAGAGCTATTCATCTACATAATGAAGAGAGCCGTAATTTCAAGAGCCCAAGGGCTCAGGGGCCCGACATCAAAATGTGGATGTTTCGTCGTTATATTTCTTTGAGAATGTCCATCCATCCATTTTCTACTGCTTATTCCCTCTGGGGTAGCGGGGGGCGCTGGGGCCTATCTCAGCTACAATCGGGCGGAAGGCGGGGTACGCCCTGGACAAGTCGCCACCTCATCACAGTTCTTTGGGACTGCATTTACTTAGTTGCAAAGTAAACACATCCAACTGAAAAAGTGGCTTAAGGAAAATCAGAAGTGTGAGCACAAGAACTGGATGTAGTATGGACAAATATGATCAATTATTTTCAATGTGTTTTTATTCGTGTACTTTTTTTTAATATTTTTGTATGTGCTTTATACTTTTATCAACTTTTTTTTTTAAAGCCTAACCAGGGACAAGGGTTGCAAATCAGCCTGTGGTTATTTGTCTTATGTACTTTGGTACTGGTTACCTGTTGGTAGCAATGTTTAATTGTACTGTTCCGGTCAAATAAATGAATAGATACAAATCGGCTTTGACACTGCACTATCAATAATTTAATTTTTCTGCCCCCGTTACTCGTTTCCAGCGTGTGCAGATAGTTAACAATATGAATACAAATAAGACCTAATTTTTGTTGAGGATTGATTTTCCTTCTTTTGAATTATTTCCCTTCCGTAGTTTTATTTATCTATACTACTTCCTTCATTTAGGTTTGTAAGACTGAAAATGTAAACACAAAATAAACATAGCAAAAGTGTAACATCAATTGTGTATTTTACAGAAACAATGTCCTTTGTGTATTTTACATAAATAAAATAGAAAGTTTAATGTTAATGTATTCACACAATAAACTACACATGTAGAAATTACACAACATCCATACATCTATTTTCTACCGCTTGTCCCTACCAGCTGCATTCGGGCGGAAGGCGGGGTACACCCTGGACAAGTCGCCACCTCATCGCAAAAATTACACAACATTCACACACCAAACATTGTATGTGACTAATCACTATTAACGTTGTCGTCCTCTACTGGTCAAATTTAGCACTACATGTATTAAACGAGGTTTCATCGTTACTCTCAGACAAAAAAACAACACAACCACGAGTAAAAAAGACAAAACAAAGTCAGCAATTTCAATACAAAACAAACGGAATACATTTTTGCACAAATGATATCTACTTTTTGACCAAGTTTCGTGATGAAGTTTACTGGGATTTTTACCAATGTTGCTGCTTGTCTGGATCAACGTGTCGTTTAAAAGGTCCGCCAGGAAACATTGACTTAAGCACTCGCTTTGGGTCAAATATTCTTACTTTGTTATCCAGTCATTGCTAGAGGTCCCATTTTTGCAATTTATCTAGATTTTTTTTCCCTGGGTGGAATGAATAGTTTTGTTCTTTTCACCAATGTACCGTACAGTTTAAGAATCCCTGGTATGGAACATTGCCACTGTTCTTTTTCATAATTGTATGATTGTATTAGCTCTCTGTGCTCATTAGCAAAATCTATTATGTTGTTTCTCTGCCTCTATTGTGTCACAGCGTAAAAATAGGTAGTGAGCCTTTGGGCTGTACTTGATCAAACAAAATCCTGGCTGACCGTTTTTTGACCTTGCGCCTGGACTAATCACCAAATCAGACCTCAACACGTGCTCTGCGTAATGTTTGACGATTTGCACTGTCTGTTGACATCTCTGCAGGGTTTGTTTGAGAATGCAGCAGCACATCTGCATCTGTGTGACAGGAATGACAGTTCAGCTACAAAAGTTTCTAGAAGAAATGGAAAGGAACCTAAATATAACTTTTGCGGCTTTGTGAAGTCTGTTCACCAGGCTGCGCTTCCCCCCCCAAAAAAACCCAATAAACACAGGCCTGGTTTGACCCTAGATCAGTGGTCCCCAACCTTTTTGTATCCGTGGACCGGTCAACGCTTAATAATTTGTCCCGCGGCCCGGGGGGGTGTCCTTTTTTCTTTTCTTTTTTTTTTTCTTCTTTGTCATAAAAAAGGGACGTTTTTGTCATGAAAAAGGGAGGTTTTTGCACAAATTGTAAGTGTATATTGTGTTTTTTATGTTGATTTAATAAAAAAAAAATGTAAAAACAATTTATTTATTTTTTTTTTTGCCCTAGATAACAATTCTTGGAAAACAAGATTTGGAACATTAGCCTCAATTGTTATTATTAATATGGAACTTAACCTTCTCCTAAGACTGTATTTCTCATGTGTCTCTACTAAGCATACTTGCCAACCTTGAGACCACCGATTTCGGGAGGTGGAGGGTGGGGGGCGTGGTCGAGGGTGGGGCGGAGGCGTGGTTTGGGGGCATGGTTGGCGCGGGGGGCATGGTTAAGAGGAGAGTATATTTACAGCCAATATTTTTTATATTGGCTGTAATAATATATATTAATATATATATATATTAATATATATATATATATATATATATTTTTTTTTTTTTTTTTTATATATTCTGTCTATCTATGGTTAAGAGGAGAGTACATTTACAGCCAATATTTTTATATTGGCTGTAATAATATATATTAATATATATATATATATATATTAATATATATATATCTATATATATATATATATATATATATATTAATATATATATATATATATATATATATATATATATATATATATATATATATATATGTATGAAATACTTAACTTTCAATGAATTCTAGCTATATATATTTATTTTATTATATGTATAAATAAAATAAATAGTTGAATTTCAGACGGCACCTATGAAATACACAGTAATAAAAACACAGTTGTTCTACAAACTGTACTGTGCTTGCTGGGTATAAAAAAAACAACAACACCTACCTTTCACTATTTGAGTAACGTCACTTCCGAGTTTCCAGAAGATGGCGCCGGTATGTGCTTTGCCCTGCCGTCTCTCGCTGTTAGCTCTGTGTCGGGCCCCACCTGGATTAGCTGTGCCCTTGGACTTGCTGGCACCCGTCAGGTTCCATCAAAACGTTTATCTTGAAGGATTTCTTCACTTCTCGTGGTCGGCGGACTTGACTTCCTCTGTGTGACGGAAAAATGGCTGAGAGCCGGTGAGTCCGCCCCTCTTAATGAACTTCTGCCTCCGGAGTGTTCCTACTTTAATTCTCCGCGGTCATCCGGTCGAAAAAGAGGAGGATTAACAGCCGTTTTTAAAAATGACTTTAAATGCCGTCAGATCCGCCTGCAATCCTAATTTTCAAGCTTCGAACTGTTTATGTTTGTGTTGGAGGGGGCGTGGCCTACAGCTCCAGCTGAATTTTGGGAGATTTTCGGGAGAAAATTTCTTCCGGGAGGTTTTCTGGAGAGGCGCTGAATTTCGGGAGTCTCCCGGAAAATCTGGGAGGGTTGGCAAGTATGCTACTGGGAAAATCATCCATAATGCGGTGAAACCAGTTTATGTCGATGCCACTCCGACTGGCTGATTGATGACAATGCTCACAAATTCAAACTAGGGATGACGAACAAATAAAATATTTAATCGTGATTAATTGTATTTTGTTCATCCATCTATCCATTTTCTACCGCTTATTCCCTTTGGGGGCGCTGGTGCCTATCTCAGCTACAATTGGGCGGAAGGTGGCGTACACCCTGGACAAGTCGCCACCTCATCGCAGGCTGACAGGAAACAAAAGACAGGAAATACTACTCACAGACGAGAAACTAAAACACACACAAACTGTCAGGGGCAAGCCTGACAGTAGGAGAAACGGTAATACAAGCGGGAGGTCCGTGGGGCTGGAGAGAGGCGTCAAGAGGTCCGTGTCCAAAGCGGGGGTCGAGGATCGAGCGAGGCAGTCAGGATATAGAGGTGGTCCAAGAAAGTGAAGTGCACAGCTCACTTCCCAGGCGACGGAGGAAATTCTGAGGAAACAAGGAAAACGACAAGGACAAATGAGCACAAGGGCGGAAGGACACTGAGAGCGGGAAAAACAAGGTGAGGAGCCACAGACGTGAAGCTTACTGCAAGCAGACAACTACGTTCCAGCACTGGATTTCTGGAAACACTGGCTTTTATGGGGAGTGGTCTCATCAGCAGCAGGTGTGTTGATCGATGATTGCACCCAGCTGTGCAGGTGCGTGGCAGCAGAAGCAGAGCATGTTTGGGCGTGTCCCGCAGTGCGCTCCCCGGCGCGTGCTGAGGAAAGAAAGACTGACTGTGCAATGAAATTGGTCTCAAGATAATACACACGTGTAAAAAATCATTTGAAATTATATGCCCAGTTTAATGATTAGAACATTGATGGTCCATGTGGTCATTATTTTTTGTTGTGCATCCAGGGCTTCATTAGTCTGTCAAGATAATGTCGACATACGGCGAGCGGGAACAAATTAAATGGGTTTGACATATTTTAAGAGGGAAAAAAACTCAATAGCCTGGAAAAACAGCAGCTTTAAAGGCCTACTGAAACCCACTACTACCCACCACAAAGTCTGATAGTTTATTTATCAATGATGAAATATTAACATTGCAACACATGCCAATACGGCTTTTTTAGTTTACTAAATTACAATTTTAAATTTCCCGGGAGTTTCGTCTTGAAAACGTCGCGTAATGATGACGTGTACGCATGACGTCACAGGGTTTTAGGAAGTGTGAGCGCTACGCACACACACAGCTAAAAGTCGTCTGCTTTAATGGCATAATTACACAGTATTTTGGACATCTGTGTTGCTAAATATTTTGCAATTTGTTCAATTAATATTGGAGAAGTCACAGTAGAAAGATGGAGTTGGGAAGCTTTAGCCCAGGGGTCGGGAACCTTTTTGGCTGAGAGAGCCAAGAATCCAAATATTTTAAAATGTATTTCCGTGAGAGCCATACAATATTTTTTTTAACACTGAACACAACTAAACGTGTGCATTTTTAGGTTAGACCAACATTTCTAGAGTATAATAGCTCTCTTATTATTTGTAATAACATTGTTATTCTGAAGCTAACTGTGGAGGGGGTGTGGCCTGCAGGGTGTGCCAGGACCGGCCTCGAAATCAGCGACAGGTGCGTAAACGGCCCACCTGGGCCTTGTTATCTAATCACCTGTCGCTCTGTTACAAGCAGCAGCCAGGAGGAGAGACGGGGTTTGGGGCTGGAGCCAGAGTGCGAAGGAGAAAAATTGAGAAAAAGACAATTACTGGAAAGCAACGGAGAGACTGACTGAAAAATAAAAAATATTGCAACCCTGAAACAGGCTCTCATGTCGGTGCTTGGTGGTCTGAAGAACCCCCGGGAGGGCAAACCCTAAACGAATCAATAATAAATAAATCACTTCTTACCCTTAAAGCAACTTTTTGAACAAGTGCGGTAGAAAAAAGGATGGATGGATTTAAATGCATGAGCATGTTTTATATTTTGCACGTTATTTTTAACACTTCTATTACAAGTGGAATTATTCATTACTTATTGTGTTAAGCAATGTCAGCTCAGATATATCGAAGAGCCTGATGCAGTCATCAAAAGAGCCACATCTGGCTTGAGAGCCATAGGTTCCCTACCCCTGCTTTAGCCTTTAACCACACAAACACATGGTGATTCCTTGTTTAAACATCCCGGAGGTGAACATTTACTATGGATCACAGCGCGTCAAGACCGAATGTCAACCAGCAGGTTTCGGTGAGAAAATTGTGGTTAAAAAGTCAATTCTTAACGGATAAAAGCTGAGCTTGTGCGGTCCATAGCTGCCGTCGACTCCCCTGAGACACTCTGCGTCAACACTCGGCCGTGGACACACCCCTCCCACTATCAGGTACTATTAAACTCACTAAAACACTAGCAACACAATAGAAAGATCAATCAATCAATCAATGTTCATTTATATAGTCCTAAATCACTAGTGTCTCAAAGGGCTGCACAAACATAAGGGATTCCCCAGATTTATCCTAGTAAATGTGTTTAAAAACATCGGAATACGTCCCAATCCTGTGGCGTTTTTTTTCTTAACTCGTTTGTTTTTTGTTTTTGTTTTTTTCTAGTCCGTCACTATCAATATCCTCAAACACGAATCTTTCATCCTCGCTCAAATTAATGGGGAGATTGTCGTTTTCTCGGTCGGAATAACTGTTTTTTTTTGGAGACTCCCATTAAAATTGATGTGAATATATGAGGAGCCCCCACACTTCTCCTGTCCAAAGGCAAAACCCAGTAACTCAATTTTGGTCAAAACTGAGCTGATAATAATTTTGGAGTTCCTAGGTGATATGCTTTACATTAGTGTATGCGATATTGTAATTTGTTCCGTAAGTAAGCTGTTACGCGCATGGCAGGACCTAGCAACTACCACATAACCGCGTAGATACAACGGAAAAACCTAGTATCTCAAGGGACCAATCGGAGCTTCTTCGTCAGTCGCCTTATTGTCTTCAATGAGACATTTGCACGAATGGGGGCCGACGGTCAAGCTGATTATGTGATATTATGGCACGAGGGGATATTTGGAAGATTGGCCCAGGATGTTGCAAGCACCTTCGTTAAATGTATTGTTCTTGATTCTTCCCCTTGCATACTCTTTTGGGCAGATAACTGTGGAGGTCAAAATAAAAACTGGACGCTGTACACGGCTCTTGCCCAATGTGCAAACGCAGAATGGGGCCCACCCGAGATTGTGATAAAATATCTGGAGAAAGGGCACACGTTCATGAGAGCAGATTCAATCCATGGCTCAATCGGCAAGAAAATGAAAGCTCAAGAAAACATCTATACGTTTGATGACTTTGTAGATCTTTGTAAGACAGCATCAAGATGGATTGGTTTTCCTTTGTTTTCTCAAAATTAGCTCGAAGTGAGTTACTAGGTTTTGCCTTTGGACGGGAGACTTGTGACGTCATCGTCTGCGACTTTCGGCAAGTATTAAAAGTGGCAAACTTTATCGTGGATGTTCTCTACTAAATCCTTTCAGCAAAAATATGGCAATATCGCGAAATGATCAAGTATGACACAAAGAATGGACCTGCTATCCCCGTTTAAATAAGAACATCTCATTTCAGTAGGTCTTTAAGATTTCTGTTTTCAGCAGCAGAAGGGCAAATGTTTGTTCACACCCAGGCTGGCGATGAGAAGGACTCTGCAGCGTGTGCGTTGTTGGTTCATGTTACCTCTGGCGGGAAGGCAGCCTGCTGCGACCTTGACCTTGGCCCTACAATTATGCTCAGTGCAGCAGAGTCTCCGCTTGCTTCCGACACGTCACCCCCTCCATGCACACATTCCCATCAAATGTTTACAACTCTTCAACACCTGTGACAAAAACAAAATACAAAATTAATGGCATTAAACAAAATACACCTAGATTGTGAAAACCGTTTTGTTGTTTGTTTTTTTACTATAAAACCCTGCGATGGAAGCCCCAAAACATAACAGCTACTTTAATCTCCGTCTGCAATCATAGAGCGGCCATAGAGTTGGTAGAGCGGCCGTGCCAGCAACTTGAGGGTTGCAGGTTCGATCCCCGCTCCCGCCATCCTAATCACTGCCGTTGTGTCCTTGGGCAAGACACTTTACCCACCTGTTCCCAGTGCCACCCACACTGGTTTGAATGTAAAAATTACATATTGGGTTTCACTTTGTAAAGCGCTTTGAGCCACTAGAGAAAAAGTGCTATATAAATATGATTCACTTCACTTCAAAGACAGAGAAAAGCAGCAATGCCAGTAATTTACAGGAATTGGGTGCAAGTAGCGGTCATCACACTTTTAATTAAGTTGAAAGTTAAAGTACCAATGATTGTCACACACACACTAGGTGTGACGGAATTTGTCCTCTGCATTTGACCCATTCCCTTGATCACCACCGGGAAGTGAGGGGAGCAGTGGGCAGCAGCGGTGCCACGCCCGGGAATCATTTATGGTGTTTTAACCCCCAATTACAACCATTGATGCTGAGTGCCAAGTAGGCAGGCAATGGGTCCCATCATTTTATAGTCTTTGGTATGACTCGGCCGGGGTTTGAACTCCCAACCCACCGATCTCAGGGCGGACACTTTAACCACCAGGCTACTGAGTAGGTTGTTTTAATGCATTTTTAGGTGGTGACTTGTCCAGGGTGTACCTTGCCTTATGCCCGAATGCAGCTGGGATAGGCTCCAGCATCCCCCGCGAGCCCAAACGGGACAAGCGGTAGAAAATGGATGGGATGGATGGATGGTTATACAAACAAGCACAATAGCTGCTACTGTACCTACTGAATGTTCTGGGCCTGGGCATTAAGGCGGCCATACCTACAGTTTGTGTATGGAAGGTTTCTGACCTCATACATTTCTACGTACCTCTAGAAAAAGTGTGAATCTCTGGGCAGCTAAAGATTTGATCCAATTCTTATTCTTGCAGTGTCAATTTGTTTTCAGAATCGATTCTCGATTCAACACAATTTTCGATTCAAAGGAGAAATATGCTATTAGAGAAAAATGTAATTTAAAACCTTTGTACGCATGCATGTACAACACTTAAGACCTTCAGTTTATCTGTATGTGGAATTAAATCATGGAATGGATTAAGAAAAGCAATCAAACAATGTACTAATATGATCCACATCAAAAAACACTTCAAACTTAAAGGCCTACTGAAACCCACTACTACCGACCACGCAGTTTATATGTCAATGATGAAATATTAACATTACAACACATGCCAATACGGCATTTTTAGTTTACTAAATTGCAATTTTAAATTTCCAGCAAAGTGTCGTGTTGAAAACGTCGCGGTATGATGACGCGTGCGTCTGACGTCTCGGGTTGTAGCGGACATTTTTTTTCCAGCCGAATCCAAGCTATAAGTAGTCTGCTTTAATCGCATAATTACACAGTATTTTTGACATCGGTGTTGCCGAATCTTTTGCAATTTGTTCAGTTAATAATGGAGAAGTCAAAGTAGAAAGATGGAGGTGAGAAGCTTTTAGCCTTTAGCTACAAAAACTTAGCCGGTGTTTCCTTGTTTAAAATTCCTGAAGATGAAGCTTTACTATGGATCAGAGCGGTCAAGCAAACATGGATCCCGACTAAATGTCAACCGGCAGTTTTCGGTGAGAAAATTGTGGTAATAAGTCGCCTCTTACCGGAGACATCAGCAGAGCTTCCATACTGCTGCAGCTGCCGTGACTTCCCTCAGAGACTCTGGCGTCAACACACCCGTGGCCACACCCCTTCGACTTTCAGGTACTATTTAATCTTACTAAAACACTTGCAACACAATAGGCAGATAAGGGATTTTCCAGAATTATCCTAGTAAATGTGTCTAATAACATCCTAATCGCTCCCACTGCAATTGCTTTTTTTTTTTCTTCTGGTACTTCACTTTAAATTTCCTCATCCAAGAATCTTTCATCTTCGCTCAAATTAATAGGGATATTGTCGCTTTCTTGGTCCGAATAACTCTAGCTGCTGCTGGCTATGATTGTAAACAATGTGAGGATGTGAGGAGCCCTACAACCAGTGACGTCACGCGCACATCGTCTGCTACTTCCGGTACAGGCAAGGCTTTCTTATTAGCGACCAAAAGTTGCGAACTTTAACGTCGATGTTTTCTACTAAATCCTTTCAGCAAAAATATGGCTATATCGCGAAATGATCAATTATGACACATAGAATGGACCTGCTATCCCCGTTTGAATAAGAAAATCTCATTTAAGTAGGCCTTTAAATTTTTACAAAGTACAAAGAAGAAGAACCATGATAAACATTCTGAATGTATTTCATCCATCCAATCTTTCATTCTCAAGATAATCTTACTTGTCTCATCATATGAAATGTAATTTACTTTACCAATTATTATTTTTTTTTATTGTGATTACTTATGGAGTACATTGTGAATAAATTGAGGAACAGGAAGTGAACAAAAGTTTTAGCAACTGTTATGTAAAGGAAAAGGGGTATGATTAAATAAGCTCTGCTTCTTCCCAACTCCTTTTCGAACATGTTGAAAAGAGAAACTGGAAATTGTGATGTATCATTTTGTATGCATGCATGTTCGAATTAAACTCATATTCAAATCAACTCAAACCGATTCTTGCAATGTAATATTTGGTGCAATAATTATAATGACATTTTTTCAAAACAGTTCAGGTGATAAAAGCTTCGCCCTGTTGCATGGATCCATGCTGGCATAAAAAAACACTTTTTAAAAATGGATTCGTACGAAAAAAAAGAAGAACAATTTTGATTTTTTTTTTTTATTGATTTTTTTAAATGATGTGTTGTGATCCGTTGCCCGAATCATGTTTTGTTCTGTTAGTTTGACAACAAAAGCGAAGGAAGCAATCTTGCATGTACAGTTCTAAATAATAGTCAATCTTTGAGCCCTGAGGAGCATGTGAGACAAGCATAGATAGAAACATGCTGATTGGCAGCAGGTGTGGACCAGCTGCAAATCAACAGCAGGTAAGGGGGAAAAAACACAGCGCCCAGTGGAACAAGCAGGAAATGGAAACAAAAAAAAACCCTCTGATGGGAAGTATCGTATTTTTCGGATTAAAAATCGCACCAGCCGGAAATGCATAATAAAGAAGGAAAAAACATATATAAGTCGCACTGGAGTATAAGTCGCATTTTTGGGAGAAATGTATTCGATAAAATCCAACACTAAGAATAGACATTTGAAAGGCAATTTAAAATAAATAAAGTATAGTGAACAACAGGAATAAGTGTACGTTATATGACGCATAAATAACCAACTGAGAAGGTGCCTGGTATGTTAACGTAACATATTATGGTAAGAGTCATTCAAATAACTATAACACATAGAAAACAGGTTGAAATCTTCTTCCTCGATGTCGCTTCTAAACAACTCTGCCAATTCCACATATACGCCGTGAATGAGATCAATAATATTATTTGATATTTTACGGTAATGTGTTAAAAATTTCACACATAAGTCGCTCCAGAGTATAAGTCACACCCCCGGCCAAACTATGAAAAAAATTGTGACTTATAATTCGAAAAATATGGTAAATACAAAACAAAGAAGCACAAACAGAAATTAAGTGACAGATCTTCACATAATAAGTCTGTTATTCGTTTTAATAACATGGTTATTCGGAAGGTCCATCCATCCATCCATCATCTTCCGCTTATCCGAGGTCGGGTCACGGGGGCAGCAGCCTAAGCAGGGAAGCCCAGACTTCCCTCTCCCCAGCCACTTCGTCCAGCTCTTCCCGGGGGATCCCGAGGCGTTCCCAGGCCAGCCGGGAGACATAGTCTTCCCAACGTGTCCTGGGTCTTCCCCGTGGCCTCCTACCGGTTGGACGTGCCCTAAACACCTCCCTAGGGAGGCGTTCGGGTGGCATCCTGACCAGATGCCCAACCCACCTCATCTGGCTCCTCTCAATGTGGAGGAGCAGCGGCTTTACTTTGAGTTCCTCCCGGATGGCAGAGCTTCTCACCCTATCTCTAAGGGAGAGCCCCGCCACCCAGCGGAGGAAACTCATTTCGGCCGCTTGTACCCGTGATCTTATCCTTTCGGTCATGACCCATAGCTCATGACCATAGGTGAGGATGGGAACGTAGATCGACCGGTAAATTGAGAGCTTTGCCTTCCGGCTCAGCTCCTTCTTCACCACAACGGATCGATACAACGTCCGCATTACTGAAGACGCCGCACCGATCCGCCTGTCGATCTCACAATCCATTCTTCCCCCACTCGTGAACAAGACTCCTAGGTACTTGAACTCCTCCACTTGGGGCAGGGTCTCCTCCCCAACCCGGAGATGGCACTCCACCCTTTTACGGGCAAAAACCATGGACTTGGAGGTGCTGATTCTCATTACGGTCGCTTCAAACTCGGCTGCGAACCGATGATAAATAAAGTACTTCTTACCATTAATGCGACTTCTTGAACAGGTGCGGTAGAAAACACATGGATGGATTAAAATGTATGAGAATGTTTTATATTTTGAACGTTATATTTAACACTGTGATTACCAGCGGAATTATTCATTACTTATCACGTTAAGCAATGTCAGCTAAGATTGATCTGCATACTTGCCAACCCTCACGGATTATCCGGGAGACTCCCGAAATTCAGCGCCTCTCCCGAAAACCTCCCGGGACAAATTTTCTCCCAAAAATCTCCTGAAATTCAGGCGGAGCTGGAGGCCACGCCCCCTCCAGCTCCATGCGGACCTGAGGTACGTGTCGACAGCCTGTTTTCACGTCCGCTTTCCCACAATATAAACAGAGTGCCTGCCCAATGACGTTATAACTGTAGAATGTAGTTCTTGATTTCTTATGTGGGTTTATTGTTAGGCAGTCTCATTAACGGCAACAACACACAACAACAGCAGTCACGTTTTTGTCTACCGTGAAGCAGTTCGTCTGCCGTAAACACCAATGTTGTGACACTGTTAAACAGGACCATACTGCCATCTACTGTGCATGCATATGTGACAATAACATCTACGGCTTTTAGAGCAGTGGTTCTCAACCTTTTTTCAGAGATGTACCCCCTGTGAACTTTTTTTTAATTCAAGTACCCCTTAATTAGATCAAAGCATCCATCCATCCATCCATCCATTTTTTACCGCTTATTCCCTTTTGGGGTCGCGGGGGGCGCTGGCGCCTATCTCAGCTACAATCGGGCGGAAGGCGGGGTACACCCTGGACAAGTCGCCACCTCATCACAGGGCCAACACAGATAGACAGACAACATTCACACTCACATTCGCACACTAGGGCCAATTTAGTGTTGCCAATCAACCTATCCCCAGGTGCATGTCTTTGGAAGTGGGAAGAAGCCGGAGTACCCGGAGAGAACCCACGCATTCACGGGGAGAACATGCAAACTCCACACAGAAAGATCCCGAGCCTGGATTTGAACCCAGGACTGCAGGTCCTTCGTATTGTGAGGCAGACGCACTAACCCCTCTGCTACCGTGAAGCCTAGATCAAAGAGTTTTGGTGGAAAAAAAAAAGATAAAGAAGTAAAATACAGCACTATGTCCACATTTTCTGATTTATTAAATTGTATAACAGTGCAAAATACTGCTCATTTGTAGTGGTCTTTCTTGAACAATTTGGAAATAAAGGAATAAAAATAACTAAAAACGTGTTGAAAAATTAACAAGTGATTCAGTTATAAATAAAGATTTCTACACATATTGCGATGAAGGGGCGACTTGTCCGCCCGATTGTAGCTGAGATAGGCACCAGCGCCCCCCGCGACCCCAAAGGGAATAAGCGGTAGAAAATGAATGGATAGCTGTAAATATACTCCTCCACTCTTAACCACGCCCCCAACAACGCCCCTCGCCCAACCCCCGACCACGCCCCCCCCACTTCTCTTAATCGGAGGTCTCAAGTTTGGCAAGTATGTTTATCTAAAAGCCAGATGCATTCATCAAAAGAGCCACATCTGGCTGGCGAGCCATAGGTTCCCTACCCCTGCTCTAGAGCCGCGGGTTGCATGGAATTAAAACACATTTTAGTCTGAGCAATAAAACAGCTTGAAACGACATGTTTTTATTTTTAGATCAACAAGACTCCTCATTCATCATTAATCACCTTTTGTGAGCACAATTGGACATTGAAGTGGTGCTGTTGATGCCACGTGACTTCATCCTACCTTGTGGTAACTCTTGACCTGGGAAGACTCTATTCCGCCGAGTGCCGTTTTCGGAGAGAATGTGCTGTAATGTAGAAAAATAAAACGGATACACGGCAACAAACGCACGCCAGCTGAGTGACTCACTGTGCGTGTCCTCGTCATTAAATGCCCGACAAAGAGCGAGCATAACAAGTGTGTAGTAACCCTGACTCATTCAATTATTTTACTTTGCTCATTATTTCAGCGACACGAGGGGGGGAAACAACGCCTCAAATGTGCCATAACGTTCACAGCGAAACACTTTCGGTGGTTTTGGTGAAGCCCAGTGGCGGACTGGCACGCTCTGTGCTTGCATAAATGTGGGTGCACACAGATGGTGCGATGCACTCTTTCGCTCTTCACTGACATCATGCACTGTGACGTCCTATACACTAAATATGTAAATCTCGCAGGCAGCTCCCACAGCTCTTCTGCAACATGTATATTTGCTAGAGGAAGACTTCGGTATTATGGTGAAGACGTAATAGTGTGCAAGCTTATTTATAGACAAGTTGTACCGTATTAAGTCAAGGCATAGAATCTCCAATGAGGTGTGTTATTGTATGCCTGCTAGCAGGCTTTGTAAGGCCATTACGAAATCTGGTTAAAGAGACAGCCCCACTGCTAATATACAAACCCCGTTTCCATATGAGTTGGGAAATTGTGTTGGATGTAAATATAAACAGAATTTGCAAATCCTTTTCTACCCATATTCAGTTGAATGCACTACAAAGACAACATATTTGATGTTCAAACTCATAAAATGTATTTTTTCTGCAAATAATAACTAACTTAGAATTTCATGGCTGCAACACGTGCCAAAGTATTTGGGAAAGGGCATGTTCACTACTGTGTTACATCACCTTTTCTTTTAACAACACTCAATAAACGTTTGGGAACTGAGGAAACAATTTTTTGAAGCTTTGAAAGTGGAATTCTTTACCATTCTTGCTTGAAGTACAGCTCAAGTTGTTCAACAGTCCGGGGTCTCCGCTGTCTTATTTTACGCTTCATATAGCCCCACGCATTTTTGATGGGAAACATGTCTGGACTGCAGGCGGGCCGGGAAAGTACCCTGACTCTTTTACTACGAAGCCACGCTGTTGTAACACGTGGCTTGGCATTGTTTTGCTGAAACAAGCAGGGGCGTCCATGATAACGTTGGTTGGATGACAACATATGTTGCTCCAAAACCTGTATGGACCATTCAGCATTAATGGTGCCTTCACAGATGTGTAAGTTACCCATGCCTTGGGCACTAATGCACCCCCATACCATCACAGATGATGGCTTTTGAACATTGCACTTATAACAATCCTGATGGTTATTTTCCTCTTTGTTCCGGAGGACACCAAGTCCACAGTTTCCAAATATAATTTGAAATGTGGACTCGTCAGACCACAGAACACTTTTCCACTTTGCATCAGTCCATCTTAGATGAGTTCGGGCCCAGCCAAGCCGGCAGCGTTCCTTGGTGTTGTTGATAAATGGCTTTCGCTTTGCATAGTAGAGTTTTAACTTGCACTTACAGATGTAGCGACCAACTGTAGTTACTGACAGTGGTTTTATGAAGGGTTCCTGAGCCCATGTGTTGATATCCTTTACACACTGATGTCGGTTTTTGATGCTGTACCGCCTGAGGGATCAAAGATCCGTAATATCATTGCTTCATGCAGTGATTTCTCCAGGTTCTCTGAAGCTTTTGATGATTTTACGGACCGTAGATGGTAAAATCCCTAAATTCCTTGCAATAGCTCTTTGAGAAATGTTCTAAAACTGTTCTACAATTTGCTTACAAATCGGTGACCCTCGCCCCATCCCCTGTTTGTGAATGACTTAGCATTTCATGGAAGCTATTTATATACCCAATCATGGCACCCACCTGTTCCCAATTAGCCTGCACACCTGTGGGATGTTCCAAATAAGTGTTTGATAAGGATTCCTCAACTTTTTCAGTTTTATTGCCACCTTTCCCAACTTCTTTGTCACGTGTTGCTGGCATCAAATTCTGATGTAAATGATTATTTGCAACAACATAAAATGTTTATCAGTTTGAACATCAAATATGTTGTCTTTGTAGGCATGGAGACTGTTTCGACAAACATTTGTGAAAGAATGGGCCGCTCTCAGCAGTTCAGTGATTTCCAGCGTGGAACTGTCATAGCTGTGCAGCAAATCCAATCGTGAAATGTCCTCATTCCTAAATATTCCAAAGTCAACTGTCGGCTTTATTATAAAAAAATGGAAGAATTTGAGAACAACAGCAACTCAGCCACCAAGTGGTAGAGCACGTAAACTGACAGAGTGGGGTCAGTGGATGCTGAAGTGCATAGTGCAAAGAGGTCGCCGACTTTCTGCACAGTCAGTTGCTACAGAGCTCCAAACTTCATGTGACCTTCCAATTAGCCCACGTACAGCACGCAGATCCGTGGCCCAGATCACATTTTGTTTAGTCATGTTCTGTGGAGCCTATTTTAGCCGCATTCGGGCGGAAGGCGGGGTACACCCTGGACAGGTCGCCACCTCATCACAGGGCCAACACAGATAGACGGACAATATTCACACACTACGGCCAATTTAGTGTTGCCAATCAACCTATCCCCAGGTGCATGTCTTTGGAGGTGGGAGGAAGCCGGAGTACCCGGAGGGAACCCACACAGTCACGGGGAGAACATGCAAACTTCGCACAGAAAGATCTTGAGCCAGGGATTAAACTCAGGACTACACAGGACCTTCGTATGTGAGGCAGATGCACTAACCCCTGTTCCACCGTGCTGCCCAAATAGCAAATCCCATTGTGAAAAACAGAAGCAATTTTTCCAATAGGAAATAATGTAAACGAAATTATTCCATTCCAGACACTCACATATATGAACACAAAACACATTTCATGGAGAATAATTATAGTTTTACATGCTGAAAACAGTGCAACAATCATATAAATGAAGAATGAAATGGATAAATGAACAATTAACATCCATTTTATCTTTATTGAAAACTCTTAATGCCAAAGACCACACTTTGATTTAATTCTTGAATTCAATAGTGTTTCTCACCTTCTTTATCAAAGTGTTGTGACTCAGAAATTTCTTTGGCCTGATGGTGTAATATTTTGTAGTTATACTCGATAGAAAAAAATCACAGACTGAGTTAACCAATTTGTTTGGCAAAGCATTCAGTAGGGTAAAAGGCAAATTTGTCAACAAATGACTTCATTTCGTGTGTGACTTTCTATACAAATAATAAACAATTTTTGAAAAGGTTCACAAGTCATTCATAAACAGAACGCATGCTGGCCCCACTATGGACTGGACTCTCACACTATTAACTAGATCAAGCTTGGGCAATTATTTTGACTCGGGGGCCAAATTTAGAAAAAAAAATGTGTCTGGGGGCTGGTATATTTATTTTTCGGAACACTAATCCAAAACCTCACAATATTCTTATTGGAATGCTAAAAACGTTAAAAAACGGAATGGAATTTTACCTTTTCTACTGAATGACACACTCAGAATGTACATGAAAATAAATAATTTGGGATTTACAATATCAACTATGAAGGATAAAACACTGATTATTGACAACATGTGAACGTCACACCCCCTCTCCATTCACATATTTTACAATCCAGCAAAACTCAACAAAAATGCAACAAACACAGCGAAATATGAACGCGAAAGGTAAAAAACAAAATCTGATATATGATATATCACTAAGCTTTAGAACTCCATCCATCCATCCATTTTCTGCCGCTTATTCCCTTCGGGGTCACGGGGGGCACTGGTGCCTATCTCAGCTACAATCAGGCGGAAGGCGGTGTACACCGTGGACAATTCCCCACATCATCACAGGGCCAACACAGATAGACAGACAACATTCACACTCACATTCACACACTAGGGCCAATTTAGTGTTGCCAATCAACTTATCCCCAGGTGCATGTTTTTGGAGGTGGGAGGAAGCCGGAGTACCCGGAGGGAACCCACACATTCACGGGGAGAACATGCAAACTCCACAGAAACATCCCGAGCCAGGGATTGAACCCAGGACTACTCAGGACCTTCGTATTGTGAGGCAGACGCACTAACCCCTCTGCCACCGTGAAGCCCGCTTTAGAACTTTGTTGTAAAAATCTCCTTCCACGTCTGTCCCTGACACCCACGTTTCAGGCTCTGGAAACACTTTGTGGAAACGCTCCCCACCCACACTGCTTGGTACCTCATCTGAGCTGGTGTGACTTACCTTACCATAGTATCTAATTAAATGACCATACTAACTAATTAAATGACCATAGGTGGGGAGGACCTATGGTTCTCCTATGATCCTCACCTATGGTCATGAGCTTTGGGTCATGACTGAAAGGACAAGATCACGGGTACAAGCGGCCGAAATGAGTTTCCTCCGCCGGATGGCGGGGCTCTCCCTTAGAGATAGGGTGAGAAGCTCTGTCATCCAGGAGGAGCTCAAAGTAAAGCCGCTGCTCCTTCACTTCGAGAGGAGCCAGATGAGGTGGTCCGGGCATCTGGTCAGGATGCCACCCGAACGCCTCCCTAGGGAGGTGTTTAGGGCACGTCCGACTGTTAGGAGGCCACGGGGAAGACCCAGGACACGTTGGGAAGACTATTTCTCCCGACTGGCCTGGGAACACCTCGGGATCCCCCGGGAAGAGCTAGACGAAGTGGCTGGGGAGAGGGAAGTCTGGGCTTCCCTGCTTAGGCTGCTGCCCCCGCGACCCGACCTTGGATAAGCGGAAGAAAATGGATGGATAAATGACCATAGTAACTAATTAGATGACCATAGTAACTTGTATATCATGCAGATTTCAAGCATTGAAGACTTACGGTCATTAGAAAACATGTGTGCACATCATAATGGCAGCTACACTTTACATCTTAAACATCTAGAAAAATGATTTGGGAATGTCCGGCGGGCCAAATTGAAAAGCTGAACGGGCCGCAAATGGCCACCGGGCCATTATTTGCACAGGTCTGAACTAGATCCACTCGACGTCCATTGCACCGGTGCCCACACCTGTGGTCCCCTTCGAAGATGTCGTTGTGGCTTGTGCATCTCTTTGAAACACTCTTGATTTAGGGCTAAATAAATAAGCTTTGATTGATTGTTTGATTGACATGCAGACATAAATGTGATGTACACAAACAAGACTGCTCTATGTTTGCTGTTTCTTGATGTTTTTTTTTTTTTACGTCATCACTGCCTTATTTGACATTTAACTCAGCACCTCTGAGGCCACAGTAAGAAGAGAACATTTCCACCTGGCAGAATGTTAATAAAGGTGACAGTAGGAGGGCAGGAAACTGTCGGTGTCACACCCTGCTGTCTGCAGCACAGCCAACTTTGCTTCAACCATCAAGAGATGCTGCACTTTGAATGTAAGCCTTTATAACAGGGGTAGGGAACCTATGGCTCGCGAGCCAGATGTGGCTGTTTTGATGACTGCATCTGGCTCTCGGATAAATCTGAGCTGACACTGCTCAACACAATATGTATTGAATAATTCCACTTGTAGTCACAGTTGAATTGTGTATTTTTAGTGGTCCACAACCCACATATAGAGACTGACACATTCCTGCCCAGCCACCACGAATCTGGGAAAAAGTGTCAAGGACAAGAATCGGACAACCGAATCAGAGAAACAAACATGTCCTACCAATTAGTAGTCAGTCCTCATCACACCAGCTGCAGCCAACATCCATTGCATGCAAACACAAATGTTCAAACAATGAACGTATTTTGTTATCCACAGTCTGCAGCAGACCTGGGCAAATTAAGGCCCGTGGGCCAATTGCGGCCCATTGAGCTTTTCAATCCGGCCCGCCGGACATTCAATCAATCAATCAATCATTGTTTACTTATATAGCCCAAAATCACTAGTGTCTCAAAGGGCTGCACAAACCACAACACAAACCACTACGACATCCTCGGTAGGCCCACATAAGGGCAAGGAATACTCACACCCAGTGGGACGTCGGTGACAATAATGACCCAGTGGGACGTCGGTGATAATGATGAGTATGAGAACCTTGGAGAGGAGGAAAGCAATGGATGTCGAGCGGGTCTAACATGATACTGTGAAAGTTCAATCCATAATGGATCCACACAGTCGCGAGAGTCCAGTCCAAAGCGGATCCGACACAGCAGCGAGAGTCCCGTTCACAGCGGAGCGAGCAGGAAAACCTCCCAAGAGGAGGCAGATCAGAAGCGCAGAGATGTCCCCAGCCGATACACAGGCAAGCAGTACATGGCCACCGGATCGGACCGGACCCCCTCCACAAGGGAGAGTGGGACATAGGAGAAAAAAGAAAAGAAACGGCTGATCAACTGGTCTAAAAAGGGAGTCTATTTAAAGGCTAGAGTATACAAATGAGTTTTAAGGTGAGACTTAAATGCTTCTACTGAGGTGGCATCTCGAACTGTTACCGGGAGGGCAATGAAAACGCTGTATAGCCCGCAGACTTTTTTTGGGCTTTGGGAATCACTAATAAGCCGGAGTCCTTTGAACGCAGATTTCTTGCCGGGACATATGGTACAATACAATCGGCAAGATAGGATGGAGCTAGACCGTGTAGTATTTTATATGTAAGTAGTAAAACCTTAAAGTCACATCTTAAGTGCACAGGAAGCCAGTGCAGGTGAGCCAGTACAGGCGTAATGTGATCAAACTTTCTTGTTCTTGTCAAAAGTCTAGCAGCCGCATTTTGTACCAACTGTAATCTTTTAATGCTAGACATGGGGAGACCCGAAAATAATATGTTACAGTAGTCGAGGCGAGACGTAACAAACGCATGGATAATGATCTCAGCGTCTTTAGTGGACAGAATGGAGCGAATTTTAGCGATATTACGGAGATGAAAGAAGGCCGTTTTAGTAACGCATTTATTGTGTGCCTCAAAGGAGAGAGTTGGTTCGAAGATAACACCCAGATTCTTTACCGTGTCGCCTTGTTTAATTGTTTGGTTGTCAAATGTTAGAGTTGTATTATTAAATAGAGTTCGGTGTCTAGCAGGACCGATAATCAGCATTTCCGTTTTTTTGGCGTTGAGTTGCAAAAAGTTAAGACACGCCTCCAGCTGACTACAATCCGGCTTGTTGGTCAGCTTTAGGGGCATGTAGAGTTGGGTGTCATCAGCATAACAGTGAAAGCTAACACCGTATTTGCGTATGATGTCACCTAGCGGCAGCATGTAGATGCTGAAGAGTGCAGGGCCAAGGACCGAACCCTGGGGAACTCCACATGTTACCTAAACGGAGTCCGAGGTCATACTGTTATGGGAGACGCACTGCATCCTATCAGTAAGATAAGAGTTAAACCAAGACAGGGCTAAGTCTGACATACCAATTCGTGTTTTGATACGTTCTAATAAAATATTATGATCGACGGTATCGAAAGCAGCGCTAAGATCGAGGAGCAGCAACATAGATGACGCATCAGAATCCATCGTTAGCAATAGATCATTAGTCATTTTTGCGAGGGCTGTCTCCGTCGAGTGATTTGCCCTGAAACCGGATTGAAAGGTTTCACATAGATTGTTAGACGCTAAGTGTTCATTTAACTGCTCCGCAACAATTTTTTCGAGGATTTTTTAAATAAATGGAAGGTGAGACACCGGTCGGTAGTTTATCATTAGGTCAGGATCGAGGTTAGGTCTTTTAAGAAGAGGATGAATAACCGCTTTTTTGAATGCTAGGGGAACAGTGCCCGAGGAAAGTGATAAGTTTATAATATTTAGCACTGATGGACCTAATAATACAAAGAGCTCCTTGATCAGTTTCCCAGGAAGAGGGTCAAGTAAACATGTTGTTTGTTTTATTCCATTTACACGTAACAATTCCTCTAATGTTATTTCCTCAAAACGAGAGAAACTATTTTGGAGGGCAATACCCGCCGTATATACAATCGTGTCAGTGTTAATAGAACCCAGTTGTAGCTGGGACGCATTGTCTTTAATCTCCTTTCAAATGACTTCAATTTTCTTACTAAAGAATTGCATAAAGTCATCAGCTGAGTGGGTGGAGCTACTGGAAGGGGTTCCTTGTTGGGTTAGCGATGCTACCGTACTAACAAAAATTTGGGATCGTTTTTATTACGGTGGATGAGATTTGAGTAATATTTAGCTTTAGCTAAGGTAAGCATGCGTTTATAAGTTATTAAACTATCACTCCATGCTTGATGGTGCACCTCAAGTTTAGTTCCCAATTATTTTTTTTAGATCTTTAAGATGGAAAGTGTATCCGCCATTATGATGTGCAGTGATGTTTTCTAACGACTGTAAGTCTTCAACTATACAAAGTATTTCAATGGTTGGAATCTGCGCTCATGGATGATATACCAGTTACTATGGTCATCTAATTAGTTACTATGGTAATGTAAGTCACAGCAGCTCAGACGAGGCACCAAGCAGTGTGGGTGGGGAGCGTTTCCACAGATGCGGAAGGAGATTTTCACAACAAAGTTCTAAAGCTTAGTGATGTATCTGATATATCAGATTGTAGGTGGGTTTATTTTGTACTATTCGCGTTCATATTTCACTGTTTGTTGCATTTTTGTTGTTCACTTGATTGTAAAAATGTGTCGATCGAAAGGGGGTGTGACGTTCATATTTTGTCAATATTCAGTGTTTTATCTTTCATAGAAAAAATAAAAATTCCATTATGTGTTTAAGGCGGTCTGTCATAAAGTTTTAAGCATTGGATCAGAAATTATTGTGTGGTTTTGTATTAGTGTTCATTAAAATAGATATACCGGCCCCCAGACACCTTTTTTTTCTCTAAATGGGGCCCACGAGTCAAAATAATTGCCCAGGCCTGGTCTAGAGTGAACTTTTTGTTGATAAACCGTGTTATATTTGTTAAGAATTGATCAAGGAGGTGACCCCAGGATCCAGAGACAAGAGGCAAGGTTGATTTACGAAAAGTGAAAACATTTAATAATTCCAAAAAGTGTAACAAAAGGTGATGGGGCAGAAGTGCACACCCATCCATCCATCCATTTCTACCGCTTATTCCCTTTTGGGGTCGCGGGGGGCGCTGGCGCCTATCTCAGCTACAATCGGGCGGAAGGCGGAATGTGAGTGTGAATGTTGTCTGTCTATCTGTGTTGGCCCTGCGATGAGGTGGCGACTTGTCCAGGGTGTACCCCGCCTTCCGCCCGATTGTAGCTGAGAAGTGCACACCATTAATACAAAAACAGGTTCCTCAGTGGTCGGCACTGAGCACAGCATAAAGTCCTACACAGAATCCTGGTTGCCTCAGGGAGACTAGGGAACAAACACAAAGAGGTGAGGGATTACAGGAATAAGGAGAGACAACATACCAGGACTGACAAAGTGAAGCAGGCGCATGCACGTGGGAGGTTCAAAAAACAATGACCGGCAAGACCAAGCTATCAGTGATGAGCTTAAATACTCTGAGGTGAAATTGGTTGCAGGTGTGCCTTAGTGTCCGCTCCTCGCTGGGGACTAATCAGCTGGAGGAAATAGACATCACCAAAAAAAGGAGAAGGCAGGGAAAATGATAAAATACAACAATATTGCTCAGTGTTTCAACTTGTAACATTCTTTGTCCCACTATAAATCCATGTGAAGTATACAAATACAAACTCCATTTCCATATGAGTTGGGAAATTGTGTTAGATGTAAATATAAACGGAATACAATGATTTGCAAATCATTTTCAAACCATATTCTGTTGAATATGCTACAAACACAACATATTTGATGTTAAAATGCTAAGTAATTCCCAAACAAGGATGGGGCAAGGGTCACCAAATTGTAAACAAATTGTCGAAGAGTTTTAGAACAACATTTCTCAACGAGCTATTGCAAGGAATTTAGGGATTTTACCATCTACGGTCCGTACAGTCATCAAAAGTTTCAGAGAATCTGGAGAAATCACTGCACGTAAGCGATGCCAGTATTATGGACCTTTGAACACTCAGGTGGTACTGCATCAAAAACCAACATCAGTGTGTAAAGGATATCACTACTGTACGTGCGCTCAGGAACACTTCACAAAACCACTGTCAGCAACTACAGTTGGTCGCTACATCTGTAAGTGCAAGTTAAAACTCTACTATGCAAAGCGAAAGCCATTTAATAACAACACAAAGGAACGCCCTCGGCTTCGCTGGGCCCGAGCTCATCTAAGATGGACTGATGCAAAGTGGAAAATTGTTCTGTGGTTGATGAGTCCACATTCCATATTATATTTGGAAACTGTGGACGTGGTGTCCTCCGGATCAAGGAGGAAAATAACTATCCGGATTGTTATAGGTGCAAAGTTCAAAAGCCAGCATCTGTGATGGTAAGAGGGTGTATTAGTGGCCAAGACATGGGTAACTTACACATCTGTGAAGGCACTATTAATGCTGACTTTTCCATACAGGTTTTGGGGCAACATAAGTTGTCATCCAAGCAACGTTATCATGGACGCCCCTCCTTATTTCAGCAAAACAATGCCAAGCCAAGTGTTACAGCAGCGTGGCTTCGTGGTAAAAGAGTGCGGTTACTTTCCTGGCCCGCATGCAGTCCAGACATGTCTCCCATCGAAAATTTCTGGCGCATTATGAAGCGTAAAATACAACACGAATAAAGCTCTAAATAAAACAAGAATGGTAAAAAATTCCACTTTCAAAGCTTCAACAATTAGTTTCCTCAGTTCCCAAAAGTTTATTGAGTGTTGTTAAAAGAAAATGTGATGTAACACACTGGTGAACATGCCCTTTCCCAACTACTTTGGCATATTTTGCAGCCATGAAATTCTAAGTTAATTAGTATTTGCAAAATAAAAATCAAGTTTATGAGTTTGAACATCAAACATCTTGACTTCGTAGTGCATTCAATTGAATATGGGTTGAAACGGATTTGCAAATAATTCGATTCCGTTTATATTTAAATCTAACACAATTTCCCAACTCACATGGAAACGGAGTTTGTATATAGTATCCTCTTAAAAGATCTTTATAGTGAAAAATAAAAAAAAGATGTACAATATAATGTTGTCAGTTGTCAGTGTTGACAAGTCTATATTGTAAGTGACTTTGGGCTTGTTTTTTTCTCAAGTTGTCGTCAAATCTTGTGAGTTACGGGTTGCAGGTTTTTGGGCTTGTTTTGAACATGTGGTTGCTTATTTGGGCTTGCTTTTCTGACACCACAATAAAGCAAAAGACGAGTGTACAGTGGCTAGTTTGTCCATTCTACATACAATTCCTGGTCGTACTGCCACCGGTCGACTTGGCACGCCCCCCAAAAACACTCATTCAAATGACAGATGTGCAATTCAGAATAAATGGCAATAAGTTGGGAACACTTCATAACTATATAATTTCAAATATATCTATCTATATTATAGTTAAAGAAAGAGAGAGCACTCAAGGACCGGATCCGACTTCACCTGAAAAATATTTTGAGTGCATCCTGATGATGGAGTGTTAGGTATCTGCTCACAGGTTTAATTCATCATGCTAATAACAAGAAACGCAAAACAAGCAAGACAAGGCAAGACAAATTATCGAGCTAAAAATAGCCACTTGCGTAGCTGGTCTCAGATCAATAAGTGCCGCTGAACAACAAATGATGGCATCAAAATACACCGAAAAAAATCCACTGCATGACATCATCATTATTTGTTTTTATTGACTGTGTATACTATCAATTTGCAATATATAACATAGCCCAAAGGTATGTGATTTATATGTCAATATGAAAAATACAACTCTTATTTTGATTAGTTAAACAATTAAGGTCACAATCATTATTAGTTTCTGGTATTTTGTTTTATTCCCTGTCTAGTGGTTTTATTGTTGTTGAATTTCCGGTCTGCCTCCTTTCTGCCATCATGTCTGTCTGAGCGCTAGCACCCGCGCCTCTCCCTGATTGGCTATCGGGACACACCTGTTCCTGGTTGCCAATCAGGATGCTGTCATGATGAAATCAATGTGCATAGCATTCCATATGCTTCGTGTGCCCCTCCCTTCTGCACAATTTTTTTGTCAATAGATACATTTTTACCTGCACTTCGCCTGCCATCTCTGCATCCTTGGATCCCCACACCGAAACGTAATATAAATGATCTAAATCAGTGGTTCTCAACCTTTTTTCAGTGATGTACCCCCTGTGAACATTTTTTTAATTCAAGTACCCCCTAATCAGAGTGAAGCATTTTTGGTTGAAAAAAAGAGATAAAGAAGTCGAATACAGCACCATGTCATCAGTTTCTGATTTATTAAATTGTTTAACAGTGCAAAACATTGCTCATTTATCGTGGTCATTCTTGAATTATTTGGAAAAAAAAGTTATAAAACATAACTAAAACTTGTTGAAAAATAAACAAGGGATTCAATGATAAAGATTTATAAACATAGAAGTAATCATCCACTTAAAGTGCCGTCCTTTGGAATTGTAATAGAGATCCATCTGGATTCATGAACTTAATTCTAAACATTTCTTCACAAAAAAAGAAATATCTAACATCAATATTTATGGAACATGTCCACAAAAAATCTAGCTGTCAACACTGAATATTGTTGCATTTCTTTTCACAGTTTATGAACTTCCATTCATATTTTGTTGAAGTATTATTCAATAAATATATTTCTAAAGGATTTTTGAATTGTTGCTATTTTTAGAATATTTAAAAAAAATCTCAAGTACCCCATGGCATACCTTCAAGTACCCCCAGGCGTACGCGTACCCCCATTTGAGAACCACTGATCTAAATGATTCGTCATTCAAAATGTTTACATTATGTTTTTTATACTTTTGATGTTTGGTATGCAAAACATATATCTATATATTTACATATACTGTTCCATTTGGCTACCTCTTTTTAAAACAGTGTGGTGGTTGTTGTTGTTTTTTTTTTTAACCGAACTTGTCACGGCGCAATCCCGCATGAGATCGGCGGCAAGGTCTGCCACCACCTCCGCTAGAAGCGCACCGGGACACACTTCTGCTCGCTGTCCATGCATCGCGGCCACCTGCCTACAAGGCTGCAGACAATCTACTATCAGCGTACCTGGTACAAAAAAACAGACAGCATAAAGACCAGCAGACTCGAAGATCCAGTGCCGGAACATAGTTCACTCCCGTAGTAAGCATCCCGTCTCTGGCTTCCCTTCCACGTACTTGATCATTCTCTGTGCCTTTCATGTTCCTGTGTCCTTTTTGTTTACCGCAGTGCTTCCCCTGTCGCCCGTGATCCAGCTGTGTGCCTCAACTTCCCACCGGATTCCTTATTGCCTACCTCGATCCTCGACCTTTGCTTGGACACAGACCACGTTGCTTCTCTCCAGCCCCCGACCGCTTGTCTGCCCGCGGACTGCCTTTTCGTCTTTGCCCCTTTGGTCTAACAAAGTACTCATCCAACACGCACATACAACAAACTCTGGTAACATTTACATGGTAATTCTACACATCGTTTTGCACCTATCACTTAGAGTAGCATACACATCCCACCTAATCATCAAGATCAATAAACCTATTGAACTGATTCCTGCCGTGGTGTCGTCTCCTTCCCCCGCCATACATAACATACCTGGTTGCTTGTTTCAATCTCGAGATTTGACAAAACTGGACATGGTGTAATTTGTTTTAGTTTAAAATGTATTTCAATGAGTGGCCACAAAGGGTTCAAAGCTCCTATTCCCCACTACATGAATGAATACTAGAATTACTGTATATAAATACTGTGTCATTTCCTTGCAGCTAGAATTGTGTGTATGCTACTGGTGAACCTGTATTTTCCTCCCCCATGCACACATGTATGCCCCCCTGCAGCAAAGCCACAAATCATCATCCAAGCACTGACAACAGTCATTTAGCGTCCAGGCCTTATGCAGCTATTCCCGCTCAAAGCCCCAACACACTTCCCATCCCATGCCAGTATCCATCCCTTACAATTACGTGATGCTGAGTAACAGTAGAATGTTCCAAATTGCCTCTGATGACTACACAACTGCAGCTGTCCTGTCTGTGTCATCCTCGCCATACCTTCGACCTGAGCCCCAACCTAACTCCTAGCAATAGAGCGGAGTCAAGGAAAAAACAGCATACGGTGCAGGTTTATTTCCAGTAAGTAATATCGTGTTGTATGCATTTTACGTGCAATTCTGTTAAAACAACATGAAGCAGATTCTCTTTGACAGTTGTTTCATTTACATATTGCATTAGACTCGCTTGGCTTCATGTGCTTCAACATCCCCTATACCAGGGGTAGGCAACCCAAAACATTGAAAGAGCCATATTGGACCAAAAATACAAAAAAATAATCTGTCTGGAGCTGCAAAAAAATGAAAAGTCGTATATACGCGTTATAATGAAGACAAAACATGATGTAAGTGTCTATATTAGCTCTAATAGCCTACTATCAAAACAACTATGTGTGGCAGGCTGACGTAAATCTTCTTTGGGAATGGAAATGGAAATGATTTATTGTCAATTCTTAACATGCACAAGACACATAAGAACTGAAAAGTACGTTTTCGGCACAGTCCCACTAAAAGCAGACATACGTTACAGGGAGACAAGACGGGACCACCAACGGATCGGCGATTTTTATGGCGCGCCTTAAAATAGGTGGGAAAAAAGTGATATTGGGAAAGGGGGAAGAGTAAAAACATATCAGTCAAAAAATGGCCACCAGGGAGAGGGTCCAGGTTGAGTCCAAGGGAAAAAACCTCACTTGCAATGCACATATAAACACATATTTAATCACGACAACTCGCACAGAGGTGGGGGGAGTTGGAGCCCTGGAAAAGTTTGACTCCAGGTATCGTTGAGAAGAAAGGGAGGTCAAAAGTGTCCATTATTGAGGTGTCGTCTGGGTTTTTTGTTTTTTCAGAGCAGCCTGGTCCTCAAGCCCATTTGAGAGAGTGAAATCGTAGATTAGGATGTTTGTTTTTTGTGAACAGACAAAACAATGGCTTGTCTGTTCTTATTCCATGCCAGCTCTCTCAAATTCAATTCAATCTTCCTTTTCAGCAAACTTTTCCATGATGTGATCCATCTTGCGGTTTAGTTCAGAAATCGCCACAGTCTGTGTTCCCACAGCCCTGCCCAAACCTTCCATTGAGACGAACAGCCTTTGGGCTCCTTGAGTGGCTGCCATCGTCTTACGAATTTTACGATACACCAGAGCAATGCCCAGCCCAATCAGCAGGTGCACCGCGAGAGATATGTTGAAATGTAATATTCATTCTACACATTTTTACAACATTAGAAAACATTAGTAAATCAGAGGCTACTCAGGTGAGATAACTCCTGGAAATTACTGGCTTTTAATGTCAAAAAATATAGATGTGCGTGTCAAGTTGAAGCTGTCTTCTTTTAATAGATTTATTACAACCTTTGGCAAGCTAGGTAATGTTTGCTGTGGTCTGGAACAACATGGCACACAAGCAACTATCTGAAATGCAGCCAATATTACATACAGATAATGTGTCATGAAAAACTAAATTATATGCAAAGAGGATACGATTAAAGGATAATAAATGAGCTCAAATATAGCTACAAATGAGGCATAATGATGCAATATGTACATTCAGCTAGCCTAAATAGCATGTTAGCATTGATTAGCTGGCAGTCATGCACTGATCAAATATGCCTGATTAGCACTCCAACAAGTCAATAACATCAACAAAGCGCACCTTTGCGCATTCACGCACAGTGTAAAACTTTTGGTGGACAAAATGAGACAAAGCCTCCTCCAACCTCCAAGGACAAAGCTGCGAACTATGGGAGACCGGGCTTTCTGCTCCCAGTCTGTGGAACGCTCTCCCTGACCACCTGAGAGCACCTCGGTCTATGGATGCTTTTTAAAAAGGCTTAAAAACACTTATTTTAAAAAAAGCCTTTTTATAGCTATGCATGCTGGTTCTAGCTATTGGGTTGTTTCTAGTTTTATATTTCATTTATTTTTTTATTTATTATTTTATTATTATTATTACTATTTTTTTTATACTGTGGCACTTTGAGGTTGTTTGCTCAACATAAATTGCTTTTTTACAAAAAATATATATTATTATTATTATTAGTCCACACTACGGCGACTTTAGGAACCGCCAAAATTAGTAGGACAAAACGATGTTCACCAAATAGTCTGTTCAGTGAAGCACACACACAAACATATTAAACAGTGGTAGTTCTAACAATTGGGAAGGTGTGTGTCATGTTTGTCCTCTAACAAAAAACTAAACATTTTTCATTTTCAATCCTTTTATAAAAATACTCCAAGGAGCCACTAGCCCTATACAATCCACGTGTAACATCTTAACGGTTGTCACGGCTCTCTGCGACAGTAAGTCTCAAAGGTGGATTTTATATGCAAATTCCCATTGGTTACTGCAATATTCTATTGTGATTTGTAGTCTCAGTCAATTATTTTTGGCCCAGCAGAACAGTTAAACCCGACTCTGGATGGCCTGGACATGAATATTATGTGTATGATTCCCTTTGTTCATTAAACACTTTAATGATTTTAATAAATCCCAACACTTCCAATAACCTCTCGCAATATTAGGATGACTAGCAGTGCAATATAGTATTTAATAGACTTGCATTTCAAATTAACACAGATTTAATTATAGATGTCTTTTACAGCCCAATCAAATATACTATAACTAGATTATATGCTAAATGTTTATTTCACTCCAATTACTCCTACAATTGAGTTATTTCCCACCCTCAAACACAGTCGTATGCAAATAAATCCTTTTTCATACCAGAGGAAGTCAAAATTAGCACTTTTACATGCTTCCACACACATTGCTTTTCATTAAGTACAGCATGAATATTTCAGTCTAGTAATTGACCTAATACAGTTTCTAAGTTTCTATGGTTTTCAGAGAAAAGTTCATGTAACACAGACCTCGGCAAATTAAGGCCCGGGGGCCACATGCGGCCTGTTGAGCTTTTTAATCTGGCCCGCCGGACATTCCCAAATAATTTTTTTAGATCTTTAAGATGGAAAGTGTAACTGCCATTGTGATGTGCAGTGATGTTTTCTAACGACTGTAAGTCTTCAACTATACAAAGTACTTCAATGGTTGGAATCTGCGCTTTTGCATGATGTACTAGTTACTATGGTAATCTATTTAGTTACTATGGTCATCTAAATAGTTACTATGGTAATGTACGTCACAGCAGGTCAAACGAGGCACCAAGCAGTGTGGGTGGGGAGCGTTTCCACTAACGCAGATGGAGATTTTCACAACAAAGTTCTAAAGCTTAGTGATGTATCTGATATATCAGATTGTAGGTAGGCTTATTTTGTACCCTTCGCGTTCATATTTCACTGTTTGTTGCATTTTTGTTGCATTTCACTTGATTGTTAAATGTGTCGATCGAAAGGGGTGTGACATTCATATTTTGTCATTATTCAGTGTTTTATCCTTCATAGAACAACGTAAAATTCCATTATGTTTTTTAAGGCGGTCTGTCATAACGTTTTTAGCATTCAATCAGAAATTATTGTGAGGTTTTGTATTAGTGTTCATAAAAATAGATATAACGGGCCCCCAGACACATTGTTTTCTCCAAATGTGGCCCACGAGTCAAAATAATTGCCCAGACCTGGTGTAAAAGTTCCACAGCCAGGGCAACCATACAAGCGTAAAAACAAGTCAAGCACTCTAACTCAAGAAACTCAATAAATGACCAATGATATTCCATGTCTTTGTTCTAGTTCTGTCTCTGTTCTGGTCTACGTTCTATGTCTTGTGTTCTGCACACTTTAAGATTAAATTTGCTTTTTTTTAAGCAATTTTATTAGTTAGGAAGTACAAAACCCCGAACCAGTGAAGTTGACACGTTGTATAAATTGTAAATAAAAACTGAATACAGTGATTTGCTAATCCTTTTCAATCTTTGTTCGATTGAATAGATTGCAAAGACAAGATACTCAACGTTCAAACTGGAAGACGATATTTTTTTGCAAATAATAGCTCATTTCGAATTTGATGCCTGCAACATGTTTCAAAAAGTGGTACAAAAGACTGAGAAAGTTCAGGAATGTTCATCAAACACTTATTTGGAACATCCCACAGGTGAACAGGCTAATTGGGAACAGGTGGGTGCCATGATTGGGTATAAAAGCAGCTTCCATGAAATGCTCAGTTATTCACAAACAAGAATGGGGGTGAAGGTCACCACTTTGTGAACAAATGTGCGAGCGAATTGTCGAACAGTTTAAGAACAACATTTCTCAACGAGCTTTTGTAAGGAATTTCCGGACTTCACCATCTACCGACCGAAATATCATCAAAAGGTTCAGAGAATCTGGAGAAATCACTGCACGAAAGCGGCTAAACCTGTGACCTACGATCCCTCAGGCGGTACTGCATCAACAGGCGACAGCAGTGTGTAAAGGATATCACCACAAGGGCTAAGGAACACTTCAGAAAACCACTGTCAGTAACAACAGTTGGTCGTTTCATCTGTTAAGTGCAAGTAAAAACTCTACAATGCAAAGCCAAAGCCATTTATCAACAACACCCAGAAACACAGCCGGCTTCGCTGAGTCAGAGCTCATCTAAGATGCTAAATAATGTCTGCAAACTAAAAAAGTACATTATTAGTAGTTGTGTTGTTGTTGATCTACTAAGACCATGTGCACAATCATTAACAAGAGTGAAAGCGGTGCAGACCGCCTTATTTGAATGAGGTTTTTGCAACTGTCACCATGGAGACACTCATTGACCGCACAACTTGTGGTGTTTTGCTATTTGATGGAACATGGAGTCCACATATAATCAAACAATCGATCAAAATGTATTTACATCACCATTAATCACAAGTGTCTCAAAGGGCTTCACAAACTCATCCCCTGATCTAAACCTACATCCGGGCAAGGAAACACTCGAAAGACCGCAGCTGGGGACCACAGATGGAAGGATCCCCCTTCCAGGGTAATAGGTTGGCATTGATGTTGAGTGGGTACTGTTATTGAAGCTTGAGTGTTTGTGGTTCGATTCCGGTTTAGAGACGTCCTCAGCTATGCATGGAAGAGTTAACAAGCACCTCATTCAGACCGGTACCTCTCCAGAAATGATCTACTCCAACTTTTTTTGGGGCAATATAGAAGCATGAACTATCTTTTTAGCACACCACAAATGACGCTGGCTGTAACTGCGGTGGTGCGCTGGAATGATCCAGTCACAAGTAAATGCATATTGCTGGAATTTTATTTTTTATATACAGTAGATAATATACTGATTGTTTTTAGTGTCTGCTGGCTCCACTTCAGCCCTTACGTCATTCATTATCTATAAGATGAAATTGCTAAACAAATAATTAAAAGCTATAATAAATGACCATACTGTAGAAATGTATTTTACGAACCCGTAATTGTAGGAACCTTTTTATTTAGGAATCTCCCAAGTTCGGAGGTCTCAAGGTTGGCAAGTATGCTCTGCCCCCTTCCTTCTGCAATAAGATAAACCAAGATAACGATTTAGTTAAGGAGTTTTTGTGATTTCAAACTGTGACTGCACCACCGAGCTAGTGACAGTGTGTACGTGTACGTGTGTGTTGTTCATTCAAAAGACACAATCCAAACGAGTTTGGTTGATTAGCTTTTTGTGTGCGTCATCAAGTGTGCACGTGTTTAAGTAAATGCAAATCTTTAGGACATTGGTTCTCAAATGGGCTACGCGTACCCCTGGGGGTACTTGAAGGTATGCCAAGGGGTGCGTGAGATTTTTTAAACATATTCTAAAAATGGCAATGTGGAGAGACGGAGCCGACGAGCCGACAGCGGGCTAATATAAACAGTGGTCCTGCCCAAGATGGCGGCCAGGAGGCGGAGCATGCAACAGAGCGGAGAGGCGGGGCATGGCTGGAGCGACACTACAGCCATCAGAGTCAGGTGCGTAAACAACACACCCGCTCTCAATCACTGCATCTTCTGCTGCAGCATAAAAAGGGAGAAGGAGGAGCAATCGTGGGAGAAGTAGGAGAGGAACCACCTGACAACGAAGACCACGAACGCGATGAGAGAGACCCAGAGCGAGATGAGCCCCCGCGGAAGACGCAGCCACCGGCCACCGAGCAGGACGAGCCGGCGCGCTAGAAATTGGCGCGACAGACGGTCAAGAAGACATGCTTATTGAAATAATAAATCAGAGTCAACCCTGCTACGATGCGTCTTGTATCGATTGTCACTACAACCCACACAATGACGGCTGGAGACCTGTCACAAGCAATATTTCAAAAATCCTTTATAAAAATATTTATTGAATAATACTTTAAGAAAATATAGATCTGTTTTGGCCCTGTGATGAGGTGGCGACATGTCCAGGGTGTACGCCGCCTTTCGCCCGATTGTAGCTGAGATAGGCTCCAGCGCCCCCCGCGACCCCGAAGGAAATAAGCAGTAGAAAATGAATGGGATCGATGGATTTAGTGGTGCCGGCTAATATATCGGTGCGCTCTAAAATTTAGAAAATATGGTGAGTGCAAGGAATTTCAGCATCTATCAATCAATCAATCAATGTTTACTTATATAGCCCTAAATCACTAGTGTCTCAAAGGGCTGCACAAACCACAACACAAACCACTACGACATCCTCGGTAGGCCCACATAAGGGCAAGGATGACTGTGAAAGTTCAATCCATAGTGGATCCAACAAAGCCGCGAGAGTTCAGTCCAAAGCGGATCCAACACAGCAGCGAGAGTCCCGTCCACAGCGGAGCCAGCAGGAAACCCACCCAAGCGGAGGTGGATCAGCAGCGTAGGGATGTTCCAACCCGATACACAGGCAAGCGGTCGATCCTGGGTCCCGACTCTGGACGAGGGGTCCATCCTGGGTCCCGACTGTGGACAGCCAGTACGTCATCCATGGCCATCGGACCGGACCCCCTCCACAAGGGAGAGTGGGACATAGAAGAAAAAGAAAAGAAACGGCAGATCAACTGGTCTAAAAAGGGAGTCTATTTAAAGGCTAGAGTATACAAATGAGTTTTAAGGTGAGACTTAAATGCTTCTCCTGAGGTGGCATCTCGAACTGTTACCGGGAGGGCATTCCAGAGTACTGGAGCCCGAATGGAAAACACTCTATAGCCCGCAGACTTTTTTTGGGCTTCGGGAATCACTAATAAGCCAGAGTCCTTTGAACGCAGATTTCTTGCCGGGACATATGGTACAATACAATCGGCAAGATAGGCTGGAGCTAGACCTTGTAGTATTTTATACGTCTATAACCGCTTTTAGTCGGCTGACTGGTTGCCTTTCAACTATAGGCCACGTATTGTCATCTTTAAAACTACTGCATGGGAAGATTGGAGTCTACAATTAACAATTGCAATTAAGGTTGCTCAGTGGCCTTCTGGTCAGAGCGTCCGCCCTGAGATCAATGGGTCGTGAGTTCAAACCCCGGCCGAGTCATACCACAGACTATAAAATGGGACCCATTACCTCCCTGCTTGGCATTCAGCATCAAGGGTTGTTGGAATTGGGGTTTAAATCACCAAAAATGTTCACTGCTCCCCTCACCTCCCAGAAGTGATCAAGGGTGATGGGTGAAATGCAGAGAATAATTTCACCACACCTCGTGTGTGTGACAATCATTGGTACTTAACTTTTTTAAATATTAAATTTTTGTGATAACATTCCAGAATAATATGAATTCCCTATATTTATTTACAATGTAGTTTCACTTTGTTGTGGTGAAGAAGGAGCTGAGCCGGAAGGCAAAGCTCTCAATTTACCGGTCGATATACGTTCCCATCCTCACCTATGGTCATGAGCTTTGGGTCATGACCGAAAGGATAAGATCTCGGGTACAAGCGGCCGAAATGAGTTTCCTCCGCCGGGTGGCGGGGCTCTCTCTTAGAGATAGGGTGAGAAGCTCTGCCATCCGGGAGGAGCTCAACGTAAAGCCACTGCTCCTCCACATTGAGAGGAGCCAGATGAGGTGGTTCGGGCATCTGGTCAGGATGCCACCCGAACGCTTCCCTAGGGAGGTGTTTAGGGTACGTCCAGCTGGTAGGAGGCCACGGGGAAGACCCAGGACACGTTGGGAAGACTATGTCTCCCGGCTGGCCTGGGAACGCCTCAGGATCCCCCGGGAAGAGCTAGACGAAGCGGCTGGAGATAGGGAAGTCTGGGCTTCCCTGCTTAGGTTGCTGCCCCCGCGACCCAACATCGGATAAGCGGAAGATGATGGATGGATGGATGAATAGTTTCACTTTTTTGTTCTATGCTACATTTGTGCCTCTTATGACCTCACAGGCTCTGTAAGGTCATGTTACCTACAAACAAAATTGGTGCTTATCCACTCTTTTTTTTTTTTTGGTCATGATTTTGGACTCCTTTCGTTCCAGTTTGTTTTGGTTGCCATGGTGACTTATTGTTTTCACCTGTCTCTGATTAGCCGCCTGCTCACCTGCTTCCCGAGCACTAATCAGAATCAGGATTTAAGCTTGTCTTCGCCAGTCAGTCTGGATTCCTTGTCATGCAGTGAAGTGTGTGAAGTGAATTATATTTACATAGCACTTTTCTCTAGTGACTCAAAGCGCTTTACATAGTGAAACCCAATATCTAAGTTACATTTAAACCAGTGTGGGTGGCACTGGGAGCAGGTGGGTAAAGTGTCTTGCTCAACGGCAGTGACTAGGTTGGCGGAAGCGGGGATCGAACCTGGAACCCTGAAGTTGCTGGCACGGCCGATCTACCTACCGAGCTATACCGCCCCAGGAGAATGTACTGTCTGATTCATTACACGTTATTACTGTACTGCAGGGGTCACCAACCTTCTTGAAACCAAGAGCTACTTCTTGGGTACTGATTAATGCGAAGGGCTACCAGTTTGATACACACTTAAATAAATTGCCAGAAATAACCAATTTGCTCAATTTACCTCTAATAAATAAATCTATACATTTACAGTAAATAAAAAATTGGTATTTCTGTCTGTCATTCCGTCGTACATTTTTTTCCCTTTTACGGAAGGTTTTTGTAGAGAATAAATGATGAAAAAAACACTTAATTGAACGGTTTAAAAGAGGAGCAAACACGAAAAAAATGAAAATTAAATTTCGAAACATAGTTTATCTTCAAGTTCGACTCTTTAGAATTCAAAAGTCAACGGAAAAAAAAGAAGAGAAAAACTAGCTAATTTGAATCTTTTTGAAAAAATTAAAAAATAATTTATGGAACATCATTACTAATTTTTCCTGATTAAGATTAATTTTAGAATTTTGATGACATGTTTTAAAAGGTTAAAATCCAATTTGCATTTTGTTACAATATATAACAAATTGGACCAAGCTATATTTCTAACAAAGACAAATTCTTATTTCTTCTAGATTTTCCAGAATTTTTTTTTTTTTAAAGAAATTCAAGACTTTGAAAAAAGATTTAAATTTGATTCTACAGATTTTCTAGATTTGCCAGAAATGTTTTTTTTTTATTTTAATCATAATAAGTTTGAAGAAATATTTCACAAATATTCTTTGTCGAAAAAACAGAAGCTAAAATGAAGAATTAAATTAAAATGTATTTATTATTCTTTACAAAAAAAAAAAAAAAAACTTCAGCATTGATTTAAATTGTCAGGAAAGAAGAGGAAGGAATTTAAAAGGTAAATAGGTATACGTGTTTAAAAATCCTAAAATCATTTTTAAGGTTGTATTTTTTCTCTAAAATTGTCTTTCGGAAAGTTATAGGAAGCAAAGTAAAAGAATAAATGAATTTATTTAAACAAGTGAAGACCAAATCTTTAAAATATTTTCTTGGATTTTCAAATTCTATTTGAGTTTTGTCTCTCTTAGAATTATAAAAGTCGAGCAAAGTGAGACCAGTTTGCTAGTAAATAAATAAAATTAAAAAAATAGAAGCAGCTCACTGGTAAGCAGAGGTGGGTAGTAACGCGCTACATTTACTCCGTTACATTTACTTGAGTAACTTTTGGGATAAATTGTACTTCTACGAGTAGTTTTTTTGCAACTTACTTTTACTTTTACTTGAGTATATTTATAGAGAAGAAACGTTACTTTTACTCCGTTCCATTTATCTACATTCAGCTCGCTACTCGCTACTTTTTTTTTATCGATCTATTAATGTTTGTTTTGGTTAATGACAGAGCTTCAAAGTAGAATCTACGCATGCCTGCGTTTCACAAATCACATGCAGTCACAGGTGACGTTGGACCAATCAAACAGAGTCAGGTGGTCACATGACCCGACTTAAACAAGTTAAAAAACTTATTCGTGTGTTACCATTTAGTGGTCAATTGTACGGATTATGTACTGTACTGTGCAATCTACTTATAAAAGTTTCAATCAATCAATCAAAAGTGTAAAGGAAAAAAGACACTTTTTATTTCAACCGTACTTCCCGTCAAAAGCCTAAAGACTGATCGCACAGTTCCTGTCTTCACAATAAAAGTGCCGCTCCATCGCGCCTGCGCTAACACAATAAGAGTCTCCGAAAGCCAGCGCAAACAAGCTGGCAAGCTACGGAGTTTGCCGCCAATGTATCTCTTGTAAAGTGTATAAAAACGAATATGGAAGCTGGACAGATAAGATGCCAAAAACCAACGACTTTCATGTGGTATTAGACAGAAAAGAGGAACTTTTATTCTCCTCCATTTGAAAACGTGAACATCTGATTCCAATCATTGCAAGTCATCAGAATCAGGTAATACACCAACTTATATTCTTGTCTTCATGAAAGATAGGAATCTATATGTTAAACATGCATGTATATTCATTAAAACACCTTCAACATGTGAGCAAAAACGGCAAAATAAATAAATATAGACTATATATATATATATATATATATATATATATATATATATATATATATATATATATATATATATATGATATGTGTGTGTATAAATGATTTGTGTGTGTATGTATATGTATATATGAGGTAGATCACCTCGACTTGGTCATTTACTAAGTAATTGATAAACGTTGAAAAACTTATTGGGGTGTTACCATTTAGTGGTCAATTGTACGGAATATGTACTGTACTGTGCAATCTACTAATACATGTTTTAATCAATCAATCAATCAATCAATCAATCAATCAAATCAATGAATGCCTACTGAGGCTATGGTGCTGTTAAGTTATTGTGGCTAAATGTGCCATTTTTTAAATTTTGTTTTAATGTACTATTATTTAATATATATTATTGTTTTAGTTGCTTAAGAGATATTCCTGGCTCTGAATTTGCTAATTGCTATTTTTATGTTTTTGTGCATTATTTTTTGCCGTAATCAGGTTACTAATCGGTTACTCAGTACTTGAGTAGTTTTTTCACAACATACTTTTTACTTTTACTCAAGTAAATATTTGGCAGAGTACTCCTTACTTTTACTTGAGTAATAAATCTCTAAGGTAACTGTACTCTTACTTGAGTACAATTTCTGACTACTCTACCCACCTCTGCTGGTAAGTGCTGCTATTTGAGCTATTTTTAGAACAGGCCAGCGGGCTACTCATCTGGTCCTTACGGGCTATATGGCGCCCGCGGGCACCGCGTTGGTGACCCCTGCTCTACTGGAACAGTTGAGTATGATGCAATGTTGGCCATTCCTGAGCTCGGAGCCAGCGTTACTGTAGCGATGGAGAAATGTCAAAGCTCTGCAAGGGAGTGCGGAGTTACAGGAAGCATTCAGTATTCCATGAGACCAGATAGTAGGGACAGGTAAATATGTGGACAACAACACATACACTATGACTAATGACACTTGTATGTTTATCTTCAGCCAGCGTGCTTCCTGCTCGTGTGCAGCCCACAAGACCGAGGAAACCGAGCGAGAGTGAGACAGGAGAGCGGGTCCAAGGCTGCAGATTTAATCTGGCTGCCGCGGTCATGTGATTAATCGTGGCCAGGGACCAGGGGTGGTGTAATTTATGGCGGGGGGGATCAACACGTTGGGAGGGTTGCTGCTCCTAAGGGAAATCTCCCTCTCCATCCATTCCGGTCTTCTTTTTCTTCTAACCAACGTGATACCAGAGCTGCGTTCTGAGTAAATGGGCCATTTATTGCTGTGACAATGCTGGAGATGAAAGACACTCCCGGTGCAGCCGTTAATGAAGAAGAGTTTAGGCGTTTAAAGATGCATCGAGACAGACCTTCTGAGTGAAGATCACAGGAAATCAGATCCTGCATTATTTACCCATGCTTTGGAAGGCGGTATTATGTTGAAGACTGAATGTGGAACAAATGGAAAACTGCATTAGGGACAGAGCGGTTAGTACCCCCAACACTGGATTTTATATTTCCAGTTGTGATTTGACAAGCGGTAGGAAATGGATGGATTTAATTATAGTTTAGTCTTTATTTGAAGGGACAATGCACCAAATTATTAAACTCAAAGACAGATATGGTCTGTGCCAGATTATAGCTGAATAACTAATTTCCATCTGCAGTCCCTGGCTACCTAAATTAAAGGCCTACTGAAATGAGATGTTCTTATTTAAACGGGGATAGCAGGTCCATTCTATGTGTCATACTTGATCATTTCGCGATATTGCCATATTTTTGCTGAAAGGATTTAGTAAAGAACATCGACGATAAAGTTCGCAACTTTTGGTCGCTAATAAAAAAGCCTTGCCTTTACCGGAAGTAGCAGACGATGACGTCACCGGTGTGAGGGCTCCTCACATCCTCACATTGTTTATAATTTGAGCCTCCAGCAGCAAGAGCTATTCGGACCGAGAAAGCGACAATTTCCCCATTAATTTGAGCGAGGATGAAAGATTTGTGGATGAGGATATTGATAGTGAAGGACTAGAAAAAATAAATAAATAAAGGATTGCATTGGGAGCGATTAAGATGTTTTTAGACACATTTACTAGGATAATTCTGGGAAATCCCTTATCCTCCCATTCTGTTGCTAGTGTTTTAGTGAGATAAATAGTACCTAAAGTCGGAAGGGTGTGCCCACGGGTGTGTTGACGCCAGTCTCTGAGAGAAGTCACGGCTGTAAGGACTGGTTGGCACAGTGCTGCCGGAAATGTTACTTTGTGGATGCGTAGACATGAACACGGCAAGAGGTAAAAAATATTGAATTTATTCTAAGTAACAAAGGGAGCTAAATAACAAAAACACTGGAGCTAATAAAAGGCAAACCAAAAGCGCTAGTGTGAAAACTAGGAAGTACAAATAGACAAACTAAAATGGCACGTAGGCACAAAAGGAACAAACAAATCATCAGTATGTAAACTGGAAAAACACTAAGGCTTAGCGTGAGAAGCTAGCGAGAATATAAATACTTGCGTGAAAGCAAACGATCAAAAATCCAGACGTACAGTTGCGTGAGAGCAAACTATGAACCCAGAAAGAAATGAACAAAGAGGCTGGCTTAAATAGGAGGGTGATTAGACAAAACAGGTGTGTGTGGACCGGGAGTAGCAGGTGGACAGATGAGTTACCATAGTGACAGGCTAAACAGGAAATAAACAGTCACTTGACGGAGAGTGATACGAGAATGGAAAAATAAATAATATGTGTAAATCCGAGCAGCGGATCGCAACAACGGCAGCTGCATGGACGGCGCAAGCTTCGCTGATCTCCGCTGATCTCCGGTAAGAGGCGACTTTTTACCACAATTTTCTCACCGAAACCTGCCGGTTGACATGTGGTCAGGACCCATGTTCGCTTGACCGCTGTGATCCATAGTAAAGCTTCACCTCCGGGAATTTTAAACAAGGAAACGCTGTGTATTTGTGTGGCTAAAGGCTAAAACTTCCCACCTCCATCTTTCTACTTTGGCTTCTCCATTATTAATTGAACAAATTGCAAAAGATTCAGCAACACAGATGTCCGAAATACTGTGTAATTGCGCGATGAAAAGAGACGACTTTTAGCTGTAAGTGGTGCTGGCTAATATGTCCCCTCCAACCAATAACGTCACAATTTAAAATTGTAATTTAGTAAACTAAACCGGCTGTATTGGCATGTGTTGCAATGTTCAGATTTCATCATTGATATATAAACTATCAGACTGTGTGGTGGGTAGTAGTGGGTTTCAGTAGGTCTTTAAAGGGATACAAAAAACATGCAATAAAATTATGACACTAAAATCATATCATATCACGTAATTAAATTAAGAAAAGTCATAAAATGCCCTTTCATGGACAAATACTTAATATACAATAGAACCACATCTCATTTACATCATCACACAAAGACAATACATGCTCTTGTCATCTGTCATCATTTGTAAAAAAACAACCATGATTTTAACAGACACGCCTCACAATTTACAACAAAAATGCTGTCATGGATAAATATAATGCACATTAAGTTGATCTGTCAGACATAGTGCCCACCTTAGTGACCGTGTGAGCAGCTTTGATTGCTCCAAAGCCACTTTTTGCACAAACGGTGATAAACTTGTTTCATTGCTTTGTGTACTTTATTTTCTTAGTGCTCTCAGAAACACTAGTTTGCCATTAAAGCAGCTTAGTGGATATGACTGGTAAATCACCATTTGTTTATTGAGCCTTGATGCACTAATGAGGGCGATTCTGCCTGGCAACAAGCAACCAGGGAAAGAGTAGGACCGTTTTTCATAAAGCAAGGCCACTAATACTGGCACATTCAACTACATGGCAGAGGCTACTTTCTAGCTGGGCAACAACCTGTATTTGATACACTACTGTCATATAATATCTTGGAATTGCAACTGCATGCAGAGTCTGTTATAATGTTTGCGAATGATACTCATAAATGTAACAAAAAAGCAAGATACAACAATTACACAACACAGTTATCATAATCAGATATTTTTTAATGTACCAATAATTTAAACTGTGTATGAGTATCGATCCCCAGGTACCGTATGTTTATGTTTATGTGTGTTTTCTTTTTTCTTCAACCCGTTTCCTATCTCGATAAGTGTAAATACACATCCAACGACTTTGAAGGACGTGGGTTAGGTGTTTTTGGTTAATGTTGTGTTGCCAATGTCAAGCAGTGCTGAGAGCAGCTCTTTCCCTCTGACCTTCCCCACCAGCTGCTCATCCACATGTGCTATCACAGTGCGGCTGCCTTATTTTCTTTAGTAATTTGCTATTTATTCCTAATTTTCTAGATGTAGGGGATAACGAGGTTGGTTGTCAAACATATTATTCCTTGCCACCAGAGGACACATTGTGGAACAAATTATGGAATGAAAGTTCATGTTTGTTATATTAGTACTTATACTTGCAAACCCTCCTGAATTTTCCAGGAGACTCACGAATTTCAGTGCCTCTCCCCGAAAATCTACCGAATTTCTCCCGATTTCCAGCCGGACCTGAGTGAGGATAGCCTCTCGTCATATGTATATATATATATATATATATATATATATATAAGAAATACTTGAATTTCAGTGAATTCTAGCTATAAATATACTCCCCCCCCTTTCTGACTATCTCTTCAGAATGCGCCATTTTGTGGGCGGTCTTAGCCCTCCTCCAGACCAAGACCCCTTCGACTGCGTCTCCACCCCATCAGTCTTGTCGGTTTTAGCGCTTCCATATCAAGTCTACTGGCATACAAAAGTTAGAACTATGTGCTACTTTTTATTACAAATGGAAACAGTGAAAGATGTATGTGCATGTACGAAACAGTGTGCCCCACAACAAGAGGATAGAGAAAAAGAAGGAACTTATTGATAACAACGTTAGACTACGACTGAATACAAATAGTTGACTCGCGCAAAGTCTCCGGGTAAACCGCTACCATATATGGAGATATCCGCTGACGTAACTAAGGCAAAATACGTCTCTTAAGTCTTGAATTCCAAACGGCTCTTCTGGAGCAATTTGGAAGAAGGCAAGATTGTTTTACAAAAATCTCGGCCATGCTTCCATCATTTAATTCAAATGTTTTTGGAGTTATGTGGGTCTCTAATACCCAAAAACAGGTGCCAATAGGTAGGAAAAGTTTTTTTTTTGCATAATATGTCCCCTTTAAGCTTCAATTTGATATTGTAATGAATTTTGAAATATGTTTTGATGATAAACATTTCACACTAGTGTAGAAAGTGTGAGAACCAAGCTTTTACCCCCCCCCCCCACTTTTCTGGGTTGCAAGGGGAAAACTCAACAGGCTTCCGGGTGTATACAGTGCAGCTCTTTCGACCTTCGCCTGTTTATGAGTCTCAATAAATATTTAAATACTGTGACAGTGAGGAGTCATCTCATCTTACAGTTCAGTGTCACAGCAATAAAGACATGGCGTTCTCTTCACTGTCATTGTAAATTAGTTTCTTCCAAAATACTCTTTTTTTTTTTGTCATACCAGAGCAGATGTAAACATGAACAGTAAGTACCCATATAGTTACCATGCCATGGTTATTCTGCAAGGTCCCCTTCACACTGGACCACTTAATTGTTAACTTGGCATCTCAGTTAGACACGGGATCAATTGTTGAATTGATTGGCTTCTGCATGGAAACTTTCTGGGGACCTTGGAAGGTGAATGCATGAAGGCACCATCATATTGTTAGTGATCCCTATGAGATGCATGGTAAACACAGGATACATGCACATGCTGCTGTACAATGTAGATGTCTGTAAACACTATCACATGGACATGTGTGTCTATATAATATGGCACCCTTGCCACGCTTCACTGGACAGTGTTGACTGTTGGTTTGGGGTTTCCTGCTGTCTGCTGTGTTGTCCATAAGTAATCATCCAGGTCATTGAACTCTCAGCTCTTTTTAGGGGAACAACATCAAGTCACTGGTACAGATTTGTGGATTACACGTGTGTTAAAATCTGAAGTCAAAAAGTGAAAACCTTCACATGAACTCAGTGGAAAACAACATCAAGTTCACACAAGAAGATGCGGGAGACAATGAGTTAAATTTGGACTCTGAAGTCCGAATTGGAGACAACATGTCTTGCATATTTGGAGAAATTGATAATAAAGAGACTTTAAAGGCCGACTGAAACCCACTACTACCCACCACGCAGTCTGAAAGTTTATACATCAATGAAGAAATATTAACATTGCAACACATGCCAATACAGCTTTTTTAGTTTACTAAATTACAATTTTAAATTTCCCGGGAGTTTCGTCCTAGAAACGTCGTGTAATGATGACGTGTACGCGTGACGTCACAGGGTTTTAGGAAGTGTGAGCGCTACGCACACACACAGGTAAAAGTCGTCTGCTTTAACGGCATAATTATACAGTATTTTGGACATCTGTGTTGCTGAATCTTTTGCAATTTGTTCAATTAATATTGGAGAAGTCACAGTAGAAAGATGGAGTGGGGAAGCTTTAGCCTTTAGCCACACAAACACACGGTGTTTCCTTGTTTAAAATTCTCAGAGGTGAAAATTTACCATGGATCACAGCGCGATCAAGCAGACATGGATCCAGACCAAATGTCAACCAGCAGGTTTCGGTGAGAAAATTGTGGTTAAAAAGTCAGTTCTTACCGTAGAAAAGCTGAGCTTGTGCCGTCCATAGCTGCCGTCCACTCCCCTGAGACACTGTGCGTCAACACCCGGCCGTGGACACACCCTTCCGGTTATCAGGTACTATTAAACTCACTAAAACACTAGCAACACAATGAAAAGATAAGGGATTTCCCAGAATTATCCTAGTAAATGTCTTTAAAAGTATCGGAATACGGCTCAATGCTATCGCGTTTTTTTTTTTTTTTTTAGTCCGTCGCTATCAATATCCTCAAACACAAATCTTTCATCTTCGCTCAAATTAATTGGGAAATTGTCGTTTTCTCGGTCAGAATAACTGTTTTTGTTGGAGACTCCCATTAAAATCAGTGTGAATATATGACGAGCCATAAACATGTGACGTCTTCGTCTGCGACTTCCGGTAAAGGCGAGGCTTTTTCAGGAAGTACCAAAAGTGGCGAACTTTATCGTCGATTTTCTCTACTAAATCCTTTCAGCAAAAATATGGCAATATTGTGAAATGATCAAGTATGACACATAGAATGGACCTGCTATTCCCGTTTAAATAAGAAAATCTCATTTCAGTAGGCCTTTAAAGTCTTTAACAGGGGCCTTTGTGTTGGGGTTTACAGAAAACCTACACGTAAGGCCTGATCTACCAAAGCAGCATACTTTTTTTGTATGCGAGTTACTTTTCAATTGATCAAGTCAAGGGGATCTACTTAATTCATATATATAATTAATATTTACTTATTTATTTATGAAAGATGTGTTTTTGTTAACAAGTTAAAGGTGTTTAATGATAATACTAGCATGTTTAACACATAGATTCATTTCTTTCATGAAGACAAAAATATTAGTTGGTGTATTTGTCGCATTTAAAACACATTGTGATGCGCTAAGATGTCACCCCCAGATGCGGCAGGACCAGACAGGCAGGATAGCAGGTAAGAGCTGATTTTAATATACAAAAGGGTAAACGAAAACTTGTACAAAACAGAAATGAAACGGCGTGCCTACGCAAGGAAAGCTAATGCTACTAGTTAGCAAGCATCGAATACAAAGTCCAATAGAAACGATGTGCAGAGTGCACGCGAAGCTAGGACGTAACTTAGCAAGGTTAATACAAAGCAGAATAATAAACCTGACTGTTGCTTACCGCAAACCTTGAGCCAAGAACGAACTGAGGTAGAATGCAGGCTTAAATACTAAAGTAAACAATTGCCAACAGGTGTGCGTCAAAAAGCATAGCAGGTGGAACAAATGAGAAACCATGGAAACGAGATAAAACAGGAAGTGCACTACTCAGAACATGAAGAGTACAAAAATAATTAGAAAACACCAAAAAGGACTCAAAAGCCAGACTAAAGATGTGATCCGGGAACCGGATCACAACGGTATTACCTGATTCTGATGACATGCATTGACTGGTATTAAACAGTAGTGCTAAAAATGCTCACATTTTCAAATGGAGGAGAAACAAATGGTTTTATGTGAGCTTTTTTTTATACAGTGGAATCTCGATTCAAGGACGCCTCTAGGTTTACAAACCTTTACATCGCGCCAAATATGCCTGTTTTCAGACCACGTCTTGGCGTCCAAAGACTTTCATTCATTTTATTCATTTTGCAAGTTGCTAAAAGCTATCGGGGGTTGCCACTTTGATGACATAATTTCCTGTACAGGCGGGCATGGCCATTTTGAAGAGGCAGGGGGGTCCTTACGCCCAACCCATCGGCTTGCGGCCCCTTTAGTTCGAGGAATTTAAAAGGAAAGGGGACTTTGTTCCGCAGCAAGTCTTTAATTGTGAGGAGACTGAAAAAGATGCCCCAACGAAACTTTGTTAAAGCAAAGAAGAACGCACTACTGGGACACAAGCCAATGAAGGATCGCCTGTTACTGCTAGTTTGTGATAAGGCTAGCGGTGAAGCCACTTCTTGTTTATCACTAAGAAACTCCAAGTGTGTTTAACCATACCACAAATATTCCCAGACACAAGAAAATGGTTTTCCTTTTTTTGTTTTGGAACACATTAACAGGACGTTGTGTGTGTGTGCGTGTGTTGAGCCATTACCCCCTTGTTATATTGGTTTGATCTATATATATATATACATATATATATATATATATATATATATATATATATATATATATATATATATATACATACATATATATACACATATATATATAAATATATATATATATATATATATATATATATATATATATATATATATATACACACACATTCACACTCACATTCACAAACTAAGGCCAATTTCGGGTTGCCAATCAACCTATCCCTAGGTGCATGTCTTGGAGGTAGAGTAAGCTAGAGTACCTGGAGGGAACCCACGCAGTGGAGATGCGTGGATAGGCAATTATATCATCCGCAACCACATCACCAACGTTGTCATCCACCCACCGTCCACCCGAACCAACATTTTATCAGAACCGCAACCGCCTGCCGCCCGCTCGCTGAAATACATCAGAGGTCGGCCACCTTTACCACTCACAGAGCTATTTAAACCCGTTTTACAGAGTAATGAAGATAATGGGAGCCGCTAACGTTCTCGCGAATATCCAATGGCGTTCATCCTGATGACAAAAATATGGGCGTGCTGTGAAGCCTTTGCCTTTGAAACCTTCAACAACATGTACAAACCGATTGTTAGTCCGGCAACATGTTGTGTGCAGCTTCCGCAATCACATATAAGATTGAAAGGCATACTGGGTGATACAGAGTACACTGATGGTTGTGATATAAACAATTTTAACACTCTTACTAATATGCGCCACGCTGTGAAGCCACACCAAACAAGAATGACAAACACATTTCGGGAGAACATCCTCACAGTAACACAACATAAACGCAACACATCCTCCCAGTAACGCGTTTATGTTGTGTTACTGGGAGGATGTTCTCCCGAATTGTGTTTGTCAATCTTGTTTGGTGTGGCTTCACAGCGTGGAGCATATTACTAAAAGTGTTAAAATTGTTTATATCACAACCATTAGTGTACTCTGTGTCACCCAGTATGCCTTCCAGTCGCGTGCGTGTGTCTGCGGAAGCCACACACAACATGTTGCTGGACTGACAAGCAGATGGTACATGCTGTAGAAGGCGACAAAGCCAATGGCTTCATAGCACGCCCTAATACTTATTATCTGGGTGACTGCCGGCAGTCATTCAAGAGAATATTAGCGTCTCCTATTGTCTTCTTCGCTTTGTGACACGGGTCTTAAATGGCCCTTTGAATGGTAAAGGATACCGATCCCAGAACCATGTATTTCTAATATTTCCAGATGGTTCAACCGCCACCCGCCTGAATCTAATTAAAATCTATTTTTTCGTCATATCACTCGCCCGACCCGCGGTTTATCCGTGGACTCCGCGGATGAGACCGCAAACCGCGCATCTCTACCACACAGTCACGGGGAGTACATGCAAATTCCACACAGAAAGAACCCGAGCCCTTCGTATTGTACTAACCCCTGTACTACCATGCTGCCCCCTTTCCAACTAATGGTTTAATTAATCAAACAACACAGAAAGTTAAAACATACAACAAACAACTTGCCCACTGAACTATGTGGACATTATGAAAAATGTTTAATTGTACCAAACACAATTAAAAAATACACCAATTTGACCCATTTTGTAGGCCTGATGGGTAATATGCAAAACACTCTCCACACTTGGACAGGTTTGATGCATTTCAGTTGCTTGAGGGACATCGATAGAAAATGGATGGATAGCTAGCTATTTCTCATGGATTAAAACAATCTAAGGAGGTCGTCAGGGAAGTAAACAAAGTATAAATGGTTCACATACTCTTAATATTCACCGTTGTATCGTTTATACTTCAAATTGTAGTGGTCGGCAATTTTATCTGGCGCACAGTGCCCGCATATATTGACAAGAATTTTTAATCAGTGCGCACATATCCAGGTGGCAGGTATTCTTTTTTGATTGCTGATGACCGATGATGGGCAGCCAGGTCCCAGGTGTCTGTGGTCTTTCACAAAACATAAGTTATTTTAGTTACGATATTTTTTTTTACACAAGCATGTTTAAAATGGGCCCTGCGATGAGGTTGCGACTTGTCCGGGGTGTACTCCGCCTTCCGCCCGATTGTAGCTGAGATGGGCACCAACGCCCCCCGCGACCCCAAGGGGAATAAGCGGTAGGAAAAGGATGGATGGATGGAGATTTAAAAAAATTCTGTTGGCAGCTATGTAAAGAGTGGATTTGAATGATGACCAAATCCCATCCATCCATCCATTTTCTACCGCTTATTCCCTTTCGGGGTCGCGGGGGGCGCTGGCGCCTATCTCAGCTACAATCGGGCGGAAGGCAGGGTACACCCTGGACAAGTCGCCACCTCATCGCAGGGCCAACACAGATAGACAGACAACATTCACACTCACATTCACACACAAGGGCCAATTTAGTGTTGCCAATCAACTTATCCCCAGGTGCATGTGACCAAATGTGTTTAAATTTAAATAAAGGTTTATTAATGTTACAATTTTACTTAAAGGCCTACTGAAATGAGATTTTCTTATTCAAACGGGGATAGCAGGTCCATTCTATGTGTCATACTTGATAATTTCTCGATATTGCCATATTTTTGCTGAAAGGATTTAGTAGAGAACATAGATGATAAAGTTCGCAACTTGTGGTTGCTAATAAAAAAGCTTTGCCTTTGCTGGAAGTAGCAGACGATGTGCGCGTGACATCACGGGTTGTAGGGCTCTTCACATCCTCACATTGTTTACAATCATAGCCAGCAGAAGCTATAGCTATTCGGATCGAGAAAGCGACAATTTCCCCATTAATTTGAGCGAGGATGAAAGATTTGTGGATGAAGAAATTTAGAGTGAAGGACTAGAAGAAACAAAACAAAAGACGAGGGCAGTGGGAGCGATTCAGATGTCATTAGATACATTTACTAGGATAATTCTGGAAAATCCCTTATCTGCCTATTGTGTTACTAGTCTTTTAGTGAGATTATAAAGTACCTGAAAAGCGGAAGGGTGTGGCAACGGGTGTGTTGACGGCAGAGTCTCTGAGGGAAGTCACGCAGATGCAGCAAGACGGACGCCCCGCTGATGTCTCCGGTAAGAGCTGACTTATTACCACAATTTTCTCACCGAAAACTGCCGGTTGACATGTGGTCGGGATCCATGTTCGCTTGACCGCTCTGATCCATAGTAAAGCTTCATCTTCGGGAATTTTAAACAAGGAAACACTGAATGTGTTTGTGTGGCTAAAGGCTAAAAGCTTCCCACCTCCATCTTTCTACTTTGACTTCTCCATTATTAATTGAACAAATTGCAAAAGATTCAGCAACACAGATGTCCAGAATACTGTGTAGTTATGCGATTAAAGCAGACTACTTATAGCTTGGATCGGGCTGGAAAATAATGCCCGCTACAACCCGAGACGTCAGATGCAGGCGTCATCATACGAGTCATCATACCGCGACATTTTCAACACGACACTTCGCCGTAAAATTTAAAATTGCAATTTAGTAAACTAAAAAGGCCGTTTTGGCATGTGTTGCAATGTTAAAATTTCACCATTGATGTATAAATTATCAGACTGCGTGGTCGGTATTAGTGGGTTTCAGTAGGCCTTTAATAAAAGGGGAAATTGGACATACTGTATTTGTGTTTGGCATCAGCTGTTGCAAGTTGTCCGACAGACTGTAATAACTCAGTGCTTTGTATTATTTTTCAATGTCAGCGATTGTCTTGCAAGAAGATTCACTCCATACTTGGAGGTGCTAACCGTAGAAAACTACTATAGTAGCTACAGCTGCTCCTGGGACTGACCGATTGTTATATGGGTGCCATCCCTGCAGAACTAGGTACCACCCATGTACAAATACTCTGGATAAGCCACTGACTCTGCTTGAGCTGCTGACTTTCATCCATGAGAAAGAGCTGGCAGAAATCTCCCCCAATGGACTGCACTCAGGATTGGTTTGACCCTTCCAGTGACAGTTGCTGAAACAGAGAAGAGTTTTTACCAAGCTGAAGTGACAGGAGCACAGCTCTGGACTTGCCATCAGCATCAATCATACAGTTGCACAACAGATTTCGTATGTCGATGTAATTGATGATTTTGCGTCAAATAAGGCTATCAATGTCAAGTTTTAGATTGCACTTCACACTTGTTGTCAATGTTAATGCCAGTTAGGGTGCAAAACACAAGTTGATAAATTTGCTGCAGTCAAGGGACTAAATAAAACATGTTAATTATCTGCTGTATCTCTTTGTACAAAACTGCTGTGTTATCATAGCTGGAAGTGTTCAGATGTTATAGGGGTGATAAAAAATAAATACTTTAAAGCAGGAAACTTTTTTATGCTCCACAGAGTAGTTTTTTTGTAGCTTTCGTAAGGGATTTTTCATGTAATTATTAGCTCCTGTGATGATGGATTTGTGGAAAGGTGTTAATATACTGTATTTCAAGTATATTTTTTTCTGTTTTTGTAACCTTTTTGTATTTAAGATTATATAATAAAATTGTGTTGGGCATGACGATAAAGTACATCAAACAGTGGAGGCTCCTTTATGGCGTCTCGGGGCACTCGGGAGGTTTACCCCTTTACTACTGTTACAGTTCGAGATGCTACCTCAGTAGAAGCATTTAAGTCTCACTTTAAAACTCATTTGTATACTTTATCCCATGGGTGTCAAATTCTGGCCAGCGGGCCAAATATTGGCCCGCCGTCTAATTTCATTTGGCCCTTGAGTCAATAATGAATTAACATTAGAGCTGGCCCGCCGGTATTATACAGTGGGGGTGCCGCTGTATCACAGCATTCAACGCTAATTCTCATACTTGCCAACCCTCACGATCTTTCCAGGAGAATCACGAATTTCAGTGCCCCCCTGAAAATCTCCCGGGGCAACCATTCTCCCGAATTTCCACCCGGACAACAATATTGGGGGCGTGCCTTAAAGGTACTGCTTTTAGCATCCTCTACAACCTGTCGTCACGTCCGCTTTTCCTCCATATAAACAGCGTGCCAGCCCAGTCACGTAATATATGCGGCTTCTACACACACACAAGTGAATGCAAGGCGTACATGGTCAACAGCCATACAAGTCACACTGTGTCACAGTTCGTTTAGCAGTGGAACAAACGGACCCAAGGATGCAGATGAATTTGAGAGTAAATAGTCTTTTTCTTGGCTTCACGGTGGCAGAGGGGTTAGTGCGTCTGCCTCACAATACGAAGGTCCTGCAGTCCTGGGTTCAATTCCAGGCTGAGGATCTTTCTGTGTGGAGTTTGCATGTTCTCCCCGTGAATGCGTGGGTTCCCTCCGGGTACTCCGGCTTCCTCCCACTTCCAAAGACATGCACCTGGGGATAGGTTGATTGGCAACACTAAATTGGCCCTAGTGTGTGAATGTGAGTGTGAATGTTGTCTGTCTATCTGTGTTGGCCCTGCGATGAGGTGGCGACTTGTCCAGGGTGTACCCCGCCTTCCGCCCGATTGTAGCTGAGATAGGCGCCAGCGCCCCCCGCGACCCCAAAAGGGAATAAGCGGTAGAAAATGGATGGATGGATAGTCTTTTTCTTCACAAATAAGAAAAGTCAACACAAAAATGCTCAAAAACTATAATGCAACAAAAGGCGACAGTGCGGAAAAAGAGGGACACAAAAAGGCACCGTGATAAAAGAACAAAGTCTAAACTACAAACTAAACTAAAACTAGGGTCGAAATTGCAAGACCTGCAAACTACGATATACAAACCAACTGGATGGCACAGGCAATTGACAAGCAGGTCTGAGGCAAAAATACAAAGCGACTAGGAGGACTCATCAAACACCGTCAAGGAGTGGAATAGCCAAGTACCATCCAGTTGGCCAGGTGCTGATGATATAGTGCAGGAAAAATGAGATCCAGCTGTGCACGTCTTGCAGCTCCGCCCACAGGAAACACAGGAACTCTAAGGAAGACCAAACGTCAGAGACAAGTCTGCTGCACCAACAAGGGAAACTGAGTAAACTAACCACAAGATGGCAGCAGGTGGTGACACACTGAGGGTGGCCGTATAAACAACTTTAACACTGTTACACCACACTGTGAACCCACACCAAACAAGAATGACAAACACATTCCGGGAGAACATCCGCACCGTAACACAACATAAACACAACAGAACAAATACCCAGAACCCTTGCAGCACCAACTCTTCCGGGACGCTACAATATACAACCCCGCTACCAAGAAAACTCGATTTTGCATGTCACTATAAAGTTATATAAGCCTTGCTTGTTCAATATTCAATGCAAAACTTGTTTGGGTCCCTATTAAAAGGTTAATTTGTTCAAATTTGGCCCGCGGCTTTGTTCAGTTTAGTATTTTGGCCCAATCTGTATTTGAGTTTGACACCCCTGCTCTACAACCTGTCGTCACGTCCGCTTTTCCTCCATATAAACAGCGTGCCGGCCCAGTCACGTAATATATGCGGCTTCTACACACACACAAGTGAATGCAAGTCATACTTGGTCAACAGCCATACAAGTCACACTGAGGGTGGGCGTTTAAACAACTTTAACACTGTTACACCACACTGTGAACCCACACCAAACAAGAATGACAAACACATTCCGGGAGAACATCCGCACCGTAACACAACATAAACACAACAGAACAAATACCCAGAAACCCTTGCAGCACTAACTCTTCCGGGACGCTACAATATACAACCCCACTACCAAGACAACTCGATTTTGCATGTCACTATAAAGTTATATAAGCCTTGCTTGTTCAATATTCAATGCAAAACTTGTTTGGGTCCCTATTAAAAGGTTAAGTTGTTCAACTTTGGCCCGCGGCTTTGTTCAGTTTAGAATTTTGGCCCAGTCTGTTTTTGAGTTTGACACCCCTGCTCTACAACCTGTCGTCACGCCCGCTTTTCCTCCATATAAACAGCGTGCCGGCCCAGTCACGTAATATATGCGGCTTCTACACACACACAAGTGAATGCAAGGCAAACTTGTTCAACAGTCATACAAGTCACACTGAGGGTGGCCGTATAAACAACTTTAACACTGTTACACCACACTGTGAACCCACACCAAACAAGAATGACAAACACATTCCGGGAGAACATCCGCACCGTAACACAACATAACAAATACCCAGAAACCCTTGCAGCACTAACTCTTCCGGGACGCTACAATATACAACCCGGCTACCAAGACAACTCGATTTTGCATGTCACTATAAAGTTATATAAGCCTTGCTTGTTGAATATTCAATGCAACACTTGTTTGGGTCCCTATTAAAAGGTTGTTATTCAACTTTGGCCCGCGGCTTTGTTCAGTTTAGAATTTTGGCCCAATCTGTATTTGAGTTTGACACCCCTGCTCTACAACCTGTCGTCACGCCCGCTTTTCCTCCATATAAACAGCGTGGCGGCCCAGTCACGTAATATATGCAGCTTCTACACACACACAATTGAATGCAAGGCATACTTGTTCAACAGCCATACAAGTCACACTGAGGGTGGCGTGTATAAACAACTTTAACACTGTTACACCACACTGTGAACCCACACCAAACAAGAATGACAAACACATTCCGGGAGAACATCCGCACCGTAACACAACATAAACACAACAGAACAAATACCCAGAACCCTTGCAGCACCAACTCTTCCGGGACGCTACAATATACAACCCCGCTACCAAGAAAACTGGATTTTGCATGTCACTATAAAGTTATATAAGCCTTGCTTGTTGAATATTCAATGCAACACTTGTTTGGGTCCCTATTAAAAGGTTAAGTTGTTCAACTTTGGCCCGCGGCTTTGTTCAGTTTAGAATTTTGGCCCAATCTGTATTTGAGATTGACACCCCTGCTCTACAACCTGTCGTCACGTCCGCTTTTCCTCCATATAAACAGCGTGCCGGCCCAGTCACGTAATATATGCGGCTTCTACACACACACAAGTGAATGCAAGTCATACTTGGTCAACAGCCATACAAGTCACACTGAGGGTGGCCGTTTAAACAACTTTAACACTGTTACACCACACTGTGAACCCACACCAAACAAAAATGACAAACACATTCCGGGAGAACATCCGCACCGTAACACAACATAAACACAACAGAACAAATACCCAGAAACCCTTGCAGCACTAACTCTTCCGGGACGCTACAATATACAACCCCGCTACCAAGACAACTCGATTTTGCATGTCACTATAAAGTTATATAAGCCCTGCTTGTTGAATATTCAATGCAAAACTTGTTTGGGTCCCTATTAAAAGGTTAAGTTGTTCAACTTTGGCCCGCGGCTTTGTTCAGTTTAGAATTTTGGCCCAGTCTGTTTTTGAGTTTGACACCCCTGCTCTACAACCTGTCGTCACGCCCGCTTTTCCTCCATATAAACAGCGTGCCGGCCCAGTCACGTAATATATGCGGCTTCTACACACACACAAGTGAATGCAAGGCATACTTGTTCAACAGTCATACAAGTCACACTGAGGGTGGCCGTATAAACAACTTTAACACTGTTACACCACACTGTGAACCCACACCAAACAAGAATGACAAACACATTCCGGGAGAACATCCGCACCGTAACACAACATAACAAATACCCAGAAGCCCTTGCAGCACTAACTCTTCCGGGACGCTACAATATACAACCCGGCTACCAAGACAACTCGATTTTGCATGTCACTATAAAGTTATATAAGCCTTGCTTGTTGAATATTCAATGCAACACTTGTTTGGGTCCCTATTAAAAGGTTGTTATTCAACTTTGGCCCGCGGCTTTGTTCAGTTTAGAATTTTGGCCCAATCTGTATTTGAGTTTGACACCCCTGCTCTACAACCTGTCGTCACGCCCGCTTTTCCTCCATATAAACAGCGTGGCGGCCCAGTCACGTAATATATGCAGCTTCTACACACACACAAGTGAATGCAAGGCATACTTGTTCAACAGCCATACAAGTCACACTGAGGGTGGCGTGTATAAACAACTTTAACACTGTTACACCAACACTGTGAACCCACACCAAACAAGAATGACAAACACATTCCGGGAGAACATCCGCACCGTAACACAACATAAACACAACAGAACAAATACCCAGAACCCCTTGCAGCACTAACTCTTCCGGGATGCTACAATATACAACCCCGCTACCAAGACAACTCGATTTTGTATGTCACTATAAAGTTATATAAGCCTTGCTTGTTCAATATTCAATGCAAACGTGTTTGGGTCCCTATTAAAAGGTTAAGTTGTTCAACTTTGGCCCGCGGCTTTGTTCAGTTCAGAATTTTGGCCCAATCTGTATTTGAGTTTGACACCCCTGCTCTACAACCTGTCGTCACGCCCGCTTTTCCTCCATGTAAACAGAGTGCCGGCCCAGTCACGTAATATATGCGGCTTCTACACACACACAAGTGAATGCAATGCATACTTGGTCAACAGCCATACAAGTCACACTGAGGGTGGCGTGTATAAACAACTTTAACAGTGTTGCACCACACTGTGAACCCACACCAAACAAGAATGACAAACACATTCCGGGAGAACATCCGCACCGTAACACAACATAAACACAACAGAACAAATACCCAGAAACCCTTGCAGCACTAATTCTTCCGGGACGCTACAATATACAACCCCGCTACCAAGAAAACTCGATTTTGCATGTCACTATAAAGTTATATAAGCCTTGCTTGTTGAATATTCAATGCAACACTTGTTTGGGTCCCTATTAAAAGGTTGTTATTCAACTTTGGCCCGCGGCTTTGTTCAGTTTAGAATTTTGGCCCAATCTGTATTTGAGTTTGACACCCCTGCTCTACAACCTGTCGTCACGCCCGCTTTTCCTCCATACAAACAGCGTGGCGGCCCAGTCACGTAATATATGCAGCTTCTACACACACACAAGTGAATGCAAGGCATACTTGTTCAACAGCCATACAAGTCACACTGAGGGTGGCGTGTATAAACAACTTTAACACTGTTACACAACACTGTGAACCCACACCAAACAAGAATGACAAACACATTCCGGCAGAACATCCGCACCGTAACACAACATAAACACAACAGAACAAATACCCAGAACCCCTTGCAGCACTAACTCTTCCGGGATGCTACAATATACAACCCCGCTACCAAGACAACTCGATTTTGTATGTCACTATAAAGTTATATAAGCCTTGCTTGTTCAATATTCAATGCAAACGTGTTTGGGTCCCTATTAAAAGGTTAAGTTGTTCAACTTTGGCCCGCGGCTTTGTTCAGTTCAGAATTTTGGCCCAATCTGTATTTGAGTTTGACACCCCTGCTCTACAACCTGTCGTCACGCCCGCTTTTCCTCCATGTAAACAGCGTGCCGGCCCAGTCACGTAATATATGCGGCTTCTACACACACACAAGTGAATGCAATGCATACTTGGTCAACAGCCATACAAGTCACACTGAGGGTGGCGTGTATAAACAACTTTAACAGTGTTGCACCACACTGTGAACCCACACCAAACAAGAATGACAAACACATTCCGGGAGAACATCCGCACCGTAACACAACATAAACACAACAGAACAAATACCCAGAAACCCTTGCAGCACTAATTCTTCCGGGACGCTACAATATACAACCCCGCTACCAAGAAAACTCGATTTTGCATGTCACTATAAAGTTATATAAGCCTTGCTTGTTCAATATTCAATGCAAAACTTGTTTGGGTCCCTATTAAAAGGTTAAGTTGTTCAACTTTGGCCCGCGGCTTTGTTCAGTTTAAAATTTTGGCCCAATCTGTATTTGAGTTTGACACCCCTGCTCTACAACCTGTCGTCACGCCCTCTTTTCCTCCATATAAACAGCGTGCCGGCCCAGTCACGTAATATATGCGGCTTCTACACACACACAAGTGAATGCAAGGCATACTTGGTCAACAGCCATACAAGTCACACTGAGGGTGGCCGTATAAACAACTTTAACACTGTTACACCACACGATGAACCCACACCAAACAAGAATGACAAACACATTCCGGGAGAACATCCGCACCGTAACACAACATAAACACAACAGAACAAATACACAGGATCCCTTGCAGCACTAACTCTTCCGGGAGGCTACAATATACAACCCCGCTACCAAGAAAACTCGATTTTGCATGTCACTATAAAGTTATATAAGCCTTGCTTGTTCAATATTCAATGCAAAACTTGTTTGGGTCCCTATTAAAAGGTTAAGTTGTTCAACTTTGGCCCGCGGCTTTGTTCAGTTCAGAATTTTGGACCAATCTGTATTTGAGTTTGACACCCCCTGTTCTTCAACCTGTCGTCACGTCCGCTTTTCCTCCATATAAACAGCGTGCCGGCCCAGTCACGTAATATATGCGGCTTCTACACACACACAAGTGAATGCAAGGCATACTTGGTCAACAGCCCTACATGTCACACTGAGGGTGGCCGTATAAACAACTTTAACACTGTTACACCACACTGTGAACCCACACCAAACAAGAATGACAAACACATTGCGGGAGAACATCCGCACCGTAACACAACATAAACACAACAGAACAAATACCCAGAAACCCTTGCAGCACTAACTCTTCCGGGACGCTACAATATACAACCCCGCTACCAAGAAAACTCGATTTTGCATGTCACTATAAAGTTATATAAGCCTTGCTTGTTCAATATTCAATGCAAAACTTGTTTGGGTCCCTATTAAAAGGTTAAGTTGTTCAACTTTGGCCCGCGGCTTTGTTCAGTTTAGAATTTTGGCCCAATCTGTATTTGAGTTTGACACCCCTGCTCTACAACCTGTCGTCACGCCCGCTTTTCCTCCATATAAACAGCGTGCCGGCCCAGTCACGTAATATATGCGGCTTTTACACACACACAAGTGAATGCAATGCATACTTGGTCAACAGCCATACAGGTCACACTGAGGGTGGCCGTATAAACAACTTTAACACTGTTACACCACACTGTGAACCCACACCAGACAAGAATGACAAACACATTCCGGGAGAACATCCGCACCGTAACACAACATAAACACAACAGAACAAATACCCAGAACCCTTGCAGCACTAACTCTTCCGGGACGCTACAATATACAACCCCGCTACCAAGACAACTCGATTTTGCATGTCACTATAAAGTTATATAAGCCTTGCTTGTTCAATATTCAATGCAAAACTTGTTTGGGTCCCTATTAAAAGGTTAAGTTGTTCAACTTTGGCCCGCGGCTTTGTTCAGTTCAGAATTTTGGCCCAATCTGTATTTCAGTTTGACACCCCTGCTCTACAACCTGTCGTCACGCCCGCTTTTCCTCCATATAAACAGCGTGCCGGCCCAGTCACGTAATATATGCGGCTTCTACACACACACAAGTGAATGCAATGCATACTTGGTCAACAGCCATACAGGTCACACTGAGGGTGGCCGTATAAACAACTTTAACACTGTTACAACACACTGTGAACCCACACCAGACAAGAATGACAAACACATTCCGGGAGAACATCCGCACCGTAACACAACATAAACACAACAGAACAAATACCCAGAACCCTTGCAGCACTAACTCTTCCGGGACGCTACAATATACAAACCCGCTACCAAGAAAACTCGATTTTGCATGTCACTCTAAAGTTATATAAGCCTTGCTTGTTCAATATTCAATGCAAAACTTGTTTGGGTCCCTATTAAAAGGTTAAGTTGTTCAACTTTGGCCCGCGGCTTTGTTCAGTTCAGAATTTTGGCCCAATTTGTATTTGAGTTTGACACCCACTGCTCTTCAACCTGTCGTCACGTCCGCTTTTCCTCCATGTAAACAGCGTGCCGGCCCAGTCACGTAATATATGCGGCTTCTACACACACACAAGTGAATGCAATGCATACTTGGTCAACAGCCATACAGGTCACACTGAGGGTGGCCGTATAAACAACTTTAACACTATTACACCACACTGTGAACCCACACACATAACAAGAATGACAAGCACATTTCAGGAGAACATCCGCACCGTAACACAACATAAGCACAACAGAACAAATACCCATAACCCTTGCAGCACTAACTCTTCCAAGAAAACTCGATTTTGCATGTCACTATAAAGTTATATAAGCCTTGCTTGTTCAATATTTAATGCAAAACGTGTTTGGGTCCCTATTAAAAGGTTAAGTTGTTCAACTTTGGCCCGCGGCTTTGTTCAGTTCAGAATTTTGGCCCAATCTGTATTTGAGTTTGACACCCCTGGCCTATAGTAAACAGAGGCAACAAGATAGCAATGAATTCCGCCTTTAAAAGTATATTTTTAAGCATCTCGCTCGCTTATGTCCATCCTGTATGTTCTTCAACCTGACATTAAGATGTTTTCAATATTTTCACCCCCCTCTCTTAAACCATGACGTCCCTCCCTCTCCTCCTACTCCTCCTTCTCCTCCTCTCCCAGCGCACTTCTCTCCCTACCTCACACACGCGTGGATTGCCGCCGACGCCGCATCCTCTCCTCACTCTTCCCGGAGACTCCAACTAAACAAACAAAACACAACTCGAGGTTGGAGACGGCGGGAGAAACAGAGCCACAACAATGAGCCTAAAATTGAATGGATTAGCCAATCTATTCTGAGCTCTAATGAGATTAGCGAGGCGGCGGGCTGACATGCAGGGCGGAGGCGGCGGTGGCGACGACGGCGGCGTGGTACCTTTCCTCCGGTTCCCCGGGGACCTCCCCCCCTGGACATGGCGCTGCTGATGCCGCTGGACGCGCGGCGGGTGTCGGGGGAGCTTCAGGAGCGCATTCGCGCGCACACGCTCACGGCTTCCTCGAAGTAGCGGTCCAAAGGAAGATGAAGTACCAGAAATACATTACGGTGATGCAGATGGCCATGGGAGTGACAGCCTCCAACAAAGACTGCCTGCCCACCAAGCGACAGCTGTGGTGAGTAATGCGTGTTTTTTTTTGTTTTTGTTTGTTTTCTCACAACTGCTCCCGGAAAACACGGGACAAGTTGTTGACGGAAGTCCGTTTGTGCCCGCCTTGCTTGAGCTAGCATCCACACCGACGTGTAGCCGGGGGTGGAGTGAGCGTGTGCAGCGGTGCGTGGCTCTCTTTGCATGTTTGTCAGGATCATGCGTGAGTTTTGCACACGCAGAAATGACCAAGGCAGGAGCAGGTGTCCTCATAGTCAAACCCTCTCAAACTCTATTAAAGCCCACCTGCTGTTTTTTGTATACCTATTTATTAATTTTCCCCTTTATTAGTGATTTTAAAGGTCTACTGAAACCCACTTCTACCCACCACGCAGTCTGATAGTTTATACTTCAATGATGACATATTAACATTGCAACACTTTTTAGTTTACTAAATTACAATTTTAAATTTCCCGGGGAGTTTCGTCTTGAAAACATCGTGTAATGATGACGTGTACACAAGACGTCACGGGTTTTAAGGAAATATGAGCGCTGCACACACACACAGCTAAAAGTCGTCTGCTTTAACGGCATAATTTCACAGTATTTTGGCGATCTGTGTTGCTGAATCATTTGCAATTTGTTCAAATAATATTGGAGAAGTCAAAGTAGAACAATGGCGTTGGGAAGCTTTAGCCTTCCATCCATGTTCTACCGCTTATTCCCTTTCAGGGTCGCGGGGGGCGCTGGCGCCTATCTTAGCTACAATCGGGCGGAAGGCGGGGTACACCCTGGACAAGTCGCCACCTCATCGCAGGGCCAACACAGATAGACAGACAACATTCACACTCACATTCAAACACTAGGGCCAATTTAGTGTTGCCAATCAACCTATCCCCAGGTGCATGTTTTTGGAAGTGGGAGGAAGCCGGAGTACCCGGAGGGAACCCACGCATTCACGAGGAGAACATGCAAACTCCACACAAAAAGATCCCGAGCCTGGATTTGAACCCAGGACTGCAGGAACTTCGTATTGTGAGGCAGACGCACTAACCCCTCTTCCACCTTGAAGCAGCTTTAGCCTTTAGCCACACAAACACACGCTGATTCCTTGTTTAAAATTCCTGGAGATGAAACTTTACTATGGATCACAGCGGACATGGATCCCGACCACTTGTCAACCATCAGGTTTCGGTGAGAAAATTGTGGTTAAAAAGTCGCCGCTTACCGGATATCAGCTGAGCTTGCGCCTCCCGTACAGCTGCCGTCGACTTCCCCGAGACACTGCGCGTCAACGCCCGGCCGTGGACGTACACTTCCGACTATCAGGTACTGTTAAACTCACTAAAACACTAGCAACACAATAGAAAGATAAGGGATTTCCCAGCATTATCCTAGTAAATGTCTCTAAAAACATATGAATCCGTCTCAATGCAACGCAATAGTTTTTTTTTGTAATTGTTTTTTTTTTGTAGTCCGTCGCTATCAATATCCTCAAACACGAATCTTTCATCCTCCCTCAAATTAATTGGGAAATTGTCTTTTTCTCAGTCCGAATAGCACTTTTTGTTGGACGCTCCCATTAAAATCAATGTGAATATATGAGGAGCCATCAACATGTGAAGTCATCTTCTGCGACTTCCGGTAGAGGCAGGGCTTTTCTCCAGTTGCGAACTTTATGGTGGATGTTCTCTACTAAATCCTTTCAGCAAAAATATGGCAATATCGCGAAATGATCAAGTATGACACATAGAATGGACCTGCTATCCCCGTTTGAATAAGAAAATCTCATTCAGTAGGCCTTTAACATTGTTAGCAATAGCTGTTATTCTACAAAGTTTACAAGTGTCTGTGTTAATATCATTAACTTAGAACAGCATTCATTTCGTATAGTTTAAATAACAAAATCTCATTTCAGCAGGCCTTTAACTATAAAACCTAACCCCCCTACACTAAAAGGCCTACTGAAATGAGATTTTCTTTTTTAAACGGGGACAGCAGGTCCATTCTATGTGTCATATTTGATCATTTCGCGATATTGCCATATTTTTGCTGAAAGGATTTAGTAGAGAACCTCCATGTTAAAGTTCGCAACTTTTGGTGCTGACAAAAAAGCCCTCCCTTTACCGGAAGTCGCAGACAATGATGTCACAATTGTGGGGGTCCTCACATATTCACATTGATTTTAACGGGAGCCTCCAACAAAAAGTGCTATTAGGACCGAGAAAACGACAATTTCCCCATTAAATTGAGCGAGGATGAAAGATTTGTGTTTGAGGATATTGATAGCAACGGACTAGAAAAAAAAACAACGCGATTGTATTGGGACGGATTCAGATGTTTTTAGACACATTTACTAGGATAATTCTGGGAAATCCCTTATCTTTCTATTGTGTTGCTAGTGTTTTAGTGAGTTTAATAGTACCTGATAGTCGGAGGTGTGTCCACGGGTGTCTTGAGGCGCAGTGTCTCAGGGGAGTCGACGGCAGCTATGGACGGCACAAGCTCAGCTGATTTCCCGTAAGAAGCAACTTTTTACCTCAATTTTCTCACCGAAACCTGCTAGTTGACATTCCGTCGTGATTCATGTTTGCTTGACCGCGCTCTGATCCATAGTAAAGTTTCACCTCCAGGAATTTTAAACAAGGAATCACCGTGTGTTTGTGTGGCTACAGGCTAAAGCTTCCCAACTCCATCTTTCTACTTGACTTCTCCAATATTAATTGAACAAATTGCAAAAGATTCAGCAACACAGATCTTCAAAATACTATGTAATTATGCCGTTAAAGCAGACGACTTTTAGCTGTGTGTGTGTGCAGCGCTCATATTTCCTAAAAACCCGTGACGTCTTGCGTACACGTCATCATTACACAACGTTTTCAAGGCGAAACTCCCGGGAAATTTAAAATTGCAATTTAGTAAAATAAAAAGGCCGTATTGGCATGTGTTGCAATGTTAATATTTCATCATTGATATATAAACTATCAGACTGCGTGGTGGGTTGTAGTGGGTTTCAATAGGCCTTACACTAAAAGCCTACTGAAATGAGATTTCTTTATTTAAAGGCCTACTAAAACCCACTACTACCGACCACACAGTCTGATAGTTTATACATCAATGATGAAATATTAACATTGCAACACATGCCAATACGGCCGGTTTAGTTTACTAAATTGCAATTTTAAATTTCACGCGGCGTTTCTTGTGGAAAACGTTGCGGAATGATGACCCGATGATGACACGTGTTTGTGACGTTATTGGTTGGAGGGGACATATTAGCGCAGCGCCACTTACGGCTAAAAGTCGTCTCTTTTCATCGCATAATTACACAGTAATTTGGACATTTGTGTTGCTGAATATTTTGCAATTTGTTCAATTAGTAATGGAGACTATAAATAAAAATGCTGTTGGTAGAAAGCGGTGGATTGCAGCTGCCTTTAGCACCGAAACACAGCCTGTGTTTCTTTGTTTGTTGTGAAGCTTTAACACAGAGCGGTCAAGCGAACATGTTTCTCTACGTCAACCAGCATGTTTTTGGATGGGAAAATTGTGATATATATCTTACCGGAGACATCAGTGGATTATGCGTCCTCCTGCAGTAGCTGTCAAAAAGGCAGCTGTGAGCTCGGCTTCTCTCTGAGACCCTGGCGTGTTCACCGCAGCACCGACTTTGAGGTATGTCTTTACAATGTCACTAAAACACTATTAAAACGATAAACAGATAAGGGATCTTCCAGAATTATCCTAGTAAATGAGTGTAATTACATCTGAAACGCTCACACTGCCGCCGCCCGGAGCCGTCGCTTTTTATTTTATTTTATTATTATTTATTTTTTTTCCTAGTCCTTCACTATAAATATCCTCATCCACGAATCTTTCATCCTCGCTCAAATTAATGCGGAAATTGTCGCTTTCTCGGTCCGAATTGCTCTTACTGCTGGTGGCACACATTATAAACAATGTGAGGATGTGAGGAGCCCTCACACTGGTGACGTCACGCGCACAAGGCAAATCTTTTTTATTAGCAACCAAAAGTTGCGAACTTTATCGTCGATGTTCTCTACTAAATCCTTTCAGCAAAAAAATGTCAATATCGCGAAATGATCAAGTATGACACATAGAATGGACCTGCTATCCCCGTTTTAGAAAGAAAATCTCATTTCAGTAGGCCTTTAAACGGGGATAGTAGGTCCATTCTATGTGTCATACTTGATCATTTTGTGATATTGCCATATTTTTGCTGAAAGGATTTAGTAAAAAACATCGAAGATAAAGTTTGCAACTTTTGGTCGCTAATAAGAAAGCCTTGCCTGTACCGGAAGTAGAAGCCGATGTGCGCGTGACGTCACAAGTTGTAGGGCTCCTCACATCCTCACATTGTTTATATACATAGCCAACAGCAGCAGGAGCAATTCGGACCAAGAAAGCGACGATTTCCCCATTAATTTGAGCGAGGATGAAAGATTAGTGGATGAGGAAAGTTAGAGTGAAGCACTAAAAAAAAGGAAAAAAGAAAAAAAAAGAAAAGGCGAGGGCTCCAGGCGGCGGCAGTGGGAGCGATTCAGATGTTATTAGACACATTTACTAGGATAATTCTGGAAAATCCCTTATCTGCTTAATGTGTTAATAGTGTTTTAGTGAGATTATAAAGTCATACCTGAAAGTCGGAGGGCTGCCGTGAACGCCAGTGTCTCTGAGAGAAGCCAAAGGAGGAGCCAAGATCACAGCTGCCTTTTTGACAGTTGCAGGAGGAGGTTGCTTAATCCGCTGAAGTCTCCGGTAAGAGCCGACTTAATATCACAATTGGTTGACATGTGGTAGAGAAACATGTTCGCTTGACCGCTCTGTGTTAAAGCTTCACAACAAACAAAGAAACACCGGCTGTGTTTCGGTTGCTAAAGCCAGCTGCAATCCACCGCTTTCCACCAACAGCATTTTTCTTTATAGTCTCCATTATTAATTTAACAAATTGCAAAAGATTCAGCAACACAGATGTCCAAAATACTGTGTAATCAAGCGATGAAAAGAGACGATTTTTAGCCGTGAGTGGTGCTGGGCTGAAATGTCCGCTCCAACCAATAACGTCACAAGCACGATTCAACATAAGCATCATTCCGCGACGTTTTCAACAGGATACCTCGCGGGAAATTTAAAATTGCAATTTAGTAAACTAAAAAGGCCGTATTGGCATGTGTTGCAATGTTAATATTTCATCATTGATATATAAACTATCAGACTGCGTGGTCGGTAGTAGTGGTTTTCAGTAGGCCTTTAAAGCTGACCATATTGTGAAATCCCAAAAAGAGGACACATATATGCGTGCCAAGGTGGGCAGCACGCCAAGGTCGGGACTAGGTGAAAATTTGCCAATGATACTTGAACTCCATCCATCCATCCATCCATCCTCCTCCGCTTATCCGAGGTCGGGTTGCGGGGGCAGCATCCGAAGCAGGGAAGCCCAGACTTCTCTCTCCCCAGCCACTTTGTCCAGCTCTTCCCGGGGAATCCTGAGGCGTTCCTATGCTAGCCGGGAGACAAAGTCTTCCCAACGTGTCCTGGGTCTTTCTCGAGGCCTCCTACCGGTCATACGTGCCCGAAACACCTCCCTCGGGAGGCGTTCGGGTGGCATCCTGACCAGATGCCCGAACCACCTCATCTGGCTCCTCTCCATGTGACGGAGCAGCGGCTTTACTTTGAGCTCATTCCGGATGACAGAGCTTCTCACCCAATCTCTAAGGGAGAGCACCGCCACCCGGCAGAGGAAACTAATTTCGGGCGCTTGTACCCGTGATCTTATCCTTTCGGTCATAACCCAAAGCTCATGACCATAGGCGAGGATGGGAACGTAGATCGACTGGTAAATTGAGAGCTTTGCCTTCCGGCTCAGCTCTTTGTTCACCACAACGGATCGGTACAACGTCCGCATTACTGAAGACGCCGCACCGATTCACCTGTCGATCTCACGATCCACTCTTTCTTCACTCGTGAACAAGACTCCGAATTACTTGAACTCCTCCACTTGGGGCAGGGTCTCCTCCCCAACACGGAAATGGCACTCCACCCTTTTAGGGCGAGAACCATGGACTCGGACTTGGAGGTGCTGATTCTCATCCCAGTCGCTTCACACTCGGCTGTGAACCGATCCAGTGAGATCTGAATATCTTGAACTTGCTTTATAAATAATATATTTATTTAAATAAAGCATTTTTTTCTCCTCTGTTGACAGCAGTGTTGGTCCCATGGACCCCATCAAGTCATAAAAATGGGGTCCCACAGTAAATTTTTGGGTTCCCAATGTCATGTTCTGTGGTCACATTCTGTTTAGTTATGTTCCGTTGGTTTAATACTCTTTTTAGTTCCTGTTTACGCTCCATTGTTTTGTCACCATGACGACCGACTAGTTCAGCTGTACTCATTTGGACTCACACACCTGATTTGTTTAGGAGTCAGGCACCTGTGTTAATCATGTCACTATTATTCAAGCTTATAGTTGCCAGGCAGTTGGGCTGGCGTCATTTTTGTTGCTCCATGCTCTGTTCACTCTGGTTATGTATCGCTCTGCTCATTACCTTCCAAGTAAGTTTTGTTTATTCATGTCACGTTTAGCAAGTCTTTTGTTTCATACTGTATCCATAGTTTTGCCTTTGTGGTAGTTTTCAGTCAGAACGGGGGCTATGGTGTGGTTTATTTTCCCGGAATGCCATTTTCCCGGAATGCAGAGGAAGGTGACGAGACATGGCGTGAAGGTAAAGACATATTTTAAAAAAAAGTGCAAACTACGGCGCGCACAAGGCGGAAAACAAACTTGGCTAAAAAACCCCCAAAAAACATCAATCCACTATTTGCTCTCTCGCTACCTCCCTCATGGCTGTGTTGCGTGCGCAGACCTTCACAATTTGTTTTTTTTCAGCCCATCTTAACCCTGTACATACATTGGAAATACACGCAACCTTCACACAAAAACGCCGAACATTTGAGGCAATTAAGAAACCCCGTCCGGATACCCCGGACAGTCCCGCAAAAGAGGACATGTCCGGGGAAAAGGGGACGTATGGTCAGTCTACCCTACACCCAGGCACTTATTACTTATTCAATAGCTTCCTGTGTATGTGGAAGTCTTGCTGTCATTGAGTGTGTGTTGATTTTCCACTCCATTTATAATAATAATAATACTTAGATTTATTGTCTTGGACATGAAGACACAGCGTTTTACATACATACATCAGGCTTCAAATCTTAACTTTTTAAGGTCAAGGCAAGTGTTGCCTTAAAGGAGGGCTCATATTTTAGGGCACCAAGGCAAGTTAGAAAGGCCCCAATACAAACATTATTTTCTGTCCATGCAGAATATACATATATATTAGGGCTGGGCAACGATTAAACATTTTAATCGAAGTTAATCGCACTTTTTCTCCGATTAATCGCAATTAACTGCATTGTATACCCAAAGCCCAATAATGAATTCAAAAGTAGTGTGTAGTGCACCTTTATTGGAATATTCTCCCACATGAACAAAAGCGCCAAAACATTTGTTGTCCAAACACAATTTAAATCAGTCCTTGTTAAACAGTAGCAGTTAAATAGCATATTTTATGAAAATCAACTCAAAAAATGTAAATACAAACATTTAATCTTATTTCCACTGCCAGGGTATTTAAGTTAACCTGTTTGTTATGGAAAATAAATATAATCTACATACAAATCTCTGAGCCACAATCATAACATCCGAACAGGCAATTTCTGAGGAAACAGCAGGAACATTTTTTTTTTATCAGGGATCTTATGATTAAAAAACCTATATTATAGGTAGTGGGCTGTTTTAGGGAATTTTTGATCAAATTATCCATAGTAGCAATATTAATAATGTTGTGTTTATTATGCGTAGTGCACTTAAAATAATTACGACCATATCTAGGAATTGATATGATGGGAATTTTCCGATTGTTTGATTGGTGCTTTGATAAACTCAACGCATCATATACATGGTACTATATTGTGATGTTAAGAGCCAGGGAAAAAAAGAACTACCCTACCCAGCATGCAACAGGAGTGACGAGCATGCGCGATAGCCCAGTATAGGTTGTGTGTTGCCATGACGGCATCTTGTATGTTGTTATATGCACGCTCTGAAAGTAAACGTTAAGAACTCAGCCAACACGCCTTGTCTGCATTATTCATAAAAAGACAGACAACACATATACTCCGCTGCTTCACAGGCCGCTGGATGTAGCCGGCAAAGTATTCCCATGCTAGCTAGCCGGTCTAGCAAGCACGCGTCATTCAGTCCAAAACGGCCCGATCTATCCACATTCAGAATTGTCTGGCGGTCGTAAGTGATCCCGGAGTGACCACGCTGTAAGCCAGCCATAAAATTTGCAGAATTGTCCGGTATTTTGCCAAATGTTCCATCTTTACCAAGAGCCCCTCCACGCCGAAGCCCATCCGGGCGCCGCCATCTTTATAAGAAAAGGCGTTAACAAAATAAAAGCATGTAAACAACATACGCAAATGCGCGATAAAATAATTGTCGGCGTTAATAGATTGATGAGTTAACTCGTAATTAACGCATTAATTTGCCCACCCCTAATATATATATATCCATCCATTTTCTTTCTTTATTTTTCTTGTCCCTTTCGGGGTCGCTGGAACCTATATCAGCTGCATCCGGGCAGAAGGCGGCGTACACCATAGACAAGTCGCTACCTCATCCCAGGGCCAACACAGATAGACGGACAACACGTATAACGTACAACGTATATTCCGCTTCACCCCGGTATTGAGCACTGTATGGTAAATGGGTTGTACTTGTATAGCGCTCTTCTTTTTAAGGAGCCCAAAGCACTTTGACAGTATTTCCACATTCACCCATTCACGCACACATTCACACTCTGACATCGCGAGCCGCCATGCAAGGCGCTCACCAGGACCCATCAGGAGCAAGGGTGAAGTGTCTTGCCCAAGGACACAACGGAACTTGACTAGGATGGTAGAAGGTGGGGATTGAACCAGTAACCCTCAGATTGCTGGCACAGCCACTCTCCCAACTTCGCCACGCCGTCCCCATGTATAACATATAAACCACAGAAACCTTGACTATGTATATATATACACACATACATATATCCATCCATCCATTTTCTACCGCTTATTCCCTTTTGGGGTCGCGTCGGGCGCTGGCGCCTATCTCAGCTACAATCGGGCGGAAAGCGGTGTACACCCTGGACAAGTCGCCACCTCATCGCAGGGCACATACATATATATCTAATATATATATATATATATACACATATACATACATATAGAATATGTATATATATATTTATATACATATAAATATATATATATATATATATATATATATATATATATATATATATATATATATACAGACTTACAAGTGTCTCCAATATTGTCCACATCTGTCTCCATCTAAACACAGCAGTGCGCTCTTAAACGCACAGCTGGAAGCAAGGGAAAATGATGTTAAAACAAGCGTTTGGTTCTGTTTACTTCAAGGGGAAATCTCCGGAGCAAAGTAGGTGCTGTTGGCCCGCCATGATTATCAAGTCAAACACCACTAGCGCCTGACTTTGTGTTGCCAAAAATGCATTAATAAATTAAGTTTTTTCAGTAATTAAAACATTTTACGGTATTACTAACCGTCAAGAATTATTGCAAATAATCATTATACCGTTACATCCCTCGTTCATTAACAAGTAAAAAGTCAAAGGCGGTCACGGCATGTTCTTCCCGCAAATGTTGGTACATTTTTTGGGCTTTAGGGCAAATGACGAGGGCGATCACGGCATTTGCCGTGGCTGCCGCGGTAAAATTTGAGTGCTGATAAATACATACTGTACATACATACATACATACATACATGAACAGTGCGCGGGTACATTAGTTAGTTATGAGATCACACATCACACTCCCCCCGTATTGCACAACTCCCATCCATCCATCCATCCATCCATCCATCCATCCATTTCTTACCGCTTGTACCTCTCGGGTTTGCGGGGGGTGCTGGAGCGTATCTCAGCAAAATTCGGGAGGAAGGCAGGGTACACCCGGGACAAGTCGCAGGGCCAACACAGATAGACAAACAACAATCACACTAACATTCACACACTAGGGCCAATTTAGTGTTGCCAATCACCTTCCGTATTGCACTATGCCAATATTGCACTCATTATTGCATCTAGTTAGTACAGTAGTTTTCTGTTGTTAAGTACTTTGATTGCCAGTGGGACAAAGGAACATCTATATACCTGTTGTGTTTGAATCTTGCTGTTCTGTACCGTTCACCATTTGGCATCAACACAATTTCAGTATAAAGTATGTGGAGTGGGTTACGGTTGATTTTAAGACCCTGCTTCCTCACAGTCTTGTCGAATATTTCCTGAAGGGAACAAGGGGGCTGCATGCAGATTATTTTACAAGCCCTCTTTAAAGGTTTTCAAGTTGGGTTTTTGAGTTTGACAGACAGATTTGACGGATAACAGATTCAATGTTTGCCCTATAAAACAACATCTTGATATTGCTTGCCACACCGTGGGCCCTGAGCCTCCTTAGAAAGTGCAGGCACTGGTTAATACGGGAGCAAACATGGCCCAAGTTTACTGGGAGTCAAAACAAATACCCAAGTACTTATAGGAGGACACATGCTCCACTCTCTCCCCATGGATAATGATCGGGCTGTGATGCCCCACAGAATTGGGATCAAAAACCATCTCTTTTATTATTTTTCCGTTTTTAATTTGATCAGTTGTGTGCTTTATCCATCCATCCATTACCCACCGCTTATTCCTTTTTGGGGTTGCGGGGGGCGCTGGCGCCTATCTCAGCTACAATCGGGCGGAAGGCGGCGTACACCCTGGACAAGTCGCCACCTCATCGCAGTTGTGTGCTTTAATGAGACAAAAGCAACTGTCATTGGTTCCCCTGTTAACTATACAATACTTGCATCATATATGATGTTGTATTTAAGCAGACCTGGTCCTGGTCCTGTATCCTAAGACCGTGTTTGTTGCAAGCCATGTTCCTGTCTCAACCCCTCCCTTCTTTCCCTTTCATCTCCATACAGCTGATTCTGTGGAAACAAAAATAGAAAGACCCCCCTTGTCCTCAAATTTGGCATATGCGGTGAAACATGGCCGTGCTCTCATTTTGGAAATGCGATCATTTAACAAAATGTCGCATACAAACAAAACATCTCATCTGGAAGATAATTATTCTCACGTTTGCTTGACTTATTTTGTGTACGCTGTGAGGAAAATAAGTAATTTAAATGTTTGCATATTTAAGTGTTTTACTTTTTGCATATGAAACTACATCACGTACATTATCTCTGTTACACATGAATTATTCTCTATCAGTATGGTGTGTTTGTTTCAGGCATTCTTTACTTTAAAGAACCTCCTAATAAAGTTAAAGTACTACTGATAGTCACACACACACTAGATGTGGTGAATCACCCTCTGCCTTTGACCCATCCCCTTGTTCCACCACCTGGGAGGGGAGGGGAGCAGGGAGCAGCAGCAGTGGCTGCTCTCGGAAATCATTTTGGTGCTTTAACCCCCAATTCCAACCTTTGATGTTGAGTGTCAAGCAGAGAGGTATCGGGTCCCATATTAATAGTCTTTGGTATGACTCGGCCGGGCTTTGAACTCACGACCTACCGATCTCAGAGCGGACACCCTAACCACAAGGCCACTGAGCAGGTTAATTTCATGATCCACTGCCAGGATCCTGTTTGCTTGGTTTTGGACTCCCTCAGTTCCTGTTTTGAGCACCCCGGGGTTTGTGTTTGAGTTGCCATGACTGCAAATGATTTCCACCTGCCTCTGATTAGGGTTCGGGACGCTCATCTGCTCCGCTGCACTAATCAGAGAGCTACTTATTTGCTGCTTTTCGTTTTTTGGTGGTTTTATTATTTGCTTCCACGCAACAGTTACGATGGCTACTAATTTGGTTCCTGAGCTAAGCTTTGCCTTTTGTCTACCCTTTTATATGCTTAGCTTTTCTTGTTAGCTATTCCGTTAGCTTCCGTTAGCTGGTGCTCATTTGTTGTATCCCGCATTAAATCATTTTCTTACCTGTACCTTGCCTGTGGAGTTTTCCGTCTGCATCCTGGGAGAACGATCAACGAAGTAAAGTGCGAACTCGACGTTACACATAAGCCATTGATACAACGTTGATTATACACACGTCCTTTAAAAAAATACGTTGCGAAATTGTAAATTGAGACAATACTGATGTCAAAGGTTGGATCCATCTTGTTAGTTGCGAAAAGACCAAAATTCAATGGTCACATCAACGTCAGAACCAAACATTGATTAAACGTCGTCAAAAAGCATGTCGTTTCAACGTTATGTTTGAGTTGCTCAACGTCAAGACCTAATTCAACAAGTTCTCACAATTGTTTTAATGTCAGGGTTGATTATAAAAAAATATTTGACAAATATTTGTTATTGTTGCCTCGTTGCTTTCGGGCTGCAGCAATCAATTATTTTAATACCGTATTTCTTTGACTATAAGGCGCACTAAAAATCCTTTCATTTTGTCAAAACTCGACAGTGCACTTTATAACCCTATTGTACGGAATAATTTTGGTTGTGCTTACCGACCTCGAAGCTATTTTGTTTGGTACATGGTGAAACGATAAGTATGACCAGTAGATGGCACTCACATGTAAGAGATGTGTAGGCTGCAATACGATGGCAGTCACATAAGAGATACGTGAAGACTGCAATATGACCTACGTAACCAACACAGAAATTTTATGTGTTCCATTGAAAATATAGAACATTACACACTGCGCTAAAAAATCTATCAAAATGTTTTACTACGACTTTGGTAAGATATGAAGCCACACCGCTTGATGGATTGTACTGTGCTTCAACATACGAGTATTATCATGGTGTGTGTATAAGGTCCGCCTTTGTAGTCCGTGCCGAAACCTGAGTCGATAAGCTTCTTCTTTTTCTCTATTTTCTTGTTATGGGACATTCATCCTCCGCTGTTGCCATTTCTAATATAAAGTAGTGTAAAGTTCTCACTTGTATCTGTTAGTAACCTCGCCATGAAAGTGTTAAAATATACCGGTATAGTGATTTTACGTTATTCACCCAAGGAACTTTAGTTATTAGAGAGTTCCAGTCGGACGGTTTTTCACGGGAAATATTTCCGGCGTGGTTAGTGCACGAGTGAGCCATGGTTGAGGAGATGCTGCTCTGTTATTGATTTAAAGGCCTACTGAAATGAGATTTTCTTATTTAAACGGAGATAGCAGGTCTATTCTATGTGTCATACTTGATCATTTCGCGATATTGCCATATTTTTGCTGAAACGATTTAGTAGAGAACATCGACAATAAAGTTCGCAACTTTTGGTAGCTAACAGAAAAACCCTGCCTTTACCGGAAGTCGCAGACGATGACGTCACCCGTTGATGGCTTCTCACATCCTCACATTGTTTTTAATAGGAGCCTCCAACAAAAAGAGCTATTCGGACCGAGAAAACGACAATGTCCCCATTAATTTGAGCGAGGATTAAAGATCCGTGTTTGAGGATATTGATAGCGAACGGACTAGAAAAAAAAGAAGAAAAAAAATCAGGTTAAAAAAAAAACGCTAATGCATTGTGACGGATTCAGATGTTTTTAGACACATTTACTAGGATAATTATGGGAAATCCCTTATCTTTCTATTGTGTTGCTAGTGTTTTAGTGAGTTGAATATTACCTGATAGTCGGAAGGGTGTATCCACGGGTGTGTTGATGCCAGGGTCTGATGGAAGTTTACGGCAGCTGTACGGACGGCACAAGGTCCGCTGATCCCCGGTAAGTGGCGACTTTTTACCACAATTTTCTCACCGAAAACTGCTGGTTGACAAGTGGTCAGGATCCATGTTCACTTGATCGCTCTGATCCATAGTAACATTTCACCTCCGGAAATTTTAAACAAGGAATCACCGTGTGTTTGTGTGGCCTATGGCTAAAGCTTCCCAACTCCATATTTCTACTTTGACTTCTCCAATATTAATTGAACAAATTGCAAAAGATTCAGCAAAACAGATGTCCAAAATACTGTGTAATTATAAAGTTAAAGCAGACGACTTTTAGCTGTGTGTGTGCGCAGCGCTAATATTTCCTAACAGTCCGTGACGTCACGCGTACACGTCAGCATTCTGCGACATTTTCAATAGGACACTTCGCGGGAAATTTAAAATTGCAATTTAGTAAACTAAAAAGGCCGTATTGGCATGTGTTGCAATGTTAATATTTCATCATTGATATATAAACTATAAGACTGCGTGGTCGGTAGTAGTGGGTTTCAGTGGGCCTTTAATTAAAGTCTGAATGTCATTAAAACAGTTAGTTCCATCTTTTTTAAATTTCTCCCACTCCCGTCTTTGCACGCTACACCGCTACAACAAAGATGACGGGGAAAAGACGGTGCCGAAGGTGAGCCACGTAAATAAGATCGCCCACAAAATGTCACATCCTGAAGCGAGTGTCAGAAAGCGGCTTGAAGATGATCTGTAAAACATAATCCATGCAACATTTTGACCAAAGAACCACCATTACATGTTATGTATCCATCCATCCATCCATTTTCTACCGCTTATTCCTTTTTGGGGTCGCGGGGGGCGCTGGCGCCTATCTCAGCTACAGTCGGGCGGAAGGTGGGGTACACCCTGGACAAGTCGCCACCTCATCGCAGGGCTACATGTTATGTAGACCACAAAAAATATTAATTATATGACCCCTTTAATGCGCCCTATAATCTGGTGCGCCTTTTGTATGAAAATAGACCTGACTTGACCCGCTCATTGGCAGTGCGCCTTATAATCCGGTTGTGCAACTCTCGGGCATTTCATGTGTTCCTTATGTGACATCATTGTTCAGTTTCAATGTTAGTTTGCCAGGGTACTTTTGACAAGTATATATATATATATATATATATATGTAGGTGTGGGAAAAAATCACAAGACTACTTCATCTCTACAGATCTGTTTCATGAGGGGTTCCCTCAATCATCAGGAGATTTGCTCCTGATGATTGAGGGAACCCCTCATGAAACAGATCTGTAGAGATGAAGTAGTCTTGTGATTTTTTCCCACACCTACATATTGCGCTCTACCACGGTATCGAGCACTATTCTCCGGATAATCCAATCAAGACATATATATATATATATATATATATATATATATATATAAAAAAGCCTTCATTGTGTTTTAAATTGCATCCATCCATTTCCCACTGCCTGTCCCTTTCGGGGTCGCCTATTCCAGCTGGGGTACGTACACCCTGGACAAGTTGCCCCCTCATCGCAGGGCCAACACAGACAGAGAATATTCACACTCACATTCACACACTAGGGCCAACTTAGTGTTGCCAATCGACCTAACCCCATGTGCATGTCTTGGAGGTGGGAAGATGCCGGATATAAGGTAGACCACCTCGTCTTGGTCAGCTGATAAGTAGCTCGCTCGCCTGCTGAAAAAGTGTGGGCACACCTGAAATGGGGTGGAATAAACTGTTTCGGACCCATTAACTTCCAGCATAACTGCCATTTTTTGACAAACTGTAATCCTGGTATATTACTAGGCTTTTTCCGTGAAAACCAAATGAATCTCATTCTTGACGATTGAAAAACAAGACAATATTGATTTGGTGTAGTTGCACCCCTTAACCAACATGGGGCGCCGGAAAAAACATGAGCATAAATATCTTCAATAAGCGTAAAAAAGGTCAAGTGCCATTAAATTGCTGAAATGCAGCGGAAATGAAAATATATATTGTGGGAGGAGGTGTAGCCAGCACTGCCTTTAGGAGTAAAAGTCACCGCCGCTGTCCGTGGTGCTGAAGACCAGCGCCTAAGGGCAGGGGCGGGGCATGTGCTGACGGCGGGACACAGCTGGCAGGTGATTAGATTTCACAGGTGGTATGTGTTAATCTAATCATCTGTTGTCTTTAAGAGTGAGCGGCCGGGTGCAGGAGTAGGAGGAAGTTTGGACAGTGACTGAAAAGTAACGTTCTGAAATAGAAAACTTTGCATAAAAACATGCGATCATTAAAAACCTTGTTAAACCTGCATGCTGGACTTCTGTGCCGTGTCTGACAGTGGGACTGCGTGGAAGCGACTTTCACATACTATATATCCATCCATCTTCTTCCGCTTATCCGAGATCGGGTCGCGGGGGCAGCAGCCTAAGCAGGGAAGCCCAGACTTTCCTCTCCCCAGCCACTTCGTCCAGCTCTTCCCGGGGGATCCCGAGGCGTTCCCAGGCCAGCCGGGAGACATAGTCCTCCCAACGTGTCCTGGGTCTTCCCTGTGGCCTCCTACCAGTCGGCAGCAGCGGCTTTACTTTGAGCTCCCCCCCAGATGGCAGGGCTTCTCACCCTATCTCTAAGGAAGAGCCCCGCCACCCGTCAGAGGAAACTCATTTCGGCCGCTTGTACCTGGGATATTGTCCTTTTGGTCATAACCCAAAGCTCATGACCATAGGTGAGGATGGAAACGTAGGTCGACCGATAAATTGAGAGCTTTGCCTTCCGGCTCAGCTCTTTGTTCACCACAACAGATCGATACACCGTCCGCATTACTGAAGACGCCTCACACGTCTGTCGATCTCATGATCCACTTTTCCCTCACTCGTGAACAAGACTTCTAGGTACTTGAACTCCTCCACTTGGGGCAGGGTCTCCTCCCCAACCCGGAGATGGCACTCCACCCTTTTCCTGGCGAGAACCATGGACTCGGACTTGGAGGTGCTTATTCTCATCCCAGTCGCTTCACACTCGGCTGCAAACCGATCCAGTGAGAGCTGAAGATACTGGCCAGATGAAGCCGTCAGGACCACATCTTCTGCAAAAAGCAGAGACCTTTTCCTGCAGCCACCAAACCAGATCCCTTCAACGCCTTGACTTTGCCTAGAAATTCTGTCCATAAAAGTTATGAACAAAATTGGTGACAAAGGACAGCCTTGGCGGAGTCCAACCCTCAATGGAAACGTGTCCGACTTACTGCCGGCAATGCGGACCAAGCTCTGACACTGATCACACTGACCGAATTAGATGATAAACCCCCAGGAATGATTATGTTGACACTTTTATTCCTTTGTGTAAATAATTGCAGCTAAAAAACACTAACAGTATCGAATAAAAACACTTTTCACACTGAATTCTATGCTTACAGGGCATCTTGCTTTTTAAGTCTGTTGATGTATATTTCACTCCGGTTATATATTTTTGTGTAGTAACATAAAAACATTTTTTTCTCTGTAATTTATGTTTATTACTCATAAATTGAATATACCGCATTTCCTTGAATTGCCACAGGGCATATAGTATGCGCCTGCCTTGAATTACTGCCGAGTCAAACTCGCTTCCCAAAATAATTAGCGCATGCTTAGTATTACCGGCTGGTCAAACTCGTGACGTCACGAGTGACACTTCCCCTGTCATCATTTTCAAAATGGAGGAGGCTGATTTCAATACCAGTAATTTGAAATCGCATAAAGGGAAGACGATTAAGAGCTATTCAGTAGGATTTAAGGTCCAAGCTCACATCACACTCAAATTTTTACTGCATACCTTTGGTAAGTGCCGGAGTAAGAAGAGGTTTTAAAATAATTAGCGCATGCTTACTTTTACCACATGCCTTTGGTAAGCGCAGGAGTGAGAAGAGGTTTTAAATTAATTAGCGCCCCGGCGGCAATTCAAGGAAATACGGTAGTTGGTTTTAAAAATGAGTTAAAATGAATGAATGATAAAAGAATAGAGAATATGTAGCAATGGATTGAGGGAACGGTGTTGGAAAAATAAATTACTAATTTGCTGATATGAGTCAAATATTATTTTATCACTTTTGTCAGGACCCTATTTTCCGGACACATGTACCTCTTATCTGTGACTGCCATCTACTGGACAAGCTTATCATTACATCATGTACTAAATAAAATTATTTTGAGGTCAGTAAGCACAACCAGAATTAATAAGTAAATAAGACGCACCAGGTTATAAGGTGTACTTTCGATTTTTGAGAAAATTAAAGGATTTTAAGTGCGCCTAATAGTTTGTAAAATACAGTAATCAAATACAATCGGTTTCTAAATATTCCCTGCACAAATGGGAGTGGAAATCCACCACCACAAGCCCAAGGAGCGTGCATTACTCCAAACTTTATCCCTAAGAAAACACAGCTTGGAGACAATTTTCCGTTGCTTGGCGACACTTTGAACACTACTGGTTTACTTATGTCACCATGAAGGCAAAGTGTGGCTGCCATTTGCTGAACACAGCTCTTTTTTATGGCACACTGTAGAAATAAAATAAACAGAAAAAAAAAGCAAAAACACTACTGAGAATGCTGAAATGTTGAAACAAGAATAAAAACGCAAAGATTTGTGTTTAAATATATGTTTTAGCCTATTTCATTTCAAATTACATGATGATATCACGCGACAAATATATTTGAAAAATATTGAGAATAAATATTTGTCGTGATCCGTAGTCCGGGATCATGTTTTGTGTTTTCTGTTTTTGGACTCCCTTAGTTCCTGTTGTTGTGCACTTCCTCAGTTTAGTTCCATGGTTACTTATGATTTTCACCTGTCTCTGTTGTTTGGGACACCCACCTGTTTGTAATCAAGAGCAATATTTAAGCCCACCTTTGTTGACCACTCGTCCTGGCTTCTTTGTTTGCGGAATGCAAATGTTGGTTATTCCTGTTCTCGATTCCTGTGATAAGTGGTTGCCTTAGCTTGCGATCGGCACGCTTTTCTTTTGTTTGTTTCTGTCAATGGTACGGTGTATGATTTATGATTATCAAATCACCTTTCTACCTTCATGTTTTTGTCCAGAGTGGTCCGTTTTGCATCTGGAGGAATGACCCCGCATAGAGATGCGACCCACACGTGACAATATTATGTGTTATGTACTTGAAGACGACACACCATTGCTGTTTTTTTAGAAATTAAAACAGTTGACTATTATTGTCATTTATAAGCATAACTACAAGCGCAACATTATAATTGCTACTGGGTTTTTATAATGTCGCGCTACATCTTGGCAGCTGATACAAAAATTTAAATTCTATGCAAAACGATGTTGAAGTCCAGTTATCTAAAAAAAACTTTGAAACGGTTTTAAATAAAGTACTGGGTTTAAAAGTACAAAGGTTTGTTTATTATTATTATTTTTTTTACCGTGGTACGAATACGTGTCAAGAATCATTGAAATTCATTAGTATTAGTATCAACTACTAAATTCTTGTATTGTGACAGCCCTTGTCTACAAGGGCGGAGCTAGAGGGGAGGCCAGGGTAGCAATGGACCCCCCTGAAATCTGACTGGACCCCCCAGGTGCCACCCCAGATGATTGACATATCGCGGCACCGCACATCTTGTCGGAAGGAGCCAGTTGCATTTTTAATCAGTGAAGCCTATTGACTGCTAAGTCCCTCCTTTAAAGTAGTTGGCGCTATGTACCACAAAGCGTTGCGAGCCACGTTCATTAGGGGAGAAGAAGAAGAATCGCCACTGAAGAAGAGGAAGATTTGAACTGAAGTCGGTTATCGTTGCTGGAGACCGGAGAGCCGGAGATCAACGAAGTTACAAAGAAAAAGAAGGATAACCTTCTCGTCGTAAAGTAAGTTTTACGGTGGTGTCCTAAATTAGGACACCACCGTAAAACTTACTTTTGTTAATAAACTGGAAATTATATATACATAAATCTCATCTCCTGTGTGCTTAGTAAGTACATTTCAACATTTGACACTCCGATTGCAATTGATAAGTCAAGAAAAAAATTCATTGTTATAGTCTGTGGACCCCCTGAAATAGCCTTGGCCACCCCCTGGCCACCCCAAGGATAAAAGTCTAGCTCCGCCACTGCTTGTCTATCACAATAGTAACCCATTTAGGACTACAAAAGAAGCTGAAAAATGTCAAAACAATGCTACACTTGCTAAAACAAAATTACTTGTTTTTAGAGGGGTTTGTTTGGCCCAAAACAAAAGTAGTATACAGTATAATATATGAAAGCACTGGGCCATCGCGGTTTGTAGTTGTTTTTAATTTTTTTTATTAGCCACACACTTTAGAAATTTAATTGAAAAAAAAAAGCTGCACTAAATTGACCCTAGTGAATGAATGTGAGTGTGAATGTTGTCTGTCTATCTGTGTTGGCCCTGTGACTTGTCCAGGGTGTACCCTTTCTTCTGCCCGAATGCAGCTGTCATGTCTGTTGATCATGTTTTTGTTTGGCCATGTGCTATTTGACCTTTGGACTCTTTAAGTTCCCGATTTTTACCACTCCCTTGTCTGGTGTCCTTGGTTACTCATTGTGTTCACCTGTCTCTGATTAGTGCTCACCTGCTTCCCGAGCACCAATCAGAGGCAGAATTTAAGCTCGTCTTTGCCAGTCAGTCGCCCTGGCGTCATTGTGTTCGTTTCATGCTCTGTTCTTGCCATAGTAAGTCTTGCTTGTTTTATGCAATGTCAAGTAAGTTATTTTGTTATTCAAACCACAGTTTATTGCGTTGTTTAGTTCATGTTTCATGTCCCAAGTTGTTTTTGCCTCCGCCTTGTGCGCGCCTTTTGTTTGTACCTTTTTTTAGTCAAGATTAAATCATGTTTTACCTACGCGCCATGTCCCGAGTAGTCCGTCTGCCTTCATCGGAGAACGACCCCGCAGCAAGCTGCGACCCACCCATCGTGACAGCAGCTGAGATAGGCTCCAGCAGCCCTAAAAAGGGACAAGGGGTAGGAAATGGATGGGCTGCAAACATGTTTTGCAAAAATAATTGTCTTTTTCCCCCCCCAAAATTATGATTGTTTGTTTTATTTCTAAAGAAGTCCCCATCGTATTATATATTTTTGTACACAGTACAGGGAGGAAGAAGGGCACTGCGGCCATTATAGGCTTTCAGACTGTGTTTGTTTACTGTTTTATGTAGGCTACATATGTATATATTTTACATAATTGTATTTGACAACATCTTTAAATACTGTATATGTGTGTAATCCGCAAGACCTTTTTCAACAAGACAAACAAAGGCTTCATCCTGCCCCTTTTCCGATGTTCAAATAGAATGTTTACAAAACGTTTTCCTTGCAGTGTGCTTTGTATTATTCGAAAACGCCTAAAATTAATGTAATCATTTAGTTATTCATTTATGTATATTGTGATGAAGAGGTTTTATTCCACTATATGTGTTTGTCATGTCTTGGTGATCATGTTTAGTTTGGCTATGTTCTGTTTGGTTTTTGCACTCTGTCAGTTCCTGTTTTTTTCACTCCCTGCTTTGTTTCCATGACAACCCATTAGTTTTCACCTGTCCTCATGTCACGCACCTGATTCATTTAGACTCGCGCACCTGTTGTTAATCACGTCACCTCTATTTAAGCCTACACACCCTTGTTATTCATGCTGATGATTCATGCTGCTCTTTTTCATGATCTTTTCTCGTTCCAAGTAAGTTTTCTTTATTCATGCCATAGTTTGCAAGTTTTGTTTTATGTCCATAGTTTTGCCTTTGTGGTAGTTTTGTTTTCTTAGCCAAGTTTTGAACCTCTGCTGAGAGCGCCTTTTGTTTATACCATTTGTTTTTGTAGTACTTTTGAATTAATATTAAAGGCCTACTGATGAGATTTTCTTATTCAAAAGGGGATAGCAGGTCCATTCTATGTGTCATACTTGATCATTTCGCGATATTGCCATATTTTTGCTGAAAGGATTTAGTAGAGAACATTGATGATAAAGTTCGCAACTTTTGGTCGCTAATAAAAAAGCCTTGCCTTTACCGGAAGTAGCAGACGATGATGTCACCGGTGTGAGGGCTCCTCACATCCTCACATTGTTTCTAATGGGAGCAGCAGCAAGAGCTATTTGGACCGAGAAAACAACAATTTCCCCATTAATTTGAGCGAAGATGAAAGATTTGTGGCTGAGGATATTGATAGCGAAGGACTAGAAAAAAAAAGGCGATTGCATTGGGAGCGATTCAGAGGTTTTTAGACACATTTACTAGGATAATTCTGGTAAATCCCTTATCTTTCTGATGTGTTGCAAGTGTTTTAGTGAGTTAAATAGTACCTGATAGTCGGAGGGGTGTGTCCACGGGTGTGTTGACGCCAGTGTCTGAGGGAAGTCACGGAAGCTGCATGGACGACACAAGCTCCGCAGATCTCCGCTAAGAGGTGACATTTTTCCACAATTTTATTACCGAAACCTGCCGGTTGACAAATGGTCGGGATCCATGTTTGCTTGACCGCGCTGATCCATAGTAAAACTTCACCTCTGGAAATTTTAATCAAGGAAACACTGTTTGTTTGTGTGGCTAAAGGCTAAAGCTTCCCACCTCCATCTTTCTACTTTGACTTCTCCATTATTAACTGAACAAATTGCAAAAGATTCAGCAACACAGATGTCCAGAATACTGTGTAATTGCGCGATGAAAAGAGACGACTTTTAGCCGCAAGTGGTGCTGCGCTAATTTAAATGGGTTATAAATGATAAATGGGTTGTACTTGTATAGCGCTTTTCTACCTTCAAGGTACTCAAAGCGCTTTGACATTACTTCCACATTTACCCATTCACACACACATTCACACACTGATGGAGGGAGCTGCCATGCAAGGCGCCAACCAGCACCTATCAGGAGCAAGGGTGAAGTGTCTTGCTCAGGACACAACGGACGTGACGAGGTTGGTACTAGGTGGGAATTGAACCAGGGCCCCTGGGGTTGCGCACGACCACTCTACCACTGCGCCACGCCGTCCCTAATTTGTCCCCTCCAACCAAAGACGTCCCACCACGTGTCATCATTCCGCGACGTTTTCAACAAGAAACTCAGCGGGAAATTTAAAATTGCAATTTAGTAAGCGAAAAAGGCCGTATTGGCATGTGTTGCAATGTTAATATTTCATCATTGATATATAAACTATCAGACTGCGTGGTCGGTAGTAGTGGGTTTCAGTAGGCCTTTAAAATATGTCATCACCTTCACCCCGTGTCCGGTCCAGTCGCTTTGTAGTCAAAATTAGTATTTACATCAAAGGTGTTTTTAAGCGTGGCCTCCAGCTTATTTTTTTATTGTCACTTTCTAAAAATGCAAAAATAATTATTGTAAGGAGAAAAAAATTAAATGTTGATAGTCATAGCATAAAGACGATATGCAGGCTGTATAAATGTTTATCTATTTAGCATAATACACACACGACAAAAATGCCTCAAAAGTATTTTGCACATATAGCTTTAATGAGTACTTTTATGGCATAGTCACTTTGTTTTATTCCGCTTTTTTTACTAATCCGGGGAATGCGTCTTATATAGTGCTTTGTAACTTAGCATGAAGTTGCCTGGAGTAATACACTCGACTTAGTCACACAAGGAAAAGGGTTTGATTTCACTCCTTAGCTCATGCGACGGCTGTCGAGTGGGATGCAAAAGACACAGCGGTGACTTGGTTTTCGACGCTGCTCCTTTTAAGAGCGGCGCGGCACTATGTCTGTGGCCATCACGTCAGCGTGGGGGGAAGGGGGCACGGCCATTAAAACTGGATTACTATATCGCCTCCGACAGCCACTTTAACCAAGAGAAGCTGATCTATGGTGTGCCTTCGTGCGCTCACTTGCATGCCATGTCCGTCTTTATTCATTGTGAAGCCACGGCTGCAAATAGGGTGGCCTATACCACCTACCGAGTTTCAATATCTCTACCATATAAGCACGGAAACCATTACACTTCTTTCCAAGTCACGTGTATTTCTTTCTGCTTATTTTATAACCTTTGTCGCACGTCAAATCAATACAAACAATCTTGAAATAATATTGATCGTGTGTAAAGTCTAAGTCTCTTCACCTTCCTCTTGTGCATATATAGCCTGTACATTAACCACTGCAAACCATAATCAGAGTTAAATGTTATGTCAATAGGCTAATAACATATAAAAAATATGTATATATGGTCGAGGTTTCTGCGGTTTATCTGTTATACAGTGCTTAATACCAGGGTAGAGCGGAATATACGTCAGATCAGGAAAAAACACAGAGGCCATATCATCCCTACCAGCCTGTTTTGCAGGTTTCCCTTCTTGTCAGAGGATTGTATAATAATAGAATAAAATTTAAAGCACACCTGTGAAGTGAAAACCATTTCAGGTGACTACCTCTTGAAGCTCATCGAAAATGTAATCAGAGCAAAAGGTGGCTATTTTGAAGAAACTAGAATATATAACATGTTCTCAGTTATTTGACCTTTTTTTGTTAAGTACATAACTCCACATGTGTTCATTCATAGTTTTGATGCCTTCAGTGACAATCTACAATGTAAATAAATAGTCATGAAAATAAAGAAAACACATTGAATGAGAAGGTGTGTCTGTCACATTAGCGGCGGTCGTGTCGGGGTTTGTTCTCCCAGAATGCAGAACGGACGGCAGCGTGAGGTAGGACATGATTGTTTAATCAGACACGTACCAAAAGACAAAACAAACAAAAGAAACACGTGCCGATCGCACGGGAAGCTAGGGCAATACCTTAGCAGTGGAGCAGGACACCAGAACATGGGACGTAACAGCTGCGTACAGCAAATAATGAAGCCATTACGAGTGACCGGAAAAGGCAGGCTTAAATATAGCCTCTAATGAACAACAGGTGAATGTTAAAGGCAGGTGAAAATCATAAGTTCCCATAGTGACTAAAGAAACTCACCGGTGCACAAACAAGAACAAAAGGAGTCCAGAACTAACGGAAAATAACTAAACAAAACATGACTCGGATCACGGATCATGACAGTGTCCAAACTTTTGGCCTGTACTGTATTTATATATATATATATATATATATATATATATATATATATATATATATATATATATATATATATATATATATATATATATATATGTATATATATATATATATATTAGGGCTGGGCAACGATTAAATTTTTTAATCGAAGTTAATCGCACTATTTCTCAGATTAATCGCGATTAACTGCATTGTATACGCAATGCCCAATAATGAATTCAAAAGTAGAGTGTAGTGCACCTTTATTGGAATATTCTCCCACATGAACAAAAGCGTCAAAACATTTGTTGTGCAAACACAATTTAAATCAGTCCTTGTTAAACAGTAGCAGTTAAATAGCATATTTTATGAAAATCAACTAAAAAAATTTAAATACAAACATTTAAGCTTATTGCCACTGCCAGGGTATTTAAGTTATCCTGTTTGTTATGGAAAATAAATATAATCTACATACAAATCTCTGAGCCACAATCATAACATCTGAACAGGCAATTTCTGAGGTAACAGCAGGAACATTTTTTTTTATCAGGGATCTTATGTTTAAAAAACCTATATTATAGGTAGTGGGCTGTTTTAGGGAATTTTTTATCAAATTATCCGTAGTAGCAATATTAATAATGTTCTGTTTATTCTGCGTAGTGCACTTAAAATAATTATGACCATATCTAGGAATTGATATGATGGGAATTTTCCGATTGTTTGCTTTGTGCTTTGATAAACTGAACGCATCATATACATGGTACTATATTGTGATGTTATGAGCCAGGGGAAAAAAGAACTACCCTACCCAGCATGCAACAGGAGTGACGAGCATGCGCGGTAGCCCGGTATAGGTTGTGTGTCGCCATGACGGCATCTTGTATGTTGTGATATGCATTTTTATGGTGTATCGATTCGTCACCCGAATCGATACACCAGATACTGTATATAAAAGTTGCAAAAAAAAATAACACATTAAATACTTTCCCTAGTAATTAATTACATTTATTAAATAATAATTCCCTTAGTAATTACTTTTTTGGAAAAGTAACAAGTAACTGTAATTAATTCCTTTTTCAAAGTACCAGTATAATGGAAAAACAAGTTGACTTTACATGCATATTTGTGTTTCAGTTTATCCATTAAACCATATCCAATTGTATTTACCACCCACACAGTATGTGAAAATACTGTAGAAACTGTTATAGTTTACTAAGGAGGTGACGGTAAACGGACACCAGATGGCAGTAATTTCCAAAGATTTATTCTTATACAAAGTAAAAAAATATATATATAGCGGGGGTTGGGGGGTGTATATTGGAGCGTCCCAGAGGAGTTAGTGCTGCAAGGGGTTCTGGGTATTTGTTCTGTTGTGTTTATGTTGTGTTACGGTGCGGATGTTGTCCCGAAATGTGTTTGTCATTCTTGTTTGGTGTGGGTTCACAGTGTGGCGCATATTTGTAACAGTGTTAAAGTTGTTTATACGGCCACCCTCAGTGTGACCTGTATGGCCGTTGATCAAGTATGCCTTGCTTTCACTAATGTGTGTGTAAGAGCCGCATAAATTATGTGATTTGGCCGGCCCGCTATTTGTATGGAGGAAAAGCGGACGTGAATACAGCTTGTAGAGGACGTTCAAGGCAGTGCCTAAAGGGCACGCCCCCATATTGTTGCTCCGGTGGGAATCGTGAGAAATTTGAGAGAATGGTTCCCCCGGGAGATTTTCGAGGGGTTGGGGCACTGAAATTCGGGAGTCTCCCAGGAAAATCGGGAGGGTTGGCATGTATGCTCACCTGGTAGTAGTCAAATGTGGCCATGGACCAAGAGGCTGGTCAACATTGACATCCCTCGAGATGGCAAAGACTTCACAAAATGACGCTAGTTGTGCAACTTTATTTTAACTGTTCGCGAGGATTGCATTTGAAACTTCATCTAATCGAAACAATGTGAGCGTCCCGTCAGGCGGCATCCCAGCGAGAGTGGAAATATTACAGTACCTATTAACGCTTAGACTTAGATTTGGACAAATTTTATTGACCCACAAGGGAAATTGTTCCACACACTAGCTCAGTTACAAAGGATGAAAAGGGTAAGGATGGAAAGGATAATGCACACAAGGGCACAAAACAGGGCGAAACCAAAAGGTGTAAAGTAGACTAAAAATGTACCATAGTGGCAATATAAAATATAACATATGTAATATTTACATATTATGCATACATAATCAGGCCCTACGATGAGGTGGCGACTTGTCCAGGGTGTACCCCGCCTTCCGCCCGATCGTAGCTGAGATAGGCGCCAGCGCCCCCCGCGACCCCGAAAGGGAATAAGCGGTAGAAAATGGATGGATGGATGGGCATACATAATCAACCGTATGCTTTATTGTGGTTAATTTGCATGTTTAGCACCGAGCTGTTGCGCTTGGGTGACATGGTTTTGCAATAGTCGTTTCCCCAAGATGCAGAAAGACGTCAGGAAGCAGGGTGCAGGTAAGATGATTATTTATTCTCCAATCGCGAGGCAACGTAGTGTTGAAGATCGTGCCGCAGGAAAAGCACACGTGAAGCTTTAGGCTAACTTAGCATAGTAAAAACAGAGTAGTCGGAGAATGAAGCCGCCACAGTCATGTTCGCTTGTAGTGAACAAAACTGCCAGGGCGAGTGCAGCACCAGGATAAATAGCTCTCTGATTAGTGATCAGGAGCAGGTGGGCGTCTCGACCACTAATCAGAGACATGTGCAGGGAATTAGTGTCCATGGAAACTAATGAAACTCTAGATAATAGAAAATAAACAAAGGATATTATGACAATAAACAATGGATATTATGATTTAAACATAACATGACATTAGCATTGCTGCTAAAGCTATATTGTCACAATAAAGCTGCATCCGTTTAGGACTAAGCTTATAAAACTTTTTGCTCATCCTCTTTGTGTTCAGGCTCAAAAGTATAAGGTTCTGGATAATCATTTTCCCCAAAAATAATCAGTGTTGGCTCTCATAAAGTCTGCTTGATAGTTTTTGTTGTTGATCTGTGGTTCCTAACGCTACATCATGGATCACGTCAATGGGTTCCTCATTAACTCTCAAAATGGCTCGAGAATCTCTAAAAGATTGATACTGTTTTGCCCATGTTTGTTTATTTGCAAACTGTGGAAGTCTCTTGGTGTCATAAATCAGATAAATATGATTATGGCTTCAATATGGAGGCAACTTGGTTTTCCACTCGACTGGTATTTTAAAGTATTTTTTCAAACACTGCTCATTAAAAATAAATTAATGTTTAGAACATGTCCGGGGACAATTAAAAAAACTAGAAAAATGAGCCCCTAGGTCACACTTTATCTGATTCACAGCTTTGGCTTTTTAATGATATACCAGGATTTTTTAAAACATTGAACCTTTTCACAATACCAATTTAAAACATGCTGAAAATGGGTGTTTTTACAAGCTGAAAGCTGTAACCTTCAAAATGATTAAGAGATTAAGAAGTAAGCAAAAAAAGTGAAATGTAGTGAATTGAAATCATAATTTAATAAAGTGTTCGAGAGCTTGTTAGAGAAACGGCTACTTCTTGGTCTGTTAAGGATGATGAGCAGATGGGCCATTTTATTATACAGAAGGGTGGATTTTTCATTGCACAAGTGTCAAACTCAAAGACCGGGGGCCAGATGTGGCCCGCCACTTCATTTTATTTGGCCCTCGAAAGCTTAGAAATAATATGTATCAATAAAGTAATGTAACTTTTCTTAATAAATGTATTATTTCTTTCTATTTTTAGAAAAAAAAATATATGTACTCCATGTAATTGCAAATTATGTTAACTTAAATATTGTCTAATTATGCAAAATTAATTATCGAACCATATTTTTTTCAAAAATAGAAATAAATACTAATAATCATCAGAACAAATTATCCATAAAATTGTGCAATGCAAAAGTAGCAATAGTAGCAATGGCTGTCAAACATAAGAGATACGTGTAGACAAATGTACTGTGGTTTTTACAACATTTTTCTCTAAATAAAACAAAAAATATATTTTTTAGTGTAATAAACTGTGGTGCAAGTTTGGCATTTACAAAAAACCAAAAAAAAAAAAAAAACCTGGCAACTCAGGTGCCAAAATTGTACTGTAAAATTGCATTTTTTTAACAATGTAAATTTTACAGTAAAATTCGGGCAAATTCTGTTAATGGATATATATATATTATAGTCTCCTTTTCAGGTGAGAGATCACGCTACAGGCAGTGCCTTTAAGGCACGCTTCCAATATTGTTGTCCGGCTTGAAATCGGGAGAAATTCAGGAAAATGGTTCTCCCTGGAGATTTTCGTGAGAGGCAATGAAATTCGAGAGTCTCCCGGGAAATTCGGGAGGGTTGGCAAGTATGCTGACATTATTAGCTTCTTTTGTTTTTTCTTGCGATGCTAAGTTTAGCTTAGGCTTCTCGTGCGCTTCCAGCGGCACAACCTCTTTGTGTCTTTTGCCTTGTTAAGAGATGAAATAATCATTCTTACCTGCACACTGCTTCTGCCACTTCCTGCCTCTCCTTCCCGCATCCTGCAACACAACCACAACGTTACACCTCCAAGTTTGGACTGGAGTAAGGAGGATCAGTATTTCTCTGTATTTATGAGCATACATTATGTTGCAACTCTTCCCAGGGTACTGACTGACTGAGTTAAGTGTACCAGCACCTAAGAAGTACTTCAAATACTATTGTACCTCTTGCACCTGGACGCCTGCCCTTTCATTGTGGAACCGATACGGTTTAATCCAACTAAACACAGCTTGAGCTTTGGCTGCGATTCAAGTAACACTAAAATGCAGAGTCAAACCTAAGATAAGAAAGTAGTGTTAACAATACCAATATTTTGGTACCGGTACTAACATTTTTTGGTTCTTTTCGGTACTTTCCTACATAAAGGGGACCACAAAATGTTTTTATTATATACAAAGAATCTTACGGTGTATTAAACATATGTATGTAAACAAACAAAGACTTAATTAGTCTGCTGACATATGCAGTAACATATTGTGTCATTTATCATTCTATTATGTTGTCAACATTATTAAGGACAAATGGTAAAAAATGTATTTGTATACGTCGCATACTTGTGATCCCGCTGATACATACGCAGATGCCAGTTGTGCAGAGTTGACAAAGGTTTTAACGATTGTTTTCACGCTCTTCAGACAGAATTGGTTTTTTTAGACTTTGCAGTCTCTCCACGACTCCTTCCCCTCCTGCACCCGGCCACTCACTGTTAAAGACAACAGATGATTAAATTAACGCGTACCACCTGTGAAATCTAATCAACCGCCAGCTGTTTCTCGCCGTCAGCACATGCCCCGCCTCTACCCGATGGTGCTCGTCCTCAGCACCATGGACAGTGGCGGCAACCTTTGCGCCTGCTAGCGCGCTGGCCACATCTCCATCTACTTGTTCATTTACTGTTAATATCTGCTTATTTTCTTTTTTAGCGTGTTTTGTCTACCTTTCTGTTAAAATGTAATAACCATTTATTTTTCTGTTATTTGATACTTTATATTAGTTTTGAATGATACCGCACATTTAGGTATCGATCCGATACCAAGTAATTACAGGATCATACATTGGTCATATTCAAAGTCCTCATGTGTCTAGGGACATACTTCCTGAGTTTATTATAATAATAATAATAATAATAATAGAGTTCACTTATAAGGACACCGTACAAAATCAAAAACAATAAAATCAATTGGATAAAAACAACAACAACAACAACAACATCAACAAAGATCGATAAGATTAACAATGAATAAGCAGTCTACCTAATTAGTGGCCTAATGGTTAGAGTGTCCGCCCGGAGATCGGTAGGTTGTGAGTTCAAACCCTGGCTGAGTCATACCAAAGACTATAAAAAAAATGGGACCCATTACCTCCCTGCTTGGCACTCAGCATCAAGGGTTGGAATTGGGGGTTAAAGCACCATAAATGATTCCCGGGCACGGCACCGCTGCTGCTCACTGCTCCCCTTATTTTCCAGGGGGTGATGAAGGGGATGGATCAAATGCAGAGGACACATTTCACCACACCTAGTGTGTGTGTGACAATCATTGGTACTTAACTTTAACTTTAACTTAAGGAATAGGTGTGTTTTGAGTCTTGATTTGAAGAGGATATTGAGTCTATGTTATGAAGGTCTGGGGGTAACTAGTTCCAAAGATGAGGGGCTGAGCGGCTAAAAGCTCGGGCACCCATGGTGGACAGTTTAAATAAGGGGACAGTGAGATGGATGTATGAAGAGAATTTTAGGGAACGTGAGGGTGTAGCGACATAGAGCAGGTCAGAGAGATATGCAGGTCAGAGAGAGATGACGGAGAGAAGTTATGGATAGGTTTGAAAGTGAAGTGAATTTTTTTAAAGTGGATACAGTGTTTGATGGGTAGCAATTAGAGTTGCTGCAGAACAGGGGTGATGTGCTGGATTGAAGGGGTCCTGGTGATTATCCGGTCTGCGGAGTTCTGCAGAAGCTGGAGTTTGTGAAGTGACCTGTGAGGGAGACCAAACAGGAGAGAGTTGCAGTAGTCCAGGCGAGAGGTGACCAGGTTATGGACTAGTATGGCAGCAGTATATGGGTTAAGGGATGGGGGAAATCGTTTAAGGTTTCCTAGATGAAAGTAAGCAGACCGGGTGGTCTTGAAAAGAGTGTGCTGTCAAAACATAATATATGTAAATGTAATATATATATTTTTTTTAAACGAAAGATGTTGTGATGCCCAAAAAATATAGACGTAATCAACAGTAGTATCGACTAGATACGTGCCTGTACTTGGTATCATCACAGTGGATGTTAGGTGTAGATCCACCCATGGCGTTTGTTTACATTGTGACGCAGCTGAGCTATGGTGTGTAGTGAAGCATGTTTAGCTATTCCTCGTCCTGCAGGGATGATACATAAAATAAACTTACTTTATTTGTCACCTTGGAGGCGAGGATTAGTGATTTAGAAGTAGCTAAAACACTGCCGACGGCGGATGGACTTAAGCCGCTAGCTAGCTATGTCATAAAACACCTCTTTCTGAAGGTGTTTCATTGTTATAACTTCACCTGTATCGTTAGTTTTTAAGCCAAAATCCGTCCGTTCTCCCTTTTCTGTCTAGACACTGTCTGCTTGTAAGTACTCCGTGATTGTGTGCCGCCGAACGCTCGTCTTCTCGTAAAATTTGAAATGTCAAGACGTGACGACGATGGGGGCACGCGGGGACGAGAGCGGTTGCGGGACCGGTACATTTCAGAGACGGTATCGTACCAATAATTATTACTTAGTATCGCGGTACTATACTAATACCGGTATACCGTACAACCCTATAAGAAAGCATGGCTTGGTTGTATGTGGACTTTTTTTCCCCATTGTGAGTATGAGTCGGTGTGACATGCATGTATTTAGGACAGACCTGGGCAAATTATGTCCTGTGGACTGACGAGTCCATATTTCAAATTGTTTTTGGAAATATTCGACATCGTGTCATCCGGACCAAAGGGGAAGTGAACCATCCAGACTGTTATCGACGCAAAGTTCAAAAGCCAGCATCTGTGATGGTATGGGGGTGCTTTACTCAGTGGCCTAGTGGTTAGTGTCCACCCTGAGATCGGTAGGTTGTGAGTTCAAACCCCGGCAGAGTCATACCAAAGACTATAAAAATGGGACCCATTGCTTCCCTGCTTGGCACTCAGCATCAAGGGTTGGAATTGGGGGTTAAAAGACCATAAATGATTCTCGGGCGCGGCACCGCTGCTGCCCACTGTTCCCCTTAACTCCCAGGGGGTGATCAAGGGGATGGGTCGAATGCAGAGGACACATTTCACCACACCTAGTGTGTGTGTGTGACAATCATTGGTACTTTAACTTTAACTTTTAATCAGTGCCCAAGGCATGGGTAACTTACACATCTGTGAAGGCACCATTGATGCTGAAAGGTACATACAGGTTTTGGAACAACATATGCTGCCATCTAAGCGCCGTCGTTTTCATGGACGTCCCTGCTTATTTCAGCAAGACAATGCCAAGCCACATTCAGCACGTGTTACAACAGCATGGCTTCGTAAAAAAATTGAGTGCGGGTGCGGGTACTTTCCTGGCCCGCCTGCAGTCCAGACCTGTGTCCCATCGAAAATGTCTGGCGCATTATGAAGCGTAAAATAGGACAGTGGAGACCCCGGACTGTTGAACGACTGAAGCTCAACATAAAACAAAAATGGGAAATAATTCCACTTTCAAAGCTTCAACAATTAGTTTCCTCAGTTCCCAAACGTTTATTGAGTGTTGTTAAAAGAAAAGGTGATGTGGTGATGTAACACAGTGGTGAACATGCCCTATCCCAACTACTTTGGCACGTGTTCGAGCCACTAAATTCTAAGTTTATGAGTTTGAACATCAAATATCTTGTCTTTGTAGCGCATTCAATTGAATATGGGTTGAAAAGGATTTGCAAATCATTGTATTCCATTTATATTTACATCTAACACAATTTCCCAACTCATATGGAAACAGGGTTTGTACATTATGGGTGTCTCAATCAGTAAAAAAATGTTAAATTCCATTCCGTTGGTTAAGGCGGTCTGTCATAACTTTTTTAGCTTTCAATCAGACATTATGACATAGATATACCAGCCCCCTGGCACATTTTTTTCTCTCTAAATTTGGCCCCCCGAGTCAAAATAATTGCCCAGGCCTGATTTAGGATGTTAAGTTTGGAAATGTGATGTGCTTTCCAAAATACAAACATACATTTGCATATATTTAAATATCATGAATGACAGAGCAATTATGGAGGGGGTAAACTCGCTTAACAAAGTGGTTGCCTCTCATAAAAAGCATATTTTGTCTAAACGCTGTGACTGTAATTAGTTGAAGATGATAGAAAATTGTAATTAGCTTGTTGACGTCTCTTTAAACGGTCTGCAGCTCTTCCTAACGTGTGGGTGGATCCTCTTGTATCATGGGCCAGATGTCTCGTCTACTCCCCACTTAGAGTGACAGCTCTGCCTGGTGTTCCTAGTCCAACCTGCTTAATGATGCAGAAATGCAGCGTCCCCTCTTCCCCGCAACGCACACGCACCCCCCCCCCCACACACGTGCACACAAATCTGGCCTATCATTTGTTTTAACCCATCCCAGAGAGTACACTCACACACATACACATACCCCACTGAACAACCGACCCCTCCGCTCTCCCAGTTCCACTCTCGGAGGCCGTGAAGCGTAGTCCGACACAAGCTGACAATGATGCGTATTAGTTACCTCAGCAGGAGTCCGAGTCCGAGTCTGGGGCTGGCCTGTCAAGATTTTGCAAAATACCCCTTACATCTGTTTTGCACATACATTGATAACATGTAATACAGATCATTTAAACTACAGTGGTACTTTGACTTAAAAGGTCTGACAAAAATCAAACAGTACAAACCCTGAAGCAATTATTTCCATAAAGTACAAACCCCTTTTCCATATTTGTTGGGAAATTGTGTTAGATGTAAATATAAACGGGATACAATTTTTGCAAATCATTTTCAACCCATATTCAGTTGAATATGCTACAAAAACAACATATGTGATGTTCAAACTGATAAAAAATGTTTTGTTGCAATCAATCATTAACTTTAGAATTTGATGCCAGAAACACGTGACAAAGAAGTTGGGAAAGGTGGTAATAAATACTGATAACGTTGAGGAATGCTCATCAAACACGTATTTGGTGTGCAGGCTAATTGGGAACAGGTGGGTGCCATGATTGGGTATAAAAACAGCTTCCCAAAAAACGCTCAGTCTTTCACCATAAAGGATGGGGCGAGGTACACCCCTTTGTCCACAACTGCGTGAGCAAATAGTCAAACAGTTTAAGAACAACCTTTCTCAAAGTGCAATTGCAAGAAATTTAGGGATTTCTAAATCTACGGTCCATAATATCATCAAAAGGTTCAGAGAGTCTGGAGAAATCACTCCATGTAAGCGGCATGGCCGGAAACCAACATTGAATGACCGTGACCTTCGATCCCTCAGACGGCACTGTGTCAAAAACCGACATCAATCTCTAAAGGATATCATCACATGGGCTCAGGAACACTTCAGAAAACCACTGTCACTAAATACAGTTCGTCGCTACATCTGTAAGTGCAAATTAAAGCTCTACTTTGCAAAGCGAAAGCCATTTATCGACAACATCCAAAAAACGCTGCCAGCTTCTCTGGGCCCGTGATCATCTAAGATGGACTGATGCAAAGTGGATAAGTGTTCTGTGGTCTGATGAGTCCACATTTCAAATTGTTTTTGGAAATATTCGACATCGTGTCATCTGGACCAAAGGGGAAGCGAACCATCCAGGCTGTTATCGACACAAAGCCAGCATCTGTGATGGTATGGGGGTGCATTAGTGCCCAAGGCATGGGTAACTTACACATCTGTAAAGGCACCATTAATGCTGAAAGGTACATACAGGTTTTGGAACAACATATGCTGCATCCTAAGCGCTGTCTTTTTCATGGACACCCCTGCGTATTTCAGCAAGACAATGCCAAGCCACATTCAGCACGTGTTACAACAGCGTGGCTTTCTAAAAGTAGAGTGCGGGTACTTTCCTGGCCCGCCCGCAGTCCAGACCTGTCTCCCATCAAAAATGTGTGGCGCATTATGAAGCGTAAAATACGTCAGCGGAGACCCCGGACTGTTGAATGACTGAAGCTCTACATAAAACAAGAATGGGAAAGAATTCCAATTTCAAAGCTTCAACAATTAGTTTCCTCAGTTCCCAAACGTTTATTGAGTGTTGTTAAAATAAAAGGTGATGTAACACAGTGGTGAACATGCCCTTTCCCAACTACTTTGGCACGTGTTGCAGCCCTGAAATTCTAAGTTAATTATTATTTACCATAAAAAACAAAGTTTATGAGTTTGAACATCAAAAATGTTGTCTTTGTAGCATATTTAACTGAATATGGGTTGAAAAAGATTTACAAATCATTGTATTTCGTTTATATTTACATCTAACACAATTACCCAATTCATATGGAGACGGGGTTTGTATCCGCATGTTTTTGCTCTGCAGCTGCAAAACACACTTGTTTTGTCAATGTTTTCAACATTCTTGTGAGTATTTCTAAAGGAATGATATTCTACTGTCCTAATGCTGATTACCCAAGGGGTCTATACTTAAAGTAGGAGGCTTTTGAATTAGTTTAACATTCATTGACCTGAAACATAAAAAGTTCTAACATAAGAAGTAGGGAGTCAAACTCTGACAACCATAAAACTTTAAAGACCCATAGTGTCCAGATGACTGAAATTTAACCAACATGTTCTCTTTATGTATTTTTTGCTCCTGAAAATGAATCTTACTGTCATTTCCCATAATATCAATTGGTTTTTGAGTAATCGGTACACAACAAACTGTATTGGCAACGCCACCTTTCCATTTCTATTGTCAGACTTGATATGCTGCCACCTCCTAGTGTTACGTCATCTACAGAACTGGAGGCCATATCCCTGCATAGACAGTGTGGACAAAGGCATTTAAAACTATTATTTTAATCAATTTATTACATGTTTTTGTTACCGTAGTCCAGCATTACTTCAAAACTGATGTTACCATTATCAGCATAGAAAATATGTAAAACAGCGGCCTCATCCATAAACACCATAACCTCATGCTCTTTCAGGATTTCCTCAAGCATCAGTAGAAGAGGACGCAAAATAGACTACTAGTGACTTAAGTTATTTTTCTTTTGTTTGCAGTTCTTTCTGCGTGTTTCTGCACATTCTGACTAAGTCTTTCTCCCTTTATTCCCTCTCCCTCTCCTGATTCTGGAGAAAGCATTTGGCTTGACTCTTTTAAATGGTTTCCACCCAAAATCAGACCAAAACACTTCTCCGTCGAAGTCAGAAGTATTAAAATTACACTCCTCTCGCATGGTCCCTCCGATTTTGCCAAAGTCAGTTTGACTGGAGAGATCCATACTTTCCTTAATTTCCCATAATTTGGAAATGTATGCAAACCATGACAGCGTTTACATTATTAACCCAAGGAACTTAAGTTATTATAGAGTTCCGGTCTAACGTTTTTTTTACTGGACACATGTGTTGTGTTTCCAGATGAGGAAATGCTGCTCTCCTATTGATTTCAGTAAAGTCTGATAGTCATTAAAACACTTAGCTCCATCTTTTGACACTTCTTCCTCTCCCGTCCTTGCACGCTACACCGCTACTATTTTTTTCTCCCATTACCCCCCCTTGTGTCCCTGTATCTCATCTTTTTTGTAAGGGGCGCTGGAAGCCGGCAGACCCGTCAGCGATCCTGTTCTGTCTCCCTGTAATGTTTGTCTGATCTTGAATGGGATTGTGCTGAAAATTTTAATTTTTCTGAAGGAACTCTCCTGACGGAATAAATAAAGTACTATCTAATTTAATCTACAACAAAGATGACGGGGACAAGACGCTGCCGGAGGTGAGCCACATAAATAAGACCGCCCACAAAACGGCGCACCCGGAAGCGACTGTCAGAAAGCTACTTGAAGATGATCTGTAAAACATAATCTATGCAGCATTTTGACCAAAGAACCACCATTACATTTTATATAGACCACAAAGAAGTGTTTTACATTCATAAAAAAATTAAAAGAATAATATTACTCCTTTGATGCGCCTTATAATCCAGTGCGCTTCGTGCACTTTACTCATGGATAGGTTGGCTTTGCTAGAGAGCCGTGTCCGCCAGTTAGAGCAGTGTAATTTCGTAACTTTAGATGTTGCGGACACATCTGCTAGCGTTAGCTGTAGCGAGCTAACTAGCCCAGCTTGTAGCAGCCCTAAGCGGCCTACAAGCTACGGTGTACCGGTTGAGACGCATAATAGATTTAGCCCTTTAGCTAGTCCTACACCCCAGTCTACCGGGCACCACACTTTAGTCATAGGGGACTCCATCACCCGAAACATAAAGCTTAGCAAACCAGCCACAATTAAGTGTATTCCCGGGGGCAGAGCACCTGACATTGAAGCTAATCTTAGGGAGCTAACTCGCAACAGGTCTAGTAAACACGTACGGCAGGCTAACCGCACCACTAGTTATGCGAATATAGTAATACACGTTGGCTCCAATGACGTTAGGATGAGACAATCAGAGATTACAAAGAGAAACATAGCCAGGGCTTGTAATCTCGCCAGAAAGATGTCCAGGCATCGAGTAATTGTCTCTGGCCCCCTGCCTGGGAGAGGCAATGATGAGAGATATAGCAGATTAGTCTCTCTTAACAGGTGGCTGGATAGCTTCTGCAGACAACAGGGATTTACGTTTATTGATAATTGGCCCTCTTTCTGGGGCAAACCTGGCTTGCTGAGGAGAGACGGCCTTCACCCTAACCAGGAAGGCGCTATCCTCTTGTCTCGGAACATAGACTTCGCATTGAGCCACATTTGACTAACTGCACTAGAGCAAGCCCGGTCACAGGCAATTACAGAGCCTGCTAGCCTGGGTATGGAGTCAGTTAAGTTAGAACTAGCCAGCGCCAGGCTGGATGATCCCTGTACACATAGCAATTTTCGTAGAATAATACACAACTCACAAAATGTTTTTTCTACTGTGTCTATGACTACGTCAGAGTTAGACATGCGCTCTACTGAGGTGGCAAATTATGATGCGTTCAGTTTATCGCAGCGCCAAGTAGACAATCTGAAAATTCCCGTCATATCAATTCCTAGATATGGTCGTAATTATTTTAAGTACACTGCGCATAATAAACGTAACATTATTAATATTGCTACGACGGATAATTTCATCAACAACTCCTTAAAACAGCCCACTACCTATAATATGGGCTTTCTAAACATCAGATCTTTGTCTCCCAAAACGTTATTAGTCAATGAGGTCATTAGAGACAACAACCTTAACGTCATCGGTCTTAGCGAAACCTGGCTTAAACCAGACGAGTTTTTTGCGATAAATGAGGCATCCCCTCCTAACTATACGAATGCGCATATTGCCCGTCACCTCAAAAGGGGAGGGGGTGTCGCACTGATATACAACGAAAACTTTAACTTTAGTCCTAACTTAAATAATAAATATAAATCGTTTGAGGTGCTTTCTATGAAGTCTGCCACACCTCTGCCTCTGTGCCTGGCCGTTATCTACCGCCCCCCAGGGCCCTATTCGGACTTTATTAGTGAATTCTCAGAGTTTGTTGCTGATCTAGTGACGCACGCCGATAATATAATTATAATGGGGGACTTTAATATCCATATGAATACCCCATTGGACCCACCGTGCGTGGCGCTCCAGACTATAATTGATAGCTGTGGTCTTACACAAATAATAAATGAACCGACGCATCGCAGCGGCAATACGATAGACCTAGTGCTTGTCAGAGGTATCACCGTCTCCAAAGTTATGATACTCCCGTATACTAAAGTAATGTCCGATCATTACCTTATAAAATTCGAAGTTCAGACTCATGTTCGGCAAGCTAATAAGAATAATAACTGCTATAGCAGCCGCAACATTAATGCTGCCACAACGACGACTCTTGCGGACCTACTGCCCTCGGTAATGGCACCGTTCCCAAAGTATGTGGGCTCTATTGATAACCTCACTAACAACTTTAACAACGCCCTGCGCGAAACCATTGATAGTATAGCACCGCTGAAGTTAAAAAAGGCTCCAAATAGGCGTACGCCATGGTTTACTGAAGAAACTAGAGCTCAGAAATTATTATGTAGAAAGCTGGAACGCAAATGGCGCACGACTAAACTTGAGGTGCACCATCAAGCATGGAGTGATAGTTTAATAACTTATAAACGCATGCTTACCTTAGCTAAAACTAATTATTACTCAAATCTCATCCGCATTAATAAAAACGATCCAAAATTTTTGTTTAGTACTGTAGCATCGCTAACCCAACAAGGGACTCCTTCCAGTAGCTCCACCCATTCGGCAGATGACTTTATGAAGTTCTTTAATAAGAAAATTGAACTTATTAGAAAGGAGATTAAAGACAATGCGTCCCAGCTACAACGGGGTTATAGTAACACAGATACGATTGTATATACGGCGGATACTGCAAATATCCAAAATAGTTTCTCTCGTTTTGATGAAATAACATTAGAAGGATTGTTACAACGTGTAAATGGAATAAAACAAACAACATGTTTACTTGACCCACTTCCTGGGAAACTTATCAAGGAGCTTTTTGTATTATTAGGTCCATCAGTGCTAAATATTATAAACTTATCACTTTCCTCGGGCACTGTTCCCGTTGCATTCAAAAAAGCGGTTATTCATCCTCTCCTTAAAAGACCTAACCTCGATCCTGACCTCATGGTAAACTACCGACCGGTGTCTCACCTTCCCTTTATTTCGAAAATCCTCGAAAAAATTGTTGCGGAGCAGCTAAATGAGCACTTAGCGTTTAACAATCTATGTGAAACCTTTCAATCCGGTTTCAGGGCAAATCACTCGACTGAGACAGCCCTCGCAAAATTGACTAATGATCTATTGCTAACGATGGACTCTGATGCGTCATCTATGTTGCTGCTCCTCGATCTTAGCGCTGCTTTCGATACCGTCGATCATAATATTTTATTAGAGCGTATCAAAATACGAATTGGTATGTCAGACTCAGCCCTGTCATGGTTTAACTCTTATCTTACTGATAGGATGCAGTGCGTCTCCTATAACAGTGTGACCTCGGACTATGTTAAGGTAACGTGTGGAGTTCCCCAGGGTTCGGTCCTTGGCCCTGTACTCTTCAGCATCTACATGCTGCCGCTAGGTGACGTCATACGCAAATACGGTATTAGCTTTCACTGTTATGCTGATGACACCCAACTCTACATGCCCCTAAAGCTGACCAACATGCCGGACTGTAGTCAGTTGGAAGCGTGTCTTAATGAAATTAAACAATGGATGTCCGCTAACTTTTTGCAACTTAATGCCAAAAAAACGGAAATGCTGATTATCGGTCCTGCTAGACACCGACCTCTATTTAATAATACAACTTTAACATTTGACAACCAAATAATAAAACAAGGTGACTCTGTAAAAAATCTGGGTATTATCTTCGACCCAGCTCTCTCCTTTGAGTCACACATTAAAAGCGTTACTAAAACGGCCTTCTTTCATCTCCGTAATATCGCTAAAATTCGCTCCATTTTGTCCACTGGAGACGCCGAGATCATTATCCATGCGTTTGTTACGTCTCGTCTCGATTACTGTAACGTATTATTTTCGGGTCTCCCCATGTCTAGCATTAAAAGATTACAGTTGGTACAAAATGCGGCTGCTAGACTTTTGACAAGAACAAGAAAGTTTGATCATATTACGCCTGTACTGGCTCACCTGCACTGGCTTCCTGTGCACTTAAGATGTGACTTTAAGGTTTTATTACTTACGTATAAAATACTACACGGTCTAGCTCCAGCCTATCTTGCCGATTGTATTGTACCGTATGTCCCGGCAAGAAATCTGCGTTCAAAAGACTCCGGCTTATTAGTGATTCCTAGAGCTCAAAAAAAGTCTGCGGGCTATAGAGCGTTTTCCGTTCGGGCTCCAGTACTCTGGAATGCCCTCCCGGTAACAGTTCGAGATGCTACCTCAGTAGAAGCATTTAAGTCTCATCTTAAAACTCATTTGTATACTCTAGCCTTTAAATAGACCTCCTTTTTAGACCAGTTGATCTGCCGCTTCTTTTCTTTCTCCTATGTCCCCCCCTCCCTTGTGGAGGGGGTCCGGTCCGATGACCATGGATGAAGTACTGACTGTCCAGAGTCGAGACCCAGGATGGACCGCTCGTCGGGACCCAGGATGGACCGCTCGCCTGTATCGGTTGGGGACATCTCTACGCTGCTGATCCGCTTCAGATGGTTTCCTGTGGACGGGACTCTCGCTGCTGTCTTGGAGCCACTATGGATTGAACTTTCACAGTATCATGTTGGACCCGCTCGACATCCATTGCTTTCGGTCCCCTAGAGGGGGGGGGTTGCCCACATCTGAGGTCCTCTCCAAGGTTTCTCATAGTCAGCATTGTCGCTGGCGTCCCACTGAATGTGAATTCTCCCTGCCCATTGGGTGTGAGTTTTCCTTGCCCTTTTGTGGGTTCTTCCGAGGATGTTGTAGTCGTAATGATTTGTGCAGTCCTTTGAGACATTTGTGATTTGGGGCTATATAAATAAACATTGATTGATTGATTGATTGATTGATATGGTCCGGAAAATACGGTTGTCAAGGCGTGGACTATGGTGCGGTTTGTTTTTTCCCGTGGTGCAAAGCGACATGGCGTGAAGGTAATGACATCTTTTATTATTAACTCGAAAAAACGAACAAATGAAAGGCCCTCTCAGCAGAGGTTCAAAACTTGGCTCTGAAAACAAAAACTCGCACAATGGCAGAACTATGGACAACAAAAACGACAACACTTACTGTGACGTGAAAAGCACAAATCTATGGCAAGAAGTGAGCACTCATGTATCAACGGTGTGTAGAGGGTGATGTCGGCAGACTGACTGCCTGGTAACTACAGGCTTAAATGGTGGTGTGATTATTGACAGGTGCGTGACTCCAAACAAATGAGCCAGGTGAAACCAATGGTTGTCATGGAAACTAAAACAAGCCTGGGTGCGCAAAAACAAGAACTAATGGAGTCAAAAACAAAAGAAAACATAACTAAAGAGAACATGAACAAAAAGACATGACAACGGTACTGTATATGTTTGAAGTGCATGCTATTGTTATGTTTTTCAAACAATATTTTTTATCTAAAAGTTTGTAGTTTTTACATGTTAAAGTTGGGGGTATTAAATGTATTTCAGTTTGTTTCAATTATATACAATTACTACTTGTAAAGAGGGCTTCACGGTGGCAGAGGGGTTAGTGCGTCTGCCTCACAATACGAAGGTCCTGCAGTCCTGGTTTCAATTCCAGGCTGAGGATCTTTCTGTGTGGAGTTTGCATGTTCTCCCCGTGAATGCGTGGGTTCCCTCCGGGTACTCCGGCTTCCTCCCACTTCCAAAGACATGCACCTGGGAATAGGTTGATTGGCAACACTAAATTGGCCCTAGTGTGTGAATGTGAGTGTGAATGTTGTCTGTCCATCTGTGTTGGCCCTGTGATGAGGTGGCGACTTGTCCAGGGTGTACCTTGCCTTCCGCCCGATTGTAGCTGAGATAGGCGCCAGCGCCCCCCGCAACCCCGAAAGGGAATAAGCGGTAGAATGGATACTTGTAAAGAATAATATGTCAAACCACTGTTCAAGATTTTTTTTTTAACTTAATGGACCAGGTATATTGCAGAATGAATGTGAAATTTCCCTACAAACGCAAAATGGTTTAAATTTTCAGAGTTGGTGTTTGCTGAAATCAAAATTAAAAGCGCTACTCAGCTCATGGGGTGACAGTTTTGGCTGTCCGTCTGTGTGTCCCGTGTTTGTTCCATGTTCTTACTTTGGCAGAATGGTTGTAATCTCCTCTCAAATGGTTTATGCCACTAAAGGGAACAGATTAACAAGGTTTTAATGACCCGTGGCTCGCCCCTTACCCCGACCAGCTTCCGGAGCATCCCGTGGGAGTGAGGTCGGCGTGCGTGTTAGATTCTGGGCGTCTGGGTTTTTAGCTGCTCTTTAAGTTGGAAATAGTGCGTAACATTCATATTTACTGAGGAGACTGACTTCAAATGAAACTTTTTTTTTGGAGCTTTTTCACATTTGCAAGCTAAAAATAGCTTCAGTTCCAAGCAGCAATTCACACTTCACAGCATATTTACAGCTCATATTTAACGATGCAGTTATGTGGTGTAAAACAGCGCTGTTTTATATTATTCCTTTATTCTATTATTTTCTGATTAACCCACTGAGATGCAAATTCACTAAAGAGTAATAATCAACCAAAACTGAAAGTTCTTAAGTGGGGATTTTCCAGTATGTGCGTTTGTTAACCTATTAACAACACTTTTTGCCACCTATTTTTTGGAATGCATACATACACTCACACCTCTCATGTTTTGAAATGTCATCATTTTATTAAAAAAGCATGGGTTTAAGTAGATACAGTGTTTCCCACAGGTCAGGCATCTATTTGTGGTGGTGTGGTTTGGGGGAAGGGGGGGGGGGGGGCTCCATTCACAGACAAAGTCCCATTGCTTTTATGAGCGGTCAAGCGAGTCAAAAGCCGGAAAAACAAAAAAAACTAAACATTTTAATTTTTAATTTAAAAAAAAAAAAGAAGTGTATTTCTGGCGGCCGTAATTCTTTCGTGGCAGGCCGCAACAAATAAATGAATGTGTGGGAAACCCTGTATATATATATATATATATATATATATATATATATATATATATATATATATATATATATATATATATATATATATACTGTATTTTTCGGACTATAAGTCGCAGTTTTTTCATAGTTTGGCCTGGGGTGCGACATATACTCCGGAGCGACTTGTGTGTAAAATTATTAACACATTAACGTAAAATATCAAATAATATTCTTTATCTCATTCACAGAAGAGACGAAGAAAATGTCAGCAATCGTCACACACACGTCAGCAATCGTCACATACACGTCAACCAATAAGAATTCGGCGGGGGAGGGTCATGGAAGAAGTGCATTGTGGGTCAAGGAATGCTAACTGCTATATGCTATATGCTATAAGCTACTGCCGTAGCTATTAAAATGGATCATTTCATCGTTGACAGTAACTTATAAAAACTGAGAAGGGGTGAACAAAAATCGCACCGAAAAGGAAATCATGTACTGCAGATTACAAGCTGGACGTAGTGAAATATGCAGCAGAAAACGACTACAGGAAGCGGCGCATACCTTTGGAGTTGGCAGAGTTGTTTAGAAGCGACATGGAGGAAGAAGATTTCATCGGATTTATCGATTAGGAGTGACAGATTGTTTGGTAAACGTATAGCATGTTCTATATGTTATAGTTATTTGAATGACTCTTACCATAATATGTTACGTTAACATACCAGGCACCTTCTCAGTTGGTTATTTATGCGTCATATAACGTACACTTATTATTATTTATTTTAAATTGCCTTTCAAATGTCTATTCCTGGATTTTATCAAATGAATTTCCCCCAAAAGTGCGAAGTATATATGTTTTTTCTCCTTCTTAATTATGCATTTTCGTCCCTTCAATCAATCAATCAATGTTTATTTATATAGCCCCAAATCACAAATGTCTCAAAGGACTGCACAAATCATTACGACTACAACATCCTCGGAAGAACCCACAAAAGGGCAAGGAAAACTCACACCCAGTGGGCAGGGAGAATTCACATTCAGTGGGACGCCAGTGACAATGCTGACTATGAGAAACCTTGGAGAGGACCTCAGATGTGGGCAACCCCCCCCCTCTAGGGGACCGAAAGCAATGGATGTCGAGCGGGTCTAACATGATACTGTGAAAGTTCAATCCATAGTGGCTCCAAGACAGCAGTGAGAGTCCCGTCCACAGGAAACCATCTCAAGCGGATCAGCAGCGTAGAGATGTCCCCAACCGATACAGGCGAGCGGTCCATCCTGGGTCCCGACGAGCGGTCCATCCTGGGTCTCGACTCTGGACAGTCAGTACTTCATCCATGGTCATCGGACCGGACCCCCTCCACAAGGGAGGGGGGGACATAGGAGAAAGAAAAGAAGCGGCAGATCAACTGGTCTAAAAAGGAGGTCTATTTAAAGGCTAGAGTATACAGATGAGTTTTAAGATGAGACTTAAATGCTTCTACTGAGGTAGCATCTCGAACTGTTACCGGGAGGGCATTCCAGAGTACTGGAGCCCGAACGGAAAACGCTCTATAGCCCGCACACTTTTTTTGAGCTCTAGGAATCACTAATAAGCCGGAGTCTTTTGAACGCAGATTTCTTGCCGGGACATACGGTACAATACAATCGGCAAGATAGGCTGGAGCTAGACCGTGTAGTATTTTATACGTAAGTAGTAAAACCTTAAAGTCACATCTTAAGTGCACAGGAAGCCAGTGCAGGTGAGCCAGTACAGGCGTAATATGATCAAACTTTCTTGTTCTTGTCAAAAGTCTAGCAGCCGCATTTTGTACCAACTGTAATCTTTTAATGCTAGACATGGGGAGACCCGAAAATAATACGTTACAGTAATCGAGACGAGACGTAACAAACGCATGGATAATGATCTCGGCGTCTTTAGTGGACAAAATGGAGCGAATTTTAGCGATATTACGGAGATGAAAGAAGGCCGTTTTAGTAACGCTTTTAATGTGTGACTCAAAGGAGAGAGTTGGGTCGAAGATAATACCCAGATTTTTTACAGAGTCACCTTGTTTTATTATTTGGTTGTCAAATGTTAAAGTTGTATTATTAAATAGAGGTCGGTGTCTAGCAGGACCGATAATCAGCATTTCCGTTTTTTTGGCATTAAGTTGCAAAAAGTTAGCGGACATCCATTGTTTAATTTCATTAAGACACGCTTCCAACTGACTACAGTCCGGCATGTTGGTCAGCTTTAGGGGCATGTAAAGTTGGGTGTCATCAGCATAACAGTGAAAGCTAATACCGTATTTGCGTATGACGTCACCTAGCGGCAGCATGTAGATGCTGAAGAGTACAGGGCCAAGGACCGAACCCTGGGGAACTCCACACGTTACCTTAACATAGTCCGAGGTCACACTGTTATAGGAGACGCACTGCATCCTATCAGTAAGATAAGAGTTAAACCATGACAGGGCTGAGTCTGACATACCAATTCGTATTTTGATACGCTCTAATAAAATATTATGATCGACGGTATCGAAAGCAGCGCTAAGATCGAGGAGCAGCAACATAGATGACGTATCAGAGTCCATCGTTAGCAATAGATCATTAGTCAATTTTGCGAGGGCTGTCTCAGTCGAGTGATTTGCCCTGAAACCGGATTGAAAGGTTTCACATAGATTGTTAAACGCTAAGTGCTCATTTAGCTGCTCTGCAACAATTTTTTCGAGGATTTTCGAAATAAAGGGAAGGTGAGACACCGGTCGGTAGTTTACCATGAGGTCAGGATCGAGGTTAGGTCTTTTAAGGAGAGGATGAATAACCGCTTTTTTGAATGCAACGGGAACAGTGCCCGAGGAAAGTGATAAGTTTATAATATTTAGCACTGATGGACCTAATAATACAAAAAGCTCCTTGATAAGTTTCCCAGGAAGTGGGTCAAGTAAACATGTTGTTTGTTTTATTCCATTTACACGTTGTAACAATCCTTCTAATGTTATTTCATCAAAACGAGAGAAACTATTTTGGATATTTGCAGTATCCGCCGTATATACAATCGTATCTGTGTTAATAGAACCCCGTTGTAGCTGGGACGCATTGTCTTTAATCTCCTTTCTAATAAGTTCAATTTTCTTATTAAAGAACTTCATAAAGTCATCTGCCGAATGGGTGGAGCTACTGGAAGGAGTCCCTTGTTGGGTTAGCGATGCTACTGTACTAAACAAAAATTTTGGATCGTTTTTATTAATGCGGATGAGATTTGAGTAATAATTAGTTTTAGCTAAGGTAAGCATGCGTTTATAAGTTATTAAACTATCACTCCATGCTTGATGGTGCACCTCAAGTTTAGTCGTGCGCCATTTGCGTTCCAGCTTTCTACATAATAATTTCTGAGCTCTAGTTTCTTCAGTAAACCATGGCGTACGCCTTTTTGGAGCCTTTTTTAACTTCAGCGGTGCTATACTATCAATGGTTTCGCGCAGGGCGTTGTTAAAGTTGTTAGTGAGGTTATCAATAGAGCCCACATACTTTGGGAACGGTGCCATTACCGAGGGCAGTAGGTCCGCAAGAGTCGTCGTTGTGGCAGCATTAATGTTGCGGCTGCTATAGCAGTTATTATTATTATTAGCTTGCCGAACATGAGTCTGAACTTCGAATTTTATAAGGTAATGATCGGACATTACTTTAGTATACGGGAGTATCATAACTTTGGAGACGGTGATACCTCTGACAAGCACTAGGTCTATCGTATTACCGCTGCGATGCGTCGGTTCATTTATTATTTGTGTAAGACCACAGCTATCAATTATAGTCTGGAGCGCCACGCACGGTGGGTCCAATGGGGTATTCATATGGATATTAAAGTCCCCCATTATAATTATATTATCGGCGTGCGTCACTAGATCAGCAACAAACTCTGAGAATTCACTAATAAAGTCCGAATAGGGCCCTGGGGGGCGGTAGATAACGGCCAGGCACAGAGGCAGAGGTGTGGCAGACTTCATAGAAAGCACCTCAAACGATTTATATTTATTATTTAAGTTAGGACTAAAGTTAAAGTTTTCGTTGTATATTAGTGCGACACCCCCTCCCCTTTTGAGGTGACGGGCAATATGCGCATTCGTATAGTTAGGAGGGGATGCCTCATTTATCGCAAAAAAGTTGTCTGGTTTAAGCCAGGTTTCGCTAAGACCGATGACGTTAAGGTTGTTGTCTCTAATGACCTCATTGACTAATAACGTTTTGGGAGACAAAGATCTGATGTTTATAAAGCCCATATTATAGGTAGTGGGCTGTTTTAAGGAGTTGTTGATAAAATTATCCGTAGTAGCAATATTAATAATGTTGCGTTTATTATGCGCAGTGTACTTAAAATAATTACGACCATATCTAGGAATTGATATGACGGGAATTTTCAGATTGTCTACTTGGCGCTGCGATAAACTGAACGCATCATAATTTGCCACCTCAGTAGAACGCATGTCTAACTCTGACGTAGTCATAGACACAGTAGAAAAAACATTTTGTGAGTTGTGTATTATTCTACGAAAATTGCTATGTGTACATTCCCTTGCGACTTACAATCCGAAAAATACGGTATATATATATATATATATATATATATATATATATATATATATATATATATATATATATATATATATATATATATATATATATATATACATGTGTATATATATATATATATATATATATATATATATATATATATACATATATATATATGTATATATATATATATATATATATATATATATATATATATATATATATATATACATTCACTGTATTTTAAACTTTTTTCTTACCCATGCAAAATATTATAGCTGCAAATCCAAACGGTCAAACAGATCACCTGGAGTTAAACAATACATTTTTAAAACATGTTCATCTGTTAAGCAAACTGGAAACTGAAAAACCTATTAAAAGATTTAGAAATTTTTTGTACCCCTCTTTTTTATTCTGTACCATTGCACGTAGGGCCTGATTTACTAAAGTTTTGCATGTACTAAAACAAGCCCAAAGTTGATCTACCAGACATTAGGAAAGTGGATTGCGTCCGTTAAATGAGCAGAGTAAGGCGTGCCATCCATTTTGTGTCTGTCTTCATTAATATGCAGAATGGATGCAGATCATCAACATGTCCACATTACTGGGAGGAGAAGATGAAAATATATTGTACTGCACATGCAGTATGATTAATCAACACTGTTTTGCTGGAACTATTTAGTGTTTTATTTAGCATGTCAGAAAATTACATGCAAACAGAGTTACACACACGGATAGCTGCAGGATCAGTGAAGCTTCAGCACAGACATACAAATGACAGATATTCCTCCATCATATGTGTGTGAACGTATTGGCATGGTCTGTCAGAAACGAAAAATATTACATATCGTCTTTTCAGCATTAACATCCTTTTATAATTTTATAGCTTCATAGTGAGTGACTTAAGGGGCTGATTAAACATCTATGATATATATTATTAACATATCTCCCATATGAAAAAAAATGTTTTGAAGAATGCATTTTTCTGCTTCTTGAGCCCAAGAAAGTAACCTTTGGGCGCTGAAAGGAAAAAGGAAAAAATTGGGTTGCATTGTAAATGCACTTTGGACTGTGTCTAAAATGCCCATAAAAAGTGCAAGACGCCTCCTGCATGTCTGAAAAGATAGCAAAACGCATGATAAAATCAATGTGCAGTAAACGATCGAGTGTCTCCATGGGAATTCCCCGTATAGCACACACAAAATCCGCATTTGAATAAGGTGGTCTTCAGCACTTTTCAATTGTACATACAGTGCACTCACACTTTTATAGATTGCACACACTATCTAGCGTGTGGTATTATGATCTTAATAAATTAGGCCCATGTGTTTGTAGGTGATGGTTGTGTTTTTGTATTTTTTTTGTGTATTTATTCTGTTCCCAAAACTATTAGTTTGTATATTATTACGTACATTCAATAAAGAAAAAAACATATATACTGTAAGAGTAAAAGTAAAAAGAATGACTCAGTGAGTATGACATTTTTTATTATATACTTTTAAAATATGCTTTGTTCGAGGAATATATCCCCACCCCACGTTAGTAGAATACAATATGTTACAAGTCATTCCCTGTACACACTGTTCTGAATAGCCAAACACAATGCATCCACCCTGTGTTTGTACACATACTCTATAGTTTCGATGGTGAGAGGAGGTGTCAGGTACGAGATGAAGTGAAAGTGGGCGTGTTTGTGTCTGTGTCAAACACACACACACACACACACACACTGGTTAACTCTTGGTTTAGTTGGATGTAGTGTTGTCCTGACACCAATGTTTTGGTACCGTTACCAAAATTGTTTTCAATACTTTACGGTACTTTTCTACATAAAGGGGACCAATTTCAATGTCCATTTATCAGGCGATGCAATTGTTGATGACTGAAGTGCTGATATCAACAAAACTTAAACCCCTCCCTCCTGGATTGTAAATATTGTAAATAATTCGATGTATATACTCTGATGATTAACAGGTGTGATGACTGTATTATGCTGATGGTATATATTGTACCATGAACTGATTTACGTAGACCCCGACTTAAACAAGTTGAAAAACTTATTCGGGTGTTACCATTTAGTGGTCAATTGTACGGAATATTTTCTGTACTGTGCAATCTACTAATAAAAGGTTCAATCAATCAATCAAAAACCACCAAAAATGGCATTATTGGCTTTATTTTGACAAAAAAAAATCTCACAAACAAACTAAATCTTACAAACATAAGTTTCTTATTGCAAGTTTGTCCTTAAATATAATAGTAAACATACAAGACAACTTTTATTAGTAAGTAAGCAAACAAAGGCTCATAATTGAGCTGCTGACGTATGCATTTTCCATTCTATTATTTAGTCAAAATTATTAAGGACACATGGTAGGAAATTTTTCATTAGTCTACTTGTTCATTTATTTTTAATATCTGCTTACTTTCTTTTTTAACATGTTCTATCAGCAGTTCTGTTAAAATGTAAAAATCACTTAATATTCTGTTGTTTGATACTTTACATTAGTTTTGGATGATACCACAAATTTGAGGATAAATCCAATACCAAGTAGTTACAGGATCATACATTGGTCATATTCAAAGTCCTCATGTGTCGGAAGGGGGGTGTGACTTTCATATTTTGGCAATATTCAGTGTTTTATCGTTCATAGAAAAAAAAAATCCATTATGTTTTTAGCTTTCAATCAGACATTATTGTGAGGTTTTGTTTCAGTGTTCTTAAAATAGATAAACCGGCCCCTAGACACAATTTTTTCTCTAAATGTAGCCCCCGAGTCAAAATAATTGCCCTGGCCTGGTTTAAGGTGTTTACATGTGTTGTAGAAAGCTCATATCAAGCAGATTTATGTGAGAAATGTAGTGCATGAGTCTTAGTCAAACGGACCAAATTGGGATACATAATACGTGGATTAGCTATTTTATTTGATCATTATTCCTTATTTAAATTGACCTCTTCAACATAGTTAAGATGGCACTTCTGATTCTTAGATCGTTTGGAGCAGTAGTCCCCAACCACCGGGCGGTAACGGGCCGCAGAATAATGTTTTATTAATTTTAATTTTAATTTTATTTTATTTTTTTTAATTATTTTTGTATTTATTAAAACAACATGAAAAACACAAGATACACGTACAGATAGTGTACCAACCCAAAAAAACCTCCCTTTTTCATGACAAAGAAAAAAAAAAAATAACCCCCACCCCCCCTTCCAGGCCCCTGGACAAATTATCAAGCGTTGACCGGTCCGCAGCTACAAAAAGGTTGGGGGACCACTGGTTTGGACTACTACAGTTGGCATAGCTACTTTTTGGTTGACTTTTGTCTTGATTTACTAAGCTCCATGAGCAATTCATATGTTAATGATGCCTCATGGTTTTGGTCTGAGTCCTTACAAACACTGTCAAAAATACAGCTGACTTCACTGAGAAGCAGCAGATGCCACAGTAATCCTAACTAACACTTGCTTAAGGATTCAGCAAATGGCACCAGAAGCCCATCAGAGACCCGCAGTCCATCAGAGGCAGCGCAGCAATGACTTTTAGAATCTGCGAGTCATGCGTTCTTGACCTGTGGTGACTCACGACTGACACGATGGCTCACAGGGAGCTGACAAGAGGAAATACATCATGGCGTCCCTCAAATTGAGAAGGACACAGCACAGGGGCTCCACTTCCGAGTGACAGATATGGGATTTATTATTTTATTTCTTGTCCCCCGGTATGGAAGATCTGTAAAAAGGGGTAGCAGGAGTCCACTTTATAGAGTTTGCTTATAAAGTAAGTATAAGCCTTTATGGGGGGGTTGTACAATTTGCAATCAAACCAACATTTTCAGGATGTTTATCTCTAAAATTGCAAACAATGTGGGGATCTCTCACATTGAAATCGATACCAGTCGTCAACGGAACCAATATTTGTTTGATACCAATTTCCGGTACTCGTGTGTGTTCATGTAGTAATAAATCAGGGGTGTCAAAGTCATTTTAGATAGGGGGCCACATGGTGAAAAATCTACTTCCAAGTGGCACGATAACTTAAAAATAAAGACCACTTAAGATTCTTTTCTTTGTTTAATAATAGAAAAAACACATTCTGAAAATCCACAAATGATAATATTGTTGTTGTTTTTTTTACAATTACATACCAAGGTCCTGGGTTTGATCCTGTGCTCGGGATCTTTCTATGTAGATTTTGCATGTTCCCCCCTTGACTGTGTGGGTTCCCTCCGGGTACTCCGGCTTCCTCCCACCTCCAAAGACATGCACCTGGGGATAGGTTGATTGGCAACACTAAATGGGCCCTAGTGTGTGTGTGTGAGTGTGAATGTTGTCTGTCTATCTGTGTTGGCCCTGTGATGAGGTGGCGACTTGTCCAGGGTGTACCCCCACCCAATTGTGGCTGAGATAGGCACCAGCGCCACCCTCGACCCCAAAGGGAATAAGCGGTAGAAGATGGATGAATGGATGGAAAATCACACATATACAAAACTCAAAACCAGTGAAGTTGGCACGTTGTGTGAATCGTTAAAAAAAAATAAAAACTGAACAAAAATATTTGCTAATCCTTTTCAACAAAAAAGACTAATAAAGTTTAGGAATGCTCATCAAACACTTATTTGGAACATCTCACAGGTGAACAGGCTAATTGGGAACAGGTGGGTGCCATGATTGGGTATAAAAGCAGTTTCCATGAAATGCTCAATCATTCACAAACAAGGATGGGGCGAGGGTCACCACTTGGTCAACAAATTAGTGAGCAAATTGTCAAACAGTTTAAGAACAACATTTCTCAACAAGCTATTGCAAGGAATTTAGGGATTTCACCATCTACGGTCCGTAAAATCATCAGAAGGTTCAGAGACTCTGCAGAAATCACTGCACGTAAGCAATGATGTTACGGACATTCGATCCCTCAGGCGGTACGGCATCAAAAAGCGACATCAGTGTATAAAGGATATCACCACATGAGCTCAGGAACACTTCAGAAAATAACTATCAGTAACTACAGTTGGTCGCTACATCTTTAAGTAAAAGTTAAAATTCTACTATGCAAAGTGAAAGCCATTTATCAACAACACCCAGAAACGCCGCCGCCTATGCTGGGCCCGAGCTCATCTAAGATGGATTGATGCAAAGTGAACATGTGTTCTGTGGTCTGACGAGTCCACATTTCAAATTGTTTTTGGAAACTGTAGACGTCGTGTCCTCCGGACCAAAGAGGAAAATAACCATTCGGACTGTTATAGGCGCAAAGTTCAAAAGCCATCATCTGTGAGGTTATGGGGGTGTATTAGTGCCGAAGGCATGGGTAACTTACACATCTGTGAAGGCACCATTAATGCTGAAAGGTACATACAGGTTTTAGATTAACATAAGTTGCCATCCAAGCAACGTCTTTTTCATGGACGCCCCTCCTTATTTCAGCAAGACAATGTCAAGCCACATTCTGCATGTTGTACAACAGCGTGGCTTCATAGTAAAAGAGTGCGGGTACTAGACTGCCCTGCCTGTAGTCCAGACCTGACTCCCCTTGAAAATGTGTGGCGCATTATAAAGCGTAAAAAATGACATTGGAGACCCCGGACTCCCGAACAACTGTAACTGTACATCAAGCAAGAATGGGAAAGAATTCCACCTGAAAAGCTTAAATAAACTGATCTCCTCAGTGCCCAAACGTTTACAGAGTGTTCTTAAAAGGAGAGACCATGTAACACAGTGGTAAAAATGCCCCTTTGCCAACGTTTTTGCAATGTGTTGCTGCCATTAAATTCTAAGTTAATGATTATTTGCACACAAAAAAAATAAGTTTCTTAGTTCGTACATGAAATATCTTGTCTTTGCAGTCTATTCAATTGAATATAAGTTGAAAAGGATTTGCAAATTATTGTACCCTGTTTTTATTTCCGAATTACACAACGTGCCAACTTCACTGGTTTTGGGTTTCGTGTATTGCGCAGTGGTTTACAGACAATACATTGGAGGCAGACATCACAAGTCAGAATTTTTCCGAATTTGTTTTTCCAAAGCTAATGAGGATTTTGGCTAAATAATAGTAATACGTTTATTATTATTTTTTTTTTGTGTATTTTTGACGCATATTGCGCCCGCTGGAAAGAGTTAGAGAGCCGCTGGTCACTAAACACTGCATGAATGTAGTGGTTGAGGGCATCAAAAACTGCCACAAAATTGCCACAAAATTATTAATATATACTCCATTCATCCATCCTTTTTCGTCCGCTAACCGAATCATGTTTTATAGTCGGTTTATGAGCTGGAGTATATTTACAACTATATTTAGACTTGTTATTTTGGTTTATTTCTCCAGGAAAACTAACGTCAAAACGACTCTATTGCGTACTTATGGGCACAGCCCCAGACGTCCGAGGCGCCAAACATGGTGCCTGTCGTTCAGTTGTTGACAATTGGATTATAGTGGAGTAGGGTTGTAAGGTATATGTACCACGCTACTAATGAATCATATTCCTTACTGTTCCGGTCCCCCGTCCCCCCGTCGTCATCATGTCGTGTCATTGTTGGTTTTACGAGCAGACGAGCATGTTCGGCAGAGCACAGTCACGGAGTACTTACGTACAAGCAGACACAGTGTGTAGACAGAATAGGGAGAATGGACACATTTTGGCTTAAAAACTTACGATAAAAGGGAAGTTAAAACACTGAAACGGCCTCAGGAAGCGGTGCTTTAACACATGGCTAGCTAGCTAGTTGCTAAAGTCCAGTCGCAGTCGGCAGTGTTATAGCTTCTTCTAATTTACTAATCCTGGGTTCAATGGCGACAAAGTAAGTTTCTTACAGGTATCAACCCTGCAGGACGAGGAATAGTTCAATATATTTCACTACACACCGTAGCTCCTAGGTATACACTCAACATCTACTGTAATAATACCAAGTACAATAGCATATCTAGTCGATACTACTACGATTTCATCAATATTTTTTAGCATCACAAATTTTTTTTTTTTTTTTTTTTTTTTAAATTTAAATTATGTTTATAAACGCAGGAAATGCATCCCTGGACACATGAGGACTTTGAATATGACCAATGTATGATCCTGTAACTACTTGGTATCGGATTGCTACCCAAATTTGTGGTATCATCCAAAACTGATGTAAAGTATCAATCAACAGAATAATAAGTGATTATTACATTTTAACAGAAGTGTAGATAGAACATGTTAAAAGAGAAAGTAAGCAGATATTAACAGTAAATGAACGAGTAGATAAATAATTAATTTTCTCCTACTTGTCCTTAACAATTTTGACAAAATTATAGAATGGAAAAAGACACAATATGTTACTGCATATGTCAGCAGACTAAATTAGGAGCCTTTGTTTGCTTACTTACTAATAAAAGACAACTTGTCTTGTATGTTTACTATTTTATTGAAGGACAAACTTGCAATAAGAGACATATGTTTAATGTATTTTTTTTGTTGTTAAAATAAAGCCAATAATGCCTTTTACCCTCTGTTTAGAAAAGTATCAAAGTACCGAGAAGTATCGAAATACATTTCAGTACCGGTACCAAAATATTGGTATCGGGACAACATTATAGTGGAGACTGTTTATATAATGGGTGTCAAACTCTGGCCCGCGGGCCAAATCTGGCCCGCCGTGTAGTTTAATTTGGCCCTTGAGGCAATATCAATTTAGCATTAAAGCTGGCCGGCCGGTGTTATACAGCGTCAGTGCCGCTGTAACACCGCATTCACCGCTAATGCTCATACTTGCCAACCCTCTTAATTTTCCTGGTAGACTCCCGAAATTCAGTGCCCATCCCGAAAATCTCCCGGGGCAACCATTCTCCTGATTTTCTACCGATTTCCACCTGGACAACTATATTGGGGGCGTCCATTTAAGGTACTGCCTTTAGCGTTCTCTACAACCTGTTGTCACGTCCGCTTTTCCTCCATACTAACAGCGTGTCACATAATATTTGTGGCTTTTACACACACACACACACACACACACACACACACACACACACACACACACACACACACACACACACACACACACACACACACACACACACACACACACACACACACACACACTCACAAGTGAATGCAATGCATACTTGGTCAACAGCCATACAGGTCACACTGAGGGTGGCCGTATAAACAACTTTAGCACTGTTACAAATATGCGCCACACTGTGAACCCACACCAAGCAAGAATGATAAACACATTTCGGGTGAACTTCCGCACCGTAACACAACAGAACAAATACCCAGGAACCCTTGCAGCACTAACTCTTCCGGGAAACTTCCAGCAAACTGACCAATAATTAATGTTTTATACATGCATTTCCTCTTGCTACTTCAAGGCTTGAATGTTTGGTTCATTCATTATTGTTATTTTATTTTCAAATTTTTTATTAGCCTGTGGAAAAAAATTGATATTTTCCTCAGAAAATTGCAAATAGAAAAAAAGGCATAACATTTTTATTTCAATTTTATTTGATATGCCATTGATATTTTTTTAATTAGTATTATTATTATTATTTGAAACTGGATTTTGCATGTCACTAAAGTTATATAAGCCTTGCTTGTTCAATATTTAATGCAAAACTTGTCTGGATCCCTATTAAAAGGTTTAATTTGTTCAACCTTGGCCCGGGGCTTTGTTCCGTTTAAAATTTTGGCCCACTCTGTATTTGAGTTTGACACCCCTGGTTTATATGCTTCAGTAAAAGAACGTAACACTTTGAAGTGCATTAATGAGAGAAAAAAAGAAACCAAGATTCATTTAAAAAAATAGCGAATGAAATGTACGATAGAGATGTAAGATAATGAAGCAGGTATAGTACGAGTCAAGGAAGAAGGCATAAACAAACCTTTTCATGCTGCATTTGTGTACTCCAAACCGGTTAGAAGTAACTCTGTATACCACACAACTGGCAAGATTGTGTACAACAAATAGCAAGTTTGAAGTTGGCAAACTCCATCTAAAGCAGGCCTGGGTAATTATTTTGACCCGGGGGCCACATTTAGAGAAAAATATGTGTGAGGGCCGTAATATCACATTTTTAGGAACTAATACAAAACTTCAAAATAATGTAATAAACGTTATGACAGACAACCTTAAAAAACGGAATTACATTTTATTTTTGTTTTACTGAATGAGGCACTGAGAACGTACATGAAAATAAAGAATGTGGGTTTTACAGTATTAACTACAAACAAAAAACACCGAATCGATATATTTTACAATCAAGCGAAACACAACAAAAATGCAACAAACACAGCGAAACAAACATAAACATTACAAAAAACCGACCTACTATCTGATATATCTGGGATATTACTAAGCTTTAAAAGCCTACTGAAATGAGATTTTCTTATTTTAACGGGGATAGCAGGTCCATTCTATGTGTCATATTTGATCATTTTGCAATATTGCCATATTTTTGCTGAAGGGATTTAGTAAAGAACATCGACGATAAAGTTTGCAACTTTTGGTCGCTAATAAAAAAGCCTTGCCTTTACCGGAAGTAGCAGACGATGTGCGCGTGACGTCACGGGTTGTAGGGCTCCTCACATCCTCACATTGTTTATAATGTGAGCCTCCAGCAGCAAGAGCTATTCGGACCGAGAAAGCGACAATTTCCCCATTAATTTGAGCGAGGATGAACAATTTGTGGATAAGGAAAGTTCGAGTGAAGCACAAAAAAAAAAAAAAAAGGACTGCTCCAGTCGGTGGCAGTGGGACGGTTTCAGATGTAATTAGACACATTTACTGGGATAATTCTGGAAGATCCTTTATCTGCTTTTTATGTTAACAGTGTTTTAGTGAGATTGTAAAGTCATACCTGAAAGCCGGATGACTGCGGTGAATGCCATTGTCTCTCAGAGAAGCCGATGGAGAAGCCAAGATCACAGCTGCCTTTTTGAGCTGCAGGAGGAAGTCCCATAGTCCACTGAAGTCTCTGGTAAGAGCCGACTTAATATCACAATTTTCCCATCCAAAAACTTGCTGGTTGACGTAGAAAACATGTTCGCTTGACCGCTCTGTGTTAAAGCTTCACAACAAACAAAGAAACACAGGCTGTGTCTCGGTTGCTAAAGGCAGCTGCAATCCACCGCTTTCCACCAACAGCATTCTTCTTTATAGTCTCCATTATTAATTGAACAAACTGCAAAAGATTCAGCAACACAGATGTCCAAATTACTGTGTAATTATGTGATGAAAAGAGACAACTTTTAGTCGTGTGTGGTGCTGGGCTAATAGGTCCCCTCTAACCCGAGACGTCCCGCGTCATCATACGCGTCATCATTCCGCGACGTTTTCGACAAGAAACTCCGCGGGAAATTTAAAATTGTAATTTAGTAAACTAAAAAGGCCGTATTGGCATGTGTTGCAATGTTAATATTTCATCATTGATATATAAACTATCAGACTGCATGGTCGGTAGTAGCGGGTTTCAGTAGGCCTTTAAAACTTTGTTGTGAAAATCTTCACACTGCTTGGTGCCTCGTCTGAGCTTCTGTGACTTAGATTACCATAGTAACTAATTAGATGACCATAGGAGCTAATTAGATTACCATAGTAACTTGTACATCATGCAAAAGCGCAGATTCCAACCATTGAAAGACTTAGTATAGTTGAAGACTTACAGTCATTAGAAAACATCACTGCACATCATAATGGCAGCTACACATATTTTTAAAATCCCCCAAAAATATTTGAAAATGTCCGACGGGCCAGATTGAAACGCTTAACGGGCCGCATGTGGCCCCTTAGGTCTTAATTTAATTTTTCTAAAGTCTGCACTAACAGTCGTTTCTGTAACGATTGGGGGGCATGGTGATGCTGAGTCGTTCTCCCAATGATGCAGTTGGGTTTTGAACACAGCGTGAAGGTAAGAAACAAATGATTTATTAAAAATTAAATCAGACTTTGACAAAAACGAACAGAACTAGCTGTCACAGTTATTTGATGTCGAAGCTAGTGGAAGCTAGCGAGTTGCAAACAGGAAAAACTGGAAATGGCTAATGCTAACAGAAACAGCTTACCGCTGCGACGACCAGGACAAAATGCAGCACGACAGGTTGTAGCTGTAACAAAACGACACAACAAGAGCGACATTTGGCAACGACAATACAAATGACAATACAGTTATCCAGCAACTGACACAACACAAAGCAGGTACAAATTGGAGCGGGCTGATTGGCAACGGGTGTGGCCATATGCCAATCAGCCGCAGCTGAGGCGGAACACAGCACTCAGGGAACAAGACAGGAAGCTGACAAAATAAGAGCACTAGACAGGAACTAAGGACAGGAAATACTAAACAGAGGAAACAGACAAATGCTGAGGAAAAAACTAAAACATAGACAAACTGTCAGGGGAAAGCCTGACACTAGCATGGGAGCTAGAAAGAACAAAAGGGCTAGCATGGAAGCTGGCATAAGCAGAACACAAACTACGCAACCAGACAGAATGAACCAAGGAGGCAGGCTTAAATCAAGACAGTGATTAATCAATCAATGTTTACTTATATAGCCCTAAATCACTAGTGTCTCAAAGGGCTGCACAAACCACCACGACATCCTCGGTAGGCCCACATAAGGGCAAGGAAAACTCACACCCAGTGGGACATCGGTGACAATAATACCCCAGTGGGACGTCGGTGACAATGATGACTATGAGAACCTCGGAGAGGAGGAAAGCAATGGATGTCGAGCGGGTCTAACATGATATTGTTAAAGTTCAATCCACAATGGATCCAACACAGACGCGAGAGTCCAGTCCAAAGCGGATCCAACACAGCAGCGAGAGTCCCATTCACAGTGGAGCCAGCAGGAAACCATCCCAAGCGGAGGCGGATCAGCAGCGCAGAGATGTCCCCAGCCGATACACAGGCAAGCAGTACATGGCCACCGGATCGGACCGGACCCCCTCCGCAAGGGAGAGTGAGACATAGAAGAAAAAGAAAAGAAACGGCAGATCAACTGGTCTAAAAAGGGAGTCTATTTAAAGGCTAGAGTATACAAATGAGTTTTAAGGTGAGACTTAAATGCTTCTACTGAGGTGGCATCTCGAACTGTTACCGGGAGGGTATTCCAGAGTACTGGAGCCCGAACGGAAAACGCTCTATAGCCCGCAGACTTTTTTTGAGCTCTGGGAATCACTAATAAGCCGGAGTCCTTTGAACGCAGATTTCTTGCCGGGACATATGGTACAATACAATCGGCAAGATAGGCTGGAGCTAGACCGTGTAGTATTTTATACGTAAGTAGTAAAACCTTAAAGTCACATCTTAAGTGCACAGGAAGCCAGTGCAGGTGAGCCAGTACAGGCGTAATGTGATCAAACTTTCTTGTTCTTGTCAAAAGTCTAGCAGCCGCATTTTGTACCAACTGTAATCTTTTAATGCTAGACATGGGGAGACCCGAAAATAATATGTTACAGTAGTCGAGGCGAGACGTAACAAACGCATGGATAATGATCTCAGCGTCTTTAGTGGACAGAATGGAGCGAATTTTTGCGATATTACGGAGATGAAAGAAGGCCGTTTTAGTAACGCTTTTAATGTGTGCCTCAAAGGAGAGAGTTGGGTCGAAGATAATACCCAGATTCTTTACCGTGTCGCCTTGTTTAATTGTTTGGTTGTCAAATGTTAGAGTTGTATTATTAAATAGAGTTCGGTGTCTAGCAGGACCGATAATCAGCATTTCCGTTTTTTTGGCGTTGAGTTGCAAAAAGCTAGCGGACATCCATTGTTTAATTTCATTAAGACACGCCTCCAGCTGACTACAATCCGGCGTGTTGGTCAGCTTTAGGGGCATGTAGAGTTGGGTGTCATCAGCATAACAGTGAAAGCTAATACCGTATTTGCGTATGATGTCACCTAGCGGCAGCATGTAGATGCTGAAGAGTGCAGGGCCAAGGACCGAACCCTGGGGAACTCCACATGTTACCTTAACGTAGTCCGAGGTCACATTGTTATGGGAGACACACTGCATCCTATCAGTAAGATAAGAGTTAAACCAAGACAGGGCTAAGTCTGACATACCAATTCGTGTTTTGATACGTTCTAATAAAATATTATGATCGACGGTATCGAAAGCAGCGCTAAGATCGAGGAGCAGCAACATAGATGACGCATCAGAATCCATCGTTAGCAATAGATCATTAGTCATTTTTGCGAGGGCTGTCTCCGTGGAGTGATTTGCCCTGAAACCGGATTGAAAGGTTTCACATAGATTGTTAGACGCTAAGTGTTCATTTAACTGCTCTGCAACAATTTTTTCGAGGATTTTTAAAATAAAGGGAAGGTGAGACACCGGTCGGTAGTTTACCATGAGGTCAGGATCGAGGTTAGGTCTTTTAAGAAGAGGATGAATAACCGCTTTTTTGAATGCTAGGGGAACAGTGCCCGAGGAGAGTGATAAGTTTATAATATTTAACAAAAACAAGCGTGCGTCTGGAACCCGCAGCAGATGAAAATAATACGTTACTATGGTAACAAACAGAGGAGCACAAACCTGAACCGAATGAGTCCAAAAGAAACAGAAAACACAAAAAGACTCAAAAATCTAAATCAAAAATATGATCCGGGCAGCGGATCACAACAGCTTCTTTTGAACTCAAAACTCTTTCCATCAATCCAGACCTCATTGAGTAAACTTTGAGACATTCCAAAGTTTTATTTCCATTCTCTGTCTAAAAATACTTTCAAAACAACTCTCTGAGTCCCTCCCACCGCGTCTTCCAATGAGCAAGTCCAGGACCTTCTTGGTAGTAATGTCATGTTCATAGCGCAATCTAAGCTCATTTCTTGATGCAGTCTGCTATTTAACATATTTGTCATCATTGCCAACATTACATCAAGCACAACAAGAACTGGGCTTGAGTCGTTAAGATATCTTGTTTCGGTGTGACGTCATAGGTCAACCAGAAAAGCAATACATCAATTGACGTTTGCTTGTCAAAGTTGTCCCATCAGCCGGAGGTCTGACAGCGAACGTATCCAAAACTATCATTGGCGCTGGCGGCAGTATCACAGCTTCTTTCAAAGCCCATTTTGATGTTTTTTTCTATCAATGTAGAGTGAAAAAATAGTAAGTTTAAGTTTTACACATACAATAATCTTCTTAGTGTGTTTAAAAACCAGCAGGGCAGTGTGGTGTACTATATATGAAGCTTTGGAAATGATAGCGCCTAGCCGTGACGTCATTAGATGTCTCACATACGAAGAGTTTTTGAACCCATCGCTTTGCAAAAGTGCATTTTTTTAAGGACAAAAGTATGATTTTGTGTGTGGACAAGAAGCCTAAATGCAGAGATAATCAGCGTTTATGAAATGTTCGCGTGGACATGTCCTAAGAAACAATCACTGATATAAGAATGTAAACCATGTTTTGTCAGTATAATGACTGCAAGTAAATACTGGAGTGGAGGATTATGGAAAATGGAGTCCCAACATGACAAACTAAATTAAATGTTTTATTTAATTAAAAGCCTACTACTACCGACCACGCAGTCTGATAGTTTATATATCAATGATGAAATATTAACATTGGAACACATGCCAATACGGCCTTTTTAGTTTGCAATTTTAAATTTCCCGCGAAGTGTCCTGTTGAAAACGTCGCGGTATGATGACGCGTGCGTTTGACGTCTCGGGTTGTAGCGGACATTATTTTCCATCCCGATCCAAGCTATAAGTAGTCTGCTTTAATCGCATAATTACACAGAATTCTGGACATCTGTGTTGCTGAATCTTTTGCAATTTGTTCAATTAATAATGGAGAAGTCAAAGTAGAAAGATGGAGGTGGGAAGCTTTTAGCCTTTAGCCACAAAAACACAGCCAGTGTTTCCTTGTTTAAAATTCCTTAAGGTGAAGCTTTACTATGGATCAGATCGCTCAAGCGAACATGGATCCCGACCACATGTCAAATGGCAGTTTTCGGTGAGAAAATTGGGGTAATAAGTTGGCTCTTGCCGGAGATATCAGCAGAGCTTCTGTCCTGCTGCAGCTGCGTGACTTCCCTCAGGTCAACACATGTGGGGCCCCACCCCTCCGACTTTAAGGTACTATTTAATCGTTGTAAAACACTAGCAACACAATAGGCAGATAAGGGATTTTCCAGAATTATCCTAGTAAATGTGTCTAATAACATCTGAATCGCTCCCACTGCAATCTCCTTTTTTTTTTTTTTTTAACTTTTTTTAACTTTTTTTTTCTAGTCCTTCAATTTCCTCATCCACAAATCTTTCATCCTCGCTCAAATTAATGGGGAAATTGTCGCTTTCTCGGTCCGAATAGCTCTTGCTGCTAGAGGCTATGATTATAAACAATGTGAGGATGTGAGGAGCCCTACAACCCGTGACGTCACGCGCACATCATCAGCTACTTCTGGTAAAGGCAAGGGTTTAGACGGTATGGCTCGGTTGGTAGAGTGGCCGTGCCAGCAACTTGAGGGTTGCAGGTTCAATTCCCGCTTCCGCCATCCTAGTCACTGCCGTTGTGTCATTGGGCAAGACACTTTACCCACGTGCTACCAGTGCCACCCACACTGGTTTTAAATGTAACTTAGATATTGGGTTTCACTATGTAAAGCGCTTTGAGTCACTAGAGAAAAGCGCTATATAAATATAATTCACAAATAATTCACTTTTTTATTAGCGACCAAAAGTTGCAAACTTTATCGTCGATGTCCTCTACTAAATCCTTTCAGCAAAAATATGGCAATATTGCGAAACGATCAAGTATGGCACATAGAATGGACCCGCTATCCCCGTTTCAATAAGAAAATCTCATTTCAGTAGGCCTTTATATACTTTCACTGGCAAAAATCAAATAACGTATTTTCCGGACGAAAGGGCGTACCAGATAATAAGGCGCACTGCCGATGAATGGTCTGTTTTTGATCTTTTTTCATATATAGGGCACACCGGATTATATGGCGCATTAAAGGTGTCATATTATGTATATTTTTTTATGAATGTAAAACACTTCTTTGTGGTCTATCCAATCCAATCCAATCCAATTTCTACCGCTTATTCCCTTTTGGGGCAGCGGGGGGCGATGGCGCCTATCTCAGCTACAATCGGGCTACATAACATGTAATGGTGGTTCTTTGGTCAAAGTGCTTCAGGTCCCAAACTCTGGAATGATCTCCCTCTCCATGTGAGACAAGCCCCTTCTATGGTTATTTTTAAGACCCTTCTTAAAACCCATTTTTATTCACTGGCTTTTAATCCAGCATGAGACTTTAAACTGTTTTTAACTTTTAACTTTTTTAACTGTTTTTAACTTTTTAACTGCTTTTTATCTAACACATTGTTCTTTAGGTAATTTGTGTTTTCTTTTTAAATGTGTATTTTACTTCTGTTTTAAATGTTATTTTTTAGTCTGTCCTTTGCCTCTATTTCTTTGTGTTGTACAGCCCTATGTTCTTCAACTGTGGTTGTTTTTTAAAGGGCTTTATAAATAAAGTTGGTATGCTATGGTAAAATGTTGCATAGATTATGTTTGACAGCCGCTTTCTGACAGTCGCTTCCGGATGCGCTGTTTTGTGGGCGATCTTATTTACGTGGCTCACCTTCGGCAGCGTCTTCTCCCCGTCATCTTTGTTGTAGCGGTGTAGCGTGCAAGGACGAGAGTGGAAGAAGTGTCAAAAAATGGAGCTATCTGTTTGAATGACATACAGACTTTACTTCAATCAATAACGGAGCAGCATCTCTTCATCCGGAAACAACAACACAGGAAATGTGTCCCGTGATAGGCAAGTTTACTGACAGATATCAGTAAGAACTTTACACTACTTTATATTAGAAAGGGAAACAGCGGAGGATGAATGTCATATAACAAGAATATAGAGGAAAAAGAAGCTTGACGGGCGCAATTTTTCAGGATTTATGCAGACTCCAATTACAGTTCAGCAGGTACCAGAAAGTAAGAAAAGTTGGTTTTGCATAATATTGCGAAACAAAACGCCAGATAATATGTATTACTTCATACACACACACGCAATAATAATACTTGTATGTTTAATGCGCCGACAATCCTTCAAGCGGTGTTGTTTCATAGCTTACCAAAGTCGTACCAAAACATTTTGATTTATTTTTGAGCGCCGTGTGTAATGTTCTATATTTTCAACGGAACATTTAAAGTGTTGGTGTTGTTTAAGTCAGACATATTGCAATCATAGTGCTGTCTGCACTTATCTCTTATGTTCGACTGCCATCTACTGGTCACACTTATCATTATCCCCATGTACCAAATAAAATAGCTTAGAGGTGAGTAAGCATATTCCTTACATTAGGCGCTCAGGGTTATAAGGCGCACTGTCGAATTTTGAGAAAAAAAAGGATTTTAAGTGCGCCTTATAGTTCGGAAAATACGGTACTGTGACCTCACGTTGAAGGATACGTGGCTAAAAACAAAAATTGATGTGCCTAATTATAATCTTTTACTCCACCTTTGCTGAAAATATGCTGTTTTTTATAGCCCTCAGTCTCTTTCAGAATGAAATTCACCTCCTGACTGAAGTCAACAGCCACATTCTGAGAATTGTGTTTGTCCACCTTGCTGATGTTTACTACTTGCTATAACAGATGCAGTTGTCTTAGGCTTGGGTTTCGCAGTTTCACGTCTTACCTTAAGTTTTGTATGGCAGCATACATCTAGACTGCACCTTCTTTAGCGTCTTTAGTGATGCTTGGCAACAAAATGTTTTGTCTTTAAAAAAAATAAAATTAAAAATGCCTTCTTCTATGCAGCGGTCAGAAGGCACCAGAACATGACTGTTGCATCAAAGGCCTTGTTGATGCAACGTTTGTATGCCTAATCTCCTCTCTCCATCTGCCAGGCCTGTCTGGACCAAGCACAGACTTGATCCTGTCACAGATTTCTGTCCCATCAGCCTCTACCCAGGTGGCTTTCAACAGGCTTACACACTCTGAGTAGTAAATAACCAGATTATTTTGTATGCGTTTCTTTGACTTTTTGCCTTTTCTTCCTGCTGCTGGAATCAGTATAAACAAATCATGGAAATCAGGCACAATTTCCTCAATGCTTTGGGTCTCATGGCCAATTTGTTTTTACAGTAGTACCTTAACTTACAAGCTTATCGTGTTTTCAGGACTATTAGGCGCACTTGTGGGGCGGTATAGTTCGGTTGGTAGAGTGGCCGTGTCAGCAACTTGAGGGTTGCAGGTTCGATTCCCGCTTCCGCCATCCTAGTCACTGCCGTTGTGTCCTTGGGCAAGACACTTTACCCACCTGCTCCCAGTGCCACCCACACTGGTTTAAAAATGTAACTTAGATATTGGGTTTCACTATGTAAAGCGCTTTGAGTCGCTAGAGAAAAGCGCTATATAAATATAATTCACTTCACTTCACTTAAAATACCGGAGTGCCTAATGTACGGAATAATTCAGTTTTTTCTTGGCGACCTCGAAGCTATTTTGTTTGGTACATGATGACCAGTAGATGGCAGTCAAGCATAAGAGATACGTGTAGGCTGCAATATGATGGCAGTCACACACAAGATACACGTGTAGACTGCAATATGACTAAAGTAAAAAACACCAACATTTTATATGCACATCCATCCATTTGGGTCCCATGGCCAATTTGCTTTTACAGTAGTACCTTAACTTACAAGCTTATCGTGTTTTCAGGACTATTAGGCGCACTTAAAATACCGGCGTGCCTAATGTACGGAATAATTCTGTTTTTTCTCAGCGACCTCGAAGCTATTTTGTTTGGTACATGGTGACCAGTAGATGGCAGTCAAGCATAAGAGATACGTGTAGGCTGCAATATGATGGCAGTCTCACACAAGATACACGTGTAGACTGCAATATGACTAAAGTAAAAAACACCAACATTTTATATGCACATCCATCCATTTGGGTCCCATGGCCAATTTGCTTTTACAGTAGTACCTTAACTTACAAGCTTATCGCTTTTTCAGGACTATTAGGCGCACTTAAAATACCGGTGTGCCTAATGTACGGAATATTTCAGTTTTTTCTTAGCGACCTCAAAGCTATTTTGTTTGGTACATGGTGACCAGTAGATGGCAGTCAAGCATAAGAGATACGTGTAGACTGCAATATGATGGCAGTCACACACAAAATATATGTGGACACTGCAATATGACTAAAGTAAAAAACACCAACATTTTATATGCACATCCATCCATTTGGGTCCCATGGCCAATTTGCTTTTACAGTAGTACCTTAACTTACAAGCTTATCGTGTTTTCAGGACTATTAGGCGCACTTAAAATACCGGCGTGCCTAATGTACGGAATAATTCTGTTTTTTCTCAGCGACCTCGAAGCTATTTTGTTTGGTACATGGTGACCAGTAGATGGCAGTCAAGCATAAGAGATACGTGTAGGCTGCAATATGATGGCAGTCTCACACAAGATACACGTGTAGACTGCAATATGACTAAAGTAAAAAACACCAACATTTTATATGCACATCCATCCATTTGGGTCCCATGGCCAATTTGCTTTTACAGTAGTACCTTAACTTACAAGCTTATCGCTTTTTCAGGACTATTAGGCGCACTTAAAATACCGGTGTGCCTAATGTACGGAATATTTCAGTTTTTTCTTAGCGACCTCAAAGCTATTTTGTTTGGTACATGGTGACCAGTAAATGGCAGTCAAGCATAAGAGATACGTGTAGACTGCAATATGATGGCAGTCACACACAAAATATATGTGGACACTGCAATATGACTAAAGTAAAAAACACCAACATTTTATATGCACATCCATCCATTTGGGTCCCATGGCCAATTTGCTTTTACAGTAGTACCTTAACTTACAAGCTTATCGCTTTTTCAGGACTATTAGGCGCACTTAAAATACCGGAGTGCCTAATGTACGGAATAATTCAGTTTTTTCTCAGCGACCTCGAAGCTATTTTGTTTGGTACATGGTGACCAGTAGATGGCAGTCAAGCATAAGAGATACGTGTAGACTGCAATATGATGGCAGTCACACACAAGATATACGTGTAGACTGCAATATGACTAAAGTAAAAAACACCAACATTTTATATGCACATCCATCCATCCATTTTCTAACGCTTGTCCCTTTTGGGGTTCGGGGGGTGCTGGAGCCTATCACAGCTGCATTCGGGCGGAAGGTGGAGTACACCCTGGACAAGTCGCCGCCTCATCACAGGGCCAACTCAGATAGACAAACGACATTCACACACTAGGGCCAATTCAGTGTTGCCAATCAACCTATCCCCAGGTGCATGTTTTTGGAGGTGGGAAGAAGCCGGAGTACCCGGAGGGAACCCACGCAGTCACGGGGAGAACATGCAAACTCCACACAGAAAGATCCCGAGCCCGGGATTGAACCCAGGACTACTCAGGACCTTTGTTTGTTATGAAAATTAAGAATCTGCTTTAGATCAACCAAACAAAGTAAGTCCTTGGTCGTGTACTTGTTTTAACCGCTGACTTTTCTGCTGTTTACAAACCGTTTCTACACACACTGGCCGGGGTATATACTAGAATCATACAGTTTTTAATCATCTTAAGTGTTTTTGCTGTAGACAGGGATATTTCCTGATACAATCTTTAAAGGATATATAACTTTTGGAAAGCAGTAAAGGAAAAAACACCAGTCCTCAGGAAAGTAATTACACAAACATGCTATAGAAGAATATAGTTTCCAGCAGGGTTCGCGAGGCGGTCCGGATCAAGCAGGATGTGTCATGCTTCTCTCATCACCACTTGTCCCCCGCAGTGGGATTGGGGGCCCGCTAGCAGAATGATGCATGCTTAACATCCGGCATCACTCGCGGCTGAAGAGTCAGACATTACGGAGCACTCCGAGCCATACGCTGACAGTGTCCCTCTGTCCTTTGTCCCTTCGCATTATGCGCCTTCTCCTTATCTTGCCTTACAGCCGCACGTTTTATTCACCTGTCTAATTTTGTTTCATCCGTTTTTCACCATCAAACTTTTACTTTTGGCCTTGTAATTGTGTAAAGTAAAGTCAAACTTGGTGAACGATTAGTGTCTCTAATTGATATCAACAAACCTGGATGATATCATCCCAAGCTTCAACTTGGCCATTCCATGAAATGTAGAAATGCACTATAAAGTTCAATAAAAAATATTTTCGTGTTACTAAGCGAAATGTCCTGCACATTAAGCATATATAATGAATACAATTTCAATGATTAATTTTACCTACATTGAACTAGTATAACAAACCCCGTTTCCATATGAGTTGGGAAATTGTGTTAGGTGTAAATATAAACGGAATACAATGATTTGCAAATCCTTTTCAACCCATATTCAGTTGAATGCGCTACAAAGACAAGATATTTGATGTTCAAACTCATAAACTTTATTTTTTTTGGCAAATAATAATTAACTTAGAATTTAATGGCTCCAACACGTGCCAAAGTAGTTGGGAAAGGGCATGTTCACCACTGTGTTACATCACCTTTTCAGAGTGTGGGTATTTTCCTGGCCCGCCTGCAGTCCAGACCTGTCTTCCATCGAAAATGTGTGGCGCATTAGGAAGTGTTAAATACGACAGCGAAGACCCGGACTGTTGAACGACTGAAGCTCTACATAAAACAAGAATGGGAAAGAATTCCACTTTCAAAGCTTCAACAATTAGTTTTCTCATTTCCAAAACGTTTATTGAGTGTTTTTAAAAGAAAAGGCGATGTAACACAGTGGTGAACATGCCCTTTCCCAACTTCTTTGTCACGTGTTGCTGGCATCAAATTCTAAAGTTAATGATTATTTGCAAAAAAAAAATAAAGTTTATGAGTTTGAACATCAAATATGTTGTCTTTGTAGCATATTCAACTGAATATGGGTTGAAAATGATTTGCAAATCATTGTATTCCGTTTTATATTTACATCTAACACAATTTCCCAACTCATATGGAAATGGGGTTTGTAGTTGTCCTCCTAAAGTTAGACTTTACCATGAAATATAATCATTTCAATCTTTCAGAAAAGTTCAATTTTTTACCTAACCTTATCCCTTACTTTTTAAATGTTTTTTTTAAAAACACACAATTTTATTTCAATTAAAATGTTGTCACACTTTTTTAATAGTAGTCAAACTGTTTGTTTATTTAAATGTTTTTGTCTATCCACTGTAGTGTCAACATTAGGGATTATAACCAATACTTTTACCAAATTTGGTACTTTAAAATTGTGCCAGTGTTTAAACCGGTAAAAATTAAAACATTTATTTACAGTAAAAAAAAACAAAAAAAACATTGGCCTTGTGGTTAGACTGTCTGCCCTGAAATCGGTAGGTCATGAGTTCAGACCCCAGCCAAGTCATACCAAAGACTATAAAAATGGGACCCATTACCTCCCTGCTTGTTTCTTAGCATCATGGGTTTAAATTGGGGGTTAAATCACCAAAATTATTCCCGAGTGCGCCCACTGCTGCTTCTCACTGCTCCCCTCACCTCCTAGGGGGTGGAACAATGGGATGGGTCAAAATGCAGAGGGTAATTTTACCACACCAAGTGTATGTGTGACTAAAACAGTCGTACTTTACTTTTATGGAATTTTGTTGTGACATTCAAGTTGAACATTCTAGTAATTTAAATATTTTTAATATATAAATTAAATAACTATGTAATACATTTAAAAATTAAAATTACAATCCACAAGAAATGGTCACAACAATACAGAACATTGAACACATGCATAAAAAAACTTACTTAACCTGTAAGGTTTGATTGTTATGATTCCGAGTTTTCCTGAATGCAACATTTGCTTGCTGTAACTGTTAGCCGTGAATAATGAGGACGTGCTCAAAAAAAAATGTTTCTGTGCTTACTGGCTATCTTAGCGCCTCGCTGCTAATGGTGTTAAGAGGGCAGCTGTTGCTGTGTTCGCTACGGCAATACAGTTTTAAAAAGAGCGTCAGACCGTGATATGACACACTGGCCTTGTCCCTGTAGTCAACCAGTTCTGCTAAGTGCTCTCCATGTGAACATCCGTCATAATAAAGTGTGTTAGCTCATACGTCTAAAAGCAATGAACCCAGGTGCTCCCCTTTATTCATCACCTTTACCTCACAGAAAGTGGGCTTTTTAACGAGCTCCAGACACATTAAGTAGCATCAATTGCTCTGCAGGGGATTGGTAAAAAAAAACCCACCTTAAAGCCCATTTAGTCATTTTGCAGCCTTGACCAACACTTTGTTGTCCCACGATCATATCTGGCCATCGGGGATCCCGCAACCATATCTGGCCATTGGAGATCCGGCGACCATATACAGCCATCCGACATACCACAACCATATATGGCCATCCCGCGACCATATATGGCCATTCCGCGACCATATACGGCCAATACGCAACCATATATGGCCATCGGGGATCCCGCGGCCTTATATGGACACGGGGATCCCGTGACCATATCTGGCCATCGGGGATCAGGCGACCATATCTGGCCATTGGGGATCAGGTGACCATATATGGCTATCGGGGATCCTGCGACCTTATCTGGCCATTGGGGATCAGGCGACCATATATGGCTATCGGGGATCCCGCGACCATATCTGGCCATTGGGGATCCCACGACCATATATGGCGATCGGGGATCCTGCGACCATATCTGGCCATTGGGGATCAGGCGACCATGTATGGCCATCCGGGATCCCGCGACCATATATGGCCATCGGGATCCCACGACCATATCTGGCCATCGGGGATCAGGCGACCCTATCTGGCCATCGGGGATCAGGCGACCATATATGGCTATTGGGGATCCCGCGACCATATCTGGGCATCGGGGATCAGGCGACCATATATGGCCATCGGGGTTCTCGCGACCATATATGACCATCGGGGTTCTCGCGACCATATATGGCCATCGGGGTTCTCGCGACCATATATGGCCATCGGGGTTCTCGCGACCATATATGGCCATCGGGGTTCTCGCGATCATATATGGCCATCGGGGTTCTCGCGACCATATATGGCCATCGGGGTTCTCGCGACCATATATGGCCATCGGGGTTCTCGCGACCATATATGGCCATTGGGGATCCTTGATCTTATATGGCCATATATGATCATACGTGTTAGCGACTATTGTTGTTGCATAAACATCAATTACATATTCAGTAAGGATGTTCTGATCAGGGTTTTATGCTGCAATTGCCATTCAGATAATCCATCCAGATCGGCTGATACTGTACCGATACCAATTTGTTGATGACAATCTACTACCCATGACTTGACCTGTGCTGCAGGTCATGTCTTGTCAGGCTTTTGTTGTTATTTTCATAGCTTTTATGGATGTTTGATAAGAAATTTTTGAGTTCGAGCCTATTATCGAATCCTGTTATCGAACTGATTCCTTATCGATTCTCTTATCGAATCCAGATAGGTTGTTGTACATAGAAAAAACAAAACAATATTTGGTTTAATAAAAGCTCACTTTTATTACATAAGAAAAAAATTTAATCTAATAAATATTGTAGCTGAGATAGGCGCCAGCGCCCCCTGCGACCCCGAAAGGGAATAAGCGGTAGAAAATGGATGGATAAATATTGACTGTTACCCCCCTAACGGTATAGCTCGGTTGGTAGAGCGGCTGTGCCAGCAACTTGAGGGTTGCAGGTTCAAGCCCCACTTTCGCCATCCTAGTCACTGCCGTTGTGCCTTTGGGCAAGACACTTTACCCACCTGCTCCCAGTGCCACCCACACTGGTTTAAATGTAAAAATTAGACATTGGGTTTCACTATGTAAAGCGCTTTTAGTCACTAGAGAAAAAGCGCTATATAAATATAATTCACTTCACTTCACTAAAAAAAAATAAAAATAATTATTGACCGTTGTTACCCAAAGTATATTAAGTGTGATTTTTCAGAAAAACAAATATATACAGTAACACAAAAACAACCTGTCTCTGTGATCACTATAGGTGTTTAAATTATAATATAGTGTTCAATAAAATCAGTCCCTTGGGCACAAAACTGAACATAATACAGCTCTCCAAAAATTGCACTTCTGCTACCATTTGACATAACTGTTTGTTATGATGATTTGACAGTTTTGCACTTTATTTCTTTATTGAAAGAAAATTCTATGAAGAGAAACGTTGTTTGCAAATGTGGTTACAATGCTAAAATATGAAAAGTTAAAGGGGAACATTATCACAATTTCAAAAGGGTTGAAAACAATAAAAATGAGTTCCCAGTGGCTTGTTGTAATTTTTTAATTTTTATTTTTTTAATTTTACCGGTCTCGGAATATCTCTAAAAAAAGCTTTAAAGTGCTTGATTTTCACTATTTGCGATGCGACTATCCATTTCCCTCTGACCTCATACAGTGCTGCCAATGTAAACAAACAATTGCGAATACCACAGCAAGATATAGCGACATTAGCTCGGATTCAGACTCAGATTTCAGCGGCTTATGCGATTCAACAGATTACGCATACATTGAAACGGATGGTTGGAGTATGAAAGTATTGAAGAAGAAACTGAAGCTATTGAGCGAATAGCTATTGACGCTATTCATAGCCATAGCATGGCCGAATAGCTGCGTTAGCATCGCTGGTAAAATGTGCGGACCAAACGATCAGGACTTTCGCATCTTGTGACACTGGAGCAACTTAAATCCGTCGATTGGTGTTTTTTTTCGCATTAAATGTGGGTGGAAGGAAACGTAATATAGGTGCAAATGCATCTGCAGGTTATCCATACATCTCTGTGCCATGTCTGCTTTAGCACCGGCGGTAAATAGCATGTTAGCATCGATTAGCGTAGCATGTTAGCATCGATTAGCCGGCAGTCAACATCAACAAAACTCACCTTTGTGATTTCGTTGACTTTATCGTTGCAAATGCATCTGCAGGTTATCCATACATGTCTGTGCCATGTCTGTCTTCACCGGTAAAATGTGGAGACACTCCCGCACATTCAATGGGGGTCTGGCGGCAGACACTTTCGCATTTTCGGGCCAGTGGTACAACTTGAATCCCTCCCTGTTAGTGTTGTTACACCCTCCGACAACACACCGACGAGGCATGATGTCTCCAAGGTTCCAAAAAATAGTCGAAAAAACGGAAAATAACAGAGCTGAGACCCAATGTTTACAATGTGTTGAAAATGAAAATGGCGGCTGTATTACCTCGGCGATGTCACATTCTGACGTCATCGCCTCCAGAGCGATAAACAGAAAGGCGTTTAATTCGCCAAAATTCACCCATTTAGAGTTCGGAAATCTTTAAAAAAAAATATATGGTCTTGGTGGCGACTTGTCCAGGGTGTACCCCGCCTTCCGCCCGATTGTAGCTGAGATAGGCGCCAGCGCCCCCTGCGACCCCGAACGGGAATAAGCGGCAGAAAATGGATGGATGGATGGATATATGGTCTTTTTTCTGCACCATCAAGGTATATATTGACGCTTGCATAAGTGTGGTGATAATGTTCCCCTTTAAAGCTAAAAAAAGATATACACTTTAGTGAGTTAACATTATTTCTTTATTAGCTAGGGAATATAACAACTACACTACCCAGCATGCAACGGGAGTGACGAGCATACGCGTACCCCGAAAAGTGTTGTTGCATGTCGTCACCCGGCAGTAAACGTCAAGAACTTAGCCAACACGCCTCGTCTGCATTATTTATAATTAGACTGACAACACATATACAGTGTGATTTAGCTTTGTTTACAAGGAAAGAAAAACTACATTTGAAAAAGGGAGATATGTTGTATAAATATATGTATGTGCTGCGGTAGCTTTAAGAACGTTGCGACAGCTGCCGTAAAGGAGGTGCGTTGCTAGCCTGGTTGCTATGTTTTCGGTTGGTCGTAATAGTGTTGGTCATGTGTTTGTACCCTGCTCAAATCTCTCAGTAAAGTTATTCATTGGATTATGTCTTTTGTTTTGAACTTTATTACACCTTGGAGCGCTTTTTCCCGTCCGTTGTTTTCCTGCTTTCGCTATCTGCGCCTAATGACTGAGCTACGTGACGTCTTTTCTTGTGATGTCTCCCGGAGCCTTTCTGGTCGGGACGGATTCGAATAAAGAACCAACTGTTTTTCTTTACTATAGTGGTCTCGATAACGGGTACCGGTTATCAAAAAGGGGTTTGAGTCCGAGGACTCGGTTATTTTCTTATCGAACAACCGTATCATCCCTAGTTTTGTGCTCCTTGTGTTATGATCGGCTGCTCGGATCATTCCATATTTGTGTTTTGTTCCATTTTTGTATTATAGTCTGCCAATGTTTGCCTTAGTTCCTTGTTTAGTCTGTTACCATGGTCGCTCATTAGTTTTCACCTGCCCCTTGTTTTCGACGCACACCTGTTCCTCGTGATTACTGCCTTATTTAAGCCTGCCCCTTTTGTTGTTTCGTTCTCGGTTCCTAATTTGCTCTCGTGCAACAAGTGACGGGTGCTTTCCATGCTCTACTCGCTAGTTTTCGCGCTACGCTTTATTTTATTCCTAGTTCTCATGCTAGTTGTTTTGTTTTCCATTTTTGTGCCTTTGTGCCAAGTGTTAGTGTTTCTGTTAGTTTCCCTAGCTTCCATGCTAGCGCCTTTTGTTTGCCTTTTCTGCCTAGCACCAGTATTTTTGTTCTTAGGCTTTTATTAGTGAAATAAATCCTTTATTTCTTACCTTACGCTGTGTTCTCGCCCGACGCATCCACAGAAGAACAAATCCGGCATCGCTATGCCCACCAAACGTCACACCTTGCCCTCCTTTCATTTATGTTCCCATTGCAAGGAGCGTTTGAGTTCACACCCTATACCAGTTCAACCCTAGCAGTCATTGCATGATTCTTGTTTGCAATATGTGACTACTGTATGTCTAAGTCCTAGCTTATGCCTGTTCGATTCCATGTTTATGGTCTGCTCAGTTAAGTTAGCCTCAAGATTCTCGGTGATTCTCAATTTTGCCTTTAGTATTAGATCAATACAGTTTCTTACCTGCGAGCTGTTCGAAGTCCTCTGCATATTAGAAGCACCGCACCCCACCATGCCAAAACGTTAGAACTCATTTAAAACCTTTGTTCAAGGAATTAACGTAAAAGACAAAAAAATATATTAAGAAAATAAAAATATTGCTCTGAGCACATATTGCTTGGCATTGTTTCAAGCTTTTTTAGCGGTTAGCTTAGCCATTAGCATGCCTGCTCATGGATTGCTTTTAGTATGTAGGTTTGTCCTCCAGTGATAATAATACCTGACCATGACACTGAAAATGCACCTGGAAGAAAAGCAGTTTATTTGCCATATTGCAGGTGATTATTATTAGCATTGGGGAGCGGCTCCACACTGGAGGGAGACACATAATTAGCTCTAAAAATAAATACAGTGTCGGCCAGAAGTGATTGTGTTTGTGATGAGCATTAAAAGGCATTAATTTGCAATAGATATGTTACTGAATCTGACACTTTATCGGCACCCACGGAATCCCGCCAGTCCTACCGAGGCAACATTTCACGCCGAATGGTTCTTGGATCGCACGTGACCTCACACCCGGTTGCCGACTCAGCCATCTCTTCTTACTTCGGCACTTGGTGATCACTCCAGCAGCACTGAGAGCGGACTGAGATTATTTCCTGCCGCACTAGCGACCATCAAACGCCCCCATGCCTCCTCCTCATCAGCCAAGAGAGTGATCGTTCCATGGTCGCCTGCCTCGCCAGGTGCAGCGGGGTTCAACGCGTCGCCGCCACCTGGCTCTTCCCCGCTGGCTACGGGGGCACATGGCCTGGACTGTTGGTCGGCCTTTTGAGGCAGGACCGCAGTTTGGCAACCCTCCGCCATTCCTCCCTACACCATCCCGTGACTTTTGAACCTAGTTTTTTGGGGGGCATCTAGAATCCGTCCCTAAAAGGGGGGGTACTGTGATGATCTGTCACATTCACGTTTAGTTGTGTTTCCTTAGTTTGTGTTTATTTCCACTTCCTGCATGTCTCCCTGGGCGCTCGTTCCCCTCACCTGTCCCCGATTGGCAGCCCGGCACACCTGGTTGCAGTTGCCAATCAGGCTGCTGATTATGCCTGCCTCACCCCTCAGTCAGGGCTCAATGAGATTCTTGTTTCCAGTATCCAGTTTCCTGTTGCCTGTTTCCTGGTTCCTCTTCCTTTTACTCGCCATTGTGTGTTATACTCAATGGTTAACTGGACGTCTTTATGTGCTCGAGGCCTTAGTCATTTGTATGTGTTCATCGACAAAACCATTTTGGGTATCACTCCATCGTTTTACCTGGTGAAATAAAGGTTAAATAACAATATATATATATATATATATATATATATATATATATATATATATATATATATATATATATGTTTGTCAAGAATGTGCGCTTACCAGTGGCACTAGTTCCTTTTGACATTAAAGTCATGTTTTGCTGCACTACGCCTGCTGTCTCTGCATCTTGGGGTTCGTCACCAGCAGTTCCTGACAATTTTGGTCCTGAAATAATCATTAAACTTGTTTAATAATGTGTTAGTACACATTATTTTACAGTACCTCAAATTTAAACTGCACTTTATTGTAAGTTCAATCAATATAAGATAAGTAATTTGGGTTTGAAAAACTCCACAATTTGGGTCACTACTCGTTGTTTAGCAAAGCACTTGTGAAAATTACTTATATATACAAGTAATTAAAGAATATAAATAATAATATACCATTTGAAAGTGTTTATTGTTTAGTAAATGTTAACTCGAATTACAAGTCTTAAAGTATTCACTACCCTAATTATACTTAGTTTACTGCAGAATGTTTGTGTTGATAAGCAAAAAAAACAAAACATTGTTGAGAGGCAAAAAAGTTGTTCTGTCTACCCCCATAAAATGTACTGAAAAATGGGCAAAATCTCGGCCCTAAAACCGAGGTATGGACTGTAGCATGGGTTACTTGTACTGTTGCATCTTTAGTTATTTTCTTAAATATACGTATCATAAATATGGCAGTTGTGTGCTGCTAGCGTATATTATCTCAAGGGACATAGTGGAAATGTGTGTTACAAGAAACTGCAGTTGTAAACAGTAGGGATGTGACGGTACTCGGTATGATCCTGCACGGGACAAACCACTTTAAAGGCCTACTGAAACCCACTACTACCCACCACGCAGTCTGATAGTTTATATATCAATGATGAAATATTAACATTGCAACACATGCCAATACGGCCTTTTTAGTTTACTAAATTACAATTTTAAATTTCCCGGGAGTTTCGTCTTGGAAACGTCGTGTAATGATGACGTGTACGCCGGTCGTCACAGGTTTTTAGGAAGTATGAGTGCTACGCACACACACAGGTGAAAGTCGTCTGCTTTAACGGCATAATTACACAGTATTTTGGAGATCTGTGTTGCAGAATCTTTTGCAATTTGTTAAATTAATATTGGAGAAGTCACAGTAGAAAGATGGAGTTGGGAAGCTTTAGCCTTTAGCCACACAAACACACGGTGATTCCTTGTTTAAAATTCCCGGAGCTGAAACTTTACAATGGATCAGAGCGCGGTCAAGCAGACATGAATCACGACGGAACGTCAACCAGCAGGTTTCGGTGAGAAAATTGTGGTTAAAAAGTCGCCACTTACCGGATATCAGCTGAGCTTGTGTCGTCCGTACAGCTGCCGTCGACACCCGTGGACGTACACCTCCGACTATCAGGTAATATTAAACTCACTAAAACACTAGCAACACAATAGAAAGGTAAGGGATTTCCCAGAATTATCCTAGTAAATGTGTTTAAAAACATCTGAATACGTCCCAATGCTATCACGTTTTTTTTTTTTCTAGTCCGTCGCTATCAATATCCTCAAACACGAATATTTCATCCTCGCTCAAATTAATGGGGAAATTGTTGTTTTTTCGGTCCGAATAGCACTTTTTGTTGGAGGCTCCCATTAAAATCAATGTGAATATGTGAGGAGGCCCCACACTTGTGACGTCATCGTCTGCGACTTCCGGTAAAGGCGAGGCTTTTTCAGGAAGTACCAAAAGTGGCGAACTTTAACGTCGATTTTCTCTATTAAATCCTTTCAGCAAAAATATGGCAATATCGCAAAATTATCAAGTATGACACATAGAATGGACCTGCTCTCCCCGTTTAAATAAGAAAATCTCATTTCAGTAGGCCTTTAAAAAAAACAAAACTTGTGATATTAATCGAGATCGGATGACATGAAAAAAAAAATCGGGATAATTTTTTTTTGCCATATCGCCCAGCCCTACACGACTACATTTCTGTGCTCCTGGGTTATTGATGAAGTTTGCTACTGACCTGTTTAATCCAGGGCAGGAGGGACATACTCTATTTTGGGCAAAAGTCTCATAGAAAATTCATGAACTACTTTTCGCTGCAGTCAATGTTTCTTTTGATGTTCTCTATTTCCGTACTGCAAGATGCACGCTTTGTTGTTTTCACTAAAGAGGTCACTTTGGGGACACACTCTGAGAGCACTTCAGACTGTTTGTGGTTTTCTGCTTATCTCTACAAATGCAATGGAAACATTTGACATGTAGCTGCAGACATGACGTCATATTAGGCCTGCGAATCTTTGGGTGTCCCACGATTCGATTGAATATCGATTGTTGGGGTCACGATTCGATTCAAAATAAAAAAAAATTCAATTCAACACGATTCTCGATTCAAAAACGATTTTTTCCCGATTTAAAAGGATTCTCTATTCATTCAATACATAGGATTTCAGCAGGATCTACCCCAGTCTGCTGACATGCTAGCAGAGTAGTAGATTTTTGTAAAAAGCTTTTTATAATTGTAAAGGACAATGTTTTATCAACTGATTGCAATAATTTAAATTTGTTTTAACTATTAAACGAACCAAAAATATGACTTATTTTATCTTTGTGAAAACATTGGACACAGTGTGTTGTCAAGCTTAGGAGATGCGATGCAAGTGTAAGTCACTGTGACACCCATCCATCCATCCATTTTCTACCGCTTATTCCCTTTGAGGTCGCAGGGGGAGCTGGTGCCTATCTCAACTACAATCGGGCGGTTGCTAGTTGAAAACTATACCCACTGTGACACTTGTTCTTTTAAAAAAAAAATTTTATGTCTAATGATAATGTCAATGAGGGATTCTTAATCACTGCTATGCTGAAATTATAACTAATATTGATACTGTTGTTGATAATATTCATTTTTGTTTCACTACTTTTGGTTTTGCAGTTCTGAGTGTTGCTGGGTCAGGTTTGGTTTTGGAATTGGATTGCATTGTTGTGGTATTGCTGTGTATTGTTTTGTTGGATTGATTTTTAAAAAAAAAAGTTTTTTTAAAAATGAGAATCGATTCTGAATTGCACAACGTGAGAATCGTGATTCAAATTCGAATCGATTTTTTCCCACACCCCTAAGTAATATGCTGCTCCAAAAAACTGCATGAAAAAAATAATTCAGTTTCTCTTCAATGTGGTATTCCTTATAGTTTTAATGCAAAACCCAAAACCAGTAAAGTTGGCACGTTGTGTAAACCGTCAGTAAAAACAGAATACAATGATTTGCAAAGTTTTCCCAACTTACAGTATATTCAATTGAATGGACTGCAAAGACAAGATATTTAATGTTCGAACTGAGAAACTTATTGTTTTGGGAATAATCATTAACTTAGACTTTAATGGCAGCAATACATTGCAAAACAGTTGGTACAGGGGCATTTTTACCACGGTGGTACATGGCCTTTCCTTTTAACAACACTCAGGAAACAATTGGGGACTGAGAACACCGATTTTTAAAGTTTTTTCAGGTGGAATTCTTTCCCAGTCCTGTTGAACAGTCCGGGGTCTACGTTGTCATTATTGACACTTCATAATGCGCAACACATCTTCATAGGGAAACAGGTCTGCACTACAGGAAGGCTTTTGAACATTGCGCCTATAGCAGTTCGGATGGTTCTTTTCCTCTTTGGTCCAGAGGACACGACGTCCACAGTTTCCAAAATTTGAAATGTAGACTCGTCAGACCACAGTACACTATTCCACTTTGCGTCAGTCCATCGTAGATGAGCTTGGGCCCAGCGAAGCCGGCTGCGTTTCTGGGTGTTGTTGATTAATGGCTTTCGCTTTGCGTAGTAACCTGCACATACAGATGTAGCAACGAACTGTAGTTACTGGTAGTGGTTTTCTGAAGTGTTCCTGAGCCCATGTGGTGATAATCTTTACACATCGATGACGTTTTTTGATGCAGTATCGCCTGAGGGATCCAAGGTCACGGGCATTCAATGTTGGTTTTCAGCCTTGCTGCTTACGTGCAGGTATTTCTCCTGATTCTCCAAACCTTTTGACGATATTACAGGCCGTAGATGGTGAAATCCCTAAATTCCTTTCAATAGCTAGTTGAGCAATGTTATTCTTAAACTGTTCGACAATTTGCTCACGCATTTGTTTCCAAAGTAGTGACCCTCGCCCCATCCTTGTTTGTGAATGACTGAGAATTTCTCGGAGGCTGCTTTTATATCCAATCATGGCACCCACCTGTTCCCAATTAGCCGGTCCACCAGTGGGATTTTCCAAATAAGTGTTTAATGAGCATTCCTCAACTTTCTCAGTCTTTTTTTCCACATGTGCCAGCTTTTTTTGGCCCTATATTGATGATTAAATGCGTTGTAATTCCATGAGAGTTTTGCAGCAACACATGCGCGTACAAGGTCTCCGGTTTGGATGCGCAGGGCGACTGCTTTAGTGATCGCTCCGTGCATTGTTCTCCCTTCTAATCATACGTGGTACCTTATGTGTAAATAATTCCTGCACAGTAAGATGCTTCTTAAGTGAAATGTGTTGTTGTTGTTGCAGTCTCGTTTGCCTCGTAAAGTGTGGTATTTCCCCCACTCGGCTCAATACTGTTTCAGATGCTGGAATAAGTGTGTTTTGCTGCTGCCTTTTTTAAACAAATTTTGCAGTGTGCAGTCACTTCTTCCAAACCTTTTGGCGCGACTCTAAAGCATTGACAACACTTTTCTTTTCTTTGGAAAAAACGTCTCGCTTTCATTAGTATTAACCATGTTTTGCCAAGCTAGTCGTACTCTGCTAAGGGCACAGGCGAGGTTTACGGAAGCTTATGGGGCAAAATTATGCTGCAGCAAAGGGAGAAATAAATAAAATGAAATTATTTGAATTTATCTATGAAACTGATATAACCATTGACCAGACTTATAACTAGTTATTATGCAGTCAAGATTCTTTGTTTCCACTTAGACCTTACATTCAAACTCTTGTTTTCACGCTTTCTTTTGTATGTTCACCTGGGTTGAGCATTGAAATAGGTCTCTTACCTGCACATTTCTTCCTGCAGTCCCGCCTGTCCCAAATCCCGAGAAAAATTTTGCTCCGTAACTTTACAAATACATTTGGCAAATCAACATCAGTAAAATGCGACATAATTACTTAGTAAACCATCTTGCAATAATCATAAACAGAAGAAACCTACAACGTAGGACTCGTCAATTGCCATTTGAAGTTCCTTGGAGTGGGATTCGGATTTTTCTGTGTATCTGGAAACCTGTTGAGGTTACAGAGAGGGGAGATGACGACACAGACACCAGGGGATTTTATATTATATATATGGGCTTCACGGTGGAAGAGGGGTTAGTGCATCTGCCTCACAATACGAAGGTCCTACAGTCCTGGGTTCAATTCCAGGCTGAGGATCTTTCTGTGTGGAGTTTTCATGTTCTCCCCGTGAATGCGTGGGTTCCCTCCGGGTACTCCGGCTTCCTCCCACTTCCAAAGACATGCACCTGGGGATAGGTTGATTGGCAACACTAAAAATTGGCCCTAGTGTGTGAATGTGAGTGTGAATGTTGTCTGTCTATCTGTGTTGGCCCTGCGATGAGGTGGCGACTTGTCCAGGGTGTACCCCGCCTTCCGCCCGATTGTAGCTGAGATAGGCGCCAGCGCCCCCCGCGACCCCGAAAGGGAATAAGCGGTAGAAAATGGATGGATGGATGGATATATATATATACATATATATATATATATATATATATATATATATATATATATATATATATATATATATTTAATCAAACAATACTAAATATACTAACTAAGGAAATGGAGTGTGACACAATCCAAGAGTGTGTATGGTGAAAGACTATGTGTGTAGATTTGCTGTTGAGTGTTACCGTAAATGTTGAACAAGAGACGAGGAAGTCCAGGGGAGAGAGAAGTTGACAGGTCCGAGTCCAAAGCGGGGGGAAGTCAAGGATCGAGGGAGGCAGTCAGAGTCCAGAGGGAGATCCAGGGAAAAGTGAGACGCACAGCTCACTTTCCAGGCAACAGAGGGTACTGCGGGGAGGACACAAGAAAACACACACTGAAAACACGGAGGGGAAAACACAGAGAGAGCAGTATTGCTTCAAGCAGGACGTGGCTTACTGTAGTATAATAATGTTCATTGTCATTTCTGTTAATAATATTTACTTCACAAACTTCTTCTCTGCTTACACTTTCACTATCACATTTGTACATAATATATTTGTTTATGCTGTTCTGTTGTTATTGTTGTTTGTTCTCTCTCTGTCTTATGCCCCTCTTGTCCCAGCAATTTTGCCCCCCTGTCTCCCTTTTATTCTCTTTATATCCCCTCCTGCTGTGCCAAATAATGATATAAATCCATTTATTAAAATCAAATACAAATAAGGCAACAAGAGAAGTATCCCGCAATTATGTTTTGTAAAGTAAATCTGTACAGCCGAAATGGGCATCTCCATCAACTATATGATTTGCCTGAGTAACTGGACAGGACAAAAAAAGAGCAAAGGATGACGAGAATTTTTTTTTATTCAGCCTAATTCCTCAGTGGTACATTGTAATACTATGCGACATGATCAAGATGTGTACTGTAAGTCTGTACCAGGCATATTTTCTTTTCTTATCAAACACAATCATTTCATATCACAATTATAATATATCATTTTTGAAACCAAAAGCTACTTCTTGGGTACTGATTAATGCGAAGGGCTGTTTGATACACACTTAAATAAATTGCCAGAAATAGCCAATTTGCTCAATTTACCTTTAACTCTATGTTATTATTCATAATTAATGATATTTATCTTTGTGGAAACACTGATCATCTTAATGATTTCTCACAATAAATATATATTTTTGATGACATGTTTTAAATAGGTTAAAATCCAATCTGCACTTTGTTAGAATATATAACAAATTGGACCAAGCTATATTTCTAACCAAGACAAATTATTATTTCTTATAGATTTTCCAGAACAAACATTTTAAAATAAATTCAAAAGACTTTGAAATAAGATTTAAATCTGATTCTACAGAATTTCTAGATTTGCCGGTATAATTTTTTTTAATTGTAATCACAATAAGTTTGAAGAAATATTTCACAAATTTTCTTCGTTGAAGAAACAGAAGCTAAAATGAAGAATTAAATCAAAATTATTTTATTATTCTTCACAATAAAATAAAATAAAAAATATTTGAACATTGATATAAATTGTCAGGAAAGAAGAGGAAGGAATTTAAAAGGTAAAAAGTTATATGTGTTTAAAAATCCTAAAATAATTTTAAGGTTGTATTTTTTCTCTAAAATTGTCTTTCTGAAAGTTATAAGAAGCAAAGTAAAAAAAATAAATACATTTATTGAAACAAGTGAAGACCAAATCTTTAAAATATTTTCTTGGATTTTCAAATTCTATTTGAGTTTTGTCTCTCTTAGAATTAAAAATGTCGATCAAAGCGAGACCAGCTTGCCAGTAAATAAATAAAATTAAAAAAATAGAGGTAGCTCACTGGTAAGTGCTGCTATTAGAGCTATTTTTAGAACATGCCAGCGGGCTACTCATCTGGTCCTTGCGGGCTACCTGGTGCCCGCGTGCACTGCGTTGGTGACTCCTGCTTTAGAGCATCGCTCCTTGTGACCATAGCCGCAACTCGGTGTGCTGACATGCAGTCTAAAAACCAGCAAGCAGCCTCAACCTCAGCGAGCCTCACTTTTATGTGTCAACATGCTCCCATTTGCAACTTGAGCTTAAGACTCCCCCCCATGCATAAATTGTCTGCGTCCCTTGAATTGCATCCTTTTATGGCGCTCCACAGTTCTGTAGCAGACACTCAATATGACTTTTTAATAGCAATACGCAGGCCAAGTGTGATAAGCATCATAAAGGGAGGATTTACTGGAGGACATTTGTATTACACTGCATCAACTTTCATCCAGGCACATCTTGCCAAAACCAATTTAATGTCTTCAGTACTGCTTTTATTTTTGTGCGATGGATTGAACAATGTTTTTAGAGACTTTGACCTCCTTTCACTACATCACAGACCTCTTATTGGATTCCTTGTCTTAGTTGAAGACACAAATGTGGGAGGATTTCAATTTTGACTAATTGGAATTAATAAATTACACACTCGACTTAATGTGAGTCATAAAAGTTTCTAAAAATTAAATATAATCTAAATGACAAAAATCAGTCATTTCTTTCAGGACATAAAATGCACAGTTTCACCCATTTGAGCCAGAAAACTTTTATATTTGTATTAACATATCAATAAACGTGTTCATAAACATCACCAACTAGCCAATCCCAGCATCATGTTGCCTGCAAGTTGTTACTATGGTTACCAATGCTCTGAAAAATAAATTATACACCTTATTGGCCGCCAAATCGATTGTCTTCACTCCTGCAATTGTGTTGGTGGTTTTCCTTTCTTTTATTTTTATTGATGAGAAACAATTTTAACACCATTTGCCTGACACAACGTCCACAGTTTCCAAAAACAATTTGAAAACTCGTCAGACCACAGAACACTTTTACACTTTGCATCAGTCCATCTTAGATGAGCTCGGGCCCAGCGAAGCCAGCGGCGTTTCTGGGTGTTGTTGATAAATGGCTTTGGTTTTGCACAATAGAGTTTTAACCTGGACTTACAGATGTAAGTGGTGATGGTTTTCCTGTCTTTTATTTTTTATTGATGTGAAACAATTTTAACACCATTTGCCTGAAACTGGAATGTATTTAGATGCATGTTTTGGATTATAAAGAATACATGATAAACATATTGTTTACTCATTGATTTTTGATGCAAAACAACAACAACAAAAAAGTGCGGTGAGCTATCCTCTCTTTACAAAATTATTTGTCATGACAGGGATCGAAATCATATTTTCTGTTCCAAAAACATTTGCTTTAAACACTAGAACAGTGGTTCTCAAACTTTTTTCACCAACTACCACCGAAGAAAACACTTGGCTCTCCAAGTACCACTATAATGACCAATATTAAAATGCAGTAGCGCAGTAGGCCTAAGTAATCATTAAAACAAGGCAGAGGTATTATTTAACAATTATATTTAATATTTTTGGCCACTGTAGCATCACACACAGTTTGAACAGTAACACTTTGTTTTAATATAGAACAATATAACACTAATGACTTAATTAAGCGATTATTTGGCGTAACACTAGAATAAGTGCTTACCATAAGTTGGGAATTACTGCACCTGTCACAATGGAATACACATCTGTAACTGCCATTACCAAAATTATGGCAATAGGTCAGTATTGTAAGTTTGCTATTACATTTTACATAAATCTCCCTATCATTAATTAATTGACATTTTACAAACTGTTTTTGGTTCTCAACTGTGTCTTGCTTGTCTCGGACGTATTCTAAATATAGAATACATTAACGTTGCCCTGCTTCATTGCTGCGAGTTGTTTCTTACCATCATTATCGAAGTGACTGGCACGCACTCACAACTTCTTTTGGCCCCAGTGTGCTGTATTTTGCAGTCATACTTACTGTATGTGCTTCTTATATTAAAAAAATTATAAAAAAAACCAGATTGAGTCACCAATGTGTGGGTTTTTGTTTGAACACTCGATTCCACGGAATGATATGCGGACATACGGAGTAGCTTTACGATAATGGAGATGGTTTACAAAAAACGTAGGGTAGGATTCAAACATCTTGATTAGTGAAACTGTAAACAAAATATATGCTTCAATGTAGCATGTAGTACGTAGGGATGGATACATTTCACATGTGAATTGATACAGTACCAATTCCAGGTATTGGGAAATCAATACTGGTACTCACTGGTACCAATTTTCAGTACTTATATGTGTTTCAATTTGTATTAATAAATGTTGATGAAAAAAAACATCAATTCTCTTTTCATGAGCTGTGCAGGTATCTCGTTTTCTTCATACTTGTCAACCCTCCCGAATTTTCCGGGAGACTCCCGAATTTCAGTACCTCTTCCGCAAATCTCCCGGTACAACCATTTTCCCAAATTTCTCCCGATTTCCAGCCGAACGTGACTGAGGACAGCCTGTCGTCACGTCCACTTTTCCTTCATATAAACAGAGTGCCAGTCCAGTCACGTTATAATCAGAAGGAGACTATTATGTATGTGTCCGTTATCCATAGGTTTATCCATAACCCATAAAGTAGGCAGGCACGGAGCGTTTTCTCAGCGTGTGTTTGTTTATTCCAGCGGGCACGCTAATACACTAACACACAACATCCGGAATCCCATCATGCATTGCTTCAAAACTACGGCAAGTAGTAATGTCCATAAAACGATAGCGACAGAGAATAGAATTGCACTTTCAAATACAACAATGAGTAGAGGGGAGTGTAATGTGTGTGTATATGTGTAAATAAATGAACACTGACATTCAAGTTTTTGTTATATATATAATATATGAAATACTTGGATTTCAGTGAATTCTAGCTATAAATAAACTCCTCCCCCCTTAACCCCCCCCAATCTCCCATATTCAGAGGTCTTAAGGTTGGCAAGTATGGTTTTCTTACACAATTGTGTCCCAGTTGTAAGTACTGTACTGTACTACATAGTAGACTTTGCATGCAGTTCCAAGACGTCACATGGTAGTAGTCTACTCTTAGTTCTGCTTGACTGCTGTTTTCCTGACCAATTGCTTAAGCCACTTCTGAGTCTGCAACCAGACGTGACGCCACGTGCAACAAAAGGTATCGTAATATTGCACCATTTTATTCTACTTCAATCAATACCCAATAGTACCGACGGACTTTGGTCAGTGCCAAATTCGGTACCCGTCCCTGCTTGTATGCATGTTCATGTCACGAAGTGGAGGTGATGAACCCAGAGATGACAGGGTTGGTACATGAAAACATGGTTTTAATGTTCAAAAAGCAGACAGGGACAGGAGTCGGGATCCAGGGAATAGCTCACAGCATACAAAAAAAGGCAGTCCACAGCACACAGTAAACAATACTCCAGCACTGACTGGAATGCAAGGCAGGTTTAAATAATGCCTCTGATTAGTGCTCAGGCAGCAGGTGAGCGTGTGAACACTAATCAGAGTCAGGTGGAAATAATAAGTAACCATGGTAACTAAAACAAACAATGGTGCACAAAAAGCAGGAACCGAAGGAGTCTTAGACAGAAAATAAAAAAACATGATCCAGACCACAGATCATGACAGTTCAAAATATACAAAATCAAACTAACATTCATGTTTTTGGGCATGTGGTAGAAGGTGTGACAGGTTGGTCGCATGGTGATGCGGGTTTTATTCTCCCAAGGATGCAGAAGGGCTTTGGACACAGCGTGTAGGTAAGAATTGATTTATTTTAGAATAAAGTAGACTTAGACGAAACCAAAAGAGCTAGCATGGGAGCTAGGAAACACTAAAGGGCCTTAGCATGGAAGCTAGGATAAACAGAACCGAAAACAAACGTTGTCACTTGTTGCGTACGGCAAATTAGGAAGCAAGACAGACTGACGGGAGAAGGCAGGCTAAATAATGACAGTTATCACAAAATCAGGTGTTCGTCCGGACCAAGCGTTAGGTGAAATCAATACATCGCTATGGAAACCAACTGAGAAGTGCACAAACAAACTCAAAAATCTAAACATAATATGATCCGGGCAGCGGATCATAACAGAAGGTACCTAGAGAAAACCCCTGCAGTGCAATCCCAATGAAATATGCACACCTGCTCCGTCTTGCCCAATATTGATTAATTTCCTCAAAAATATCGTATTTTCCTTTCACAAAACACTACTAATGTTCATGGCCTAATAATAGAAGGTAAGTGGTTGCCCTATACCTCGTATCCTTCTGCAGGCTGCCCCACTGACATTCAACCCAATTACTCCCACTTGCTTGACTCCCACCTCACCCAACAGTAGGGCCCGTTCTTTAAAAAGGCATCAAGTTGGCTCACTTTCGTCCTCCAAGCAACTTTAGGTTTCAGTGTCTGTAGAGAATGAGGTGGCGTTTATGTGGAATGTAGGGAATGACCATCTCACATGTTGACACATGATAATAATTCCTTCTTTCTTTCTGTTCTGTGTGCAGGGTAACCCCGTCAGATGGAGAGACGTCACCCTCTGGTGCTCCTGACGCTTCAGATGGGCCTATAGGTGCTACCGGGGGTGCGAGTGCTATGGCCATGCCTGCAACATCCACCCTCTCCCTGCCCATGAGCCAGGGGAAACCTTCCTTGCGTCGGATAAAAGGCCGCATTCACCGCAGCAAGAGCCTAGACAGCATGGATCTGCTTGACGCCAATGTAAGTGCTAGAATGTATGGAGTTGCTGAGACTCACTACATAGATATGAAATGGTTGGGCTTTTATGATGCTTTAGTCTGGGGGTGTCCAAACCCTGGCATGCGGCCCTGGGCCCACAAAACTGCACAAGTCCAATTTCATATTAAATATAAATACACTGGGATGTGGCAATTTGCCGCCATCTTGTGGTTAATCGGAAACACCCAGGTCAGTGACTACGATGTGTACTTTCTTGTCATGATAGCACATCAATTACTTATATGACCCAATCAAAACAACCTCACCTAATCATGGTGCAGAAATAATATTTAACCATCATAAAAAAAATTAACACACATGGTCACACATAACACAACCTGCTCACTGAACTTTGGCACAGCATTCTCTTATAGCAGTGGTTGTCAAATGGGGGCACGCGTACCCCTGGGGGTACTTGAAGGTATGCCAAGGGGTACGTGAGATTTTTTCAAAAATATTCTAAAAATAGCAACAATTCTAAAATCCTTTATAAATATATTTATTGAATAATATTTCAACAAAATATGAATGCAAGTTCATAAACTGTGAAAAGAAACACAACAATGCAATGTTTAGTGTTGACATCTAGATTTTTTGGAGACATGTTCCATAAATATTGATGTTAAAGATTTCTTTTTTTGTGAAGAAATGTTTAGAATTAAGTTGATGAATCTATTACAATCACCGAAGAGGGCACTTTAAGTTGAGGATTACTTCTTTGTGTAGACATCTTTATATATAATTGAAACACTTGTTTATTTTTCAACAACTTTTTAGTTATTTCTATATATTTTTTTCCAAATAGTTCAAGAAAGACCACTACAAATGAGCAATATTTTGCACTGTTATACAATTTAATAAATCAGAAACTGATGACATAGTGCTGTATTTTACTGCTTTATCTCTTTTTTTCAACCAAAATTTTTTTGCTCTTTTCACGCCTATGGATCATGTTTTGTTTTTGTCATGTTTGGTTATTTTTTGGACACTTGTATCCCGCTTTTGCACTTCCTTGTTTCTCTTATCTCCATGCCAACTCATTGATTTTCACTTTGCCCTCTAGTCACGCCCCTGTCCTAAGCTCTCACACCTGTTTGTAATTTTCATAGCTATTATTTAAGCCACAGTTAGCAGGTAGTCGGCCTGGCAACTTCATACATACCTATATTCCTCATCTGCTTCATGTCATGCTATGCTGTTCGTTTTGTCCACGCCACGTAAGTTTTGTTGTTCATGCCACAGCGCAAGTGTTTTTGTTCATGTTTATAGTTTGTAGCCTTTTTACTAGTCTTTTGTTTTTTCATAGCCCAGTGTTTGTACCTCCTTGTGAGCGCCCTTTGTTTGCCTTTTTTTTTTAGTTATAGTGTCAAAAATAAAATATGTACTCACATTGACGTCCCGCTCGTGCCAACTATACTTTGCGTCGGAGAATCAACCCACGTCCAAATCCATGTCAGACAGCTCTGATTTGGAGGTAGTTGAATTAAAAAAATGTTCACAGGGGGTACACCACTGACTTGTAGGACCCAATCAAAACAACCTTTCCGAGTCATGGTGCAGAAAAAAAATATTCAACCAGCATAAACAATTTAACACATATGGCCACACATAACACAACCTGCTCACTGAACTTTGTAGATGTTGTAAAAAAAAAAAAAAAGTTCCATCACCGTAGAAAATTCGAAATTACACTCATTTAAATCAATTGCAAGGCAGAATGGGAAAATGCCAAACATTCTCTCCATACTTTTAGCTGCTTGATATTTCTGATTGATTAAAAAGCTTTAAAGAGGTTGTCATGGAGGTAAACAAGGTAGGAATGGAACTTAAACATTATATTACTATAATATGTAAACACACGCGCACACACACACGGACACGCCTTTTGTTTGTTCATTTATTCAATACCTTTTCAACTACACTCTGCCTCCTCGATCGTCCGCATATTTTAAAATCACAACAACCTTTGTCGTCTCACATGTCGCGTCATCAGAAACAAGTCCTGTTTTTCCCTACAAGTTAGGAAACACTCAACACTGACCACTTTTATACCTTTGCTAAATTATGAAGACTTGCTTTTTTTGAATGCACCCGACACTGAAAAAACTGGATACTGTATATCACTGTGCCTGTCGTTTTATTACTGGTTGTGGCAACCTTGTCCACCATTGCACTTTATATGCAAACTGTCCATATTTCCCAGATTGAATGTTTTTGTATAGAAATCACTTCTTGTCATGTTTTGTGACCATGTTTTGTTTAGTTATGTTCTGTTTGGTTTAAACTCCATAAGTTCCTGTTTTTACGCAACCTTGTTTGTTTTGTCACCTTGACGACCATTAGTTTCAGCTGTCTCACATGTTGGACTCGTGCACCTGTTTTCAATCATCACATGACTATTTAAGCCTGTAGTTGCCAGGTAGTCGGCCTGGCGTCTTCTCTCGTTCTATGCTCATTTCATGCCATAGTTCCATGCTTTTCCAAGGAAGTTTTTGTTTATTCATGTGACGTTTAGCAAGTCTTTTGTTTCTTGCCCATAGGTTCGTTAGGTGTAAGTTTTGCTCCTTAGCCGTTTTCAGTCTCCGCCTTGTCCGCGCCTTTTGTTTACACTTTTTATAGTAATAATTAAATCATGTATTTACCTTCACGCCATGTCTGTTCCAATTCTTTTGCATCTCGGGAAAAAAATCCACGCAGTAAACTGCCTCAAAGTTCACGTCCTGACACTTCTTGGTCTGGTTGCCCCTTGTTTGTGTTCTTTTATATGTAGAGAATTCAGTTGCTACAGTTTAAGGTCACAGGCCATCCTTGGTGTATTCATTCTTAGAGCCAATACAAGTCTTGGTAAAATTTAATAAAAAAATAAATAAAAAGCCTTCAGATTTGCTGCTCCATGGTAATTACAAAACGATCTGAGGCTGCCTGAACTGATCACTTTGGGGGAATTTCTTGGAATTTTAAAGATCGATAAGCAGTTTCTATTGGGCGAAGAACTTGCTTTTAGCTTGTTTTCAAAATTGTTTGTTATTGAAACAATGTATTTTATGCTTATTACGTATTTTTATTTTCATGTTGTAGGTAATTTGTAACTATAGTGTGTGACGTCTCCTGTTTTTTTGTAGTTCGATGTATCTCTGGCAAAAGGGATTTCAATCTCAATGAGATTTTTACCTGGTTAGATTAAGGAAAATGAATGATATGAGCAATATAAAGCCATCCATCCATCCATTTTTTACCGCTTGTCCCTTTTTGGGGTTGTTGGGGGCGCTGGTGCCTATCTCAGGTGCATTCGGGCGGAAGGCAGCGTACACCCTGGACAAGTCGCCACGTCAACGCAGGCAATATAAAGCCAATACTGTCAATACTAGGACTATGAGGTGGTTGTTTTTCCGAGATGCAAGTGGACTTGGACCGGAGATGGTGTGAAGGTAGAGACATCTTTTATTTTAACACTATAAATACTAAAAAAGCAAACAAATGCCGCGCACAAGGGTGGAAATACAAAACTGACTAAGGAAACAAAACTTGCACAAAAGCAGAAACTATGAACAATACATAAAAACTTACTTGGCGTGGAACTGTAAACATGACATGAAGCAGAGTGGAGGTAGCATGGCATGACGTGGGTAAAGGTATCGAGGGTGATAGAAGGTGATGTTGCCAGGACAAAGAACAGAAACAGACTGGCTTAAATAGCATTGATATGATCAGTGAAAACAGGTGTGTGAGTGCAAAACGTGAGACAGGTGCGGGACATGAGGACAGGTGAAAACTAGTGAGTAGTCATGGTAACAAAACAAACAAGGAAGTGCAAAAACAAGAACTGAGTGTCCAAAAAACAAAACATGATCATACAGACATGACAAATAGTGCAAAATAAGTCAATCAATCAATCAATCAATCAATGTTCATTTATATAGCCCTAAATCACTAGTATCTCAAAGGGCTGCACAAACCACAACACAAACCACTACGACATCCTCGGTAGGCCTACATAAGGGCAAGGAAAACTCACACCCATACTTTTGGCTGTCATTCAAATAATTTGGTGTGTCAGCACCAAATCCAGCCTTTACCCGGGAAACTTAAACAAAAATTGATTGTATCACACCTTCAATCCAATGCTGATACCATCCTTGTTATCGATATTTGGATGGACCTGCTCACTTCTAGTTCCTACAGTAAATAAGTTTTACCGTACAGCACAAAGGCTAAGCTGTGATTTGGCAGCTTTAACAGGCCGCGTCCGATAAATTTTAACGTATTTTTGTCTTCACTCTCCTGCTTTTCTATCTGTACACACACGACACAATGACCTTCGGTTATGCAATGTTTTTCCAGCTTCCAGATGAGCACATTTTAACACATTCCATATGCCTCTCTCTCTCTATGACTGGTTTACTCTCATGAAAAGTATTAATCTGATATATGATTGGATAAGCCGCTTGGCGCTAAAATGCCTTACTAAGTCTGGGATTGTCCATTGAGCTCCACTCTCCACCACAGTCAGTTCATGCGTGCATCCTCAGGGCTGTTTTGGGAAAGCCACCAGTGGGTTTATGGCCCCAAAAAAACAAGCCAAACTGCTGCTAATGCAAGCCTGCTGTCTGTGGTGAGCCTGGACCACAACGGACACTATAGGGCAGATACTCTTAAATCCAAGTAGTCCTGCATGTCATTCAGTGTCTCTCCACCACTACGACTCTCTTATCTAGATGTCTCCTTTAATAAACATTCACAATGTGACGTTTCCTCATCCACCCTCATCCTTCCTTTTCATGTAGACGTGTGTGTGTGTGTGTGTGTGTGTGTGTGTGTGTGTGTGTGTGTGTGTTCTGGCAATGCTTACTCAACGGGGACATCGCTCTGTTTACACAGTCACCTTAAAAAGGGAAACCTTTTTAAATGATAGTCAGATCTGTAATGTCTTTCTGATCATGTTTTGTTTAGTTATGTTAGATTACTTCAAAGACTCCATTAGTTCCTGTTTTTTTCACTCCTATATTTTGTTTCCATGCCAACCCATTAGTTTTCACCTGTCCTCTTGTCACGCACCTGATTCACTTGGACTCATGCACTTGTTGCCAATCACCACGTCACACTTTAAGCCTGTAGTTGCCAGGCAGTCAGCCTGGCGACATCACCGTCTATCACCCTCATCACACCCTTGCTATCTATGCCGATGATCCATGCCCATATCTCGTTCAAAGATATCGTTATTCATGCCATAGATTTAAAGTTTTGTTTTCATGTCCATTCCATAGTGTACGTTATAGAAACAGTTTTGTTTTCATAGCCAAGTTTGTTCTCCACCTTGTGCGCGCCTTTTGTGTGTTCCTTTTTATAGTAGAATTAAAAGAAGTCTTTACCTTCACGCCGTGTCCGCTCCAATCGCTTTGCACCACGGGAAAACAATTTACACCACAGTCCACATCAAGATCCATTGTATATCCTTCTACCTATGGAAGTTGGAGTTGCAGACAACTTCATCACTGCTAAACAGCAGTTTTCAGTAATGTCACAGAAGATGCAAGATTTGCTTTAACATTTAAGTGGTGAAACTTCATATAAGAGGACAGCTGTAGTGCTGGATTCTGACGACCATGTCATATTTTATTTCAACCGTTTTTTTTTTTTTTATGGTCCTCAGTAGTCACGTACAAATTTGTGCGAGTTATGCAAAATTATTTTAAATTTGGTCCCCATTAACCACATTAACTATTTTTCCCAAGGGTCCCCAGTAAGTATGATCAGCACATTACTTCATCAATTCAGAGATTTAAAGACGTGTATGAACTCACTGGGCAGTGGCCATTTTACCTCATTTTTTTATGCCTCCACAACCTGTCAAGTCGCCAGTAGATTCACGATTTTAGTTTGTTTTTTTTGCTTTCTGTTTTTAGACATAAATCGATAGCCAAACTGATGTTTGGGGAATTTAGGACGGTCCCCACAAGTCAATCAATCAATCAATGTTTATTTATATAGCCCTAAATCACAAATGTCTCAAAGGACTGTACAAACCACTACGACTACGACATCCTCGGAAGAACCCATATAAGGGCAAGGAAAACTCACACCCAGTGGGCAAGGAGAATTCACACCCAGTGGGACGCCAGTGACAATGATGACTATGAGAAACCTTGGAGAGGACTTCAGATGTGGGCAACCCCCCCTCTAGGGGACCGAAAGCAATGGTTGTTGAGCGGGTCTAACATGATACTGTGAAAGTTCAATCCATAGTGGCTCCAACACAGCCGCAAGAGTTCAGTTCAAAGCGGATCCAAGACATCAGCGAGAGTCCCGTCCACAGGAAACCATCCCAAGCGGGGTCGGATCAGCATCGTAGAGATGTCCCCAACCGGTACACAGGCGAGCGGTCCATACTGGGTCCCGACGAGCGGTCCATCCTGGGTTCCGACTCTGGACAGCCAGTACTTCATCCATGGTCATCGGACCGGACCCCCTCCACAAGGGAGATGGGGACAGAGGAGAAAAAGAAAAGAGAAAAGAGTAGCTATAGTGGAAAGGGGGGCCCTCACAAGTCATGATCAAAAACTTGGTCCCCATTCCAAATGATAACCAGAGTGTGTGTGTGTGTGTGTGTGTGTGTGTGTTTACGTTCAATTCTACCTAGCAACAGCGGTCGGTCCTCACAACTACAGAAGTAAAATAGTGTTTTTACTTTGAGTGTTTTGCATTCTGAAGTGAAGTTGCAACTCTCTACTCTCTACTAGTGCTAGATTTATATTTTTTCATCATTCTAGCTATAGTGGAAAGGGCCCTCACAACCTACTCACCAAACGTGGGTCCACACAAAGTAGGCAAGACGTGTGTGCGTGTGTGCGTGTGTGTGTGTGTGTGTGTGTGTGTGTGTGTGTGTGTGTGTGTGTGTGTGTGTGTGTGTGTGTGTGTGTGTGTGTGTGTGTGTGTGTGTGTGATCGTCAGTGTAAAGAGTCAGCCTTGTTATGACCACGTTTAAGAGGCAGGATTTGCAGTCGGCACAAGTTAATGCATAAGTGATGAGGAGGAAGGTTGAAGATGGACAGAAGAACTTGCACGACGTGTGGGGGAAAGGTGCGGCGTGACAAGCCAGGGACAGGCTCCGAGATGACACAACCCTGCCACCCGAAATAGTGATAAGCACTCACAGGTGTACACACACACACTCACTAGAATTTTACGATATATCTGTACTAGGGTTGTACGGTATACAGGTATTGGTGTAGTACGGCGATACTAATGAATCATATTCGGTACTATACCCGCCCCTCCGTCGTCGTCACGTCATGACATTGCTGAGTTTACGAGCAGACGAGCATGTTTGGCAGTGCACAATCACGGAGTACTTCCAAGCAGACAAGATGTATAGACAGAAAAAGGGAGATCGGATGTATTTTGGCTTAAAAACTAACGATAAATGTGAAGTTATAATACCGAAACGCCCACAAAAAGAGGCTAGCTAGCTAGCGGTTAAAGTCCACCCGCAGTCTGCAGTGTTTTAGCTATTTCTAAATCACTAATCCTCGCCTCCATGGCGACAAAGTACGTTTCTTCCAAGTATCATCCCTGCAGGACGAGGAATAGCTGAACATGCTTCACTACACACGGTAGCTCACCGGAGTCACAATGTAAACAAACGCCACTGGTGGATCTACACCTAACATCCACTGTAATGATACCAAGGACAGGAGTGTATCGCGTCGCCACAACTATGATTACATCCATATTTATTATCATCACAAAATCTTTTTTCGTTTTTAAAAAATGTATATTATGTTTATAAACTCATGAAATATGTCCCTGAACACATGAAGACTTTGAATATGATCCTGTCACGACTTGGTATCGGATTGATACACAAATATGAGGTATCGTCCAAAACTAATGTAAAGCATCCAAACAACAGAAGAATAAGTGTTTATTACATTTCAACAGAAGTGTAGATTGAACATGTTAAAAGAGAAAGTAAGCAGATATTAACAGTAAATGAAGAAGTAGATTAAAAATTTATTTTCTTCCACTTGTCCTTAATAAATGGTCCCTAGTGTGTGAATGTGAGTGTGAATGTTGTCTGTCTATCTGTGTTGGCCCTGCGATAAGGTGGCGACTTGTCCAGGCTGTACCCCGCCTTCCGCCCGATTGTAGCTGAGATAGGCGCCAGCGCCCCCCGCGACCCCAAAAGGGAATAAGCGGTAGAAAATGGATGGATGGATGGATGGATGTCCTTATATAATTTTGACAACTTAATATAATAAGAAAAGACACAATGTTACTGCATACATCAGCAGCTAAATTAGGAGCCTTTGTTTGCTTACTTACTACTAAAAGACAAGTTGTCTTGTATGTTCACGATTTTATTTAAGGACAAAATTACGATAAGAAACATATGTTTAATGTACCGTAAGATTTTTTGTTAAAAATAAAGCCAATATTGCAATTTTGTGTGGTCTCCTTTATTTAGAAAAGTATCGAAATACATTTTGGTACCGGTTCCAAAATATTAGGATCAGGACAACACTAACCCTGCGATGAGGTGGCGACTTGTCCAGGATGTACACCGCCTTCCGCCTGATTATAGCTGAAATAGGCTCCAGCGGCCCCCGCGACCTCGAAGGGAATAAGCGGTAGAAAATGGATGGACGGACAACACTAGCCGGTACTAATAAAATACTGTGCTACTAATGAATTAAAAAAGGTATTATACTGCCTTTGAAAAATGCTTTTTTTTCCCTTTCATGGACACGATGGCTTGTAATATGAGCCAAGGTGCATGTGAGTCAACACACACACAGCACTTACAAGTGGAAAGGAGTCTCTGAAAACAAGAAGACTTTGAGGGCAAAACCCGAATGATCCGATGCAAACAAAAGTGAGTGAGCTGCAACACGGGTATCACAAAGTGACAGGTGGACAACAATAATCATAACTACCTGCTCGAAGGTTCCTCGTAACGGAAATGTACACAAAAGGAACACAGGGAAGAACAATACTCACAACACAAATTTCGGATGTAACGGATCATGACAGTGTTATCATTATCACTAAGCGGCGTGAAACGACGAGAGTGACATAATTACGGTTTAGTTACACAGCATTAAAACATTCACACAGTGACTTCCTGTTCAGTGCAAAGTAAGCTACAAAATAAATGCATGGCGGTATTAACCGGGTTTCTCTCACAACAACTAACAACATTGTAGCTATCCAGAAGAACGATTTGTGCATTGAAATCACTACTGTGTCTATTAAATTTAACTATAGACATCAGTTTTAGGTCTAGAACAGGGGTCGGCAACCTGCGGCTCCGGAGCCGCATGCGGCTCTTTGGTCACTCTGTTGTAGCTCAGCTGCATAATCAACCCCCCCTGATTATTTCGGGGGGTTTCTGGAGTTTGGTGCCTCTCCCAGGAATCACCCGAGTACAACATTCTCCGGCCTTTACCCGGTCTACAATATTGAGTGCGTGCCGTGATGGCAATGCTTTTAACTTCCTCCTTAACATGTCATCGCGCCCGCTTTTACACAATGCTATCATCGCATGTTATACGCAGCTCTTGTCAACTCACACACATACCAGTAAGCCAAACTTGTTCAACAGCCATACAGGTTACACTGAGGGTTGTAATATAAACAACTTTAACACTCTTACTAATATGCGCCACACTGTGAACCCACACCAAACAAGAATGACAAACACATTTCGGGAGAATATCTGCACTGTAAGACAACATAAACCCAACAGTACAAATACCCAGAACCCCTGCGTCCCTGTCTCTTCCTGGCTATTATACACACCCGCTAGCACCAAACCCGCCCACCTCAACCGACGCACAGAGGGAGGGTGCTATCGAGTGTGTATAATGTAGCCAGGAAGAGTCAGGGACGCATGGGGTTCTGGGTATTTGTACGGTTGTGTTTAAGTTGTCTCACAGTGCGGATGTTCTCCCGAAATGTGTTTGTCATACTTGTTTGGTGTGGGTTCACAGTGTGGTGCATATTAGTAAGCGTGTTAAAGTTGTTTGTATTACAACCCTCAGTGTAACATGTATGGCTGTTGAACAACTATGTCTTGCAGCAGTGAGCGTGCGTCTGCAGGAGGCACATGCAACGTGTAACTGGGTTGGTAAGCTGTTTGTGCATGTTGTAGAGGGCGTTAAAGGCAGCGTTTTTATAGCACTCCTTTATTATTGTTGTTGAATGAATATCGTTAGATATTCGCGAAAATAGATACTTTGAGAATTTGGGAACCTCCGGAAAATATGGGAGGGTTGGCAAGTGTAATGCTTTTATTTATAAATACACGTCAGTAGGCTAAATGAACCTCTTCAACATAAGTGTAATGCTGTCAAGCGGCATTCATGTAAACCTCGTGGGCCGCATTAACATTAAATTTTCTCATTAAGGTGCGAGCCGCGTGTGTGAGACCCCTGGTTTATACATAGCACAAAGCAATAAAAAAAACCTCTGTATGCAGTGTTATTTCATGTTAAATTTCAGGAGTTTTGCAGCTCCCATTGTTTTCTTTATTTTGTGAAACGGGTCAAAATGGCTCTTTGAGTGGTGAAGGTTGCCGACGCCTGGTCTAGAACTATGAAATAACTGCCAATGTTGTCAGCATTAGAGATGAACTGAATAAGCAGTAGAATATGTGTCATGTGACAGTGTAGTATTATAGCCCAAGTATATGCCCCTTCATGACTACTCAGCAAAGTGGATAGTCATAGTCCAAAAGTCCCCCATCGTTGCATTATTCCTGTGAGCTTCCTGCATACAAAAGTCCCTTTATTCAGATCCCATAACTGTTATGGTTGAGCATAAACCATCTCACCTCTTCTATGCATCGTTTAGCATTTATAGGGCTGAAATAGAAAAATGTGTTAATTTGCCTCAGAATGTCTGTTGTGGGGCAGACTGGCTCGTACATGCACATGCATTCTTCGCAGTTGCCATTTCTAATACAAATTAGCCTATAGTCCTAACATATGTATGTCAGTAGACTCTGTGTTGAAGTGCTAAAAGCTACAACAAAGATGGGGGGGAGCAGACACAGTCAAAGTGGAGGCATGAAAATAAGACCGCTGTCACGCCAAATTTCTTCCCCCCTACAAAATCCTTCCCCCCGGAAGACATTTGGTGTGACAGACTCTCTAATGCCTGAAGGACCCCAATGAGGGTGGAAGGACCTTAAAGCAGCCCACACAGCTGCCTGTTTTAAAAGCATTATAATTGGCTGATTGTCATTGGTAAAAAATAACGATAAGGAAAAAATATTAGCATTCCAGCATGCTAACCTTTCAAGCTATATTTGCTTCGCTAATTTTGCAGCTGTAACCCTTAAGAGTCATATAACTTGCTTAAAGCAGCCCACACAGCTGCCTGTTTTAAAAGCATTATAATTGGCTGATTGTCCATCCATCCATTTTCTACCGCTTATTCCCTTTCGGGGTCGCGGGGGGCGCTGGCGCCTATCTCAGCTACAATCGGGCGGAAGACAGTGTACACCCTGGACAAGTCGCCACCTCATCAAGGGGCCAACACAGATAGACAGACAACATTCACACTCACATTCACACACTAGGGCCAATTTAGTGTTGCCAATCAACCTATCCCCAGGTGTCATTGGCGAAAAATAACGGTAAGGAAAAAATATTAGCGTTCCAAAATGCTAACCTTTCAAGCTATTTTTGCTTTGCTAATTTTGTATCTGTAACCCTTAAGAGTCATTAACTTGGTATTATCACGCCCTCATTGGGGTCCTTCAGGCATTAAAGGGGCTGTCACGCCAAATGTCTTCCGGGGGGAAGGTTTTTGTAGAGGGGAAGAAATTTGGCGTGACACCGCCCATATAAAAGGCAGTCTGTTAAACTCAATCTATGCAAAAGTTTGACCAAAGAACCACTGTTACCTGTTATGAAAAAAAGAGGAAGTGTTATAAATGTGGGGGGAAAAAAATCATAATATGACCCCTTTAGAGCATGTGATTAATCATTGATCGATGAATAATGATGTATAAACGGCGTGGCGCAGTGGGAGAGTGGCCGTGCGCAACCCGAGGGTCACTGGCTCAAATCCCACTTAGAACCAACTTCGTCACGTCCGTTGTGTCCTGAGCAAGACACTTCACCCTTGCTCCTGATGGGTGCTGGTTGGCGCCTTGCATGGCAGCTCCCTCCATCAGTGTGTGAATGTGTGTGTGAATGGGTAAGTGTGGAAGTAGTGTCAAAGCGCTTTGAGTACCTTGAAGGTAGAAAAGCGCTATACAAGTACAACCCATACAACCATTAATCATGTAATTTTGACACGCTTTGTGTCACGGTTGTGTGCAGGATGCAGAGACGGCGGGTAACGTGCGAGTAAAAAAAAGTAGTTAGTGACTAAACTAAAACATTGCAGCAGGGAATTGCATCGGAAAAGCTATGTGGCATCCATCCATCCATTTTCTAAAATCAGAAATGATCTAGCCCACTCCAGTCAATGTCCAAATGCTACGTGTATGTTTGACTTACACTGACAAAGTCAATGTTATTTATCCAAGAAATCAACAGACTGAACTGAAATGAAGCACAATAAATTCATTCTTAACAGAATAAGCAGTAAAACAGGGGTCTCAGACACGCGGCCCGTGACGTTATTTTGCGACCCCCACCTTAATATGAAAGTTTAATGTTGGTGCGGCCCGCAAGTTTTATATGAATGTCGCTTGACAGCGTTGTGTTATTTGGGTCTAAAATGGCTTTTTCAACGTTCTGGGTTGCCTACCCCTGCGTTGGTGGAAAAGCGGCAATTGAGTGAAAGCGACAGAGACGTTGCCATGGAGATGAGGGTTTTCTTACGTGCCTGGCTGCAGTCACACCACAACATCTGTTTGTCTGTAATAAGAGTCCCCGATAACCTGGACCAATTTAAATTGTTATGTTTTTTTTATTGTTTTATTTGCATTGCCTCACACGATAAACACTACACATATTTCTATATGACGCCGGATAACACTCCGGGAGCCGTCACTTTCTATCGCTGGCTATCCCGTTACTTTCCCGGCTATTATCCGCCGACCGCCGTGTTGCTGTAGGGAGTAAAAGCGGAACGACACACATGGCGGAAATAACATTATGCTCCGTGCATCAGCTAAATACAAATATATTCCACAACCCCAAACATGTCTTTTTCAAAGCCGGTAGTGAAGAGAAAGGTTTGTGACTAGCAAAGACAATTCCAGGAAAAAGTGGGAGATGCAATATTTCCATGTTGAGGACAGGGGCGTGTCTTATTTGCACAGAGAAAGTTGCGGTGCACAAGGGATACAATTTGAAACGTCATTATACAACTAGACACGCTGAGGAGAATGCAACGTTCTTTTTAAGAAATCTTTTCTTGCGGCCCAGCCTCACCCAGTTTCTGCATCCAGTGGCCCCCAGGTAAATTGAGTTTGAGACCCCTGCAGTAGAATATGTGTCATGTGACAGTGTAGTATTATAGCCCGAGTATATGCCCCTTCATGACTGTACGCAGCACAGTGGATGGTCATTGTCCAAAATCGCCCATTGTTGCATTATTCCTGTGAGCTTCCTGCATGCAAAAGTGTCATTATTCAGATCCGATAACTGTTATGGTTGAGCATAAAACATCTCATCTCTTTTATGCATCATTTAGCATTTTTAGGGCTGAAATAGAAAAATTAGTTCATTTGTCTCGCAATGTCTATAGCTGGAATGTGCTCTGACATAGAATATTTTCACTCCTCCGTCCTCCCCTCCGGTGTGCAAAACATTTCACATTTTGATGTGAATTCTGCAGACCGGTATATTTGGCAGGCGCCACTGAAGATGAGCCATTTTGGAGGGAGAGTAATCAGACTTCACAGTTTTTATCTTTCAGGACGCTGCTAGAGCGAGGACTCTTTCAAACACAGGCTGCAGAGAAGCTGCCAGTTTGTGTCTGAAGTCAACCTCCCTTTCTTTTTCATCCATGTTGCCATCACTTATAAGGACATAACATGCCAACGGCACAGCAAATATAACATGTTGTGTTCTACATTTGGTTGTGTTTTCCACTGAGACGACATGAGACGGCATGTAAGTCCTAGTCCATATAGAATATGGAAAATTCAGGCTATAAAAAGCTTCAGTATCTATTTCACCTCACTGCCTGACATGGAACATGTTACTCAGATGCTTTCGCTTCTGTTCTCCGACCTTCCAGTAACGTACCACACGTCTTCCATGGATGGATATGAATAATAGATAGAAAAAATGATCTACTTCATAATGCAGTGATTTGTTTCTTTGACTCGCAGCTATTTTGTTGTAATAAAAAAAAGCAGTGTCGAGGCTGCGGGGAGATGGAGAAGTCTATACTTATACTGAGTGAGACACATTTTTATATTTAATCGACTCGTATTTGTCATCTATCACAGTATTTTTCAACCACTGTGCTGCAGCACACTAGTGTGCCGTGAGGTATGGTCTGGTGTGCCGCGGGAAATTATGCAACTTCACCTAATTGGTCCAAAAAATATATTTTGCAAATCAGTAATTATAATAATGTGCCGTTGTTGAGTGCAGTGTTTTCCAACCACTGTGTACCTAATTGGGTTAAAAATATTTTTTGCAAACCAGTAATTATAATACGCAAATGTGCCGTTGTTGAGTGTCTGTGCTGTCTTGAGCTCAGCAGACTAAGCGTGTAATACTCTTCCATATCAGTAGGTGGCAACAGGTACCTAATTGCTTTGTAGATGTCGGAAACAGTGACGATTGTTTGCAGGTAAAAAGGTGTCTAAAGTTTAAACCAAAAATAAACAAAAGGCAAGTGACGCCAAGAAAAGGCATTGGAGCTTAGGGAAGGCTATGCAGAACGAAACTAAAACTGAACTGGCTGCAAAGTAAACAAAAACAGAATGCTGGACAACAGCAAAGACTTACAGCGGGTGGAGCAGACGGCGTCCACAAAGTGCACCTACTTTGAGACCGAATCTATAGTGATGCATGGTTGGTTGTGGTTTGAATTCATATCCAACAATTGCGAGAACAACTTTTTACTGTCAATATCGGCTGCTGAGTTTCACTTTTTAATGTTTTCTGCTGGTGGTGTGCCTCGGGATTTTTTCAATGAAAAAAGTGTGCCTTGGCTCATAAAAGGTTGAAAAACACTGATCTAATACACAATCTCGTGCAAGGGTGTCAAACTCATTTTAGCTCAGGGGCCACACTGCAAAAAGTCAGTGTCCAAAAACAAAAACTAAAATTACATAAATGAGGGGTATTTTATTTGAACTAGGCAAAATTATCTGCCAATAGAACAAGAAAATTCGGCTTGACAAGACTTTCGAAAACAAGTAAATTTAGCTAATTTAAAATAACCCAAAATACCTTAAAAAAAAACAACCTTAAAATAAGTTTATTTTCACTAATAACAAGTGCACTTTTATTGGTAGAAAAAAAATAGACCTTTTTGCTCAATATGTTGAAAAATGTTATTAAAGTAAGTAAATGCTAGTGCCATTATCTTGACATAATAATATGTGCTCGGCATCATGATTTTTTTTCATGCTTGAAGTAAGAAATTATTACTTTAAAAAAGTAGTTTTATCCAAATACCGTTTCCATATGAGTTGGGAAATTGTGTTAGATGTAAATATAAACAGAATACAATGATTTGCAAATAATTTTCAACCCATATTCAGTTGAATATACTACAAAGACAACATATTTGATATTCAAACTCATAAACTTTATTTATTTATTTTTTTTGAAAATAATCATTAACTTAATTTCATGGCTGCAACACGTGACAAAGTAGTTGGGAAAGGGCATGTTCACTACTGTGTTACATCACCTTTTCTTTTGACAACACTCAATAAACGTTTGGGAACTGAAGAAAATAATTGTTGAAGCTTTGAAAGTGGAATTCTTTCCCTTTCTTGTTTTATGTAAAGCTTCAGTCGTTCAACAGTCCGGGGTCTCTGCTGTCGTATTTTACACGTCATAATGCGCCACACATTTTCGATGGGAGACAGGTCTGGACTGCAGGCGGGCCAGGAAAGTACCCGCACTCTTTTTTTACGAAGCAATGCGGTTGTAACACGCGCTAAATGTGGTTTGGCGTTGTCTTGCTGAAATAAGCAGGGGCGTCCATGAAAAAGACGGCGCTTAGATGGCAGCATTTGTTGTTCCAAAACCTGTATGTACTTTTCAGCATTAATGGTGCCTTCACAGATCTGTAAGTTACCCATGCCTTTTGCACTAATGCACCCCCATACCATCACAGATGCTGGCTTTTGTACTTTGCGTCGATAACAGTAAGGATGGTTCGCTTCCCTTTGGTCCGGATGACACAATGTCGATTATTTCCAAAAACAATTTGAAATGTGGACTCGTCACACCACAGAACACTTTTCCACTTTGCATCAGTCCATCTTAGATGTTCTCGAGCCCAGAGAAGCCGGCGCTTTTTCTGGATGTTGTTGATAAATGGCTTTTGCTTTGCATAGTACAGCTTTAACTTGCACTTACAGATGTTTTCTGAAGTGTTCCTTAGCCCATGTGGTGATATCCTTTAGATATTGATGTCGGTTTTTGATACAGTGCCGTCTGAGGGATCGAAGGTCACGGTTGGTTTCCGGCCAGTCCACTTACGTGGAGTGATTTATCCAGATTCTTTGAACCTTTTGAGGATATTATGGACCGTAGATGTTGAAATCCCTAAATGTCTTGCAATTGCACTTTGAAAAACGTTGTTCTTAAACTGTTTGACTATTTGCTCACGCAGTTGTGGACAAAGGGGTGTACTTTGCCCCATCCTTTCTTGTGAAAGACTGAGCATTTTTTGGGAAGCTGTTTTTATACCCAATCATGGCACCCACCTGTTCCCAATTAGCCTGCACACCTGTGGGATGTTCCAAATGAGTGTTCGATGAGCATTCCTCAACTTTATCAGTATTTCTTGCCACCTTTCCCAACTTTGTCACGTGTTGCTGGCATCAAATTCTAAAGTTTATTATTTGAAAAAAAAAAAAAAAAAAAAAAGTTTATCAGTTTGAACATCAAATATGTTGTCTTTGTGGCATATTCAACTGAATATGGGTTGAAAATGATTTGCAAATCATTGTATTCCGTTTATATTTACTTCTAGCACAATTTCCCAACTCATATGGAAACGGGGTTTGTACTTGTGAGTGTTGATGACACAGCTTTGTATCAGCTAATATTCTAGTTTCAATCATGTTTCACTCAATAGAGGTCATAAAATCTCAGCAACAAGCTGCAATATCTTACTGAGATCATTTAGGACCAAAACCCTTATAACAAGTTAAACAAACACTTTAACATTAAAATCTGCTTAGTGAGAATAATTATCTTATCTGACATAAAAAAAAGCAAATTTCACCCTTATTTGAGATATTTCATCTTACTTAGATTTCAGTTTTTTGCAGTGCACATGGAGGAAAATCTATTGCCAAGTTGGCCAGACTGGTACTATCATGGCATGATTTCTTCAAATTAAAGATAACTTTAGTTTGTTTTTTTTGTTTGAAAATAAAACAAGCACATAATGTTTTTTTTTTTTTACACTTACATGTTGTGGTTTGTAGGATTCTATCTTAATTTGTTGTTATTTATATTTTCTGAATAAATGACCTGATAAATGTTCATCAGTCAAATAGGTGGAACTGATTCTGGGAGAGTTTTAACATTATCCTATTAGTGTTCATTTTCAATTCATCAGGAGATGATATGAATAATAATATTGTAATGATAATGTAATTTACTAATTTTCCTTAACTGAAGTATTAACATAATGTGGTTTATTGTGTACATATTTAGCATCATCTCCAACAAACTTGAGAATTTGAACTAATGTCTGTCATGTTCTGTGGTCATGTTTTGTTTAGTTATGTTCTGTTGGTTTGCGCTCCATTGTTTTGTCACCATGACGACCTATTATTTCACCTGTACTCATTTGGACTCACGCACCTGTGTTAATCATGTCACTATTATTTAAGCTTGTAGTTGCCAGGCAGTCAGCCTGGCGTCATTGTTGTTTTTCCATGCTCTGTTCACTCTTGGTACACTCCTGATACCCCTGACATTGTTCCATGCTCGTTTTTTCACGTCACAGTAAGGGTTTTCGTTTTTATGTCCATAGCTTTGCATTTGTGCTAGTTTTTGTTTTCTTAGCCAAGTTTGTTCTCCGCCTTGTGCACGCCTTTAGTTTTCACTTTTTTTAATAGATAAATCAAAATATATCATTACCTTCACGCTATGTCCCGTCACTTTCCTTTGCATTCCGGGAAAACACACCCCACCACAGTCCCCGTTACGACAATTTCATTAATCACACAAGAAGTTAGAAGGGGATACATATTATTTCATTATATTTACAGTATTGGTGCCCAGAAAATGTGCCCCCAGTCATAAGTTTAAGGTGAATTGTACGGGTTATCCAAATAATTTATTTGGGTAACTAAGTACGTCACGGAAGGCAAAGCTCTCAATTTACCAGTCGATCTACGTTCCCATCTTCACCTATGGTCATGAGCTGTGGGTTCTGACCGAATGGACAAGATCACAGAATGAGCTTCTCCCTTAGAAATAGGGTGAGAAGCTCTGTCATCTGGGAGGAGCGCAAAGTAAAGTCGCTGCTCCTCCACATCAAGAGGAGCTAGATAAGGTGGTTCAGGCATCTGGTCAGGACCGGTAGGAGGCCACGGAGAAGACCCAGGACGCGTTGTGAAGACTATGTCTTCTGACTGGCCTGGGAACGCCTCGGGATCTCCGGTAGGAGCTTGACAAAGTGGCTGGGGAGAGGGAAGTCTGGGCTTCCCTGCTTAGGCTGCTGCCCCCGCGACCCGACCTCAGATAAGCGGAAGAAGATGAATAGATGGATGGACCCCCTTTAGAGCATGTGATGAATCATTTATCAATGAATAATCATTTATTAGTCGCATATAAACATTGATTAATCATGTCATTTTGACACGTTTTGTGTGCAGGATGCAGAGACGGCAGGCAAAGTGCGAGTAAAAAAAATATTTAATGGCAAAACTTAAACAGAGCTGCAGGGAAGTGAAAAAAACTAAAGGTAAATGGTTGTACTTGTATAGCGCTTTTCTACCCCTTATTAAGGAGCCCAAAGCGCTTTGACAGTATTTCCACATTCAGCCATTCACACACACATTCACACACACTGATGGCGGGAGCTGCCATGCAAGGCGCTAACCAGGACCCATCAGGAGCAAGGGTGAAGTGTCTTGCTCAAGGACGTGACTAGGATGATAGAAGGTGGGGATTGAACCAGTAACCCTCAGATTGCTGGCACGGCCACTCTCCCAACTTCACCACGCCGTCACCTGTAAAACACGAAATCTCTGTAGCATGAAGGTACGAATCAAAAATTAAATCTCATGGTCCACATCTTGGACCATGTCACATTCTGGGTTTTGTTCTGTTTTGTGTTGTATTTGACGTATTTGGTTCCCTGTGGCACTTCCTGTTTGGTTTCTGTTGTCATGGTAACTCGTTAGTGTCACCTGTCTCTTGTTTGTCGTCGCGCACCTGATTTGTGATTATCTTATTTAAGACCACCTTTGTTTGACACTCGTCCTTGGACTCTTGTTTGCTTCACGCAACAGTTGACGTCGCTCTTTCCAGCATTGTGGTTAGCTTCTATGCTATTTTGTTTGTTTATCTCTAGCTTACACGCTAGCGGCTTCAGTTCCCTTTGTACTTTCTAGCTCCCATGCTAGTTCTGTTGGTTTTTGGTTCGTGCCTTTGTGCTAGTGTTTTTGTTCTTAGTTTATTTTATTGTATAAATAAATTCTTATCCCTACCTTCCCGCGGTGTCCATCTTCGCTGCACCCACAGGAGAACGCAAACACTGTCACGATGCCAGCTAAGCGTCACATGAAAAATGTCTTAGCCCAGTCCAGTCAAAAATCAAATGCTACGTGTATGTCTGCCTTACACTGACAATGTCGATGTTATTTATCCAAGAATCCTCAGACTGAAGCACGAGAAAAACCACTCTGCAATTTGCATTCTCTACTTTCTTTTTTCTCGTCAGTCGACGTTTTTCAGCTCCTAGTGTTTGATCACTTGCACGGATCGCCAGTTCATGCCTGCCATCCCCGACAGCCGCTGAAAGTCTCTGGTTAATTGCATCTCACATTAACCAGCAGCAAATCTATAAGCTGTGGCTGGTGGGCTCCCTACGGCTTTGAGTTTGATCCCAGTGATTTATTAGCCGTTTTAAAGAGTTCTCTGCATAATGACGCCCTCCCTGGCCTCACGTTACAACGCTGCATCTGTAATGTCGGCCAGAAAGGGGGCACGGCGGAATCAATGTCGGTCCCATACATAGATGAAGCGATGATCTACGACACACCCGGCCGCCTTTAAGTGAGAAGGCCTTATTTAACGCGGGGTCACGTGAAAGAGTGCATGTGAAATTAAATAAATCGATCACGCTTGGTTTCAAAAGGTACGGCTGAGGTGATGGCCGCCTGCGTACATTACAGGAAGTGTGTCTTCATGTGGGCGGCTGTCCTCTGCGTGATATTGATTAGTCACATCGGCAGGTCAGCATTTCTCAAAAGGGGCACGGACGAGGGTGGAGGAAGGCAGGGGGGATGCATGGAGGAAGAGTGCACGTTATCGACATAACACGCTACAGCTGGTTACAGATGTCCTGTTTGAAAGCGCTTTGTTTAAAGGCCTACTGAAACCCACTACTACCCACCACGCAGTCTGATAGTTTATATATCAATGATGAAATATTAACTTTGCAACACATGCCAATACGGCCTTTTTAGTTTACTAAATTACAATTTTAAATTTCCCGGGAGTTTCGTCTTCGAAACGTCGTGTAATGATGACGTGTACGCAAGGCGTCACGGGTTTTTAGCAAGTATGAGCGCTGCGCACACACACAGCTAAAAGTCTTCTGCTTTAACCACATAATTACACAGCATTTTGGACATCTGTGTTGCTGAATCTTTTGCAATTTGTTCAATTAATATTGGAGAAGTCAAAGTAGAAAGATGGAGTTGGGAAGCTTCAGCCTTTAGCCACACAAACACACGGTGATTCCTTGTTTAAAATTCCTGGAGGTGAAGCTTTACTATGGATCAGAGCGCGGTCAAGCGGACATGGATCCCTACCAAATGTCAACCAGCAGGTTTCGGTGAGAAAATTGTGGTTAAAAAGTCAGTTCATAACGGAGAAAAGCTGAGCTTGTGCCGTCCATAGCTGCCGTCCACTCCCCTGAGACACTGCACGTCAACACACCTGTGGACACACCCTTCAAAACTATCAGGTACTATTTAACTGACTAAAACACTAGCAACACAATAGAAAGATAAGGGATTTCCCAGAATTAACCTAGTAAGCATGTCTAAAAACATCAGAATTTCTAGTCCGTCGCTATCAATATCCTCAAACACGAATCTTTCACCCTCGCTCAAATTAATGGGGAAATTGTCGTTTTCTCGGTCCGAATAGCACTTTTTGTTGGAGGCTCCCGTTAAAAACAATGTAAATATGTGAGGAGCCATCAACATGTGACGTCATCGTCTACGACTTCCGGTAGAGGCAGGGCTTTTCTCTTAGGACCGAAAGTTGCGAACTTTATTGTGGATGTTCTCTACTAAATCCTTTCAGAAAAATATGGCAATATTGCGAAATGATCAAGTATGACACATAGAATCGACCTGCTATCCCCGTTTAAATAACAAAATCTCATTTCACGAGGCCTTTAAAGGGCTTTGTGCAACTAATGCTTGACAGTCCTTTGAAACATCCATCCATCCATCCATTTTCTACCGCCTGTCCCGTTCAAGGTCGCGGGAGCCTATCTCAGCTGCATTCGGGCGGAGGGCGGGGTACATCCTGGACAAATCGCCACCTCATCGCAGGGCCAACATATTGTGTCCCAACGTGCTGCCCAACTTTGAAACAACGTCGCAAAACTGAGACAACGTTGGATCCACGTTGTTGGTCGGGAAATTACCAAGTTTCAATGTCAAATCTGTGACGATCCGTCACTTCAATCAATCAATGAATCAATCAATGAATCAATCCATTAATCATCCATCCGTCTTCTTCCGGCTATCCGGGGTCGGGTCGTGGGGGCAGCAGCCTAAGCAGGGAAGCCCAGACTTCCCTCTCCCCAGCCACTTCGTCCAGCTCTTCCCGGGCGATCCCGAGGCGTTCTCATGCCAGCCGGGAGACATAGTCTTCCCAACGTGTCCTGGTCCTGGGTCTTTTCTGTGGCCTTCTACTGGTCGGACGTGCCCGAAACACCTCCCTAGGGAGGCGTTCGGGTGGCATCCTGACCAGATGCCTGAACCACCTCATCTGGCTCCTCTCGATGTGGAGGAGCAGCAGCTTTACTTTGAGTTCCTCCCGGATGACAGAGCTTCTCACTCTATCTCTAAGGGAGAGCCCCGCCCCTCGGCGGAGGAAACTCATTTCGGCCGCTTGTACCCGTGATCTTGTCCTTTCAGTCATAACCCAAAGCTCATGACCATAGGTGAGGATGGGAACGTAGATCGACCGGTAAATTGAGAGCTTTGCCTTCCGGCTCAGCTCCTTCTTCACCACAACGGATCGCTACAGCGTCCGCATTACTGAAGACGCCGCACCGATTCGCCTGTCGATCTCACGATTCACTCTTCCCTCACTCGTGAACAAGAATCTGAGGTACTTGAACTCCTCCACTTGGGGCAGGGTCTCCTCCCCAACCCGGAGATGGGACTCCACCCTTTTCTGGGCGAGAACCATGGACTCGGACTTAGAGGTGCTGATTTTCATCCCAGTTGCCTCAACATCAATGTTTATTTATATAGCTCTAAATCACAAGTGTCTCAAATGGATGCACAAGCCACAACGACATCCGCGGTACAGAGCCCACATAAGGGCAAAGAAAAACTCACCCCAGTGGGATGTCGGTGACAATGACTACGAGAAACCTTGGAGAGGACCGCATATGTGTGTTTTTCCCATAATCTGCTGTCACAAGGTGTTGGTGACGAACCCCAGCATGCAGAGACAGCAGGCTTTGTGCAGGAACATGTAATTTAATGTCCAAAATAAGAAAAAACACGAACCAGAAACCAGGAACATCCAAACTGGAAACAGGAACAACCAAACAGATAAACTGGAAACGGCTAACGGCTAACAGGATATAGCTAACAGGAAGACAAGTAACAAGGAGCTAGGACACATCAAACTGCAAATAGGTATCTGGAACCAGCAAACAGGAACAGCGCCAATGACAACACTCCAGCCCGGACTGGAGGGCGAAGCAGGTTTAAATAGCAGCCGGCTGATCGACTCCAGGTGTGGCCAGGTGCCAATCAGCCTCAGCAGAGGGTAAACAGCGCTCAGGGAGAAAAGCAGGAAACAACCAAAATAAGAGCGCTGACAGGAAATAAAGAAAAGCAGAGGAAATGTAACTAAACTGTCAGTGACAATCCAATCCAGTCCACTTTATTTGTATGGCACATTTAAACAACATAAATGTTTCCAAAGGGTAGGATAGATCTTTTTTGTCATTGCACAAGTACAACGAAATTTCATTTTCGGCACAGTCCTGCTAAGAGCAGACATACGTTAAAAGGGGGGGACAAGACGAGACCGCTAATGGATCAGCCACTTAAAAAAAAAAATCGGTCTAAGGCTAGACCCTCAATAGGGGTCCAGACTGAGTCCAAGGAAAAAACCTCACATAGCAGGACACACATTAAACATGGTACGTATATCACACCAACTTGCAACTGAGGGAGGGGTGGGTTTGAGGAGACACCGCTGCCGATATATAGCGCTGCTCAGCCATCCACAGCCCCAGAGGAATTAAGCGGTGATGAAGCGGTGGGAGTCGTGTGTGCATACAGTATATACCCAAGTGCTGCAAAACCATATTAAAAACAATATTCAAATATTACCCTTAGCATCACCAATGACTGAATAAAAAAATAAAACCAATATAAAAACATTCTAAAAATAAGTATGATTAAAAATGATTTTAAAGTGTAAAACCAATTAGAACAATAAATAGTAATCAAAATTTTAAAAAACACAGAAAACACAGAGGACCACACAACTCATGTAGTGTTAAAAGCCCAAGAATACATGTATCGGGTTGATTGATCGGGCTTTTGCTCGGTAGCGAGCACGCTTGTCTCTCATGCCGGACGACCTGTGGTCAAGTGCCGGGTGAAACAGAAAAAGCAAGGACTGAACCAGGCGGGTTACCCTTTTAGATTTCAATTTACCGACTGTTTGAGAGTCTGTAAATGCGTCGTGACTGGTGAACGAAAACATGTGCAGATATTGTGGGAGAGGAAAGGAAAGGTTGTTGTTTTGGCTCTTCTCAATTAATTGGTTGTTGATCAACCAACTCCTCAACATCCTTTTGACATCCGGAAAAAAGCCAAACATTTCACAAAGGCCACCTGCTGAGTGTCCGCCCTGAGACTGTAAGGTCGTGAGTTCAAACCTCACGAGCCATACCAAAGACTATAAAAATGTAACCCATTGCCTCAGCATCAAGGGTTGAAATTGGGGGTTAAATCAACAAGATCATTCCCGAGCGTGGCCACCGCTGCTGCTCACTGCTCCCCTCACCTCCCAGGGGGTGAACATGGGGATGGGTCAAATGCAGAGGGTAATTTCACGTGTATCGTTGGTACATTACCTTTTTAAAAACATCATAATCCAGAAGTTTGTAACTTCATTATTGACTTATTGTTTTGTTTCTGAATTGATTCATAGTTTTCAAAAATCGATTCCAAAAAAATATATATTCATAAAAAAAATGTTTCTAGGGGAACAGACTTTATCAGTATCATGCAATATCATTCTTCAAACATCGCTTTGAAAAAGCTGTGTGCTGCAAAGTGCGTTCGTTGTAGACATTCTGACTTCTTAATTTTCTTAACAGCACGGCTTGCAGCATTTATTTTTGTTTTGTAGGTTAAAGTGTTTTATGCGTTGTGCTCCTGAAATAAAGTTGCTGATCAATTTGAATTAATTGTTATTTAACTTAATTTATTAGATTCAAATGTTTCAAGTTGGTCAAAAATGTTTAAAGTTGAAACAACGATTTTTTTTATTTTTGTTTGAAATGTTTTTTTTTAGGCAAACTGATGCAATCATTTGTCAGACTAAAACACAATGGTAATAAAGTTGTTATTTAATGCTAGTTGATATATATTTAATTTGTCCTTTTTTGTTTACTTGAATGTTAATAAGAATACAACGTTATGCAGAGGTGTACTTCTTAAAATTTTATAGAAAAACTATACTTTTTAAAGTCGGGGCGGAGAGTATGAGGCCGAGGCTCTAAGTGTTTTTTTATTTTTTCAGGGTGGCATGACAGAAAATAATTGAAAAGCCCTAAGTTAGCCTACCATGCATGTTTTTGGGATGTGGGCAGAAACATGACTTCCCACTGGGTGAATGTGTTCTACTGGAGATTCCAACCTGCAACTGTGAGGCTGGTGTGCTAACTGCCATTCTATCTAGCGCATTTTTCGGATTATAAATCGCTCCGGAGTATAGGTCGCACCGGCCGAAAATGCATAATAAAGAAGAAAAAAAACATATATACGTCACACTGGAGAATAAGTCGCCTTTTTGGGGCAAATTTATTTGATAAAATCCAACACCAAGAATAGACATTTGAAAGGCAATTTAAAATAAATAAAGAATAGTGACCATCAGGCTGAATAAGTGTACGTTATATGACGCATAAATAACCAACTGAGAAGGTGCCTGGTATGTTAACGTAACATATTATGGTAAGAGTCATTCAAATAACTATAACATATAGAACATGCTATACGTTTACCAAACAATCTGTCACTCCTAATCGATAAATCCCATTCAATCTTCTTCCTCGATGTCGCTTCTAAACAACTCTGCCAACTCCAAAGGTATGCGCCGCTTCCTCTTGTCGTTTTCTGCTGCATATTTCCTTACGTCCAGCTTGTAATCTGCAGTACATGATTTCCTTTTCGGTGCCATTTTTGTTCAGCCCTTCTCAGTTTTCATAAGTTACCGCCAACGATGAAATGATCCATTTTAATAGCTACGGCAGTAGCATATAGCAGTTAGCATCCCATGACCCACAATGCACTTCTGCCATGACCCTCCCCCGCTGAATTCCTATTGGTTGACCTGTGTGTGACAACTGCTGACATTTTCTTCGTCTTTTCCGCAAATTAGATAAATAATATTATTTGATATTTTACGGTAATGTGTAAATAATTTCACACATAAGTATATGTCGCACCCCCGGCCGAACTACGAAAAAAACTGCGACTTATAGTACGGAAAATAAGGTCATTGGGCCGTCATTTTTAGCTTCCTATCTATATTATTCCATTGTATGTCTGACCTGCAATGTGCATTATTTTCGGATTTACTTCCCGTTGTCTGCCTAAGCCACTGTTGCGTGGTCTCAGCTGTACGTTTTAACAATGAATAATGTATTCCTATTAAAAGTGACGACAACACCTTGCTGAGTGGAGTTAAATTAAGCCGCATGACACGTGCTAAGTCCCTTTGCTCTGCACGGGCTGTGCATGACAGTGCCCCTCCCCCTTTTATGTATTGTATAAATAAGTTGACAAATCAAAGTATGTGTTGTATTTTAAAAGAGAGGGTTGATTTTTGACTTCAGTGTGGCAGCTGAGGCTGGTATCCTTGATAGGTTCTCGGCTGCTCACAACTTGACCGCACGCTCCTGTTTCAACGACGTCACACCTACTGTGTTTGACACGAGGTGTGGGAGGAAGGAGTTGTATTGCACGGAGGTGTAAGTAATGTCAATGGGCAGTTTCATGCCGGGAGAACACGGAAGGGAAACCGGCGTGAGGGTGCTGCTATTATCGTCACACGGTATATTCCAATGTGTAGTTATTGTGTTTGTATTCTGATTTTACAATCAATCGGTTGGTTTATTTGTTTATTTAGGTTAATTTTAGCTGCCAAAGTCAATTTTCAAATGCTCATACAAACCCCGTTTCCGTATGAGTTGGGAAATTGTGTTAGATGTACACACATCGAAAATGTGTGGTGCATTATGAAGCGTAAAATACGACAACGGAGACCCCGGACTGTTGAACGACTGAAGCTCTACCTCAGGGGTGCCCCCACTTTTTCTGCAGGCCAGCTACTTTTCAATTGATCAAGTCGAGGAGATATTCCTCATTCATATTTATAATTTATATTTTTTTATTTAATAAGTGGTAGAAAATGGCTGGATGGATAGAAGTTAATGGTGTTTCATGATAACACAAGCATGTTTAACACATATAGATTCCTTTCTTTCATGAAGACAAGAAAATAAGTTGGTGTATTACCTGATTCTGATGACTTGCATTGATTGGAATCAGACAGTGGTGCTGATAACATCCGAATTTTCAAATGGAGGAGAAAAAAAGTCCTCCTTTCTGTCTAATACCACATGAAAGTGGTTGAATTTGGCATCTCGTTTGTCCAACTTGAATAATCGTTTTTAAACACTTTGTTATGAGAGTAGCGTATATGTGTGTGTGGCTCTTTAATGTGTTACAGCAGGTGAGTGACGTCAGTGAGCGGTCGCTGAGGGCGGCGGAGTGGCTTGTGTTTTTGTTTGGGATTTTGACTGTGTGCAAGACGTAAATAAAAAGCCGCGATTTGCAACTAATCGCCGGACTCGTCATTTTGCCCCGAAGTCCGGAATACCCACTGCCGTTGTGAAGACCCACTGCCGGGTAAAGTGAAGGGTGTTGCCCCGAGAATCCATCGGCCCTGGAGAAGTGTCTCCCCTGCGCTCCTTGACTACGGTCTAGGAGCAAGGAGCAGGAAAGGTGCAACAACTTTATAAGAAATACATTGGCATCAAACTCCGTAGCTTACTAGCTTCTGCACGCTAGCTTTCTGAGACTCTTATTTTGTTAGCACAGGCAGGATGAAGCAGGTCTTTTATGGTGAAGACAGGAACTGTGCAGTCGGTCCTTAAAGTTTTTGACACCAGGTACGGCCCAAGAGTCTGTTGAAATAAAAAGTGTTTCTCTCCGTCCTGTCAGTGATTTTTTTCTTAATAATGAGCTCGCAGCAGCCAGCGCCATCTCACAAGATTCTCAGGTGCCGAGAATGTCAAACAACTGACGAAAGTGAAGTCTTGGTGAAGATTGATGTATGCTCATTTTTACTTCTATTTTTTTAATGCCTGGCTTGCGATCGACTGACACACCCTCCACGATCGACTGGTAGCTCGCGATCGACGTAATGGGCACCCCTGCTCTACATAAATGAATGGGAAAGAATTCCACTTTCAAAGCTTCAACAATTAGTTTCCTCAGTTCCCAAACGTTTATTGAGTGTCGTTAAAAGAAAAGGTGATGTAACACAGTGGTGAACATGCCCTTTCCCAACTACTTTGGCACGTGTTGCAGCCATGAAATTATAAGTTAATTATTATTTGCAAAAAGAATATAAAGTTTATGAGTTTGAACACCAAATATCTTGTATAAGCAAGGCTTATATAATGTGTGCAAAATCATCGAGTTTAAAATAATAATGAAAAAATATCAATGGCACATCAAATAAAATTTTAATAAACATTGAATGCCTCTTCTCTATTTTGCAGCCTTCTGAGTTAAATATCAACATAAACTTTTTTCCACAGGCTAATAATACATTTGAAAATAAATTAACAATAATGAATGAATCAAACATTCAAGCCTTGAAGTAACAAGAGAAAGTGCATGAATACAATGTTAATTATTGCTCAGTTTGCTACACTGATTTGCTTTAGCACTGAATATGGAACAAGCAGCGCTTATATAACTTAATAGTGAAAAAACCAACGTTCAAATAACAAACACAAGAACATCAATGGTATATGAAATAAAATTTAAACAAAAAGTGTAATGCCTCTTTTCTTTTTGCAGCCTTCTAAAGTAAATATCAATATTAACTTTTTGTACAGGCTAATAAATTTGAAAATTAAATAAAAATGAGGTGGGCGGGGTTGGTGGTAGCAGGAGGTGTATATTGTAGCGTCTAGGAAGACTTATTGCTGCGAAGGGTTCTGTGTATTTGTTCTGTTGTGTTTATGTTGTGTTACGGTGCAGATGTTCTCCCGAAATGTGTTTGTCATTCTTGTTTGGTGTGGGTTCACAGTGTGACGCACATTTGTAACAGTGTTAAAGTTGTTTATACCGCCACCCTCAGTGTGACCTGTATGGCTGTTGACCAAGTATGCTTGCATTCACTTATGTGTGCTTATGAGCCGCTTACATTATGTGACAGGGTCGGCACGCTGTTTGTATGGAGGAAAAGTGGACGTGACGCCCCCAATATTGTTGTCCGAGTGGAAAGCGGGAGGAATTCCGGAGAATGGTTGTCCCGGGAGATTTTCGGGAGGGGCACTGAACTTCGGGAGTCTCCCGGGAAAATCGGGAGGGTTGGCATGTATTAGTATTAGCGGTAAATGCGGTGCTATAGCGTCACCGCCGCTGTATAGTACCGGCGGGCCAACTCTAATGTTGATTTGATATTGCCTCAAGGGCAAAATTTGGCCCGCGGGCCAGAGTTTGACACCCATGACTTATATCAACATCAGAGCTATCTGTTGATTTAACGTTTTTATTTTTTTATGCTTTATGCCTATTTTGCCAAAGAAAACCCAGTTTTCACTCATGGCAAAAATACAATATTTGTGCACACACACACAATATTTTTGCAACCACATTCACGCAACTCTTATTTCACTACTGTCATAATCAGTGGTCTGGATCATGTTTTGGTTAGTTATGTTCTGTTAGTTTTGGACTCCCTTTGTTCCTGTTGTGTGCGCTCCTGGGTGTATTTTGGTCACCATGCGGATTAATTGGGTTCACCTGCTTCTGGTTAGTGATCCCACGCTCAGCTGCAGTCAACCACTAATCAGAGAGCTCTTTTATTCACCTTGTTCGCCACGCTCAGTCTGGCGTCATTGTTTTCTGCAAGTTTGTACCTTAGCTTCACGTGCGAATTTAGGTTTGCTTCCTGTTTTTTGGTATGTGTTATAATTTGCCAAGATTAAATCATATGCTAGGCACCTCAAAAGTCCGCATCTGTAATGGTATTGGGGTGTATTAGTACCCGAAGCACTAATATTCCACCTGAAAAGCTTAAGTGTTGTTAAAAGGAAAGGGAACACATTGGTAAAAATGCCCCAGTGCCAACTTTTTTGCAATGTTTTGCTGCCATTAAATTGTAAGTTAATGATTATTTGCAAGAAAAAAAAATGAAAAAAATGTTTCTCAGTTCAAACAATAAATATCTTGTCTTTGCAGTCTATTCAATTGAGTATAAGTTGAAAATGATTTGCAAATCATTTTATTCTGTTTTTATTTACGAATTACACAACGTGCCGACTTCACTTGTGTTGGGTTTTGTATTTGTTTTGCTTTTCACGTTTTTCAATCACTTTTTGCAAATATGTCATTGCCAATTATGTGAACATCAGATTTGTAATAATGCTTGACTGGGTTAAAATCCCAGTCAGGGTGAAGAGTAACATGTACTAGTACTATTGTTTCGATTGAAGTATATTATTATTTTCATATTTATCCTCCTCTGTGGAGGTCTTGCTCTTCTGGGTACGTTGGACCACCACTCATCGACATCCCCCAGACTCTTCCAGGTTTACAAAATAGTTTCATTTTTTAATAAATGTTAAAAATATTTTACGTGCTTTTCAGCAGTTGTCTTTTTTCCCTCAAATATTTTCTCCAGTGTCGTGTCGTGTCTGGCTCTCACTCGCACTCGGCTTCGATCTCCACCATCCAACCCTCCTCTCCTTCCTGACTGCTGCCTTAAAGGCCTACTGAAATGAGATTTTCTTATTTAAACGGTGATAGCGGGTCCATTCTATGTGTCATACTTGATCATTTCGCGATATTGCCATATTTTTGCTGAAATGATTTAGTAGAGAACATCGACGATAAAGTTTGCAACTTTTGGTCGCTAATAAAAAAGCCTTGCCTGTACCAGAAGTAGCTGACGATGTGCGCGTGACGTCACGGGTTGTAGGGCTCCTCACATCCTCACATTGTTTGCTATCATAGCCACCAGCAGCAAGAGCGATTCGGACCAAGAAAGCGATAATTTCCCCTTTAATTTCATCGAGGATGAAAGATTCGTGGATAAGGAAAGTTAGAGTGAAGCACTAGAAAAAAGAAAGAAAAAATAAGGCGACGGCAGTGGGAGCGATTCAGATGTTAATAGACACATTTACTAAGACAATTCTGGAAAATCCCTTATCTGATTATTGTGTCACTACTGTTTTAGTGAGATTATAAAGTCGGAGGGGTTTGGTGACCGCCAGTGTCTCTGATGGAAGCAATGGAGGAGCCAAGAAAGTCGGAACTGCCTATTTGACAGCTGCTGCAGGAAGAACGACACAAGCTCCGCTCATGTCTCCGGTAAGAGCCGACTTATTACCACAATTTTCTCACCGAAACCTGCCGGTCGACATGTGGTAGAGAAATATGTTCGCTTGACCGCTTTGTTCCATAGTAAAGCTTCACAACAAACAAAGAAACACCGGCTGTGTTTCGGTTGCTAAAGGCAGCTGCAATCCACCGTTTTCCACCAACAGCATTCTTATTTACAGTCTCCATTATTAATTGAAAAAATTGCAAAAGATTCAGCAACACAGATGTCCAAAATACCGTGTAATTATGCGATTAAATCTGACGACTTTTAGCCGTGAGTGGTGCTGGGATAAAATGTCCGCCCCAACCAATAACGTCACGAGCACGCGTCAACATAAGCAATTTAGTAAACTAAAAAGGCCGTATTGGCATGTTTTGCAATGTTAAGATTTCATCATTGATATATAAACTATCAGACTGCGTGGTCGGTATTAGTGGGTTTCAGTAGGCCTTGAAACAGAGCGACAGCTGATCAGACAAACACTCTCAGCAGTGTCATCTACGCACGAAGCCGGTCCTGGCACATCCCACTTTGCTGCAGGTGCGCAGGCCACGCCCCTCACACCATCATTATTTCTATCCTATTTTTAACGATGCTGGCTAGTACATCAGTGCGGCAAAATGGCATATATTATGTCTTGCAAATATACAGTACTATACTTAATTTAGGCAACAAAAAAAAAGTACAACCTTATTGGAGTCATGGTTTCCCACTGCCAAGATCAATAAAGTAGTTCCTAAAAAAAATATTTAAAACGTCTTCCTTGGCCCTTAGCCTTTTTTACGATGATTCAAAAGGCAAAATTAGTACCCACTTTTTGGAGTTACTTGAAGGACATTTAAAGAACATATTCCACTGATCAGTGAAGTTTTTTTTTATTAGTGATTCCATAAAAGTGTCTGGAAGTTTTTCTTCGCCCAAGGTACACCCCTCGGTCGTTTTTATGATAATCAGAGGAGTTGTAAATATTGAGCTAATAAATGCAATTTCATGAGCAACATTTACAGAGCAGATAAAAACTCTCAGTAGACATTTCATCAGTTAACAACCAGCTGTACTGAATAAACAACGTATATTGACCCGGATATAAAACTGTATTTTCTGCAGATCGTCTTCTACTCCAATTCTAAATGTTTATATATGCAAACCAAAAATCTTTCGCCGTGCATCGCGTGTCACACAGAGGGAGATTGCAGCAAAAAGAGAGCACTTCTGACACATTTTCTCCCAGATGGTTGACATTTATGCATGCTTCTGGCCTTGATTTAAATCCCGGTCCATATCTTTAGTCTCTATGTGGATCGCATTCACGATTGTCCAAACAAACCGCTTTTAAAGTATAAACGCTCGAGAATTTGTTTTAACTGAAACTTAGCACTGAGTCAAACAATTGATTTGGCCTATAATTGTAAACATACATTAAAAAATATATAGTTTGAAAAATATTTTAAAGTTTTTAAAAGAGGATTGTCTTATATTTGTGTCAGTGTTAAGACTGGTACAGGGGACGGAGACGGCACAACAGCAGAAGCTCAAACTCAATGTATTTATTGAGTGTTTAATGAATACGTAGAGTGTGTATGCTACTATGTGTTTGATTGTAAAACAATGTGCATGTAAATACCATAGGGAGTGTTGTAATGTGTGTTGAATGGTGGCGTCCAAATCAAGAGGGAAGAGGCAAGGAAAGTCTGAGGTCCAAGAGGGCTCGTGGGGCAGGAGAGAGGCGTCCAAAGTCCAAGCAGGGTGTCGGTGGATCAGGAGGGCAATCTGGGTAAAGGGGAAATGGTATCAGAAGCTGAGACAAGAGACATTGAGAAGACGAGGATCAGGACTAGACACAAGGAAGACAAGCAAACGAGAGAGCGCAGGTGGGAAGTCAAAGACGCGAAGCTTACTGTGAACAGGGCTACGTTCCGACAGGGAGAAGTCAGTGGCGAGGCTCTTTATCCTGTCGTCTGTAAATTGTAAATAAAAGCAGAATACAATAATTTGCAAATCCTTTTCAACTTATATTTAATTGAGTAGGCTGCAAAGACAAGGTACTTAATGTTCGAACTGAGAAACATTAATATTTTTTTCAAATAATCATTAACTTAGAATTTAATGGCAGCAACACATTGCAAAAAAGTTTCAAGTGGAATTCTTTCCCATTCTTGCTTGATGTTCAGCTTACGTTGCTCAACAGTCCAGGGTAACCGTTGTGCTATTTTAGGATTCATATTGCGCCACACATTTTCAATGGGAGACAGGTCTGGACTACAGGCAGGCAGGCCAGTCTTGTACCCGCACTCTTTTACTATGAAGCCACGCTGTTGTAACGCGTGGCTTGGCGTTGTCTTGCTGAAATAAGCAGGAGCGTCCACGATAGCGTTGCTTGGATGGCAAAATATTTTGCTACAAAACCTGTATGTATCTTTCAGCATTAATGGAGCTTTCACAAATATGTAAGTTACCCATACCAACACAAATGCTGACCTTTGTATTTTACGCCTTTAACAATCTGGATGGTTCTTTTCCCCCCAACGTTCAGAGTTTCCAAAAACAATTTGAAATGTGGACTCGTCACACCAAAGAACACTTTTCCACTTTGCGTCAGTCCATCTTAAATGAGCCCGGGCCCAGCGAAGCTGGCGGCGTTTCTGGGTGTTGTTGATAAACGGCTTACGCTTTGCATAGTAGAGTTTTAACTTGCACTTACAGATGTAGCGACAAACTGTAGTTACTGAAAGTGGTTTTCTGAAGTGTTCTTGAGCCCATGTGGTGATATCCTCTACACGCCTGAGGGATCGGAGGTCTGTAATATCACTGCCCATTTTTCTGTAAACAAACAACATTTACATTAAAAATCATGCATGATTTATATGTCCACCAGTGTCGGACGAGCACCATTTTGTTTACTACATATATTCCCACCCATATGAAGGTCAGGTTGAAAAAAAGGTTAATTAAGTAATCAAAAAGCACACAAAATATGATAAATATTTTTGGTGTATTTTGTGTGTTTATATAAATAGCACTTTTTAAAGAGAAGAGTGCTCACATGCCCATCCATCCATTTTCTACCGCTTATTCCCTTTCGGGGTCGCGGGGGGCGCTGGCGCCTATCTCAGCTACAATCGGGCGGAAGGCGGGGTACACCCTGGACAAGTCGCAACCTCATCGCAGGGCCAACACAGATAGACAGACAACATTCACACTCACATTCACACACTAGGGCCAATTTAGTGTTGCCAATCAACCTATCCCCAGGTGCATGTCTTTGGAAGTGGGAGGAAGCCGGAGTACCCGGAGGGAACCCACGCATTCATGGGGAGAACATGCAAACTCCACACAGAAAGATCAAATAGTACTATCAAAACAAGCTAGTGAAACAAAAAAACATTGCAAAACAAATAAAAAAATGTTGATGCTAAACATAAAATATAAAAAACTGTAATATTACAGGAAAGCACACTTTTTGACTTCCTTTTAAAAATGAGGCCATTTAGACTCAAAGGCTCTATCACCTTTACTTTTTTAATTTTGCACAATACAAAAATAAACATGTTGTAGTGGACAACGTAACACATTTTTTGCACAACTCCTGTATTGGACATATAGATATGAATGGCTTTAGAGTGAAGTTTTATTTCATCTGTGATGTGGAAGGAAGCTGAGGTTGCCTTGAGAGCTTTGGTTAATGTATACTGTTTCTAACGCAGCCCAAAGGGCTTCTGGGGCTTTCTTTCTCATCTAAATTGACCACAAGAAATGTGAAACTTTGTAAAGTGAGCCGCCCTTTGGGACAGTTGTCATGCCAACCTGTGTCCGTCCTCATCGGAGTCCTAAGTGAATGATGGAAACGGTGAAAAAAATAACCCCCCCCCGCAAAAAAATGGGGTAAAAAAGCCCGGAAGGAAACGGGTTAATCAGAGCGGATGGAGCTTGTGTGAGGCGTCCTCGTCCTGCAAATGTGTGTGTGTGTGTGTGTGTGTGTGTTCACGTGCTGCAGGACGGCTGCTTTCTCTGGGATGAGAGGGGCTCTCAGGATGGGTTGGTCACAAGCCAGCGGCGATGATGCTGTGCACCATTAGGATCAAGGTTGCTATTTCGGAATGCTACCTGCTGAGGGATGTGCTCTCCTCGCTGTTTTGATGTCCCAACATTAAACAGAGATGGCCTTAGTCCCGCAATAACCACAATGTATCCTATTTCTACATTATGACCACACCTCATATTCTCTTAGCATGCATTAGTATTAGTGCCAATAAAACAGCACAAGTACCCACTAAAACTATTGTATACAGCACATTTTTAGTAGAATCGCACAACTGTAAATGAGGCAACAAAGAATTATAAATACTAAATATCTTACGCTTTTCTGTGATATTTGTCAGGACTTTGACTTGGATTGATTTTGCTTCTTCGATGCAGAGGGAATTTGGAACGAGCCCGGTGTTAATTAAGGTACATATTTAATTTATTTATATACTATAATAAAAAAGCAAACAAAGGGTGCTCACAAGGAGATACAAATACTAGGCTACGAAATACAAACATGAAACAAAAACACTTGCTCGATGGCATGAATAACAATGAACTATAAACTAAAACAGCACGATGGCATGGCTATGATCAACAAAAAAAACAACACACTTACTGTGACCAAACAAAGGGGCATGAAACGAGGTGCGTGGCAGGTGATCGAGGGCATGAAGGTAGCATGCAGCAAGTAGTACAGCAAGTTATCAGCATGCATAAGCAAAGTTCCCAGGCCAAGGAATAGAAAACAAATGATTTAAATAGTGACTATGATGATGAGAAACAGGTGTGGGACTGAGGGCAGGGGCGTGACTTGGAGACCAGATGGAAACTAATGCGTAACTATGGAAACAAACAAAACCAGGAAGTGTAAAACGGGAAACAAGAGTCCAAAAAAAAAACATAAACATGATCAAACATAAAACTGATCTACAGGCGTGAGAATATTATGGAGCATCAGCACCTTCTGCAGGTTTAATGCCGGGAAGTTATGTGGTCTGTGTAACATTCATTAGGTCTGTTATTCTTATTTAAACTTGGAAATGCTAAATGGGTTAGCCTTGTATAGCGCTTTTCTACATTCAAGATATTCAAAACGCAGTAGCGTGCTCAGTTTAAGTTGTCCGGACTGTGAACACTCTGTGATGAAAAGGCTCTGGGCGAGAAGAGACGACGGTCTTCTTTTTGATTGAAGGAAAATGAGTCAGCGAGTTTTGTTGACATGACCTCCACAACGCAGAGATGCAACTGACCTCTGGGGGTCACAGGCCGCTGTGAAGTCGCTGCACGCTTTGCAGGCTTCGTCATGCACATACTCAAGTATGCCAATATACTGTACGCCTGTTTCAGACATTATTGAGAGGTATTACACGCAAATAGACTAGTTTTTAATAATAATAGTAATAATTAACTTTGTTGTCTCCGAGTATACATTTTTCTTGGACATGAAAACAGCTTTTTACATACATACATACATACAAAATCTCCTGACGATTGAGGGAACCCCTCATGAAACAGTTCTGTAGAGATGAAATAGTCTTGGGATTTTTCCCACACATACATACATACATACATACATACATACATACATACATACATACATACATACATACATACATACATACATACATACATACTTACATACATACATACATACATACATACACACATAAATACATACATACAAAATCTCCTGACGATTGAGAGAACCCCTCATGAAACAGTTCTGTAGAGATGAAGTAGTCTTGGGATTTTTCCCACACATACATACATACATACATACATACATACATACATGCAAACATGCATACATACATGCAAACATGCATACATACATACATACATACATACATACATACATACATACATACATACTTACAAAACCTCCTGACGATTGAGGGAACCCCTCATGAAACAGTTCTGTAGAGATGAAGTAATCTTGGGATTTTTCCCACACATTCATACATACATACATACATACATACATACTTACAAAATCTCCTGACGATTGAGTGAACCCCTCATGAAACAGTTCTGTAGAGATGAAGTAATCTTGGGATTTTTCCCACACATTCATACATACATACATACATACATACATACATACATACATACATACATACATACATACATACATACATACATAAATACATACATACATGCAAACATGCATACATACATGCATACATACATGCATACATACATGCATACATACATGCATACATACATACATACATACATACATACATACATACATACATACATACATACATACACACATACATGCATGCATACATACATGCATGCATACATACATGCATGCATACATACATACATACATGCATGCATACATACATACATACATACATACATACATACATACATACATGCATACATACATACATACATACATACATACATGCATACATACATACATACATACAAATACATGCATACATACATACATGCTTGCATACGTACATGCGTACAAACATACATACATGCATACATGCATACATGCATACATACATACATGCAAACATGCATACATACAAATACATGCATATATGTTTGCATACATACATGTTTACATACATGCATACATACATACATGCATCCATACATACTGTACATGCATGCATACATACATGATACATAAATACATACATGCATACATACATACATACATACATACATGCATACATACATACATACATACATACATACATACATTCATGCATACATACATACATACATACATACATACATACATACATACATACATTCATGCATACATACATACATACATACACACTAGGGGTGTGGGAAAAAATCGATTCGAGTACGAATTGAATCAAATACGTTGTGTGATTCAGAATCGATTCTCATTTTTTAAAAAATTGATTTTTTATTTTTATTTTTTATCAACAAACAACTGCACAGCAATACCATAACAATGCAATCCAATTCCAAAACCAAACCTGACCCAGCAACACTCAGAACTGCAATAAACAGAGCAATTGAGAGGAGACACAAACACAACACAGAACAAACCAAAAGTAGTGAAGCAAAAATGAATATTATCAACAACAGTATCAATATTAGTTATAATTTCAGCATAGCAGTGATTAAAAATCCCTCATTGACATTATCATTAGACATTTATAAAAAATAAAAAAAACGAACAATAGTGTCACAGTGGCTTACGCTTGCATCGCATCTCATAAGCTTGACAACACACTGTGTCCAATATTTTCACAAAGATAAAAAAATAAGTCATATTTTTGGTTTGTTTAATAGTTAAAACTAATTTACATTATTTCAATCAGTTGATAACACATTGTCCTTTACAATTATAAAAGCTTTTAAAAAAAATATATACCACTCTGCTAGCATGTCAGCAGACTGGGGTAGATCCTGCTGAAATCCTATGTATTGAATGAATCGACAATCGAATCGAATCGAAAAAAATCGATATATTATCGAATCGTGACCTCAAGAATCGATATAGAATCGAATTGTGGGACACCCAAAGATTTGCAGCCCTAATACATAGTTCATCCGACACTACAGTGACAACAGTGAACAGTGCGCAGGTATATCAGTTAGTTATGAGATCACACATTACACTCCCCCGTATTGCACACCTCCCGTAATGCTTTACCACATGATTGCACTCCTTGGTATTGCAGTAGTTTTCTGTTGTTAAGTGCTTTGATTGCCAGTGGGACAAAGGAACATCTATACCTGTTGAGTTTGAATGTTGCTGTTCTGTACCGTTTACCATTTGGCATCAACACAATTTCAGTATGAAGTATGTGGTGTGGGTCACGGGTATTTTTAAAACCCTGCTTCCTCACAGTCTTGTCGAATATATATTGAAAGGAACAAGGGGGCTGCATGCCAATTATTTTACCAGCCCTCTTGATAAGGTTTTGACAGAGATTTCAAACTCCAAAGTCAACTTCAACTTTCGATAGGAGATGGGTGCTACTACTGTGGGTGATTACCGAATTGGCTTCTTTTATTGGCACCGACCGAATTGCTATGTACTAGCGGGTATTGAATGACGTAAAATCAAACAGTGTGCTACTTATTGATATCTTTGTAGCCCGTGAAATCACATCACAAAGAAACACTCAGAGCGGACTCAGTCGGTCTGCGTCTGGGTAATGTGTCAGGATCCGTCACCCGGATCATGGCATGAGTTGGGTTTGTTAGTTTTTCTGTTTTAGTCTGTTTCCTGGGTGCACCCTCTTTCCCTGTTTTCTGTCGGTTTCCATTGGCACTGATTCTCCTCACCTGTCTTATTTTTGCAATTAGTGTTCCCGCCAGGTGTTTTGGTTAATCACTCCCCTTTATAGTGTCCTGTCAGCCAGCATTAGTTGCTGGGTCAATGTTTGCGATAGGCAACAGTTACGTTCTCCTGGTTTATCTCCTCGCTCTAGTGATTTTTGTACGGACTAGCTTTCCTCATTTTTTACCATTGGTTACATTTTGGGTTTTTTTAGCTCCACGCTGGCTAGCGTCCTCAGTTTTTTATTTTTGTCCTGCTTAATCTTACCTGTACGCCGCTCCTGCTTGTTTCTGCCTTGGAAGGAACACTACCAGTGCAGCCATGCGACCACGACGTAACATAATGATCATTAATGATGTCAACATCGGGTCCTTTAAGCATTTTTACCATTTTCCATGCCAACAAAGCAAACACAACTGATAAAATATACTGTATCGAGTGGAGAGTACAATAATGCTCCACTTTTAAAAATAATCTATTGGATTTGCCTCAGACACGCTACTGATTTGCTTTAAAGTTAAAGTTAAAGTACCAATGATTGTCACACACACACTAGGTGTGGTGAAATTATCCTCTGCATTTGACCCATCACCCTTGATCACCCCCTGGGAGGTGAGGGGAGCAGTGAGCAACAGCCCGGAAATCTTTTTTTGGTGATTTAACCCCCAATTCTAAACCTTGATGCTGAGTACCAAGCAGGGAGGTAATGGGTCCCATTTTTATTGTCTTTGGTATGACTCAGCCGGGGTTTGATACAATTTAACAAGGCGATTTCAACACCTCTTAATTTGGTAATGAAAACTACAACTAATATGCATATGACAATCAAACAGCTGGTGTGTAATAACTACAATACTTACAGTAAAAACACTTTTTAGGGTGCAACACAACAAAAGACTAGACTCAACTTAATGGTAAAGACTACTCCCTGACAAGGTAACACACCGTAGCCCAGGGGTCACCAACCTTTTTGAAACCAAGAGCTACTTCTTGGGTACTGATTAATGCGAAGGGCTACCAGTTTGATACACACTTAAATAAATTGCCATAAATAGCCAATTTGATCAATTTACCTTTAATAAATCCCTCTCTCTCTCTCTCTCTCTCTCTCTTTCTCTCTCTCTCTCTATATATATATATATATATATATATAAATGGGTATTTCTGTTTGTCATTCCGTCGTACATTTTTCTTCCTTTTACGGAAGGTTTTTTGTAGAGAATAAATGATGAAAAAAACACTTCATTGAACAGTTTAAAAGAGGAGAAAACGCGAAAAAATTAATTTAAATTAATTAATTTAATAATCAATTTTGAAACATAGTTTATCTTGAATATCGACTCTTTAAAATTCTAAATTCAAACAAAAAAAAAAGAGAAAAACTAGCTAATTCGAATCTTTATGAAAAAATTTTAAAAATGAATTTATGGAACATTATTAGTAATTTTTCCTGATTAAGATTAATTTTAGAATTTTGATGACATGTTTTAAATAGGTTAAAATCCAATATGCATTTTTTTTTAGAATATATAACAAATTGGACCAAGCTATATTTCTAACAAAGACAAATCATTATTTCTTCTAGATTTTCTAGAACAAAAATTTTAAAAGAAATTCAAAAGACTTTCAAATAAGATTTAAATTTGAATCCAAAGATTCTCTACATTTTCCAGAATATTTATTTTGAATTTTAATCATAATAAGTTTGAACAAATATATCACAAATATTCTTCGTCGAAAAAACAGAAGCTAAAATGAAGAATTAATTTAAAATGTATTTATTATTTTTTTAAATAATAAAAAAAAATACTTGAACATTGATTTCAATTGTCAGGAAAGAAGAGGAAGGAATTTAAAAGGTAAAAAGGTATATGTGTTTAAAAATCCTAAAATCATTTTTAAGGTTGTATTTTTTCTCTAAAATTGTCTTTCTGAAAGTTATAAAAAGCAAAGTAAAAAAATAAATACATTTATTTAAACAAGTGAAGACCAAGTCTTTAAAATATTTTCTTGGATTTACAAATTCTATTTGAGTTTTGGCTCTCTTAGATTTAAACATGTCAAGAAAAGCGAGACCAGCTTGCTAGTAAATGAATACAATTTGAAAATAGAGGCAGCTCACTGGTAAGTGCTGCTATTTGAATTATTTTTAGAACAGGCCAGCGGACGACTCATGTGGTCCTCACGGGCACCGCGTTGGTGACCCCTACCGTAGCCCATACACTACTTCCATCTAACGTCCTGGAATTGCAATCTGCATGCAAAGTCTTCGATATAATTGTGAGGAACTCGCATGGCTGCTGTTGTAGTGACCCCAAGATACAGGAACCAGGAGAGTGAAGATCAGGTAAAAAGATTTTAATATAGTTAAACAGAGAAGCAGTCATGCATGTAAAGTTTCTCAAACAAAACTCAATTCTCGAACACTGAGGAGCGCAAGAGACAGGCATAAAAAGAAGCCTGCTGATTATTTCCACCTGGTGTCGCAAGGCTGCTTAATCAGCAGCAAGTAAGGAGAAAACAGAGCTCAGCGGAGACATGCAGAAAATGGAAATCAAAACAAGACCAAGTGACAGATCGTCACAATAATACTTGCAAATGAGACTCAGAAGTGTAAGAAATCAACTGGACAGCAGTTATAATTATCAGCAAATGTTGAAGAAAAATAATACTAATAAAATTACATTTATTAACACATTTCTTATTTATGTGTTAATAAAGCCATCCATAGATGGATGGATGGATGGATTTATTGACACATAAACACACAAAAGTACTGACAAATGGTATGTTAAGTACCTGTATTTATTCCCAGGTACCACAAATTGTTTCTGCGTCAATTCTAATTTGAACTATACTACACATTTTGATATCTTACTGATACTGATTCCGATACTTTGTTCTTGGACGTTTTTCAAGATCAGTGAAGGATATATATACGGTAGTTCACCATGATCATAATCACAGGAAAAGGTAAGAATAAGACTTTTAGCCGAACAACAAACATTTGATCAACAAATAATGAACAATTCAACAATGCAAATAAATCAAATTGTTGGTAACCTCCATTGTTCGTGATTCAGTTGTTATGATCCGCTGCCCGGATCATAGTTTATTAAGTTGTGTTTTCAACATCTTTTGAGTATGTGTGTCTCAGTTGCCATGACGGCAAATTACATTCACCTGCCTTTGGTTAGTGTTCGGGACGCGCACTTGTTGCCCAGGCACTAATCAGAGGGCTATTTAGTCCTTGCCCTGGCCTCATTCGGTCTGGCTTCCTAATTTGTTTCTTACAACAGATGACGACTTTTGTTTCCTGCTCTGTACCTGCTAGCTTCCACGCTAGGCTCTTCTTACCTTTTAGCTCCCACGCTAGCTCCTTTAGTTTCTGCCTTAAGCGCTATGAGCACGTTTTTCTTTGTTACCGTCTGATTTATTTATAAATAAATCATTTGTTCCTACCTGCACGCTGTGTCTGAAGCCCGATCTGCATTCCTGGGAGAACAAACCCCGCATCACGATGCGACCAGGTCGTCACATCAGTTCAAGAGTTTCTCCAATATTTTGCACTCGTACAGTCAAATATTATGCATGACAAACTACAGATGTCACTCATTTATCACGGTCAAATGATTTCAGGCCTGACGTTGGTAAACATATTTTAGCAAAATAGGATTATTATGAAAGCAAACTCGCGGTCTGCAGGCTAAATGCAGCCCACCAGACCATATTTTGTGGCCCCCACCATATTATGAAAGTTAAATGTAAGTGCAGCCCACAAGTTTTATATTGTTATTATTATCATTGTTATGTGTGGGTCATTTTGTGCACACACAATGTCTAGAATTGTTTTTTATTAGATTTACATTATTTCTTATCAGAAATTCTGCTTCGATTTTTCTATGGTTCGGTTTTGGCTTGACCTTTTTAAATGGATGCCTAACAAAAATAGACGTTTGAATGTATTTAATACAACAATATAGGACAATGTAACAATCACAGCAAGCTAATACAATTATTCCCTTTTTTTCGATTTGGACATCTGTTGGATCAAATCAGATAAGCAAATAATGTCATACAAATATGAATATATATATATATATATATATATATATATATATATATATATATATATATATATATATATATATATATATATATATATATATATATATATATATCCATTACAGACCAAAATTTTGGACACAACTTCTCTTCATTCAATGTGTTTTCTTTATTTTAATGACTATTTACATTGTAGATTGTCCCTGAAGGCATCAAAACTAGAATGAACATGTGTGGAGTTATGTACTTAACAAAAAAAGGTGAAAAACCGAAAACAATGTTTTGTAATGTACAGTACTTTCTTCAAAATAGCCACCCTTTGCACTGATTATTGCTATGCACACTCATGGCATTCTCTCGATGAGCTTCAAGTACACCTGTAAAAGTGAAAATAATTTCCGGTCAGGTGACAACCTTTTGAAGCTCATCGAGAGAATGCCAAGAGCGTGCATGGGAAGGTGTGTCCCAACTTTTGGCCTGTACACACACACACATATATAAATATATATATATATGTATATATATATATATATTTTTTTTTTTTTGTTCCCTCGTCCAATCCGTGTAGTAAAAGTTGATTTTTTTTTTTGTTTTTGTTTTTTAATGTTTTCGTTCATTATATATATATTTTTCGTTTACACTATATGTTTTGTCATTCGCAGGATGTTTTTTATTTTTTTTATTTACCATGCACGTTTTTTTCGTTTGCAGGTTGTTGTTTTTTTTACATGTATTTATTTTTCCTGTACAGCAATGTACAGGATATGTATGCTCGCATTAAACAATTTTATAGCTTAGACAAGCTGAACGCATTCTGTACTGTACAGGACACATGGCATGAAGAAAATTGATTCCCAATAGTCTACAGTCCCCTAAGCGAATCAGGACACAGAACATAATGCACAGTCATACGCTGTAAAAAGTAAAAAAAATTTAAAAAAGCATGCAACACTATTAAAAATTACAAACAAAAAAAATCTGTGTAACAGCGAGGGAACACTTTATATATATATATATATATATATATATATATATATATATATATATATATATATATATATATATATATATATATATATATATATATATATATATATATGTGTGTATGAATGTATGTACATATATATATATATATATATGTGTGTGTGTGTGTATGTATATGTATATATATATATATATATATATATATATACATGTGCATATATAAATATATGTATATGCGTGTGTGTGAATATTGAAGGTTTTTACATAAATGTACATGAATACATTTACAAACATTAAAAATAAATGTAAATCTACTATTGCATGACTGCTTGCTTTCCATCAAGATCCATCAGCAGAACTCCTTAATACTGTACCTACATACATTATGCATACACATTACTTGATACTCACTCAATGGCCGCTTGGGGCGCCATTGCTGCACTTCTGAGTTAAGTAGCTTCTGTGCAAAAACACAAAACAAAAAAACAATGATAGATCTTCTCCTGCAGAGGGCAGAGTTTCCCCACTAACCACCTCACCACTGCCAGGCAACAGACAGCCAATCATCTCCATGTTCATCCCCTCTGATGAAGAAAATGCTGTCTGACATTGAAAACAATGCAATGCATTGCCTTGTGTACTATTTTACTTACAGATTGTTTAAGTTAAAGGAGCAATAGGACATTTTGCATGCATATGAACAATAGTAGTCTACAGTAGCAATGCACAGAGAAACTATATGTTTCACTTCAGGCATGAACCTGTGATGGATGTACGTTGGAGTCTTCCTCTGGGAGTTAGGAAAATGTAATTAACTGAAATTGACATTCCAGAACGGCCCGCCGGGCATCTCGCTATCAAGCAGCGTGGCAGATCCAAGTCCCATCAGCAAGGGTGGGCAAAGAAGTACAGAGAGATGGCAGGAATTCATCTGGACTTGGGTGTTACAACACACCTTATGGACACGGTGGACCTGGCCTTTATATATGGACAGAAAACAGAAATGTTGTCAAAACATCCAGAAGAACATTTGTGAGGTCACTGGGGGGACCTGAGAGATGGCCTGCTGCCTCAACCTTTATGTCCCACTGAGGGGTGGCTAGTTCACAGGGCTTTCTCATTAAAAAGGCATTAAAAGTAATTAAATACCTTAAATGTAATTAAAAAAATAAATTATATAGGACGTTTAGAGGCATTTAAAAATTCATACAAATGTAATTGCCAATTCTATATGGTTTTGATTATATATTATAACAATCTGCAGCACAACATGGGCCTTAGATCTGTTTTAAGTTGCATTAAAAAGGCATTCAAAAACATTAAATTAGATTGTCAATACCTGCAGAAACTTTATTGGACCCTTCTTTCACTCGTATCTGTGTGTGTGTGTGTGCGTGTGTGTAAAGGGTGGGTGTCCAAAGTGTGGCCCAGGGGCCATTAACAGCCCGCAGCTAATGTTTTACCGGCCCGCATTCTAAAAAAAACTAAAATTATATATATATTTTTTAAACAATAACAAGTGGAATAAAAGAGCAAATTGGTGAAATACAATGAGAAAAAGTTGCATTGTTGACTCTAATAACACCAGTTTTTAAATAATTTCTCATAAAATAATAATGAATAAAAATCAATGTTGCTATAAATTATTGATTAATACAACAAACATAAAAACATGAAAAATATGAAAAAAAAAGTCCATACTAATTATATACTAATACTAATTATACTAATTATCCTATTGATTGTTATTATAAATATACTAGACCAATTACAATATATATTACCTGAAGCTGATTTTGAGGTTTAAGTGTTAAATGAAAAATAAAAAATAAATTGAAAAGCATGACCTTTTTATGAGTGGGGCACTTTTGGATCCCTGAGGATTTTAGTGGAATTTAATAACTGTATTTGTTAAAAAAAAAAAAACAACTAATAATAAATTCAAATTAATTTTGCTATGATTTATTGACCTATTTAAGGATCCAAAAACTTCACATTAAATATTTCACTTTGAAAATCTTTTTGGGAAAAATATTGTGTATTTTGCCTCAAAAATAAGGTTTTGTCAAAAAGCTCGAAAAAAGTAAAAAAAATAATGTAGTAGAATTAGCGATTCAAGGATTTTATGAAAAAAATAATATATGACTTATTGTGAACTTTGTTTAAGACTGAAACACTTCTGGGCCCTTAAGAGCTAACTTGAGAAAGCCCCAACAATTAAAAAAAAAAAAAGTGTATATTGTATTGGTTTTGAAAATTAAAAAATATCAACTTTGCCCCCACGTGCTTTGATTTTTCATTGTGCTGCCCTCAGTGGAAAAATTTTGGACACCCCTGGTGTAAAGGGTGTGGGGTTATCTCACCATAAGCAACATTTTCTTTGGAGCGCCCCTTTTTTTAACACTTTTTTTCATGTGGAACAATTTGGATAAGGTTTTTTAAACCTTAATTTAATTTGGGAAATAAATTAATAATAAAATAAATAATAAAATTACTAAATAATACAACTAACCCTAATAAATACTAATAAAATAATACATTTCATTTACTTTTTAAAAACTCAAACAGTTTAGTGCAAGGGTCAGCAACCCAACATGTTGAAAGAGCCATATTGGACCAAAAATACAAAAAACTAATCTGTCTGGAGCCGCAAAAAGTTAAAAGCCTTATGCAAGTGTTATAATGAAGGAAACACATTAAGTAAGTGTCTCAGAGTGTGTGATAACTCCTGGAAATCACTGGCTTTAAACTGCTAAAGGTATAGATGTGTGTGCCCAATTTAAAGGAAAGAAATGGCTGTCTTCTTCTAATGGATTTATTACAATCTTTGCAAGCTGGTTTGCTGTGGTCTGGAACACCATGACACACAATCAGAAATGCAGCCAATATTACATACAAATAATGTGTATGACATGCGAATGTAAATTAAATAGACAGAGAACAATAAAAGATTTAATGATTGAAACTTTTATTAGTAGATTGCACAGTGCAGTACATATTCTGTACAATTGACCACTAAATGGTAACACTCGAATAAGTTTTTCAACTTGTTTAAGTCGGGGTCCACGTTAATCAATTCATGGTCATGAGTATAGGAAATTAAATGAACTCAAATATACTTACAATCGAGGCATAATGATGTAATGTACACACAGCTAGCCTAAATAGCATGTTAGCATGGGTTATTAGCACTCCACCCAAGTCAATAGCATCAAAAAAGCTCAACTTTGTAAATTCACGCACAGCATAAAAAGTTTGGTGGACAAAATGAAACAAAGAGCAAAGGCATAAAACACGTTTTTCTGTGGCAGCGTTGGAGAAAGTTGTACACGTAAAACAACTACAGTGAGTTCAAGGACCAACAAAATTAGTGGGACAAAACGGTGCTGGCCAAATACTGTCATTAGTGAAGTATAAACACAAACATATTAAACAGTGGGCTTTCTAACAATTGGGAAGATTTGTGTTATGTTTGAAACATAACACAAACCTACAGAAACATTATTAAAACAACACACTAGGGCGGTGCTAAAGAGCCGCATGAGGCTGACCCCCGCTTTGGAGTGTAAAAACAAATAGGAGTGTATAAAATAGTAAATATAAAAAATAAAAATAAAAGCAAACAGAACAAATACAGTTTGAATAGACATACAGAACCCAGAATTCAAATATTGTTAGTTTTAAAAGTCATAAGTGGAAAAAAAAAAAAAGATTTATTTTAATACAAATTAACAATTTTAACATCAATAAAACATACATATATGTGAATATTACTGCCTTGACCACAATCTGAATCACAATTTGAACCTTGTACAAACCCCGTTTCCATATGAGTTGGGAAATTGTGTTAGATGTAAATATAAACGGGATACAATGATTTGCACATTTTGTTCAATCCATATTCAATTGAATGCACTACAAAGACAAGATATTTGATGTTCAAACTCATAAACTTAATTTTTTTTTTTTGCAAATAATAATTAACTTAGAGTTTCATGGCTGCAACACGTGCCAAAGTAGTTGGGAAAGGGCATGTTTACCTCTGCGTTACATCACCTTTTATTTTAACAACACTCAATAAACATTTGGGAACTGAAGAAACTAATTTTTTAAGCTTTGAAAGTGGAATTCTTTCTCATTCTTGTTTTATGTAGAGCTTCAGTTGTTCAACAGTCCGGGGTCTCCGGTGTGGTGACATCCTTTAGAGATCGATGTCGGTTTTTGATAGAGTGCCGTCTGAGGGATCGAAGGTCACGGTCATTCAATGTTGATTTCAGGCCATGCCGCTTACGAGGAGTGATTTTTTCCTGATTCTCTGAACCTTTTGATGATATTATGGACCGTAGATGTTGAAATCCCTAAATTTCTTGCAATTGCACTTTGAGAAACGTTGTTCTTAAACTGAGATGTATTGTTTCGACGTGATGTGTTAACAACAAGCACATCTTCTCATATTTTGTTGATGTAGCAAAGAAAGGAAGACTCAAAAAAATCCCTAACATGCTTGCTCTTATTTACAGGATTTGGAGTTTTAGAAGTTTAATGAGGAGTGCGAGATGTGGGAGTGGAATGACTGATCAGTCAGGTGATGGGGATTTTGTCATCCATGGCTCATTGCCTCCTCTTTGGAGCTCGCCAGAGAGTGAAAATCTGCTTTGCTACTTTGACTTTTTTAGTCTGCATCCCTCCTGGAATGTTAGGTTTCTCTTTTGAAAAAGGGGAAAGGTTTAGTTTAATGCAGTATTTCCTCCATTGTTTTCTGTCATGGGCCAGCACATCTATAAAGCATCCCTTGAATGTAAACACCCAACACCTGACATTTATTTATTTATCTGCATGGGTCAAGCTAGAAATTGTCCAGCACTTTTGTTAGATTTCCATGTGTGAATGTATAATGGGCTCTCAGTATAAAACGCTTTGAGTCACAAAACATTGTATATAAATTAAAGTGCTATAAAAATATAATTCATTGTTTATTCTTATTGTTAGATACCAGGGATAGGTTGATTGGCAACACTAAATTGTCCCTTGTGTGTGAATGTGAGTGTGAATGTTGTCTGTCTATCTGTGTTGGCCCTGCGATGAGGTGGCTACTTGTCCAGGGTTTACTAAGCCTTCCACCCGAATTCAGCTGAGATAGGCACCAGCGCCCCCCGCAAATGGATGGCTGGATGGATACTGGAAATCCCCTTGCTGCCCCACTATATGAGAAGCGCTGGTATAATATATACCGTATTTTTTGGACTATAAGTCACAGTTTTTTTCATAGTTTGGCCATGGGTGCGACTTACACTCAGGAGCGACTTATGTGTGAAATTATTAACACATTACCGTAAAATATCAAATAATATTATTTAGCTCATTCACATAAGAGACTAGATCAGTGGTTCTTAACCTGGGTTCGATCGAACCCAGGGGGTTCGGTGAGTCAGCCTCAGGGGTTCGGCGGAGCCTCCGCCACAGAGGTAAAGACACATCCGACTTATCGTGTAAATACAAACTTTTCCCTATCAGCGTATTATAGTTACCCCCCAAACAATGTTCCCTCAAATTTTCCATCTGATTTGCAGGTTGTTGGATTGATCGATTTAAACTTTTACTAGCAGATTGCAAAGGAAGAGAATACAGAGTACAGTTTACACAGTACAGTACTTATTCCGTACAATTGACCACTAAATGGTAACACTCGTTTTTCAACTTGTTTGAGTCGGAGTCCACTTTAATCAATTCGTGGTAATGTGTGTAAGGTGTGTAATTTGTTGTTAGTTCATACACTGTGTTGGTTTTGTTCTCTGAACAAGGTGATGTCCATGCACGGTTCATTTTGTGCACCAGTAAAAAAAACATGATTTTTTTCTTGAATTTGAAAAAAAAACATTTTATATTTCACTAAAGAAGGGTTCGGTGAATGCGCATATGAAACTGGTGGGGTTCGGTACCTCCAACAAGGTTAAGAACCACTGGACTAGATGTATAAGGTGTCATGGGATTTAGCGATTAAGAGTGACGGATTGTTTGGTAAACGTATCGCATGTTCTATATGTTATAGTTGTTTGAATGACTCTTACCATAATATGTTACGTTAACATACCAGGCACCTTCTCAGTTGGTTATTTATGCATCTTTAATCAAATTTATTTATGCGGTTTAAGCTTTTTGGCTGAGAGAGCCAAGAAGCCAAATATTTTAAAATATATTTCCCTAAGAGCCATATAATTATTTTTTTTAACACTGAACACAACTAAATGCGTGCATTTTTATGTAAGACCAACATTTCCAGAGTATAATAAGTCTCTTATTCTTTGTAATAACATTGTTATTCTGAAGCTAACTGTGGAGGGGGTGTGGTCTGCGGGCCTGCAGCAAAGCGGGATGTTGCCAGGACCGGCCTCGAAATCAGCAACAGGTGCGTAGACGGCCCACCTGGGCCTTTTTATCCAATCACCTGTCGCTCTGTTATAAGCAGCAGCCAGGAGGAGAGACAGGTTTGGGGCTGGAGCCAGAGCGCGAGTAGGGACGAAAGAGAAAAAGAAAATTGCTGTAAAGCAACTGAGAGAAAAATAAAATAAAACAATATTGTAACCCTAAAACAGGCTCTTGGTGGTCTGAAGAACCCCCAGGAGGGCCCCAGACTAACCAATAATAAATAAATTACTTCTTACCATTAACGCAACTTCTTTAACATAAAAATGCATGAGAATGTTTTATATTTTATAACGTTGTCTATAACACTGTGATTTCAAGTGGAATTATTCATTACTTATCGTGTTAAGCAATGTCAGCTCAGATTTATCCGAGAGCCAGATGCAGTCATCAAAAGAGCCACATCTGGCTCTAGAGCCATAGGTTCCCTACCCCTGTTCTAAAAGGTCAAGGGGCTCATAGTGATGGTTATAGTAGTTGACTAGGAGGTTTTTATTATCATTTGGGGAGAGTACGCTGCCTTATGCTCACCTGCTAAACACCTATCTGCTCGACGCAGAAGCATTTACTACATGCTCTCTGAATACGCACTGCTGATTGGCTGTTACCGCTATATATGTAACCAATCAGATGGTTGTATGGGTGGGACAATGCTGGGTGCTGACACAGAGGCAGAGGAAGCAAAGCAGCTTGTTAAGACTTTAACTTAAAATCTTGTTTGGTACACCCCCGTACCGAACCGAAACAGTTCAATACAAATACACGTACCGTTACACCCCTAGTGTGAATGGGTGAATGTGGAAATAGCGTCAAAGCGCTTTGAGTTCCTTACAAAAAAGGTATAAGAGGTATACAAGTATAACCCAACAAACCATCAGCAAATGTATTTGTTTTTTCTGGATGTGAGGAGGTTCTGAATGACGTCGTCCGGGTGACACAAGCGAACAAAGAAGCATGTTCCACTTTTTCCTGATAGAAACTGGCTCAGCAATCATCCCCAACGATGGTCCATCCCTAATGGGGACTCATAAATAAAGTGGAGGGAATTGATATCCACAAACACAGGGCCATATTAGAGATTTATGAGGCTGCGCTGCAATATATCCTTCCTTCATATGTCTCGCCCTTCATCTTTTACGACCAATCACGCCGCCTCTTACTAAGGATTGAAACGTTTTCTGAATCTCTTTATTTTTCTCTTTCATCGTCATGTGTACTCTGCTCACCTGGCCTTCAGCAGCCGTGTCTTTGGCTTGGAAATAGGCCAAGCTGAAAACTGGACCAGAGTCTGACTCTCTGGAATGTTCTCATGTTGCCTGGTTTTGTGTCGGAGTTTTTGTGGGCCGCAGATGAGAGAAGTTTCACCGTCAAAATAGAGTTGGACTTACTGGTGCTTTGGAAATAATTGTTTTATTTTATTTTGGTCAGCACAATTCCTTCTGTAATCCACCGTCTTTTGAACATGTTGCCAAGAGACATATTCTCCCCTGCCGGTCACAAGTCTTCCCCACAGTCTCCTACCGGTCGGACGTGCCCTAAACACCTCCTTGGTTTAGGAGTTGAGCTTTAAAGTTAAAAGTTAAAGTACCACTGATAGTCACACACACACGTTAGGTGTGGTGAAATTTCCCTCTGAATTTGACCCATCCCCTTGTTCCACCCCCTGGGAGGTGAGGGGAGCAGTGAGCAGCAGCGTGGGCCGCGCTCGGGAATCATATTGCATTAAAATATTGCATATATTTTGACAATTCATCTTCCAAAATTCTGACGAAAACTGTTTTAACTTCCATTTTTAGGCCAACAAGGCACCTTCGCATCGTCCATGACCCGTTCTCTGAATCGGTGTTTTTCAACCTTTTTGAAGCCAAGGCACATTTTTGTTCATTGAAAAAAAGCGGAGGCACACCACCAGCAGAAAACATTACAAATGTAAACCTGGTAGTTGATATTGACAGTACAAAGTAATTGTTGGAATTGTTGGATATGAATTCAAACCATAACCAAGCATGCATCACTATAGCTCTTGTATCAAAGTCAGTGTCACAACCTGTCACATCACACCGGGACTTATTTGGTGTTTTCTTGTGTGTAGTGTCTGGCGCTCCTATTTTTTTTTTTTCCCCTGTTTTCTCGGTATTTTCCTGTAGCCGTTTCATGTCCTCCTTTGAGCGCTACTCGCCGCACCTGCTTTGTTTTAGTAATCAAGACTATTGCAGTTGTGCGGACGGTGTCTTTGTTTGTGTGGAAATTATTGATTGTCATGTCATGTTTGGATGGACTTTGTGGACGCCGTCTTTGCTCCACAGTAAGTCTTTGCTGTCGTCCAGCATTCTGTATTTGTTTACCTTGTAGCCAGTTCAGTTTTTGCTTCGTTTTCCATAGCCATCCCTAAGCTTCAATGCCTTTTTTAGGGGCACTCGTCTTGTGTGTAGTGTCTTGCGCTCCTATTTTGGTTGCTTTTCCTGTTTTGTCTGTATTTTCCTAAGCATTTGCATGTCTTCCTTTGAGCGCTATTACCCGCACCTGCTTTGTTTTGGCAATCAAAACTATTTCAGTTGTGCGGACGCTATCATTCTTTGTGTGGAAATTGTTGATTGTCATGTCATGTTCGGATGTACTTTGTGGACGCCGTCTTTGCTCCACAGTAAGTCTTTGCTGTCGTCCAGCATTCTGCTTTAGTTTACTTTGTAGCCAGTTCAGTATTTGTTTCGTTTTCCATAGCCATCCCTAAGCTTCAATGCCTTTTTAGGGGCACTCGCCTTGTGTGTAGTGTCTTGCGCTCCTATTTTGGTGGCTTTTTCTGTTTAGTCGGTATTTTCCTGTAGCAGTTCATGTCTTCCTTTGAGCGCTATTCCCTGCACCTGCTTTGTTTTAACAATCAAGACTATTTCAATTGTTGCTATCCTTCTTTGTGTGGACATTGTTGTCATGTCATGTTCGGATGTACTTTGTGGAAGCCGTCTTTGCTCCACAGTAAGTCTTTGCTGTCGTCCAGCATTCTGTTTTAGTTTACCTTGTAGCCAGTTCAGTTTTAGTGTTGTTTTCCATAGCCATTTCTAAGCATCAATGCCTTTTTTAGGGGCACTCGTCTTGTGTGTTGTGTCTTGCGCTCTTATTTTGTAGCTTTTCCTGTTTTGTCTGTATTTTCCTGTAGCCGTTTCATGTCTTCCGTTGAGCACTACTCCCCGCACCTGCTCTGTTTTAACAATCAGGACTATTTCAGTTGTGCGGACGCTGTCCTTCTTTTTGTGGAAATTGCTGATTGTACGGATGTACTTTGTGGAAGCCGTCTTTGCTCCACAGTAAGTCTTTGCTGTCGTCCAGCATTCTGTTTTAGTTTACTTTGTAGCCAGTTCATTTTTATTTCATTTTCCATAGCCATCCCTAAGATTCAATGCCTTTTTTAGGGGCACTCGCCTTTTGTTTATTTTTAGTTTAATATTAGAGTGTCCAGGGTGTACGCCGCCTTCCGCCTGATTGTAGCTGAGATAGGCACCAGCGCCCCCACGATCCCAAAGGGAATAAGCGGTAGAAAATGGATGGATGGATGGAATATTACAGCACTCTCCTTTTGTTTATTTTTGGTTTAAGCATTAGATCATGATGATCCTCCTGGTAGGGGTGTATCCCTTTGTGGAGGATTCCTGTGCGTGACTTTGTTTAATGTGGGGGAGACTGGTGCACAGACAGTCACCACAAGATCTTTGACAGAATTGGGTCAGGGTCCTGTGGCATGCAGTCCGAGACGACTGCGAACCCTTTTCTGCTGCAGCCTTCTTCCGCCATTGCAGTCATGGTGGTAGTTCTTAAATGTACCGTCTTCCGCCGTTGAGGTCTTCACCGTATCCCTGGTTAGGGGGCAGTCAGTTACTAGGCCTTTGCCAACGGCCACCTGGGGTAACAGTAGTAAAGTGGTTAACCTCCTAGTGACCCAAGACCCCGTAGAGGAGCCTCCACTGCCGGATGCACTTTAACGTCATCTAATACTTAAGCATTAGATACGACGTTTACAAAGCTATTTGCTACCTGCGAATTATAATTACTGGGATGCAGAAAAATTATTTAACCCAGACTGTATCTCACGGCACACCTGCGTGCCGCGGCACAGTTGTTGAAAAACACTGCCCTAAATGATGCCTTGCATGAGTTGCGGTGCATTCAGGCGCTCCCCCTCATCGCAAGCTTTTACACAGCTCAGTGTATTAATGTTGTTCATTTCCGCCGCATCCCTCCCGGCCGCTCCGCTCGCCGGCCCAACATTCCACACACTCCTGTGGAATTAAGGGAGAGGCCTATGGCGAGGCAGGGAACCAGCTCAGGAATGTCTCTGTTATCACAGCAAGAGAGGAGGAAGGGAGCAGAAAGGTCACGCCGCGCCGCTGTGGGCTTGACTTCCAGTCTGCAGTGTTCAAGTCCGAGGTGTCCCGACCCAATTCCGGCGCACGGGAATCCAATTTGAGCGCCGCTGCTTTTTAAATCAATATCTTCCCGGCTATCGGCGGCGGTGTCATGTAGATGATCTGGCGGCCCTCACGGATGTCACGCCAGGTTGGTTCTAGCCCTTCAGTCCGAAGTGTGACACTCCAGCCTCGTTTTAGTCGCACGCTCGCGACGCTGCTCATGCATGAGGAGGGACTCGCTCTCAGGTAGGAGCATCCCTGTGTGAGTGTACAGCAGACACGTGCTTGTATTTTTAATGTTTTGTCCATGTTAGGCTTGTATGGTATACCAGTGTCAGTATAGTACCGTCATACTAATGAATCATATTCGATACTATACCGCCTCTGAAAAGGTAAACAAACGCCCTTGGTGGATCTACACCTAACATCCACTGTAATGATACTAAGTACAGGTGCATATGGAGTCAATCCTACTATGATTATGTCGATATACTTTGGCATCAAAACATCTTCTTTACATTAATACCCAATCATGGCACCCACCTGTTCACAATTAGCCTGTTCACCTGTGGGATGTTCCAAATAAGTGTTTGATGTGCATTACTCAACTTTTTCGGTCATTTTTGCCACTTGTGCCAGCTTTTTTGAAACATGTTGCAGGCATCAAATTCCAAATAAGCTAATGTTTGTTTGTTGTTGTTTTTTTTATGTTTATAATGTTTATAAACTTTATAAAGTATAGTACCGTCATACTAATGAATCATATTCGGTACTATACCGCCTCTGTAAAGTACCGGTCCGCCAAAATGTAAACAAACGCCATTGGTGGATCTCCACCTAACGTCCACTGTAATGATACCAAGTACAGGCGCATATGGAGTCAATCCTACTATGATTACGTCGATATATTTTGGCATCACAACATCTTCTTTACACACTGAGGTCGGTTTTTGATGGATCGAAGGTCACGGGCTTAGCTGCTTACGTGCCGTGATTTTTCCAGAATCTCTGAACCTTTGATGATATTTTTCAAAACGGGGGCTATGGTGTGGTTTGTTTTCCCGGGAATGCAGAGGAAGGTGACGGGACATGGCGTGAACGTAAACACATATTTTAATTTATCTATAAAAAAAAAAATCGCAAACTAAAGGCGCGCACAAGGCGGAGAACAAACTTGGCTAAAAAACAAAAATGACCGCAAAGGCAAAAATCTGGATATGGAACAAAAGACTCGCTAAACGTGACATGAATAAACAAAACTTACTTGGAAGAAAATGAGCAGACTGATACACAACCAGAGTGAAAAGAGCATGGAGCAACAACAATGACGCCAGCCCGACTGCCTGGCAACCACAAGCTTAAATAATAGTGACCTGATTAACACAGGTGCGTGAATCCTAAACAAATCCGGTGCGTGAGTCCAAATGAGTACAGGTGAACTAATCGGTCGTCATGGTGACAAAACAATGGAGCGTAAACAGGAACTAAGAAGAGTCTTAAACCAACAGAACAAAACTAAACAAAACGTGACCACAGAACATGACCATATTACAAACAGCAGATGGTGAAATCCTTAAATTCCTTGCAATAGGTCGTTGAGAAATGTTCTTAAACTGTTCAAAAATTTGCTCATGTATTTGTTCACAAAGTGGTGACCCTTGCCCCATCCTTGTTTGTGAATGACTGAGCATTTCATGGAAGCTGCTTTTATACCCAATCATGGCATCCACCTGTTTCCAATTAGCCTGTTCAACTGTGGGATGTTCCAAATAAGTGTTTGATGAGAATTACTCAACTTTCTCAGTCTTTTTTGCCACGTGTGCCAGCTTTTTTAAAACATTTTCCAGGCATAAAATTCCAAATAAGCTAATATTTGCAAAAAATAAAGTTTTTTATTTTGTTTTTGTTTTTAATGTACATTTTGTTTATAAACTCAGGAAATAACTCCCTGGACACATGAGGACTTTGAATATGACCAATGTATGATCATGTAACGACTTGGTATCGGATTGGTACCCAAATTTGTGGTGTAACCCAAAGAAAAGGAAGAACGGACACATTTTGCAGCTAAAATCCAGCCCCAGTCGGCAGTGTTCTAGCTACTTTTAAATCACCAATCCTCGTCTCCATGGCGACAAATAAAGTAAGTTTCTTACTAGTATCATCCCTGCAAGACGAGGAATAGCTAAACATGTTTCACTACACACCATAGCTCACCGGCGTCACAATGTAAACAAACGCCATTGGTGGATCTACACCTGACATCCACTGTAATGATACCAAGTACAGCAGCATATCTAGTCGATACTACTATGATTATGGCATTATTTTTTGGCATCCCAACATCTCCTTTCGTTTTATTAAAATGTATATTTTGTTTATAAACTCAGGAAATATGTCACTGGACACATGAGGACTTTGAATATGACCAATGTATGATCCTGTCACTACTTGGTATCAGATAGATACCCAAATTTGTGGTATTATCCAACAGCAGAATAAATGATTATTACATTTTAACAGAAGTGTAGATAGAACATGTTAAGAGAGAATGTAACCAGATATTAACAGTAAAAACATATAATAATTTAATATATCAGTATGTATCAAATACTGTATATATAATATGTAAATATTACATATATGTTATATTTTATATTTTTACTACGGTACTTTATACCTGCATTATCCTTCCCATTCTTAAACTTTCCATCCTTTGTAACTGAGCTACTGTGTGGAACAATTTCCCTTGTGGATCATTAGAGTCTAAGTTTAAATGAACAAGTAGGTTAATAATTATTTTCCTACCACTTGTTCTTAATAATTGGGATAAAATAATAGAATGGAAAATGACACAATATGTTATTGCATAAGTCAGCAGCTAAATCAGGAGCCTTTGTTTGCTTAATTACTATCAATCAATCAATGTTTATTTATATAGCCCTAAATCACAAGTGTCTCAAAGGGCTGCACAAACCACGACATCCTCGGTAGAGCCCACATAAGGGCAAGGAAAAACTCACGCCAGTGGGACGTCGGTGACAGTGACAATGATGACTATGAGAAACCTTGGAGAGGACCGCATATGTGGGCAACCCCCCCTAGGGGACGGAAAGCAATGGATGTCAAGCGTATTTACCATGATATTGTGAAAGTCCAATCCATAGTGGATCTAACATAACCGTGAGAGTCCAGTCCATAGTGGATCCAATATAGTAGCGAGAGTCCCGTCCAAAGTGGAGCCAGCAGGAAACCATCCCAAGCGGAGGCGGATCAGCAGCGCAGAGATGTCCCCAACTGATACACAGGCGAGCGGTCCATCCAGGGTCCCGACTCTGGACGAGCGGTCCATCCTGGATCCCAACTCTGGACAGCCAGACCGGAACCCCTCCACAAGGGAGGGGGGGACATAGGAGAAACGGCAGATCAACTGGTGTAAAAAGGGGGCCTATTTAAAGGCTAGAGCAGGGGTTGGGAACCTATGGCTCTAGAGCCAGATGTGGCTCTTTTGATGACTGCATCTGGCTCTCTGATAAATCTGACCTGACGTTGCTTAACACGATAAGTAATGAATAATTCCACTTGTAATCACAGTGTTAAAAATCATGTTAAAATTATAAAACATTCTCATGCATTTTTAATCCATCCACCCGTTTTCTACCGCACCTGTTCAAGAAGTTGCGTTAATGGTAAGAAGTTATTTATTTATTATTGGTTAGTGTGGGGCTTGCCCTCCTGGGGGTTCTTCAGACCACCAAGAACCGACATGAGAGCCTGTTTCAGGGTTACAATATTGTTTTATTTTTCAATAAGTCCCTCAGTTTCTTTCCAGCAATAGTATTTCCAGCCCCAACCCAGTCTCTCCTCCTGGCTGCTGCTTATAACAGAGCGACAGGTGATTAGATAACAAGGCCCAGGTGGGCCATATACGCACCTGTCGCTGCAGGCCTGCAGGCCACGCCGCCTCCACAGTTAGCTTCAGAATAACAATGTTATTACAAAGAATAACAGACCTGTTATACTCTAGAAATGTTGGTCTTACTTAAAAATGTACGTGTTTAATTGTGTTCAGTGTTAAAAAAATATATATATGGCTCTTACGGAAATATATTTTAAAATATTTGGCTTTTTGGCTCTCTCAGCCGAAAAGGTTCCCGACCCTTGGACTAGAGTATACAAATGAGTTTTAAGATGGGACTTAAATGCTTCTACTGAGGTAGCATCTCTAACTGAGTACTGGAGCCCGAATAGAAAATGCTCTATAGCCTGCAGACTTTTTTTGGGCTCTGGGAATCACTAATAAGCCGGAGTTCTTTGAACGCAGATTTCTTTGAACGCAGATTTCTTGCCCGGACATATGGTACAATACAATCGGCCAGATAGGCTGGAGATAGACCGTGTAGTATTTTATACGTAAGTAGTAAAACCTTAAAGTCACATCTTAAGTGCACAGGAAGCCAGTGCAGGTGAGCCAGTACAGGCGTAATGTGATCAAACTTTCTTGTTCTTGTCAAAAGTCTAGCAGCCGCATTTTGTACCAACTGTAATCTTTTAATGCTAGACATGGGGAGACCCGAAAATAATATGTTACAGTAATCGAGACGAAACGTAACAAAACGCATGGATAATGTAATGGTCTCAGCGTCGTTAGTGTACAAAATGGAGCGAATTTTAGCGATATTACAGAGATGAAAGACAAGTTGTCTTGTATGTTCACTATTTTATTTAAGGACAAACTTGCAAAAAGAAACATATATATTTGATGTACCCTAAGATTGTTTGTTAAAATAAAGCCAATACCGAAATTTTTTGTGGTCCCCTTTAAATAGCAAAGTTCAGAAAAGCATCAAAATAATTTTGGTATCGGGACAAAACTAGTCTATGTGAAAATATACTATATTTATATTGCTCCTTTTTGAGGTGCTTTTTGCTTCTGTGCAAACTGTGCCAGTGTTTAGTGGACGTTTCATTAGACATGTTAAAAACCGACTAATTACACATTTGTCTGAGAGGGTTTTTTTTTTTTTTTTTTTTTCAAATTGTGCAATGTTTCTCTTGGCAAAAGAGAGAGAGGATGATGTCCTGGGCTGCATGTCTTAAAATGTTTGTGATGTTTTTGGAGTGGCTTTCTACCGTGGTTGCAGATGCATCTAAAAATAGCCTCAGCTAAAGGAGGAGCACACCTCTCTTTATTGCAAAATGTCGCCAGGCGGGCATTGCTACGCCGCAAAAACATTGTTAAAAAGAACCCGTAAAAATGAACGCTTAACACTGCAGTTACATTCTTGTGTATTACCTTGAAGTTTTTTTGTTTTTTTTACTGTTAATACTGTAAAAGTTGTACGGGATTATAAGAAGCACTGTTGATGAACAGGACTATTTTCATACATAAAGACCATCGGATAATAAGGCGCATTAAAGGCCTACTGAAACCCACTACTACCGACCACGCAGTCTGATAGTTTATATATCAATGATGAAATATTAACATTGCAACACATGCCAATACGGCCTTTTTAGTTTAGTAAATTATCATTTTAAATTTCCCGCGGAGTTTCCTGTTGAAAATGTCGCGGAATGATGACGCGTGTTTGTGACGTTGGTCGGAGGGAACATATTAGCCCAGCACCACATCGTAGAAGACATTTTGTTCTAGCACCATTCCCAGCTATAAGTCGTCTCTTTTCATCGCATAATTACACGGTATTCTGGACATCTGTGTTGCTGAATCTTTTGCAATTTGTTCAATTAATAATGGAGACTATAAAGAACAATGCTGTTCCTTTAGCACCGAAACACAGCCGGTGTTTCTTTGTTTGTTGTGAAGCTTTAACACAGAGCGGTTAAGCGAACATGTTTCTCTACGTCAACCAGCAAGTTTGTGGATGGGAAAATTGTGATATTAAGTCAGCTCTTACCGGAGACTTGAGTGGATTACGCGACCTCATCCTGCAGCTCAAAAAGGCAGCTGTGATCTTATCTCCTCGGCTTCTCTCAGAGGGACTGGCGTTCACCGCAGAAATCCGACTTTCAGGTATGACCTTACAATCTCACTAAAATACTATTGACACTATAAGCATACAAGGGATTTTCCAGAATTATCCTAGTAATCGTGTCTAATTACATCTGAAACGCTCCCACTGTCGCCTTTTTTTTTTTTGTGCTTCACTCTAACTTTTCTCATCCACAAATCTTTCATCCTTGCCTAAATCGTCGCTTTCTTCCACGCATTCTTTGTCTCATTTTGTCCACTAAAAGTTTTATGCTTTGCGTGAATGCCTACAGTTGCGCTTTGTTGATGTTATTGACTTGCTGGAGTGCTAATAAGGCATATTTGGTCACTGCATGACTGCAAGTTAATCAATGCTAACATGCTATTTAGCCTAGCTGAATGTACATATTGCATCATTATGACTCATTTGTAGGTATATTTGAAGTCATTTAATATTATTTACGTTTATATTCTTTGTATATAATATAGTTTTGCATGTCTCATGACACATTATCTGTATGTAATATTGGCTGCATTTCAGATAGTTGTTGATTGATTGGTACTTTTATTCGTAGATTGCACAGCACAGTGCATATTCCGTACAATTGACCACTACATGGTAACACCCGAATAAGTTTTTCAACTTGTTTAAGTCGGGGTCCACGTTAATCAATTCATGGAACGCTGCTGGAGGTAAATGGATATATTTAAGAGTCCTTTATAGGCGGAATAGATGAATCTCTTATCTGCGATGTTAGCCACCTGCTGCTAGCAGTTTTTCATTATTTATAACGCACAGGAACAAGAAAGACATGTCCGTTCTTGTCTGGCATACAGTTTGTTAATGATAAACAAAAATAGCTTTTTTTTCCCTTTTAACCGGCGACAGATTCCTACACAATCTGCTTTGCAACAGTGTTGTTTTGCAGAGTCCTTGTGTGTCGTACATTCTGACCTTCCCACATGACTGTTCTTGCACACAGTAACACACTGACTAACTGCATGAATCACAGCCTTGTAGCTATGGTCTGCAAAAAGAGCCCCCCACTATCTCCCCCCCTCATACACATTGAGATAATGCGTTTGTTTGGTAAGTGGAACACACAAGACGAAGAGTGAGCGGTGCCATGTTTCTACTTTTGCACAGAAAAGGCTGCAGTTGAAATTAGTCTCTTATTTGAATCAGACTTGCTGCACGGTGGCCTGATGCAGTGTTTTTCAACCTTTTTTGAGTCAAGGCTCACTTTTTTTTTTTCATTGAAAAAATCCGGAGGCACGCCACCAGCAGAAATCATTAAAAAATGAAACTCAGTCGACAATAAAAAGTCGTGGCAATTGTTGGATATGACTTTAAACCAGGCAGCACGGTGGTGCAGGGGTTAATGCATGTGCCACATAATACAAAGGTCCTGAGGAGTCCTGAATTCAATCCCGGGCTCGGTTTCTCACAGTGTGGAGTTTGCATGTGCAAACTGCATGAGTTCCCTCCGGGTACTCGGGCTTCCATTAACTTCCAAAGACATGCACCTGGGGATAGGTTGATTGGCAACACTAAATTGGCCCTAAGTGTGTGAATGTGATGGTGAATGTTGTCTGTCTATATGTGTTGGCCCAGCGATAAGGTGGCGACTTGTCCAGGGTTTACGCCGCCTTCCGTCCGAATGCAACTGAGATAGCCTCCAGCACCCTCCGCCACCCCAAAAGGGACAAGCGGTAGAAATGGACTTTAAAGGCCCACTGAAAGCCACTACTACCGACCACGCAGTCTGATAGTTTATATATCAATGATGAAATATTAACATTGCAACACATGCCAATACGGCCGGTTTAGTTTATTAAATTGCAATTTTAAATTTCGCGCGGAAGTATCATTCTAAAATGATGACGCGTGCGTGTGACGGCACGCATTGTAGAAGACATTTTGTTCTAGCACCATTCCCAGCTATAAGTCGTCTGTTTTTATCGCATAATTCCACAGTATTATGGACATCTGTGTTGCTGAATCTTTTGCAATTTGTTCAGTGAATAATGGAGACGTCAAAGAAGAAAGCTGTAGGTGGGAAGCGGTGTATTTCGGCCGCATTTAGCAACACAAACACAGCCGGTGTTTCATTGTTTACATTCCCGAAAGATGACAGTCAAGCTTTACTATGGAACAGAGATGTCAAGCGAAAACGGTTGGATTGGACCACACACACAAAGTACAGTGTATTATGCAGTGATCATTTGGAAAGATCGTGTTTCGAAGAGGGTCTCTTACGAAGGGCAGAGATGGGCATTGCCACCACCCGTCGACTGGTGCTGAAGAAAGGTGCGGGGCCGACCTTCAGGTTGTACAGGTACGACTATATAATCCCACTAAAACCCTAATAACACAATAGGCAGATAAGGGATTTTCCAAAATGATCCTAGTAAATGTGTGTAATTACATCTGAATCACTCCCACTGCCCTCGTCTTTTTTCTTCTTTTCTAGTCCTTCACTCTCACTTTCCTCATCCACGAATCTTTCATCCTCGCTCAAATTAATGGGAAAATTGCCGCTTTCTCGCTCCGAATCGCTCTCGCTGCTGGTGGCTATGATTGTAAAAAATGTTCAGATGTGAGGAGCTCCACAACCCGAGACGTCACGCGCACATCGTCTGCTACTTCCGGTACAGGCAAGGCTTTTTTATTAATGTCCAAAAGTTGCGAACTTTATCGTCGATGTTCTCTACTAAATCCTTTCAGCAAAAATATGGCAATATAGCGAAATGATCAAGTATGACACATAGAAAGCACCTGCTATCCCCGTTTAAATAAGAAAATCTTATTTAAGTAGGCCTTTAAGCCATAACCAAGTACGCATCACTATAGCTCTTGTCTCAAAGTAGTTTTACCGATATGACTTGTCACATCTTGCCGTGACTTATTGAATTTTTTTTTGCTGTTTTCCCATGCATAATGTTTTAGTTCTTGTCTTGCGCTCCTATTTTGGTGGCTTTTCCTGTTTTGTTGGTACTTATGAGACTTTAAACTGTTTTTAACTTATTTAACAGTTTTTAACTTTTTCACTGTTTTTTATCCAACAAATTGCTCTTAGGGTAATGTCATAATGGGGGGGTCGCCGCTTGCTGCGGGGTCGTTCAGCAGACGGACTACTCATGACATGGCGTGCAGGTATAAACATGATTTCATCTTCAATCTCAAAAAAAAGGAGAAAACAAAAAGGCCGTTCAAGGCGAAAGCACAACTTGACGCAGAAAACAAAACTAACACTTGGACTGAACTATGGATATGAAACAAAAGTAGCTAACTGTTGCAGGAATAAACAAAAACTTGGCATGACATGAAAAGAACAGAACGCATAGCATGAAACAAACAAGACTTACTGTGGCAAGAACAGAGCATTAGACGAACAACAATGACTCTAGGCCGACTGACTGGCAATGGCGGGCTTAAATAATGCCTCTGATTAGTGCTCGGGTAGCAGGTGAGTGGCCGAACACTAATCAGAGACAGGTGAATATAATTTGCAACCATGGCAACCAAAACAAACTCAGGGAGGTGCACAAACAGGAACTAAATGGGTTTTAAACAAAACAGAACATAACTAAACAAAACATGAACACAAGTCATGACAGGTAGTTTGTATTTGCTTTTTCAATGTGTATTTTACTTCTGTTTTAAAGCTATTTTTTATTCCGTCCTTTGCCTCTATTTCTTTGCGGTGTACAGCCCTTTGGTCCTCAACTGTGTTTGTTTTTAAAGGGTTTATAAATAAAGTTGGTATGATATTTTTCTGTTGCAGTTTCATGTCTTCCTTTGAGCACTATTCCCCACACCTGCTTTGTTTTAGCAATCAAGACTATTTAAGTTGTTGCTATCTTTTTTTTGTGTGGACGTTGTTGATTGTCATGTCATGTACGGGATGTACTTTGTGGACAGCGTCTCTGCTCCAAATGCTGTAAGTCTTTGCTGTCGTCCAGCATTCTGTTTTTGTTAACTTTGTCGCCAGTTCAGTTTTAGTTTCGTTCTGGATAGCCATCCCTAAGCTTTAATGCCTTTTCTTGAGGGCACTCACATTTTATTTTTATTTTTGGTTTAATATTAGATAACTTTTTACCTGCACACTGCCTCCCGTTGTCACCTGCATATTGTGATCACGACAAACTATGTTTCTGACATCTACAAAGCAATTAGCTACTGGCTGCCACCTACTGATATGGAAGAGAATAACATGGTTACTCTGCCGAGCTTTAGACAGCACAGACACTCAACAACGGCACTTTATTTGTAGAATACAAATAGGTGAAACTGCATAATGTACCACGGCACACACATCTGCTGCGGCACAGTGGTTGAAAAACAATGGCCTAGTGATTTTCATTACATATTTTGGGACATAGACTATATTGCCAAAAGTATTTGGCCACCCATCTAAATGATGCTAATCAGGTGTCCTAATCACTTGGCCCAGCCACAGGTGTATTAAATCAAGCACTTAGTCATGGAGACTGTTTCTACAAACATTTGTGAAAGAATGGGCCGCTCTCAGGAGCTCAGTGAGCGTGGAACTGTCATAGGATGCCACCTGTGAAACAAATCCAGCAGTGAAATTCATCGCTTCTAAATATTACAAAGTCAACAGTCGGCTTTATTATAAGAAAATGGAAGAGTTTGGGAACAACAGCAACTCACCCACAAAGAGGTAAGCCACGTAAACTGAGAGAGATTGGTCAGCGGAGGAATTATGGTGGGGGATTGTTTTTCAGGAGTTGGGCTTGGCCACTTAGTTCCAGCGAAAGGAACTTTGAATGCTCCAGGATGCCAAAACATTTTGGACAATTCCATGCTCCGAACTTTGTGGGAACAGTTTAAAGGAGGCCCCCTCCCCTTCCAACATGACTGTGCACCACTGCACAAAGCAAGGCCCATAAAGACATGGATGACAGAGTCTGGTGTGGATGCACTTGACTGGCCTGCACAGAGTCCTGACCTGAACCCGATGAATTAAAATGTAGACTGAGAGCCATGCTTTCTCGGCCAACATAAGTGCATGACCTCACCAATGCGCTTTTGGAAGAATGGTCGAATATACCACTACCTTGTGGACAGCCTTCCCAAAAAAGCTGTAGCTGTAATAGCTGCAAAAGGTGGACCGACATCATAATAAACCCTATGTTTTAGGAATGGGATGGCACTTCAAATTAATATGTGAGTTAAGACAGGTAGCCAATAAACTTTTGGCAATATAGTGCATCTGTGTTTTGGGTACATCCCTAAAAGAAGCAGGGTATGCTAACTGGAGACTAGAATCAGAATCAGAATAGTTTTTATTGCCATTGTTTGAGAACGGGTTCACAAACTAGGAATTTTTCTTGGTGCAATCGTGCAACATAGAAAACATATACAGTGGGGCAAAAAAGTATTTAGTCAGCCACCGATTGTGCAAGTTCTCCCACTTAAAATGATGACAGAGGTCTGTAATTTTCATCATATACCAAAATGGATACATGGATGATACAGCAGAGGATTGGGAGAATGTCATGTGGTAAGATGAAACCAAAATAAAACTTTTTGGTATAAACTCAACTTGTCGTGTTTGGAGGAACAAGAATACTGAGTTGCATCCCAAGAACACCACACCTACTGTGAAGCATGGGGGTGGAAACATCATGCTTTGGGGCTGTTTTTCTGCTAAGGGGAAAGGACGATTGATCCGTGTTAAGGAAAGAATGAATGGGGCCATGTATCGTGAGCTTTTGAGCCAAAGCCTCCTTCCATCAGTGAGAGCGTTGAATGGTTGACCAAATACTTATTTTCCACCGTAATTTACAAATAAATTATTTAAAATTCCTACAATGTGAATTCCTGGATTTTTCTTTCACATTCTGTCTCTCACAGTTGAAGTGTACCTATGATGAAAATTACAGACCTCTGTCATCATTTTAAGTGGGAAAACTTGCACAATCGGTGGCTGACTAAATACTTTTTTGCCCCACTGTAAGACAGAATAGGTAAAAAGATGAGTACGAGTCCATGAATGTGAGTGTGAAGCTTTATTATCCATCATGTTTTCACCACAGTGACTACCTTTGAAGTGCAGCGTGTCCCCCGGTGTTCTCACCCCCGTATTCCGTTTACTGTCCAGGTCACGTGGTCAGGCCAGTGGCACTCACTCACTGCAGGGAGCTCAGGTGAGAGCTGCAGGCAAACAGTACAGTAGATTACATCTGTCCCTTCTTTGTAGTTCGGTATGGTCAAACAAAACCTTTGAACTCTAGATCTGGGTTATGTTGCAAAGCTATCGGTTCTGCTGCTGTTCCCCCGAGAAGTCATTGAGTAGCTTTCCTTGCGGTTAAAGAAGGTCTAAGTAGTAATATTTAACAGGGTATTTACAGTGTGCATAGGGCAGATAAGTAGTCAGTAGCAGTAGAGGTCAAGTTAAATACTAACTAGTTGCAACTGTAGTACACCATTTGGAACAGTAGCAATATTACTAAACAAGACGAGGTATGCGCAGTGGCGGTGGTGCGTGCGTGTGTGTGTGTGGGGGGGGGGGGGGGGGGGGGGGTAAATGATACAATGAAACACAATTAGGCATAATAAAGTCAAACTTGTTTTTTCATTCTACTGGTACTTCAATATGCACTATCATTTAGGTGCATATTGAGATCGGTAGGTTGTTAGTTCAAACCTCGGCCGAGTCATACCAAATACTATACCAGGGGTCGGCAACCTTCAGCATACAAAGAGCCATTTGAGCCCATTTCCCCCCCAAATAAAACCCAAAGAGAGCCGCAAACTATTTTCCATTCCTAAAATGACGATAACACTACTTTCCATATGATTTGGGAAATTGTGTTAGATGTAAATATAAACAGAATACAATGATTTGCAAATCCCTTTCAACCCATATTCAGTTGAATATGCTACAACGACAACATATTTGATGTTCAAACTGATAAACATTTTTTTTTTGCAAATAATCATTAACTTTAGAATTTGATGCCAGCAACATGTGACAAAGAAGTTGGGAAAGGTGGCAATAAATACTTATAAAGTTGAGGAATGCTCATCAAACACTTATCCCACAGGTGTGCAGGCTAATTGGGAACAGGTGGCTGCCATGATTGGGTATAAAAACAGCTTCCCAAAAAATGCTCAGTCTTTCACAAGAAAGGATGGGGCGAGGTACACCCCTTTGCCCACAACTGCCTGAGCAAATAGTCAAACAGTTTAAAAACAACGTTTCTCAAAGAGCAATTGCAAGAAATTTAGGGATTTCAACATCTACAGTCCATAATATCATCAAAAGGTTCAGAGAATCTGGGGAAATCACTCCACGTAAGCGGCATGGCCGGAAACTAACATTGAATGACCATGACCTTCAATCCCTCAGACGGCAGTGTATCAAAAAAGGATATCACCACATGGGCTCAGGAACACTTCAGAAAACCACTGTCACTAAATACAGTTCGTTGCTACATCTGTAAGTGCAAGTTAAAGCTCTTCTATGCAAAGTGAAAGCCATTCATCAACAACATCCAGAAACCCCGCCGCCTTTTCTGGGCCCGAGATCATCTAAGATGATGCAAAGTGGAAAAGTGTTCTGTGGTCTGACGAGTCCACATTTCAAATTGTTTTTGGAAATATTCGACATTGTGTCATCCAGACCAAAGGGGAAGCGAACCATCCGGACTGTTATTGACGCAAAGTTCAAAAGCCAGCATCTGTGATGGTATGGGGGTGCATTAGTACCCAAGGTACGGGTAACTTACACATCTGTGAAGGCACCATTAATGCTGAAAGGTACATACAGGTTTTGGAACAACATATGCTGCCATCTAAGTGCCGTCTTTTTCATAGACACCCCTGCTTATTTCAACAAAGACAATGCCAAGCCACATTCAGCACGTGTTACAACAGCGTGGCTTCGTAAAAAAAGAGTGCGGGTACTTTCCTGGCCCGCCCGCAGTCCAGACCTGTCTCCCATCGAAAATATGTGGCGCATTATGAAGCGTAAAATACGACAGCGGAGACCCCGGACTGTTGAACTACTGAAGCTCTACATAAAACAAGAATGGGAAAGAATTCCACTTTCAAAGCTTCAACAATTAGTTTCCTCAGTTCCCAAACGTTTATTGAGTTTTGTTAAAAGAAAAAGTGACGTAACACAGTGGTGAACATGCCCTTTCCCAACTATGGGTTGAAAAGGATTTGCAAATTATTGTATTCTGTTTATATTTACATCGATCACAATTTCCCAACTCATATGGAAACGGGGTTTGTAGTCTTGTTACACGTATGCTATAGAATTTATGAAATTAAACAATTGACAACAATTCACATTTTATTTCTGGGTACAAGCAAATCACCAAATTATTTTGAACATTCGAAGAAAAATACATTGGTCCTTCCCTTATTAATGAATTTGGAAAAAATCAAGTCGCGCCAATATTCTGGAAGCATACAACTGCGACATATTTAATTTGACTAAAAAGAGAAAGGAACAACCTCGTCGTCAATGAAAGCAAATTAATCCGTCCATGAAGCATTAAATGTTCTATTTTCATCAGAAATATTGATCTTTTTTGATGCGGCCATTGCTATCTTACCGGGGGGTTGACCGCTAAAAACAACACAATTGCTTGCCAGCAAGAGATGACGCACAGGGGTGGTGACATATGCAAATCCCTTAGGGGTGATGGACAGCTAGGCAGCGCCAAGGAAGCTGCAGCCAGCCACCGTAGCCCCCCACTCCCTCCCCTCTGTTGCAAGTCTCGAGATGTATGTTGTGCTTTGGTATGGAGGTTTTTCCACTCCAGACTGGGCCTTCTTAGGAGCTCAGTCTGTATTGTATTTTTTCACTCATCCCCAGCATTTACCTTTTTCCCATCTTTTACGGGGCGCATTGTGGCGACCCATCAGCATTCTGGTTCTGTCACCCTGTACACTGTTTGTCTAATCTTGAACGGGTTTGTGCTGAAAACAAAAACTAATTATACTTGTGCAATGACAATAAATACCTTCCTACCTACCTACCTACCTACCTTTGATCGAAAATATACCAAAATGTTTTATTATCATATGATAAGATACCATAACTTTCCAAAATAACAACTGTTAGATTAAAAACAACTAAATAAATTTAGTTAATTAGGTAACCATTATCTGTTGACATTTTGTTGCAAAGCCAAAGTGAGCCACAGCATTGGCATGAATCAATAAATCAATGTTTATTTATATAGCCCTAAATCACAAGTGTCTCAAAGGGCTGCACAAGCCACAACGACATCCGTGGTACACATACCACATAAGGGCAAGGAAAAACTCACCCCAGTGGGACGTCAGTGACAATGACTATGAGAAAACCTTGGAGAGGATCGCATATGTGGGCAAAACCCTAACCCCCTCTAGGGGACCGAAAGCAATGCATGTCGAGCGGGTCTAACATGACATTGTGAAAGTCCAGTCCATAGTGGATCCAACATAACAGTGAGAGTCCAGTCCATAGTGGATCCAATATAGTAGCGAGAGTCCCGTCCATAGTGGAGCCAGCAGGAGACTATCCCAAGCGGAGACGGGTCCGCAACGCAGAGATGTCCCCAACCGATGCACAGGCGAGCGGTCCATCCCGGGTCCCGACTCTGGACATCCAGCACTTCATCCATGTTTACCGGACCTGTGTCCCCCCCACCCCGGAGAGAAAAGAAAATAATTGGCAGATCAACTGGTATAAAAAGGGGGTCTATTTAAAGGCGTATACAATTGAGAAGGGAGTTAAATGCTTCTACTGAGGTGACATCTCTAACTATTACCGGGAGGGCATTTCAGAGTACTGGAGCCCGAATAGAAAACGCTCTATAGCCTGCAGACTTTTTTTTGGGCTCTGGGAATCACTAATAAGCCAGTGTTCTTTGAACGCAGATTTCTTACCGCATGAAAGAGTCGCGGGTTGCAGACCCCTGCACTACACAAATGGGACCCATTACCTCCCTGCTTGGCACTCAGCATCAAGGGTTGGAATTGGGGGTTATATCACCAAAATGATTCCCGAGCGCGGCCACCGCTGCTGCTCACTGCTCCCCTCACCTCCCAGAGGGTGAACAAGGTGATGGGTGAAATGCAGAGGGTGATTTCACCACACCCAGTGTGTGTGTGACTATCAGTGGTACTTTACATTGAACTTTAAAATGCTTTTGATGTATTATTGTAGCTGGGATGCTACCTGGGCTCCCTGCTTGACATTCTGACTAGCTCCTAACCTAACCTTCACACTGGCACGCCAGATCGATCCGGACGTGCGCATTGTGACAATGTAACAAGGTTTTCCAAAATAAATCAACTCAAGTTATGGAAGAAAAAGCCAACATGGCACTGCCATATTTGTTATTGAAGTCAAAAAGTGCATTTTTTTTATCTTTATTATTGTAGTATCCCGGAAGAGTTAGTGCTGCAAAGGCTTCTGGGTATTTGTTTGTTTTGTTTTATTCAGTCATTGGTGGAGCATAATATTGTTTTTAACATGGCTGTTCAGCACTTTGGAAACGTTATTGTTGTTTAAATGTGCTATATAAATAAAGTGGATTGGATTGGATTGGATTGTGTTTGTGTTGTGTTACGGTGCGGATGTTCTCCCGAAATGTGTTTGTCATTCTTATTTGGTGTGGGTTCACAGTGTGGCTCATAATTTGTAACAGTGTTAAAGTTGTTTATACGGCCACTCTCAGTGTGACCTGTATGGCTGTTGACCAAGTATGCATTGCATTCACTTGTGTGTGTGAAAATCCATTGATAGAATGTGATTGGGATGGCACACAAAGGCAGGTTTATTGGTAAACAAAGGGGATGGGTCAAATGCAGGGGATAATTTCACCACACCTAGTGTGTGTGTGTGTGTGTGTGTGTGTGTGTGTGTGTGTGTGTGTGTGTGTGTGTGTGTGTGTGTGTGACTCTCAGTGGCACTTTTCATTGAACTTTAAAATGCTTTTGATGTATTAGCTGGGATGCTACCTGGTCTCCCTGCTTGACATTCTGACGTGCTCCTAACCTAACCTTCACACTGGCATGCCAGATCCACCTGGACGTGTGCATTGTGCCTCCGTTCACGCATGGGCTCACCCCAGCCCGTACATGAGGGCACTGCAAAATCCATGCCCAGCGCCCGGTCCAGTCCCAACCCAGCCCGGGGGCCCCGGGGTGCCCACCCTGATGGCAGCGGCTTAGACCGGCTTTCAGGCCAGCTCTCTTTCTGCTGAGTTCATCACGCCGGTCCTTTGAGCAGCGGGTCAGGCCGTGGCTGCCTTGTGGCCCGCGCTTTCTTTTCAGGCGACAAATGTGCTAAAACAGCACTGCGTAATCATTTGGCATTAGGGGCCGTTGTGTTGGGCATTAGCGGCTAGAAATGACCAGTGGGACGTTGTAAAAAAATGTGTCTTGACAAGAGAACACCAAAGCTGATGAGTCTGGATCCTGGCAGCGGACGGCTAGAGGATTAGTCAGCTAACAAACAGGCCGGAGCTTCTGCACGATCGGGTCCTATCGCATCTCATCACCACCCGGCTCGGAGCGGGGCCCCCCCGGCTGCTGTGTCCCTGCATGCTTCCCCAACTCGCTCGCTCACACTGCGCGGCCTCCTCAGAGCACATGATGTAATACGCTGAACCCGGCTAAGTGGCTGTCGAGAGCACTGATTGGGCGGAGGTGGTACTGTCTGCAAAATATCAAAACGGAGGTATAGAGCAGGGGTAGGGAACCTATGGCTCTCGAGCCAGATGTGGCTCTTATGATGACTGCATCTGGCTCGCAGATAAATCTTAGCTGACACTGCTTAACACAATAATTAGAGATGTCCGATGATGGTTTTGTGAAGAGTCGGACCTGGCGAACAAGCAGCGGGGCCGGGCACGCTGAGCCCGGCCCAAGATGGCGGCAAGGAGGCGGAGACGACAACCGAGCGGAGAGGCGGTGCGTGCCAGGAGCGACACCACAATCAAATTCAGGTGCGTGGATCTTACACCGGTACACAATCAACTTATCTCCTCTCCTCCATCGCTTCCTACACCGAGGCGAGCTCGTCCTCCCTCTCTTTAGCAGACAGCTCGCCTCGATGGAGGAAGTGATGGAGGAGAGGAGATAAGTTCATTTGATTGTGGCGTCGCTTCCGGCACTCCCCGCCTCTCCGCTCGGTCGTCGTCTCCGCCTCCTTGCCGCCATCTTGGGCTGGGCTCCGGCGTGACCTGCCCCGATGCTCGTTCGCCGGCTCCGTCTCTCCACAGGCTTTTTTGCCGATATTCTGATATTGTCCAACTCTTTAATTACCGATATCAACCGATAACGATATATACAGTCGTGGAATTAACACATTATTGTGCCTAATTTTGTTGTGATGCCACGCTGGATGCATTAAACAATGTAACAAGGTTCTCCAAAGTAAATCAGCTGAAGTTATGGAAGAAAATGTCAACATGGCACTGCCATATTTGTTATTGAAGTCTCAAAATGCATTACTTTTTTAATCTTTATTATTGTTGCGTCCCGGTTAGTGCTACAAGGGATTCTGGGTATTTGTTAGGGGTGTGGGAAAAAATCAATTCGAATTTGAATCGCGATTCTAACGTTGTGCGATTCAGAATCGATTCTATTTTTTTTTAATCGATTCTTTTATTTTATTATTATTATTTTTTTTTTTATCAATCCAACAAAACAATACACAGCAATACCATAACAATGCAATCCAATTCCAAAACCAAACCTGACCCAGCAACCCTCAGAACTGCAATAAACAGAGCAATTGAGAGGAGACACAAACACGACACAGAACAAACCAAAAGTAGTGAAACAGAAATGAATATTATCAACGACAGTATCAATATTAGTTATAATTTAAACATAGCACTGATTAAAAATCCCTCATTTACATTATCATTAGACATTTATAAAAATAAAAAAAGAACAATAGTGTCACAGTGGCTTACACTTGCATCGCATCTCATAAGCTTGACAACACACTGTGTCCAATATTTAAAAAAAATATTAAATAAGTCAATATTTTTGGTTCGATTAATAGTTAAAACAAATGTACATTATTGCAATCAGTTGATAAAACACTGTCCTTTACAATTATAAAAGCTTTTTACAAAAATCTACTACTCTGCTTGCATGTCAGCGGACTGGGGTAAATCCTGCTGAAATCCTATGTATTGAATGAATAGAGAATCCTTTTAAATCGGGAAAAAATCGTTTTTGAATCGAGAATCGTGTTGAATTGGAAAAAAAAAAATCGATTTTGAATCGAATCGTGGGACACCCAAAGATTTGCAGCCCTAGTATGTGTTCTGTTGTGTTTATGTTGTGTTACGGTGTAGATGTTCTCCCGAAATGTGTTTGTCATTCTTGTTTGGTGTGGGTTCACAGTGTGGCGCATTATTTGTAACAGTGTTAAAGTTGTTTATACGGCCACCCTCAGTGTGACCTGTATGGCTGTTGACCAAGTATGCGTTGCATTCACTTGTGTGTGTGAAAAGCCGTAGATAGAATGTGATTGGGCTGGCACGTAGAGGCAGGTTTATTGACGCGCTGTACTTCTCCCTACGTCCGTGTACACAGCGCCGTTTTAAAAAATCATACATTTGACTGTTTGAAACCGCTACCGATAATTTCCAAAATTACTTTTCAAAGCATTTATTTGCCGATAATATCGGCAGTCCTTTATTATCGAACATCTCTTACGATAAGTAATGAATAATTCAGCTGGTAATCAGTGTTAAAAATAACATTCAAAATATAAAACATTCTCAGGCATTTTAATCCATCCATCCGTTTCTACCGCACCTGTTCAAAAAGTGGCATTAATAGTAAGAATTATTTTATTTATTATTGGTTAGCTTCAGAATAAGAATGGTACTAAAAAGTATATGAGACTTATTATACTCTAAAAATGTTGGTCTTACTTAAAAATGCACCCATTTAGTCGTATTCAATGTTAAAAAAATATTTTATGGCTCTCACGGAAATACATTTTAAAATATTTGGCTTTCATGGCTCTCTCAGGCAAAAAGGTTCCCGACCCTTGGTATAGAGCGGGGGTCGGCAACCCGTGGCTCTGGAGCCGCATGCGGCTCTTTAGCGCCGCCCTAGTGGCTCTCTGGAGCTTTTTCAAAAATATATGAAAGTGCAAAAAGGTGAGGGGGAAAAAAACATTTTTTTTTGTTTAAATATAGTTTCTGGAGGAGGAAAAACATGACACAGACCTCCCCTAATTGTTATAAAGCACACTGTTTACAATAAACATGCTTCACTGATTTAAGTATTTGGCGAGCGCCGTTTTGTCCTACTAATTTTGGCGGTTCTTGAATTCATCAAAGTTTGTTTACATGTATAATTTTCTCCGACTTTCGAGGACGTGTTTTATGCCACTTCTTTTTCTGTCTCATTTTGTCCACCAAACTTTTAACGTTGTGCATAAATGCACAAAGGTGAGTTTTGTTGATGTTATTTACATGTGTGGAGTGTTAATCAGACAGTGCTAATTGATGCTAACATGCTATTCAGGCTACATTTATGTACATATTGCATCATTATGCCTCATTTGTAGCTATATTTCAGCTCATTTAGTTTCCTTTAAGTCCTCTTAATTCAATTTATATCTCATGGCACACTGTCTGTACGTAATATGACTTTTAATTTTTTGCGGCTCCAGACGGATTTGTTTTTGTATTTTTGGTCCAATATGGCTCTTTCAACATTTTGGGTTGCCGACCCCTGATATAGAGAGACAACTATCTAAAAATAGACTACTGTTTTAACAAATGCCTCATTATCGCTGACTCGTGAAATCAAGTTAGCTCTCGCGCAAGTGACTGCTGCTTTTGCTCTCGCTGCATCGATTTTTTTGCCGAATTCTTTTAACGTGACAGCCGCTTCTGCTCGTGCAATATTAAAGCCCTCCTCGGGCGTCAAGTGCGAGTTGCCGGCTGCTGGACCCTGAAAGGAGCTGCTCTCACTGGTGAGGCAGCTTCAAGGCGTTGGAATGCAGCCGTAACAGGCAGTACCAAGCGGGCAGATGGGAGGTCTGCGGTGACTCAAGCCAACGCTGACCTCACTGGACTTGAAAGTGTCATTCATTGAGACTCTGTGGTGCATTATAGTGGACTTTAGCCCACCTGTCTTCTCCTTGTCTGCAGCCCTTTTCAGTCAACATTTCAACCTTGGAAGTTCACTGCACTCCCTGACTTTCCTCTCTCCGTGTCTTTAAATCGGGCTAATTTGCCTTTTTCTTTTTCTCTCTGCATTCTTAATCCCTCCCCCCCCCCCCCCATGTATGTTTTTCTGCTTTCCTCCCCAAAGCCAGGTCGTCACCCTACCTCCTAATCTCCTTTATGTAATTGTAATTTTAATCACATTTGTGTTATTATCCTCTCATCTTGTCTTCGCTATTGTTTTTGTTTTTTTTGTGATTGCTGATGACAATGTTAAAATTGAGCAGGAAGGTTACCACGTAGCACTAATTACCGTATTTTCCGGACCATAGGGCAGACCGGGTTATAAGGCGCATAGATATGTCATGTCTTTGTGATCATGTTTTGTTTAGTTGTGTTGTGTTCTTTCAAGACTCCATTAGTTCCTGTTTTTTCACTCCATTGTTTTGTTTCCATGACAACCCATTAGTTTTCACCTGCCCTCATGTCACGCACCTGATTCAATTGGACTCATGCACCTGTTGTCAATCACCACGTGACTTTTTCAAAGACACACTGCGGGCTTACACACACACACACATCCACAAAAAAATATACGCCACACAACATTAAACTTTCATATTAAGGTGGGGGCCGCAAAATAACGTCTTGCGGGCCGCTATTGGCCCACAAGCCGCTTGTCTGAGACCCCTGCTCTACACACTCCTGACGCTTCTGATTGCTCACTTCTTGCCAAAGTTTCGTGCTTTTCACGTCACAGTAAGTGTAGTTTTGTTTCATGTACTTAGTCTGTTTATGTGTTAGTTTTGTTCCTGCGTTAAGTTTGTTCCCCGCCTTGTGCGCGCCCTTTGTTTTTGTAGTACTTTTGAGTGTTGAAATTGAACACGTTCGGCCAACGTGTTCAATGGAGAAGTCTGATCTACATAATTTGCAGGCAGCATACCCCTTCCCCTTCGAACTGTCCTGGAAGAACTGAAATTATTTTTTTCCAATCATTTTGGAACTTGCAAGAAGTTCCAATCATTTTGGAACTTCTTCTTCTTACTCGTCGTCGGTATGTCTCTTCTTCGTTCTTCTGCTTCGTCTTTGTTATGTTTTTGGACATTACTATTTGCCGTAGTTTTGAAGCAATACCTGATGGGAATCCGGATGTTGTGTGTCAATGTATTAACGTGCCGGCTGGAATAAACACACGCTGAGAAATAGCTCCATGCCTGCCTACTTTATAGGCAATAGATAAACCTATGGATAACGGAGACATATATAATAGTCTCCTTTTCAGGTGAGAGAGGACGCTAAAGGCAGTGCCTTTGAGGCACGCCCCCAATATTGTTGTCCGGGTGGGAATCGGGAAAAATTCTGGAGATTGGTTGCCCCGGCAGATTTTGGGGAGGGGCACTGAAATTCAGGAGTCTCCCGGGAAAATCGTGAGGGTTGGCAAGTATGCGGTACTTCAAACAAGTGTGGCAGTGACCACTACAGGTAAAGTTTTTGTGCAGTCGGCCGACAGTATGACACATTGTTAATCAGACATCATGAGTCATGTACTGACAAAGATTGACCATGCGCACTAGACACAATGAACTCCTTAGTTTTGAACATGTTTTTAGCTGAACCGAAATACAATTTAACTAGTGCCAAATGATTATTTTTACGATTTGTGTCATCAAAAAGGTTATTTAGATTCACTTTCCATCGATCCATTTTTTTACTGCTTGTCCCCTTTCGAGTTTGCGGGAGGGCCTTTGGTGGAAGGCGGGGTACACCAGGGGTCTCAGACACGTTGCCCGCGAGATGTTATTTTGTGGCCCCCACCTTAATATGAAAGTTTAATGTTAGTGCGGCCCGCAAGTTTTATATGAATGGCGCTTGAAAGCGTTGTGTTGTTTGGGTCCAAAATGGCTCTTTCAACGTTCTGGGTTGCCTACTCCTGCATTACTGGAAAAGCGGCAAATGAGTGAAAGCGACAGAGACGTTGCCATGGAGACGAGGGTTTTCTTACGAGCCTGGCTGCAGTCACACCGCGATAACCTGGACCAATTCAAACCGTTATCTGTTTTTTTATTGTTTAATTTGCATTGCCTCACACGATGAACACTATATAACACTCCGGAAGCCGTAACTTTTTTGTGCTCGCTATCCCGGTACTTTCCCGGCTATCATCCGCCGACCGCCGTGTTGCTGTAGGGAGTAAAAGCAGAACGACACACATTGCGGAAATAACATTATTCTCCATGCGTCGGCTAAATGCAAATATATTCCACAACCCCAAACATGTCTTTTTCAAAGCCTGCAGTGAAGAGGAAAGGTTAGTGATGAGCAAAGACAATTCCAGGAAAAAGTGGGAGATGCAATATATTCATGTTATTTGCACAGAGAAAGTTGCGGTGCACAAGGGATACAATTTGAAACGTCATTATACAACTAGACATGCTGAGGAGTATGCAACATTTTTTTAAAGAAATCTTTTCTTTGGCGTCCAGCCTCACCCAGACTCTGCATCCAGTGGCCCCCAGGTAAATTGAGTTTGAGACCCCTGGGGTAGACCCTGGACAAGTCACCACCTCATCACAGGGCCAACACAGATAGACAGACAACATTCACACTCACCAATTCAGTGTTGCCAATCAAGCTATCCCCAGGCGCATGTCTTTGTTACAAAATGTTACACAAGTAACGTTTACACTTTTCATTCAAGGCCGTTTTCAGCGCAATGTTTCCAATGCCAATGTAACTTTACGGTGGTTTACTTTATGGTCTGACCTTGCTGATACCGTGGCATTGTCAGAATATACAACCTCCTTTTTTAACCGTCTCCATGCGGTTTCTGCACAATATTAACTCATATCTGTGGTTGTAAATTTACTCAGGCGCTCCGCACACTCGAGCACAAGGTGTAACGGTGAGTCTCGGGTTGCCAGATCAATCTTCTCTCGGACAGATTTGTGTTCCTGTGTGCGTGGCAGCTCCAAATTTGCAGTTGCTCCCCGCATTAGACTTTTAAATTGCTGCTTTTCCATGAAATTCAATTACATGCCTCTTATAGTACGTGTCAAATGGCACCTCAGTGGCTTCTGCTTTCCGTCGACGCTGACTTAAGCTGCAGCTGTAGACCGGCCTCTTGATTTACGTAAGACTGATTAGTCGCAGGCTAGGTTTTATTTACCCTCAAACTTTTTAAACACACTACTTGAATCAGGACAAACGTTGGCAATTAACCTGTAAATCTTTACTTTGTCTACAATTGTTTCTTAAAGAGTTTCTATTCTACTTTAAGACCTTTTCAGACAACCATATGTTAAACCAGGGGTGCCCAAACTACGGCCTGCGGGCCGGACACGACCCACCAGCTTCAAAAATTCGGCCCGCGGGAAGTCCCAAGTTTAAAAAAATAAAAGTTATTTAATTTTATTTGTTATTTTTATTGTTTTTAATCCGTCCTTTCTAATCCATTTTACTCTTGTTACTCTCGGTGTCTCCTAACCGGTCAGGCAAATCATATTGTCGAAAAATGCATCTTCTCATCAATAATGCGGCAAGTGCACGCTCTTTCAGTCAATTAGTGCGCAAGACAGATATATATATATATATATATATATATATATATATATATATATATATCCATCCTATATATCCATCCATCCATTTTCTACCGCTTATTCCCTTTTTGGGGGGGTCGCGGGGGGCGCTGGCGCCTATCTCAGCTACAATCGGGCAGAAGGTGAGGTACACCCTGGACAAGTCGCCACCTCATCGCAGGGCCAACACAGATAGACAGACAACACTCACATTCACACAATAGGGCCAATTTAGTGTTGCCAATCAACCTATCCCCAGGTGCATGTCTTTGGAAGTGGGAGGAAGCCGGAGTACCCGGAGGGAACCCATGCATTCACTGGGAGGACATGCAAACTCCACACAGAAATATCCCGAGCCCGGTATTGAACCCCAGACTACTCAGGACCTTTGTATTGTGAGGCAGACATACTAACCCCTTGTCCACCGTGATTCCTATGATGGTTTTTTGTTGTAGCCACATGGTGGTTAACGTTTTGGAGACTTGTGTATGCGTGTGTGTTAATATACATATATATATATATATATATATATATATATATATATGTGTATGTGTGTGTGTGTGTGTGTGTACAGCCCGGCCCCCGGCCAACTTGTTTTAACCCAATGCAGGCTCCGAGTCAAAAAGTTTGGGGACCGCGGTTTTAAACTCTTGTTCTACATGATGTGGAAGTAGCGTATCATGAAGTTGTTGTGTTTTAATGGCTTTCATTTTTTATGTTATTCGTAAATCTCATGAATGGTTGACTACTTGGCATTTTTCAACATTTATTTAATTACATCCAATGATTATAGGATGATAACCAAGAGCATGTAAGGCAAATTTGGCTTGTATCATTTAACATCTCTGCGCTTGTGACTCCGCACGGGATGGTCTCCTGCTGGCCCCACCATGGACTGGACTCTCACTATTATGTTAGGTCCACTATGGACTATGGTGGGAAGTAACTTTGATTAAACAAAGCCAAAAGCTTCTTTTCACTTCCATACTGTAGAAACTCGCCTTAGTGCAGACACACGCATTTGTCCAACACTAAAAGTATACAGCAGCGGAGAAAAATATTTGAAGTTTGAAGTCGGTGGAGCCTATCTCAGCTGCATTCGGCTGGAAGGCGGTGCACACCCTGGACAAGTCGCCACCTCATCGCAGAGCCAACACAGATAGACAGACAACATTCACACTCACATTCACACACTAGGGCCAATTTAGTGTTGCCAATCAACCTATCCCCAGGTGCATGTCTTTGGAAGTGGGAGGAAGCCGGAGTACCCGGAGGGAATCCACGCAGTCACGGGAAGAACATGCAAACTCCACACAGAAAGATCCCGAACCCGGGATTGAACCCAGGAATCCTCAGGACCTTCGTATTGTGAGGCACATCCACTAACCCCTGTCACACCGTGCTGCCGACCGTTTTTCAATTTACTGTAATTTGGTGCAAAAACACACTGAAAATTTTACGTAAAAATTCTGGTGACTGAACGGCCAGTTTTTTAGAAAAAAAGCTTTAGATCTATGTACATATGGCGGTATGAGGCTAAATTCCTAACTGGATGTGCTGTTTCGTGGTAAAAATCGCTGTTTTATCCGCAGGCCATTGGCATATTTTCACTTTGGACCTTGGAGACGAAAAGTTTGGGCACCCTTGACTAGGATTGTACCGTAAACCGGTACTAATTAAGGAATGAATTAAAAGAAAAGTACTATACCGCCTTTGAAAAATACAGGCACTTTTTTGTTCATAGTTATGATGTGACAATGCTGGCATACAACCTGCGGCGTATGGAAGTATAATTATAGCATCATTATTTGCAAAGGTGTATCTCAATCTGTGCGTGTGTAATCCAATTCACCTGTGTGTGTGTATTCATGTGCCTGGCTTTAATTCAATCTGTGTGTGTGTAAGCAGATCTGTGTGTGTGTGTTGCAAGTTGTCTATCCGAATTATGACTTGTCTGGTTGTAAAAAAATATAGGTCCGTCCATATTTCGATTTTATTTCGGAAATTATTTGTCTGTTTCTTCACTTTGCTTTACCTTAAACTCCCCATGAGTCGGCGCTTTGCAGCCACTCACATTTTTGTTGGCTTTGAAGCCAAAAACAATGGACTTTTCATCACTTGCCGTGACTTAAAGTTCCTGTTTTAGAATTTCTTCAGTGCAGTGGTTCTCAAACGGTAGTACGCGTACCTCTGGGGGTACTTGAGGGTATGCCAAGGGGTACGTGAGATTTTTTTTAAATATTCTGAAAATAGCAACAATTCAAAAATCCTTTATAAATATATTTATTGAATAATACTTCAAGAAAATATGAATGTAAGTTCATAAACAGTGAAAAGAAATGCAACAATGCAATAGACAGTGTTGACAGCTAGATTTTTTTTGGACATGTTCCATAAATATTGATGATAAAGATTTCTTTTTTTGTGAAGAAATGTTCAGAATGAAGTTCATGAATCCAGATGGATCTCTATTACAATCCCCAAAGAGGGCACTTTAAGTTGATGATTACTTCTATGTGTAGAAATCTTTATTTATAACTGCTCCGGTTTTGATTTTACGCGCCTTCAAATAACCCCTGTTTCCTAAAAAATGTCATTTTTGCCTCTTCCAGCTGTAATTTAACCCTCTTAAAATGCTTCAAAGTGCAAGTTAAAGCTCTTCTATGCAAAGCGAAAGCCATTTATCAACAACACCCAGAAACGCCGAGCTGTAATTTGACCCCCTTAACATGCTTCAAAACTCATACAGTTTTACACACACATCAGGACTGGCAAAAATTGCCATCTAATGAAAAAACCAAACCCCAAAAATCCAAATTGTGCTGTAGCGCACCCTAGGAAAAAACACGGACAAAACTGCTTTTAACTTCTGTTAGCAATGTCGTAGAGACATGAAACAAAAACCTCTATGTAGGTCTGACTTAGACCAGGGCTCGAGTCGCGGGGGCAGCACCCAAAGCGGGCCTGACCAACGCTGCTTGCAGCTTTAATTTATAATTGAATCACTTGTTTATTTTTCAACAAGTTTTTAGTTATTTTTATATCTTTTTTTTCCCAAATATTTCAAGAAAGGCCACTACAAATGACCAATATTTTGCATTGGTATACAATTTAATGAATCAGAAACTGATGACATAGTGCTGTATTTTACTTTTTCATCTCTTTTTTTCAACCAAAAACGCTTTGCTCTGATTAGGGGGTACTTGAATTTAAAAAAAATTCACAGGAGGTACATCACTGAAAAAAAGTTGAGAACCACTGCCTTAATGGTCAGAAGTATTTTTATATTCAAATAAGTTATCAGTAATTACATTAATGCAGTTTGCCTTTCCTCCGTCGGTCGGCGGGGCTTCCTTAGAGATGACTGTGAGAAACTCTGTCATTCAAGAGGAATTACAGTTTTTTACAGTCGCTAGGACACGTTCCCCAATACTTAGGTCACTTTTTCAAAACTCTTCACACAGGTCTCCAATGTGTATATATATGTATATATATATATATATATATATATATATATATGTACACAAATATAACATAAAAGGCCTACTGAAACCCACTACTACCGACCACGCAGTCTGATAGTTTATATATCAATGATGAAATATTAACATTGCAACACATGCCAATACGGCCGGTTTAATTTACTAAATTGCAATTTTAAATGTCTCGCAAAGTTTCCTGTTGAAAACGTCGCGAAATGATGACGCTTATGTTGACGCGTGCTTGTGACGTTATTGGTTGGAGCGGACATTTTATCACAGCACCACTCACGGCTAAAAGTTGTCCAATTTAATCGCATAATTACACAGTATTTTGGACATCTGTGTTGCTATATCTATTGCAATTTGTTTAATTAATAATGGAGACTATAAAGAAGAATGCTGTTGGTAGAAAGCTGTGGATTGCAGCTGCCTTTAGCAACCGAAACACAGCCGGTGTTTTTTTGTTTGTTGTGGAGCTTTAACGAACATGTTTCTCTACCACATGTCAACCAGCAAGTTTTTGGATGAGAAAATTGGGTTATTAAGTCAGCTCTTACCGGAGACTTGTGCGGAGTTGGCGTCCTCTTGCATCAGCTCTCATCTTGGCTCCTCCATTAGCTTCTCTCAGAGACACTGGCGGTCACCGCAGCCCTCCGACTTTCAGGTACGACTTTATAATCTCACTAAAACACTATTAACACAATAAGCAGATAAGTGATTTTCCAGAAGTATGCTAGTAAATGTGTCTTATGACATCTGAATCGCTCCCACTGCACCCGTCTTTTTTTTTTATTTTTTCTAGTGCTTCACTCTAACTTTCCCCGTCCACGAATCTTTCATCCTTGCTCAAATAAATGGGGAAATTGTAGCTCTTTCGGTACGAATCGCTCTTGCTGCTGGTGGCTATGATTATAAACAATGTAAGGATGTGAGGAGCCCTACAACCTGTGACGTCACGCGCACATCGTCTGCTACTTCCAGTACAGGCAAGGCTTTTTTTATTAGCGACCAAAAGTTGCAAACTTTATCGTGGATGTTCTCTACTAAATCCTTTCAGCAAAAATATGGCAAGATCGCGAAATGATCAAGTATGACACATAGAATGGACCTGCTATCCCCGTTTGAATAAGAACATCTCATTTCAGTAGGCCTTTAATGCATATCATAGTCCTAAAAAAAAATAAAAAGACATGACACATGAGGACATGATGGACACATTTTGCTCACTCAGTGCCTGTTTAATGCTGCTATGGCTCTTGGGTAAAAACTGTTTTTTTTAGTCTAGTTGTGCCCGCTTTTAGCACCCTATAGCGTCTGCTTGATGGTAGCAGTTCTAAGTGGCTGTGCCCGGGGTGGAATAAAGTTGATTCTAATAAAGTTGATTTGATTTGATGGCTCAAATCAAGTCATTCTTCCAGAACACTAACAAAGTCTGATAGACACTTTTTCACTCACAAAACAATGAGATAAAAAACACTAACAACAGTTAGCATTTTACAATGTTTTCTTGTGTAGAACAAGGACATCTCTGTTTATAATTTACAGCAAAATATATGTTACTGGAATGAATCTGACATGTTGCAGAATGCTACAATATATTGTACGTCTTGTTTTTTTAATTTTTTTGCACTGAGTAATTTCAAAATACAAGAATTTGTATACACGCCATCCACTGATAAAGATGCAATAGTAATGCTAATCTACTCAGTCTACAATCTACAGTAGTTGGTGGAATTGTTTTTATAGCATCTGATTTTACGATTTAAAATATATTTCATTAAAATATTACTGTAGAATTGTAGCAAATTGCTGTCTTATTCAAGTTTGTATTATCTTATTGTTTTGAACTTAAGTTTCTCTGTTTTAAAAGAGTATGTCATCATGTGCAAATTGGCCTTTAAGTCCACAGAGTTTTGGCGGTTGTCGTGTTAAAGTGAGAAAAGAGCTAATGTAATTTGAAAGATGTAGTCATTGAATGCATTTTGTGCCAAAGTAATGGACAAGCAGTAAAAAATGGATGGATGGATGAATGGGCAATGATAATTGATCCTCAGTTTAGCCAATTTATACTTCTGTTGCGCTCACTGTGTGAAGAGTTTTGAAAAAGTGACCTAAGTGACCTAAGTCCTAGCGACTGTAAAAAACTGAAAGTGTAAATGACGTTTTCACATCCTGTGAATGATCACAAGATCATTGAGGACAATTATTCAAAGTTGCACCGATATGACCTCACATTGACCCCGACTACTTCAAACATCTTGCCTCCAAAAACCCTGAATGACATTATTGCTCAGACAAAGAGAAATAATCTCCATACTGTGTGCTGGAAATGAACTCATGAGATACCGCTTGCTTTGCAGGGAGATAAGTAAATTCTAACTATAGGATGGAAATAGCCGAATAGTGACAAATCATTAAATATGCAGTATGTGTCAGTATTTAATTTGCAATGTTCAAGGCTATGTTTGCACACTTAACCCGAATCCTCAATGCAGCTGGGCGTGTTTCATTGCTCTGTAAACAACGAGTTGCAGAGAGATTCTAAATCAACCAAGAAGATACGGTGATATCATCAGTACAAAGCTTGGTGTGGACTTCACAGGATAGTAATTGTCTGAGGATTGCCTGATGTTTGCCTTCTCCAGCAAGTCATTGCACAGGATTAGCGAGGTAGTACTTGAAAACTCCTTTGAGGAACCAAAGTTAGTCAGTCAATTAATTCGAGGGAGTCCCAACTTATTCCACTGAGAACCACATACAGAAAAATGTAAGGATTTAAAGAATTTTGTACATTAAATTTTAGGGGTGTAAAAAAATATATATATATTTTTTTAATCAATTTTAAGAAATATATTTTTGGGAAAAAAAGTAAATCATTTATTTATTTTATTTTTTGTTCCGAAAATCTGTCCTGTCCATCCACTTTAATACATTTTTGGGTATAACTTTATCACACAAAACCAGTTTTCTTTAAAAGTAACATCATAATTTATCAGTACTGTTTATCTATTTTATGGAGGACTTTGATAATCATAGCACTGGCATCCAATGTTATTAAAAAAGTATTGATTTGGAATCAAAGATAGTTTTGAATCGAAAATTGATTCTGAATCGAATCCTTAACCGAAAGAATAGAATGGAATCGAATTGCCGAAAAATGTACAGCCTTTTTAAAAAATGTTTAAACTAATCGACAGTTTTATTCAGACAGGTTACGATTAGTTTTGTATTTGTATTTTGCTGCAATAAACAAAACAAAATTCTGAAGTATTTTTTTATATATATTACAAATATGAACACTAAAATACATTTGTCTGCTTGAGTTAAGAATAAATATTTGATAATAATAATCTATTGTTATCTCAACTGAAACTACCGTAATTTTCCGACTGTAAGTCACATTTTCGAGGCTGTGACTTATTGTTTATGTTTACATTCTTTCTTATGAATAAATTGGCTTGAATATACAATCGCTTCCACTTACGAACCCTGTTTAGGAACCACTTGAGTTTGTAAATTGAGCCTCCATTGTACAATATTCATAAACTGGAAAATAAATACCTCAAATAAGTGAATGTATCTGTTCACGCAGCTAATTCATTTAGCTTAATAGGACATCTTAAATTAAGATTTCTATACATCTAGAAATTAGCAGGACTTTTAAGATAGAAATATTTACGTACAACAAGCATTATTTAACTTACAACTCCTAAATTAAGCATTTCCAAGATATCGCAGAATCTTTAAAAATTATTTTCTATGCGGGGAAATCCAACATATCTTATTTGAATCGTTATTCTCTAAATTTAAATTTTTTTTAAACTAGAATAGACAAAATAATTGATATAATAATGAATATAATTAGTCATGCTAAAATTAAGATTATGATGTCAATGACTAAGAATAAGTAAATAGCTAACTAGGGATATTTTTATCAATACAATTTAAAATCTTGGCAAGTGGAAAATAGCGTATTTTCCGGACCTTAAGGCGCACTGCATATGAATGGTCTATTTTCGATCTTTTTATATATATAAGGCGCACTGGATTATAGGGTGCATTAAAGGAGTCTTTTTTTTTTTTTTCTAAATTGAAAAAACTTCCTTGTGGTCTAAATTAACATGTAATGGTGGTTCTTCGGTCAAAATGTTGCATGGATTATGTTTTACAGATCATCTTCAAACCACTTTGTGGGCCGTCCTATTTACATGGCTCACCTTCGGCAGCGTATTCTCCCAGTCGGTGTAGCGTGCAAGGACGGGAGTGGATGAAGTGTCAAAAGATGGAGCTAACTGTTTTAATGACGTACAGACTTTACTTAAATCAATAACAGAGCAGCATCTCCTCATCCGCCGGAAAAAAATGTCCGACCGGAATTCTCTAATAACTAAAGTTCCTTGAGTGAATAATGTAAACTCACTACACCGGTATGTTTTAGCGCTTTCATGGCAGATACAAGTACGAACTTTACATTACTATATATTACAAATGACAAGATCGAAGATGAATGTCCAATAACAAAAACATAAAGGAAAAATAAGAATCCCATCTTCTTTACGGACTACAGTGCGCAATTTTTTGGGACTTACGCAGATCCCAAATACAGATCAGCAGGTACCAGAAGGTAAAAATGTTGCTTTTGCATAATATTGCCGAACAAAACGCCATCAGATAATGTTTTACCTTATACACACACCATAATAATAATCGGATGTTGAAGCACATTACAATCGGCTTCATAAGTTGCACAAAAAAATGTTGATAGATTTTTGAGTGTTGTGTGTAATGTTCTATATTTTCAATGGAGCATATAACATGTTGGTGTTGTTTACTTGAGTCATATTGCAGTCTACAGGTATCTCTTATGTTTGACTGCCATTTACTTGTCACACTTATCATTACACCATATACCAAATAAAATAACTTCAAGGTCGGTAAGCAAAACCAGAATTACACCTTACATTAGGCGCACCGGATTATAAGGCGCGCTGTCGAGTTTTGAGAGAAAAAAAGATTTTAAGTGCAATTTATAGTCTGGAAAATAAGGTAATTTGCAGTGTAAACAACAACAAATCTTAATTTTCTGACTAATTACAGTCAGTTAGTGCTGTGGCACAGTGGTAGGGAATCCCTGCAGTAGGACAAACCCCAGACTTGTGTTAACTATCTGATTTTTCTACAAAAGCCTTAACAATATTGACCTGGAAGGAAAGATGTGAAATGGAGAGGAGCTTCCTAATCCTGCAATGTGATACTAATCTACAGTCACCAACCTAAGCAGAAACGTGACGTTTTGCAAAGCAGTCCTTACTCATGAAATACTGCAAAAACCACAATTCTGAAGGTTAGAATCCTTATGATGTGCTGATAGTATATAGACAGTGTTTATTTGCCCAGTGGTACTGTGGAAGACTGATAGAAACCTCATGTAGTCCGCCAGAAGGTTTCCATTAGGGTGGAGAAATCAAAAACCTCTGCTGGACCTGCAGGACGGCTTGAGTCAACAGGGTACACGGAGGGATCACACACTCCCTCTCAGACCCCAAACTCAAGACAGATGGAGATAATGAAACATCTGCCTAAGAACTTTAGCTCCAAACAAGGGTTTTTTTGGGGTTTTTTTGCATTGCACATACATACATCAGCTTGTATGTGCAGATGTTGACTACTGGTTGAGTGAACCCTGTGATGTGTTCAGGCCTACACGCTCGCCTGATTTCCACGCGCCTGTTCTTCCGTGAGCGCACCTGAGCTTTGAAGTCAACAAAATGAGTTGGCGTCGCTGTGCTTTTGTGCGTCTGTGAGGTGCAAACAGATAAGAGAGAGAGAGAGGACGCTATAATAGCAAGGATGCGAGGATATGAGACAAAGATCACTTTGATCCCTGTGGAATGTCATTGATGTCCTGCTCGGAGCATCTGAGGCGCAAGCGCAGGTGTGGTGGACGAGAGGGCAGAGGAAGGCTGCTGTCATTTTCAAGGATTTATTTCTTTTCAATTTCGTATTAGTCGTCATGTTAAACATCCTGCTCTCCGCACTGCTCGATCCTGACAGGCGCTTGAGGAGCTTCAGGAGGAGCGAACGACTTGCATCAATACTCGTATGTATCGTCTTTTTATTTCGCTGAGCGTGTGTTTTAAGGAGAGGTATAGCTTTTCTTAGTGTAGGTTAGGGTGCACGTTACTTTTTTAAAGGGGAACCACGTTTTTTTTTACAAACCCCGTTTCCATATGAGTTGGGAAATTGTGTTAGATGTAAATATAAACGGAATACAATGATTTGCAAATCATTTTCAACCCATATTCAGTTGAATATGCTACGAAGACAACATATTTGATGTTCAAACTGATAAACATTTTCTTTTTGCAAATAATCATTAACTTTAGAATTTGATGCCAATAACATGTGACAAAGAAGTTGGGAAAGGTGGCGATAAATACTGATTAAATGAGGAATGGTCATCAAACACTTATTTGGAACATCCCACAGGTGTGCAGGCTAATTGGGAACAGGTGGGTGCCATGATTGGGTATAAAAACAGCTTCCCAAAAAAATGCTCAGTCTTTCACAAGAAAGGATGGGGCGAGGTACACCCCTTTCTCCACAACTGCGTGAGCAAATTGTCAAACAGTTTAAAAACAACGTTTTACTCACATATGAACTTGAAGTTACATCCCTTGGAATTGACCAAAATGTTTTGGTATCCTGGAGCGTTCAAAGTTCCTTTCACTGGAACTAAGGGGCCAAGCCCAACTTCTGAAAAACAACCCCACACCATAACTCCTCCTCAACCAAATTTCACACAATGCAGTCGGAAATGTAGCGTTCTCCTGGCAACGTCCAAACCCAGACTCGCCCATCAGATTGCCAGATGGAAAAGCTTGAATCATCAATCCAGAGAAGGCGTCTCCACTGCTCTAGAGTCCAGTGGCGACGTGCTTTACACCACTGCATCCCACGTTTTGCCTTGTACTTGATGATGTATGGCTTAGATTCAGCTGATCGGCCATGGAAACCCATTCCATGAAACTCTGCGTACTGTATGTGGGCTAATTGGAAGGTCACATGAAGTTTGGAGCTCTGTAGCAACTGACTGTGCAGAAAGTCTTTGCACTATGCGCTTTAGAATCCATGTGAACCCTCTCTGTCAGTTTATGTGGCCTACCACTTGCTGGCTGACTTGCTGTTGTTCCCAAACCCTTCACTTTTCTTATAATAAAGTTGACTTTGGAAACATTTCGGAGTGAGGATATTTAAAGACTGGATTTGTTGCACAGGTAGCACCCTATTTAGTTCCACACTGGAAATCACAGAGAGCGGCCCATTTTTTCACAAATGTTTGAAGAAACAGTCTCCATGCCTAAGTGCTTGATTTTATACACCGGGCCAAGGGATTAGGGCACCTGATTCTCATCATTTGGCAATATAATGTGTAACACGGCAGTAAAATTTTGGTAACCATCCACAAGCTTCCTGCAAGCTTCTGGTTGAATTTTTGACCACTCCTCTTGACAGAATTGGTGCAGTTGTTGAGATCCGCTTTTCAGATCGCTACATATTATTGTTTATTGTTCCAGTTTTTGTATCACTCCGTCGTTCCACCTGCTTAGTTCCTGTTTGGTCCGTTTTCATGGTTTCTCATTGATTTCACCTGCTACTCACGGTCCCACACACCTGTTACTTATAATCATCTTCCCTATATAAGCTTGCCTCTTTGTATTGTTCATTCTGGTATCCTAATTTGCTGTCACGCAACGGTACGTCTGCTATGCTCATTTGCTTACACGCAATTATTTATTATTCTCGCGAGCTCTCACGCTACGCATTTGTTTCATTCTTAGCTCTCCTGCTAAATGTTTTGTTTTTCCCTTTTGTGTGCCTACGTGCCAGTTTAGTTTTGCTATTTGTATTCCTAGCTTTTATGCTAGCTTCCTTTGTTTGTGTTATCTATTAGCTCCAGTATTTTTGTTACATAGCACCTTTTTGTAACATTAATAAATCTGAACTTCTTACCTTACTCTGTGTTCTCGTTCGATGCATCCACGAAGGGACAAACTTGGCATTACTATGCCGAACAGACACAACAGCAGTTCAGCTAAATGTGTTGGTTTTCTGACATGGACTTGTTTCTTCAGCATTGTCCAGACGTTTAAGTCAGGACTTTGGGAAGGCCATTCTAAAACCTTAATTTTAGGAGTGGTCAAAAACTCCACCAGAAGCTTGCCAGAAGCTTGTGGATGGCTACCAAACGCGCCATATTGCAGTGAAACTTGACAAGGGACATGTAACAAAATATTAACATTGCTGTATGTATACTTTTGACCCAGCCGATTTGGTCACATTTTCAGTAGACCCATAATAAATTAATTAAAGAAGCAAACCTAATTAATTTTTTTTGTGACCAACAAGTGTGTGCTCCAATCACTCCATCACAAAAAATAAGAGTTGCAGAAAGTATTGGAAACTCAAGACAGCCATGACATTATGTTGCTTACAAGTGTATGTAAACTTTTGACCACGACAGGTTCTAGGTGAGGGATCAGACAAAGAGCAGCTCGAAGACCTTTATGAAGAAGAAACATCATGGATCCAGATTTCCCTCGCCCGGACGCGGGTCACCGGGGCCCCCCTCTGGAGCCAGGCCCGGAGGTGGGGCACGATGGCGAGCGCCTGGTGGCCGGGCCTGTTCCCATGGGGCCCGGCCGGGCACAGCCCGAAGAGGCAACGTGGGTCACCCCTCCAATGGGCTCACCACCCATAGCAGGGGCCATAGAGGTCGGGTGCATTGTGAGTTGGGCGACAGCCGAAGGCAGGGCACTTGGCGGTCCGATCCTCGGCTACAGAAGCTAGCTCTTGGGACGTGGAACGTCACGTCACTGGGGGGGAAAGAGCCTGAGCTAGTGCGCGAAGTCGAGAAATTCCGGCTGGATATAGTCGGACTCACTTCGACGCACAGCAAGGGCTCTGGAACCACTTCTCTCGAGAGGGATTGGACCCTCTTCCACTCTGGCGTTGCCGGCAGTGAGAGGCGACGGGCTGGGGTGGCAATTCTTGTTTCCCCCCAGCTCAAAGCCTGTACGTTGGAGTTCAACCCGGTGGACGAAAGGGTAGCCTCCCTCCGCCTTCGGGTGGGGGGACGGGTCCTGACTGTTGTTTGTGCTTATGCACCAAACAGCAGTTCAGAGTACCCACCCTTTTTGGGAACGCTCGAGGGAGTACTGGAAAGTGCTCCCCCGGGTGATTCCCTTGTCCTACTGGGAGACTTCAACGCTCACGTTGGCAACGACAGTGAAACCTGGAGAGGCGTGATTGGGAAGAATGGCCGCCCGGATCTGAACCCGAGTGGTGTTTTGTTATTGGACTTTTGTGCTCGTCACAGTTTGTCCATAACAAACACCATGTTCAAACATAAGGGTGTCCATATGTGCACTTGGCACCAGGACACCCTAGGCCGCAGTTCCATGATCGACTTTGTAGTTGTGTCATCGGATTTGCGGCCTCATGTTATGGACACTCGGGTGAAGAGAGGGGCGGAGCTTTCTACCGATCACCACCTGGTGGTGAGTTGGCTGCGATGGTGGGGGAGGATGCCGGACAGACCTGGGAGGCCCAAACGCATTGTGAGGGTCTGCTGGGAACGTCTGGCAGAGTCTCCTGTCAGACAAAGTTTCAATTCCCACCTCCGGAAGAACTTTGAACATGTCACGAGGGAGGTGCTGGACATTGAGTCCGAGTGGACCATGTTCCGCACCTCTATTGTCGAGGCGGCAGATCGGAGCTGTGGCCGCAAGGTAGTTGGTGCCTGTCGGGGTGGCAATCCTAAAACCCCTTGGTGGACACCAGCGGTGAGGGATGCCGTCAAGCTGAAGAAGGAGTCCTATCGGGTCCTTTTGGCTCATAGGACTCCGGAGGCAGTGGACAGGTACCGACAGGCCAAGCGGTGTGCAGCTTCAGCGGTCGCGGAGGCAAAAACTCGGACATGGGAAGAGTTCGGGGAAGCTATGGAAAACGACTTCCGGACGGCTTCGAAGCGATTCTGGACCACCGTCCGCCGCCTCAGGAAGGGGAAGCAGTGCACTATCAACACCGTGTATGGTGCGGATGGTGTTCTGCTGACCTCGACTGCGGATGTTGTGGACAGGTGGAAGGAATACTTCGAAGACCTCCTCAATCCCACCAACACGTCTTCCTATGAGGAAGCAGTGCCTGGGGAATCCGTGGCGGACTCTCCTATTTCTGGGGCTGAGGTCGCTGAGGTAGTTAAAAAAGCTCCTCGGTGGCAAGGCCCCAGGGGTGGACGAGATCCGCCCGGAGTTCCTTAAGGCTCTAAATGCTGTGGGGCTGTCTTGGTTGACAAGACTTTGCAGCATCGCGTGGACATCGGGGGCGGTACCTCTGGATTGGCAGACCGGGGTGGTGGTTCCTCTCTTTAAGAAGGGGGACCGGAGGGTGTGTTCCAACTATCGTGGGATCACACTCCTCAGCCTTCCCGGTAAGGTTTATTCAGGTGTACTGGAGAGGAGGCTACGTCGGATAGTCGAACCTCGGATTCAGGAGGAACAGTGTGGTTTTCGTCCTGGTCGTGGAACTGTGGACCAGCTCTATACTCTCGGCAGGGTTCTTGAGGGTGCATGGGAGTTTGCCCAACCAGTCTACATGTGCTTTGTGGACTTGGAGAAGGCATTCGACCGTGTCCCTCGGGAAGTCCTGTGGGGAGTGCTCAGAGAGTATGGGGTATCGGACTGTCTTATTGTGGCGGTCCGTTCCCTGTACGATCAGTGCCAGAGCTTGGTCCGCATTGCCGGCAGTAAGTCGAACACATTTCCAGTGAGGGTTGGACTCCGCCAAGGCTGTCCTTTGTCACCGATTCTGTTCATAACTTTTATGGACAGAATTTCTAGGCGCAGTCAAGGCGTTGAGGGGTTCCGGTTTGGTAACCGCAGGATTAGGTCTCTGCTTTTTGCAGATGATGTGGTCCTGATGGCTTCATCTGACCGGGATCTTCAGCTCTCGCTGGATCGGTTCGCAGCCGAGTGTGAAGCGACCGGAATGAGAATCAGCACCTCCAAGTCCGAGTCCATGGTTCTCGCCCGGAAAAGGGTGGAGTGCCATCTCCGGGTTGGGGAGGAGACCCTGCCCCAAGTGGAGGAGTTCAAGTACCTAGGAGTCTTGTTCACGAGTGAGGGAAGAGTGGATCGTGAGATCAACAGGCGGATCGGTGCAGCGTCTTCAGTAATGCGGACGTTGTACCGGTCCGTTGTGGTGAAGAAGGAGCTGAGCCGGAAGGCAAAGCTCTCAATTTACCGGTCGATCTACGTTCCCATCCTCACCTATGGTCATGAGCTTTGGGTCATGACCGAAAGGATAAGATCACGGGTACAAGCGGCCGAAATGAGTTTCCTCCGCCGTGTGGCGGGGCTCTCCCTTAGAGATAGGGTGAGAAGCTCTGCCATCCGGGAGGAACTCAAAGTAAAGCCGCTGCTCCTTCACATCGAGAGGAGCCAGATGAGGTGGTTCGGGCATCTGGTCAGGATGCCACCCGAACGCCTCCCTAGGGAGGTGTTTAGGGCACGTCCAACCGGTAGGAGGCCACGGGGAAGACCCAGGACACGTTGGGAAGACTATGTCTCCCGGCTGGCCTGGGAACGCCTCGGGATCCCCCGGGAAGAGCTGGACGAAGTGGCTGGGGAGAGGGAAGTCTGGGTTTCCCTGCTTAGGCTGTTGCCCCCGCGACCCGACCTCGGATAAGCGGAAGATGATGGATGGATGGATGGATGTATGTGCTCTTGTCCCTCATAAAGATTATAAATAATAGGCAACATTACAAAAGAGTGACCTGGCCTTTCTTTAGGAATCCTGAGGACATGTCTGTGACGGTATTTTATTTAGCCTTGTAGGATTATGTCTGGTGAGAATTAACCTCCAGACCACCTACACCGCTGCTGAGCACTCCCCTCAGCATGAGAGAGAAGGGAAATAATCGTTAGAAATAGCAAGATTTATATGAGTTTATTTGGCAAAAGTCAGACAGTGACTGTTTGATAACGCTGGCAATTACAAGTAATCACCATGTGTCATTCCTAATTCATCAGTTGTTGTTTTTTTCAAATGGCAAATTATTTGCAAAAGCATGAGTAAATTGTGAAACAATGCAAGCTGGGATTGTCGTATCCTGTGGGTGGGGTCAGGTTTAGGAAGTCACAGGAACAGAACTGAATGGCTTTTGTGGTCTCCTGTGAGGGTGACTTATCAGCTCGCAAACACCCCCCTGCCAATGTTGCCTTTTTATGTGAGGAATTAGTTTGTTGTTCCTGCTGTAAGTAAACTGCTCAAGCTCACAATTAATAACAAAGATGCAAATGATGACCTAACACTAGGAATACAGAATTTTAGGTCTAATTAGCTTTTGTACTTTCCTTTTTTTAAATGCAAGATACTTGTGTAACAACATCTCCTAAGATTGCTGCACACAAAAATTAAGAATCCATGATGTGGATAGTTTTCATTTATCCTTTTTATGATCACATTGCCGTGTTTTGTTGTTGATGTGTTGTGGATATTGTCATATTGACAGGACTGAATCTGAAAGTTTGTGGGCACAAAGAGGCTAGAGTAGCGTTGTATTGTTTTAAACTTATGTTGCACAATTGACCTAATTTTGCTGAAAAATGTATGTAATAAAAAAGTAAATAAGGGAGATACTTATATATTATTTACTTATTTAAAATAAGTTATTTATTTATTGTTAGTATTTTTAGTACCGTATGTATATTAGGGGTGTGGGGAAAAATCTATTCGAATTTGAATCGCGATTCTCACGTTATGCGATTCAGAATCGATTCTCACTTTTAAAAAGTCCATTTATTATTTTTTTTATCAATGTAACGAAAAAATACACAGCAATACCATAACAATGCAATCCAATTCCAAAACCAAACCTGACCCAGCAACACTCAGAACTGCAATAAACAGAGCAATTGAGAGGAGACACAAACACGACACAGAACAAACCAAAAGTAGTGAAACAAAAATAAATATTATCAACAACAGTATCAATATTAGTTATAATTTCAGCATAGCAGTGATTAAAAATCCCTCATTGACTTTATCATTCGACATTTATAAAAATAAAAATAAAATAACAATAGTGTCACAGTGGCTTACACTTGCATTGCATCTCATAAGCTTGACAACACACTGTGTCCAATGTTTTCACAAAGATAAAATAAGTCATATTTTTGGTTAAAACAAAAACACATTATTTTTGGTTCGGTTAATAGTTAAAACAAATTTACATTATTCCAATCAGTTGATAAAACATTGTCCTTTACAATTATAAAAGCTTTTTACAAAAATCTACTACCCTGCTTGCATGTCAGCAGACTGGGGTAGATCCTCCTGAAATCTGATGTATTGAATGAATCCTTTTGAATCGGGAAAAAATCGTTTTTGAATCGAGAATCGTGTTGAATTGAAAAAAAAAAAATCAATTTTGAATCGAATCATGACCCCAAGAATCGATACTGAATCAAATCGTGGGACACCCAAAGATTCGCAGCCCCAATGTATATTATGTTTTTATTGTACAAAACCCAAAATCAGTAAAGTTGACACGTTGTGTAAATCGTAAATAAAAACAGAATACAATGATTTGCAAATCCTTTTCATCTTATATGCAATTGAATAGACTGCAAAGACAAGATATGTAATGTTGGAATTGAGAAACTTAATTTATTTTGCAAATAATCATTAACTTAGAATTTAATGGCAACAACACATTGCAAAAAAGTTGGCAGAGGGGCATTTTTACCACTGTGTTACATGGCCTTTCCTTTTAACAACATTCAGTAAACGTTTGGGATCTGAGGAGACCAATTTTTGAAGCTTTTCTGGTGGAATTCTTTCCCATTGTTGCTTGTTGTATAGCTTAAGTTGTTCAACAGTCAGGGGTTTCCGTTGCTGTACGCTTCATAATGCGCCACACATTTTCAATGGGAGACAGGCCTGGACTACAGGCACGCCAGTCTAGTACCCGCACTCTTTTACAACGAAGCCACGCCGTTGTAACATGTGCAGAATGTGGCTTGGCATTGTCTTGCTGAAATAAGCAGGGGCGTCCATGATATTGTTGCTTGGATGGCAACATATCATGGATTCCTCAACTTTCTCTGTCTATTCAATTGAATATAGGTCAAAAACGTTATGCTTTGCTATTGCTGCGAGTCGGCCAGCTGCTGGGGTAGTGATCTTGTGTGTCAGCATGTCTGTGATCTTCTTTTTTTTTTTTTTTTTTTTGTGTGTGTATATATTTATGTGGAGGTATGTGTGTACACAACCTGCCGACTTCACTGGTTTTGGGGTTTTTATTTGTGTCCAAATATCGGGGCCTTTTTTGCGTTGATTTAAAATATGCAAGCGAGTACTATAACCTGTGATGAATCCTGATTAATCCAAATTCAAAAGTGTGTTGAATCTAGTCATTTGAAAGCGCTATTTTTTAAATAATTTGAAGGCGTTTTGATCAAATGATGTCACCGTTTTTGATTAGTATATTAGCAGCACTGTGCTACAGGGGTTAGTGTGTGTGCCTCACAATACAAAGGTCCTGGGTTTGATCCTGGGCTCAGGATCTGTCTGTGTGGAGTTTGCATGTTCTCCTCGTAACTGTGTGGGTTCCCTTTCAGGTACTCCGGCTTCATCCCACTTTCATAGACATGCACCTGGGGATAGGCTGATAGTGTGTGAGTGTGAATCTTATCTGTGTTGGCCCTGCGACGAGGTGGTGACTTGTCCATGATATACCCCGCCTTCCGCCCGAATGCAGCTCAGATAGGCTCCAGCACCCCCCGCGACCCCGAAAGTGACAAGTGTTAGAAAATGGATGGGATGGATGGATGGATATTAATATTATTAGTATTTGCATAACATTAGTTTTTCTCAACTAATTAAAACCCTTGTCATCATCTGATCAAATGTCCTTCAAAAAACAATAAATAAAAACATCAAATGTTTGATATTTTTATTCAGGACTGAAGTTTATTGAGAAATTTGAGCAAAAGAGTAAAAGAAACTAGAAAAATCCTGCGGAAATTTTGATGGACCTCTTATCTGTGCCCTGGACCTCTGGCCGGGGGTCGCTGGAAACAGTAGCATGTTTACATAAAAATGCTAACACTTAGCAGGTGTGCTAACGATAGCATGATAACAGTCAGCATGTTTCATACACCAAGTTATAGGACTCAAAGGTGTATGGCTGCAGGAATAGAAAAAAAAAGTGTAAAATTTGATTAAAAAGTTAGTATGCTTAAGTCAACTTGCTAACATGCTATCATTTGCATGCTAACAGGTAACAAGTGTTATATAATAAGTTATTTGACTCTGGGTTAAACGGTAGCAAAAGTAGCTCAAAAAGTTTAAATTTACGCCATTATAAAGGCCCATTTTTTTTCGTTTATTGGTGAATAGCGTTGCCATGGTAACACAAAATGGTCCAAATTTAAAGTACCGCCATCGGCGCGAACAGGCCCTTTCCGACGGTTTTACATATGTGGGGGTTCGTTGGCCGGTTCGTCTCGTATTAAGTGTAAGAGAACCCTGTGGAACAAGAATAATAAAGATTGAAGTATGAGCAATAGTAATATGGGCTGCTTGCAATAACGCCCATTCTCTTAGTAGCATGTGAATGAGCGCTGGCATTGCAGTAAATCCATAATAAAAATCCAAAATGTTTCAAAAAGTTAAGAACTTTTATATTCCGTTTGGCTTTAAAAGCCTACTGAAACCCACTACTACCGACCACGCAGTCTGATAGTTTATATATCAATGATGAAATATTAACATTGCAACACATGCCAATACGGCCTTTTTAGTTTACTAAATTGCAATTTTAAATTTCCCGCGGGTTTCTTGTTGAAAACGTCACGGAATGATGACGTATACGCGTGACGTCACGGACTGTAAGGAAATATTAGCGCTGCACGACACAGCTAAAAGTCGTCTCTGTTTATGGCGTAATTACACAATATTTTGGACATCTGTGTTGCTGAATCTTTTGCAATTTGTTCAATTGATAATGGAGACTATAAAGAAGAATGCTCTTGGTGGAAAGCGGTGGATTGCAGCTGCCTTTAGCACCGAAACACAGCCGGTGTTTCTTTGTTTGTTGTGAAACTTTAACACAGAGCGGTCAAGCGAACATGTTTTCTACGTCAACCAGCAAGTTTTTGGATGGGAAAATGGTGATATTAAGTCGGCTCTTACCGGAGACTTGAGTGGATTATGCGACCTCACCCTACAGCTCAAAAAGGTAGCCGTGATCTTGGCTCCTCGGCTTCTCTCAGAGACACTGGCGTTCACCACAGCCATCCACCTTTCAGGTATGACTTTATAATCTCACTAAAATACTATTAACACAATAAGCAGATAAGGGATTTTCCAGAATTATCCTGGGGGACGGCGTGGCAAAGTTGGTAGAGTGGCTGTGCCAGTAATCTGAGGGTTATTGGTTCAATCCCCATCTTCTACCATCCTAGTCACGTCCGTTGTGTCCTTGGGCAAGACACTTAACCCTTGCTCCTGATGGGTCCTGGTGAGCGCCTTGCATGACAGCTCCCACCGTCAGTGCGTGAATGTGTGTGTGAATGGGCGAATGTGGAAATACCGTCAAAGCGCTTTGGGCTCCTTAAAAATGGGTAGAAAAGTGCGTTACAAGTACAACCCATTTACCATTAGAAAATGTGTCTAATTACATCTGAAACGCTCCCACTGCCGCCACCTGGATCGCCTTTTTTTTTTTTTTTAGTGCTTCACTCTAGCTTTCCTCATCCACAAATCTTTCATCCCCTCTCAAATTAATGGGGAAATCGTTGCTTTCTCGGTCCGAATAGCTCTTTCTGCTGGAGGCTATGATTATAAACAATGCGAAGATGCGAGGAGCCCTACAACCCGTGACGTCACGCGCACATTGTCTGCTACTTCCGGTACAGGCAAGGCTTTTTTATTAGCGACCAAAAGTTGCGAACTTTATCGTCGATGTTCCCTACTAAATCCTTTCAGCAAAAATATGGCAATATCGCGAAATGATCAAGTACGACACATAGAATGGACCTGCTATCCCCGTTTAAATAAGAACATCTCATTTCAGTAGGCCTTTTAAGAACTTTTATGTTCCGTTTGGCTTTAAAGATAATGTTGTTAAAGTATCGGTAGCAGTAACCTGGCCCTATAGGTTCAGTTGGTATCGGATCGATATCACCATTTTGCAGTGCCGCCCATCCTAACATCCAGCATCAGCAGGGACAGCGGCGTCGCTTCTCCTCATTGTATCGCCGGACCATGCGTCCCGCGTAATGAAGGGGTGTGTATACATCATTTACATGCTTTAAACGTACCAAATAAAAGAAAATACCCGCCACAAAATACGATAAAATATCGTAAATAGCTGTTGAAGTTTATATTAAATAAGCTTTTGTTGATTTCGCCTCGTTAATGTGCAATGTCCTGGTTGTTTTTGATTCGTCCCACCCCTCTGTGTGTGCAGTGGTGCGGTCCACGAAGGCTCCACAGAGAGCGGCGAGTAGGGAGAGTTTCACCCCGCCTGCCATTGCTCGGCGCCGTCGTCATGATGCTTTCTCTCCGCAACTTTTCATCCCGGAGTGGACGTTAGCTGCCAAATCATTTACACAAAGCGAGTTTGGTCGTGTGTGTGGTTTTTTTTGTTTGTTTTGGTACAGGAGCTCGTCATTTTCTATGTCTGGATACCGGATAGGGCTGCCCATATCAACACTCCAGGCACCGACGATAAGATAATGAACTTTGGACTTTTCCGTGCCATGTTTCCTGGATAAAGTCAAATAACACAGCCGGGCCGGCGTGGCGGCAGCTGGGCGACAATTCAGCTGGAAGGGAACATACACTCGGCCGTCAAAACAAAGGCAGCGGGAACGTTTAAGCTGTCACTTTGGAAGTCCAACAGGACAGGGAAATGTCCTCCAAAGCGTCAAATAAGGTGTGTGCTTTGAAAAGGAAAGGACGCTAAAAGTGTTAAGTGTCTTTTCTATTCGGTTATACCGTAATTCCTTATTAGAGTAGCAATAAAAGTTGGCTAATGCAAGTGAGGCGTACAGCGGGTGATGGTGTTTGGATCTGAAGGTTGTTCCGAAATATGCACTTTGTAGTATATCTTGTCCCCGAGCAAGAACTTCTTGTTGGCTTTTCTAAATGTGACTTTTACTATCTGGTCCATTTGATAACATGCCTGTGTTGACTGATAACAACGCCCAGCTGTGTGCATGAGGAATCCCTGAAGACAACCTGTTGATTGCAAGTGCCCCTGACAATATTGTTGCAAATAATCCGTGTTGATACAAAGTTACAAAGATATTGCATTTTACATATAACATTTATAAAAAAAAATGTTGGTATTTTGATTTTTTTCCCAACCAATCCATCCATTTTTCTACCGCTTATTCCCTTTGGGTTGCGGGGGGCGCTGGTGGCTATCTCAGCTAAAATCGGGCAGAAGGCGGGGTACACCCAGGACAAGTCGCCGTATCATCACAGATTTTTAAAATGTTTTCCCCCACCTCAACTCCAATCCGTACTTATGTACTGTACTTACTGTACATCAGAGGTGTCCAAAATGATTCCACTTGGGCTGGACAATCGCGGAAAATAAATAATCATGATTGTTTTTGATTGATTTTGAAAAAATGATCAAATGCACGATTATAATTAATTTGAAAACATATGTATTTATTAAAATTCAATTAAACTCCATCCATCCATTTTCTACCACTTATTTCCTTTGGGGTAGCAGGGGGCGCTGGTGCCTATCTCAGCTACAATCGGGCAGAAGGCGGGGTACACCCTGGGCAAGTCGCCACCTCTTCACAGATTTTTTTTTTTTTATTCCCACCTCAACTCCAATCCGTACATATGTACTTTACTTACTGTACATCAGAGGTGTCCAAAATGTTTCCACTCGGGCTGGACATTTGCGGAAAATAAATAATCACGATTGTTTTTGATTGATTTTGAAAAAACGATCAATTGCACGATTATCATTAATTTGAAAACATAAGTATTTATTAAAATTCAATTAGACTCTATCCATCCATTTTCTACTGCTTATTCTCTTTGGGGTCGCGGGGGACGCTGGTGCCTATCTCAGCTTCAATCGGGCGGAAGGCGGTGTACACCCTGGACAAGTCGCCATCTCATCTGAGATTTTTTTTGTTTTTTTCCTCACCTCAACTCCAATCCGTACTTATGTACTGTACTTACTGTACATCAGAGGTGTCCAAAATGTTCCCACTCGGGCTGGACAATTGCGGAAAATAAATAACCACGATTGTTTTTGAAAAAAACGATCAATTGCACGATTATCATTAATTTGAATACATAAGTATTTACTAAAATTTAATTAAACTTTAAATATAATTTAAAAGATCACTGTAAAGAAAAAACGACAAGTTTCCGTTTACATTTTTTTTTAAATCTTTTTTTTTTACGTTTACCCTTATTTGACCACAATAAGGTGTGTGTGTGCTCTTCATGTTCATCCATCCATCCATCCATTTACTACCGCTTATTCTCTTTGGGGTCGCGGGGGGCGCTGGTGTCTTTCTCAGCTACAATCGGGCGGAAGGCGGGGTACACCCTGGACAAGTCGCAATCTCATCGCAGGGCCAACACAGATAGACAGACAACATTCACACTCACATTCACACACTAGGGCCAATTTAGTGTTGCCAATCAACCTATCCCCAGGTGCATGTTTTTGGAAGTGGGAGGAAGCTGGAGTACCCGGAGGGAACCCATGGGGAGGACATGCAAACTCCACACAGAAAGATCCCGAGCCTGGGATTGAACCCTGACTTCTCAGGACCTTCGTATTGTGAGGCAGACGCACTAACCCCTCTTCCACCGTGAAGCCCTTACATATAAAATTTATTAAAAAAAATAGGGATTTTGATTTTTTCCCCACCTCAACTCAAATCCGTACTTATGTACTGTACTTAATGTACAGCAGAGGTGTCCAAAATGTTTCCACTCGGGCTGTAGAATTGTGGAAAATAAATAATCACGGTTGTTTTTGATTGATTTTGAAATAACGATCAATTGCACAATTGTCATTAATTTGGAAACATATAAGTATTTACTAAAAATAGATTAAACTTTAAATATAATTTAAATGATCACTGTAAATTAGTAAGTAAAGAAAAAAGGACGAGTTTCAATTTGGAAAAAAATTAAATACGTTTTTTTTTACGTTTACTCTAATTTTACCACCATAAAGTGTGTGTATGTGTGTGTGTGTGTGTGTGTGTGTGTGTGTCTGTGTGTGTGTGCTCTTCATGTAATACATAAAATGTAATAGAATGTTGTTAATAAAATGCAAAACTCCTCACATATTTGGTGCAATACATCTTTGGACAGTTTTGACCAGTATTTTAAGTCAAAGCAGGGCAGCATGGCGGTACAGAGGTTAGTGCGTGTGCTTCACAATGAGAAAGATTCTGGGTTCGATCCCCGGGCTCGGGGTCTTTCTGTGTGTAGTTTGCACCTTCTCCCCATGGGGTCCCAACGGGTACTCCGACGTCCTCCCTTTCTCCAAAGACATGCACCTGGTGATAGGTTGATTGGCACGCTAAATTGGCCCTAGTGTGTGAATGTGAGTGTGAATGTTGTCTGTCTATCTGTGTTAGCCCTGTGATGAAGTGGCGACCTGTCCAGGGTGTACACTGCCTTCCGCCCGAATGCAGCTGAGATAGGCTCCAGCACCCCAGCGACCCCTAAAAGGGACAATCGGTATAAAATGAATGGATGGATGGATGAACTACATGGTTATCATTAATTTGAAAACATAACAGGTAATATCCATCCATCCATCTATCCATCCATCGGGGGCAGCAGCCTAAGCAGGGAAGCCCAGACTTCCCTCTCCCCAGCCACGTCGTCCATCTCTTCCCGGGGGATCCCGAGGCGTTCCCAGGCCAGCCGGGAGACATACTCTTCCCAACGTGTCCTGGGTCTTCCCCGTGGCCTCCTACCGGTTGAACGTACCCTAAACACCTCCCTAGGGAGGCATTCGAGTGGCATCCTGAACAGATGCCCGAACCACTTTAACTGGCTGCTCTCGATGTGGAAGAGCAGGGGCTTTACTTTGAGTTCCTCCCGGATGGCAGAGCTTCTCACCCTATCTCAAAGGGTGTGGCGGAGGAAACTCATTTCGGCCGCTTGTACCCGTGATCTAATCCTTTGGGTCATGACCCAAAACTCATGACCATAGGTGAAGATGGAAGTGTAGATCGACCGGTAAATTGAGAGCTTTGCCTTCCGGCTCAGCTCCTTCTTCACCACAACGGATCGGTACAACGTCCGCATTACTGAAGACGCCAATCCACTCTTCCCTCACTCGTGAACATGACTCCTAGGTACTTGAACTCCTCCACTTAGGGCAGGGTCTCCTCCCCAACCCGGAGATGACACTCCACCCTTTTCCGGGCGAGAACCATGGACTCGTACTTGGGGGTGCTAATTAACATTCCGGTCGCTTCACACTCTGCTGCGAACCGATCCAGTGAGAGCTGAAGATCCCAGTCAGATGAAGCCATCAGGACCACATCATCTGCAAAAAGCAGAGACCTAATCCCATGGCCACCAAACCGGAACACCTCATAGCCTTGACTGCGCCTAGAAATTCTGTCCATAAAAGTTATGAACAGAATCGGTGACAAAGGACAGCCTTGGCGGAGTCCAACGCTCACTGGAAACTGGTCTGACTTACTGCTCCGACTTACTGCTGGCAATGCGGACCAAGCTTTAACACTGATCGTACAGGAAGCAGACCGCCACAATCAGACAGTCCGATACCCCATACTCTCTGAGCACTCCCCACAGGACTTCTCTAGGTACACGGTCGAATGCCTTCTCCAAGTCCGCAAAGCACATGTAGACTGGTTGGGCAAACTCCCATGCACCCTCAAGAACCCTGCCGAGAGTATAGAGCTGGTCCACAGTTCCAGTGTACACCCTGGACAAGTCGCCACTTCATCGCAGGGCCAACACAGATAGACAGACAACATTCACACACTAGGGGCAATTTAGTATTGCCAATCAACCTATCCCCAGGTGCATGTCTTTGGAAGTGGAAGGAAGCCGGAGTACCCGGAGGGAACCCACGCATTCACGGGGAGAACATGCAAACTCCACACAGAAAGATCCCGAGCCTAGGATTGAACCCAGGACTGCAGACGCACTAACCCCTCTCCCACCGTGTGCTCTCTATGTCATACATAAAATGTAATAACAATTGTTCTTAATTAAATGCAAACCTCCTCACATATATTGGTGCAATACATCTTTGGACAGTTTTGACCTGTATTTTAAGTCAAAGCAGGGCAGTGTGGTAGAAGAGAGGTTAGTGTGTGTGCCTCACAATGAGAAAGATCCTGTGTTCGATCTTCGGGCTCGGGGTCTTTCTGTGTGGAGTTTGCATGTTCTCCCCGTGACTGCGTGGGTTCCCTCCGGGTAGTTCGACGTCCTCTCAGCCTCTAAAGACATGCACTTGGGCATAGGTTGTGTGTGAATGTGAGTATGAATGTTGTCTATCTGTGTTGGCCCTGCGATGAGGTGGCGACTTTTCCAGGATGTACCCTGCCTTCCGCCCAAATTCAGCTGGTACAGGCTCCAGTCACCCCCTCGACTCCGAAAGGGACAAGTGGTTGAAAATGGATGGATTTTAAGTCAAAGCATAACAGTTCTGTAAATGTATAAATAAGTGCTTTAAGTACATTATGCTTGTGTAAGGTACTATTTTGAAAACTTTACTTTGCTAGCACGGTCAGATCGGATGTTGCGCACAACGCTGGTATTGTGTGGGGGGGGGACGTGTGCTGTTTTTCTGAGCTGGATGTGTACAGACGACTTCAGGCTGAGTAAAAAAATAAATAAAAAGAGCGAGCCTCTGAAATTGCTGTCCTGTTTGTACATTGATATTACATCGATGATGTAAGATGAGCAGATAAGATGCTTTGTGGGTGTATGGATTGTTCTCGTTAGCTTTAGCTTCGTAGTTTAGTAACTGTTTCAAGTGGCCGTCTTGACATTGTTTAGTTCAGCACGGAGGTTCAATGTTTCGAGAATGAAAGAGCGGTCCAGGACACATTATTTTCCCAAACATATGTTCCTTCTTCTGACAAAGGCAACATTTCAATCACTTTTTTGTCGGATTCCGTTTTTTGGGCCAGTTCTGTATTTCCGTCCGCGGTTACGTAAACGCGGGAATCATATACCTTACTTTTTTGTTGAGTTTAGTGATTATTCATTTACTAACGCTGTGTCAAATAAAAAGTAGCAACCACGGTAAGATCCCAAACTTCTAGTAGTCGTGATCTTTTTTCATTCATTTGCTCCCTCATCCGTTTCACCCTTACAACTTCAAATTTGCATGCACTTTGTGCGGCCCATTAACCGTTGTTTTTGATTATTATATTTTCATGATTGTGAGAAGACAAAATCGAAATAGTGATTGAAATTCAATAAATTGACCAGGCCTATTCATCACCATAATGAAAATGGAGCTTTTTGATGTATTTCTTTTACTTTGTTTGAAACCAAGCCAACATGCTGAGAAGTTAGATCAGGTGTCTCTAATGCTACCACTTGTGCCTTGGGGCCAAATATTTGCTTAGTATTTTTGGAACTGTTCAATTACTAGATTTTATGCCTCTTTTTTTTTACTTTTTTGCTCAAATCTCTCAATCAACTTCAACCCAAAACAAAAATATCAAATCTAACGTTTTTAATTTATTTTAACTGGGGCTGTCAAAATAAAAGAGGTATTGTTTGATCCATGAAAAAAAAATATCATATTTTTTTACGCAGATTAATCATGCAATATATTTTGTCTCTTCATGCTCCTACCCTAAACAGTGAGTGCAAGATGAGTGAGGAAAATCAGACTACACTTCAGATAAAACTGTTAGAAAAAAAAATTCTGGATGACATCTTGACAACAAAATTGTACGAAACCCAAAACCAGTGAAGTTGGCATGTTGTGTAATTCGTAAAAAAAAAACATAATACAATGATTTGCAAATCTTTTTCAACTTATATTCAATTGAATACACTGCAAAGACTATATATTTAATGTTCGAACTGGCTTGGCATTGTCTTGCTGAAATAAGCATTGATAAAGTTGCTTGGATGGCAACATATCATAGATCCCTCAACTTTTTCAGTCTTTTTTGCCACTTGTGCCAGCTTGCATGCATCAAATTTCAAATGAGCTAATATTTGCAAAAAAATAAAGTTTTCCAGTTCGAAAGTTTTAGTATCTTGTCTTTGGAGTCTATTTAATTGAGTAAATGGTTGAAAATAATTAGCAAAACACTGTATTCTAAATTTTTACGATTTACACAAACTGCCTACTTTACTGGTTGTGGGGTTGGTATTTACGAGACTTTATACCTCTATTTATCGACAAATTAACATAGCACACTGATAATAATCACACTTGTTTGTGGGAAGATTTGCTGTGTAAATATATTTTTGTCAAAGCAGCGCTCATAGTGATGATAGTTAGAGTACTCTGAACTAGATACATTTAGTTTACCACGGTGGCCACATTTGCAAAATAGTACAAATTAGAACTAAATAAGAATACATAAATGCTAAGTGAAAAAAGAAAATGCAAATAAAAATGCAATAAAAAAAGACCGCCTCGTTTGTGCATTATGCATTATCCATATTTACATTCTATGTATTCAAAGTAAACAACCTGTAAGTAAGCTTTGTCTTGTTTTGTCCTGACATTGTGTCTTTGTTGCTTTTTTTTCCACCATTATTTTTTTAAGAATGTAGCATGCAGGCGAATTGATAATGAGCTGCATGCCACATGTGCATGGTATTATCAGCCCCTCTGAGGTACAACAATGATGTCCAACTATTGTATTAATCTCAAATAGGAACTAAATGAGCCATTTGCTGAGTGTATCATTCCTTGAAGAAAAATGAATGGTCTGACATGTAGGTGTACACCTGAGACAGTAAAGCTGTCCGGAGTCTAGTCCAACCAAAATAATCTAGTGGAAGAGCATTTAATTGTTCTTCCTGTCAATAAATGTTGTTTGCATTGATCAATGAACTAAGATACAATGTTTGTGGTAAATTTCTGATATTTTATTTGACAATGGAATTTTCTGCGGAACACCTGATGATCTCTTACGATGCTCTATAGTGGTTGGGAATCTCTGATACTCATCTTTTAAAACAAGGTATTTTCTATATGTATTTAGTATGTCCTGCATTAAGCCTAAGCATCATTTTTGGATTGGTGATAATTAGCTCAGGTGATGACAACGGAACAATTTTTTGAATATGCTGCTGTTCTTTTCACCAGTTTGTCACACCTGCATTGTGTGGCTGAAGTGTTTTAGATTACATTAGTTCAGTATGAGGAAGTGTTCCGTAAACATTGATCATTGAGTGTATTTTTTTAAGTGGGTCAATCCTCTTAATATGACTGCATATTTAGACGGGTGTGTGTTCAATAGTTCCCTTGCAGTGTGTGGAGTCTGCCGACTTATGTTTTCGCTCCACGTTGACAAGTGAGGAATGTGCTGTGTTTGTCTAACAGAGGTGGTGATATTCAGGTTCAGTCGGTCGTTCCAGTTTGACGAAACCAGCCCTGTCAACTGTACTGTGGTGACGTTGTGCTGTAACGTTTGGCTCGACTTCCGATTGTAAACTGCTTGCTGATGGTAATAGGTCAAATATGTATTATACTAGAAGTTATCTCTTGCTATTGCATTTACTGTCAGCACTTTCTACAATGTCTAGTAAGTGCTTTGATGATGCAGTGGGAGACAAAAAGTGAGTAAACTTCATGTCAAAGGGAGGAGACAAAAAGTGAGTAAACTTCATGTCAAAGGGAGGAGACAAAAAGTGAGTAAACTTCATGTCACAGGCGGGAGACAAAAAGTGAGTAAACTTTATGTCACAGGCAGAGGGGGGGGGGGGGGGGGGAGGCACAACAGCACCTGCTGCTCGTTGAGAAGAGCTGCAGTATATGTGATTTCATGCTATTCTCCAAAAGTGTCTACTAACACCGGAAAAACTTGCTAGATTTGTTGCTAGTTGCTTTTTTTGGAAGTTGCTCTTCTGAATAGGGGTCCAAATACTCAAATAAATATTAATATATTGAAAGTAGTGTTGCAATGTCGATACTAAAAATTAATTTACAAAGATTTGTTATTGTCGACAGGTGGCTTTGTCCAATTTAAATTGATGGACGACAATACAGGAATGGTATTGTTTTCACTTTTATTCCTTGTAGTAAATTGCAGTTAAAAAACAATTAACAGTATTGGATAAAAATAAGGGGCAACACGGTGGAAGAGGGGTTAGTGCTTCTGCCTCACAATAAGACGATCCTAAATAGTCCTGGGTCCAATCCCGGGCTCGGGATATTTCTGTGTGGGGTTTGCATGTCCTCCCCGAGAATGCGTGGGTTCCCTCCGGGTACTCCGGCTTCCTCCCACTTCCAAAGACATGCACCTGGGGATAGGTTGATTGGCAACACTAAAATGGCCCCAGTGTGTGAATGTGAGTGTGAATGTTGTCTGTCTATCTGTGTTGGGCTTGCGATGAGGTCACGACTTGTCCAGGGTGTACACCGCCTTCCGCCCAAATGCAACTGAGATAGGCTCCAGCGACCCCAAAAGGGACAAGCGGTAGAAAATGGATGGATGGATGAAAATAAGTTTTACACTGAATGCCAGGACATCTTGGACTTTGAGCCTGTTGATTAATTTTTCACTGTGGTTATATACTTTTTGGAATTAAGTAAAACTCTTCATTTCTCAGTAATTTGTGTTCCTTTTGTTACTGTTGAGTGTATTAAAATAAGTTTTAAAACTGAGTTAAAATCAAACTCAAGCATTTAATAATGAATATTAATATTCATTATTAAATGTTATAATACAATAATAATTTTGTATTTCACTAGAATATAAGGCACGCCTGATTATAAGTCATATTTAAAGGGTCATATAATTTGTTTCCCTACATTTATAACACCTTGTGGTGTACATCACATGTAATGGTTCATCAGTCAAAATGTTGCATAGATTATGTTTTACAAACCGTTTTCAATCTGCTTTCTCTTAAGGATGCACCGTTTTGTGAGTGGTCTTATTTACTTGGCTCCACTTAGACAGCGTTTTCTCCCTGTCATCTTTGTTGTCGTTTTTAGCGCTTCTATATAGAGTCTACTGACATATATATGTTAGAAATGCACGCTACATTGTAGGGCTGTAATCATATTGTAGATAGAACGGTATTGCGGTTTCAATGTTTTCACAATAATGTGGCTGGCTTCACGGTGGAGGAAGGGTTAGTGCTTCTGCCTCACAATACGAAGGTCCTGAGTAGTCACAGTTCAATCCCGGGCTCGGGATCTTTCTGTGTGGAGTTTGCATGTCCTCCCCGTGAATGCGTGGGTTCCGGCTTCCTCCCACCTCCAAAGACATGCATCTGGGGATAGGTTGATTGGTAACACTAAATTGGCCCTAGTGTGTGAATGAGAGTGTGAATGTTGTCTGTCTATCTGTGTTGGCCCTGCAATTAGGTGGCGACTTGTCCAAGGTGTACCCCGCCTTCCGCCCAATTGTAGCTGAGATAGGTACCAGTGCCCCCCGCGACCCCAAAGGGAATAAGCGGTAGAAAATGGATGGATGGATGGATATTGCTTTGGCCGGGTGGGAAAATAAACTACATATCCCAGAATCCTCTGCACAGCTCGAGGCTGGCAAGGTGGAGGTGTTCATGGTTCTGCATGGAACGTCGTAAGCAGGAAATAGATTTGGACATTTCCTTAAAAAATTATCAATATCCAATTCATGCATTACTATTAAAATTATGTTGCTAACAAACAAACAAACAAAATCTTGTGAAAACATAACCTCTTTGGAAAAAACAAGATAGTCTGCGTTCTGCAAAGCAGAGCGTACCCCTTTCGTCTCAAGCGGTCACCGCGCACGGCTTGGTGGGAAAACACTCCCCCAAAAAACTGTACACTGCGGGAAATATGAGTAAACTGAAAAACTACTTGCTAAATCCACAATCCAACCATGCATTTTGTACTGCTTGTCTCTCTCGATGTCACGGGGGCTGGAGACTAGCGAGTTGCACAAGAGTGGAAGGCAATGTACACTTTGGATAAGTCGTCACCTCATAAAACATCTCCCAGAAAAAATATTGGAAACCAGCAGAGCTAAACATCACTTTGTGAGGTATTTACATTATCAAAAGGTAACTTGTTAGTTAAAATTTCTGAGAAACAGCATATTCCAGACTGATATAAAAACTGTCCACTGTAGACTACACTGCTTCTCATGAAGTAAAAGTTGAAAGACACTAGAGTGAACATTATTGTTTCAAACTGGATCTTTACATTGTCACTTTAAAGATGCCAAATTGTATATTTGCTTGAAACAGTGGATGATTTTGCACGTTTATTTGCACCCAAAAATACATGTTTGTAGTAACAAATATGATTAATGCATTTCAGCAATATGTTTGTGTTCAATTACAGTATGTGTCCATCTTAAATATTCCTGCCATTTCATTTTAAACACTAGGGCATTTTTTTTTGTACATATACCACAATGATATCGTACAGTGACCTGATTACCTGGTCATATCAAACTGGGAAATTTGATACCATAACATCCTCTCTACTTTTGTATTACAAATGGCAACAACGGAGGATGAATGTGCCACAACAAGAGGATGGAGAAAAAGAAAGAGCTTATTGACTACAACGTGGACTATAATGACGAACGTGCGCACATTTTGGTACTTATGCAGATCCCAAAAACACAGTAGCAGGTACCAATAGGTAAGAAAAGTTGGTTTTGCATAATATTACGAATCAAAACGGCAGATAATGCCAATAGGTGTCATTTTCGGGTGCTTATACACACACAATAATACCCGTATGTTATAGCACAGAACGTACTAAAACATTTTAATAGATTTTTGAGCGCTGTGTGTAATGTTCTATATTCTCAATGATACATTAACTTTTTGTTGTTGCTTGCTTATCTGTATTTGCTAGCGTCATTTAATGAACAGGCATCTGCCTGCAGTCCACACGTATCTCTTATGTGTAACTGCTATCTACTGGTTACACTTATTATTACACCTTGTTCCAAATAAAATTGCTTGGAGAACGGTAAACATTCCCAAAATGAATGCATACATTAGGGCCACCGGGTTATAAGGCGCACTGTCGATTTTTGAGAAAATGAAAGCAGTGCGCTTTTTAGTCATAAAAATACGTTAATCATTTTGACTTGTCAATTCATGGACAAATTGAAAAAAATAGTTGATAACTAGCTGACTATTAAAATAATCGTTATTTGCAGCCCTAATTGATGGTAACGCGTTCTTTTCCAGACCTGCTGCATATGAGGTGGGTTGGTTACTGTATTAGGAAAAGGAAGCAACGTGTGAACAAAAAAATTAAAGAGACAAATAGAAATCAAATTTGTTATTGTAAGAAGACTATTTTTCTTTTATTATTTCATCCTACAGCCTCAAAGTGTTGTCTTCGCATACATCGACCCAGTTGTCACTGCATGGTTAGCAGACAGCACCAAGGCAGTAGAGATATATAAAGCTGACGTCCAAGGCTGCATCCAGTCAGACAGGCGTGCCTTCACTCCATTCGTGGCAACTCCTTCATGCATTGTCACTTCCAGAAATCATCTCTGAATCAAATATGTCTGTCCCGTGCTTCAATGTCCAACCATTTTCGCCTGCCTGATCACGTGTGATAGATAGGTGGGACAGTACTACTACTGAGTTTTCTGCTGCTTCAGGTTAATTAGTGTTCAAGTGTAATTGTAGCGATTTTATTTTGCAACCTCTGTGGCTGTTGACCACTTTGTAAGCTCATGTATTAAATAGTCTTAATGCACTTTTTAACAGTGCAGTTTGAAGACAGAAAGTATGGCGGGTTCCAGACCTTTGAGTTTGTTATACCGTTTTATGAATGTTTTGGAGTAGTAATGCTTTATTTATTTTCCTAATGAACAACGCTCAAGCAAGTTACCAGTTTGAAAATGTACTTTTAAGTTGCTAATTAAAAGTAAGCCTTACTGCAACATTGATTAGCAATGCTTTTGAGCATTCACTGATCAATCTGTTTATGCTTGATGCCATGACAGTGTCCTGTCTACAGATGAATACTGAGTACAGCTTTTTTTGCTACCGGTTCCGAAGTAGGTCAGTTTGTGATTCTGCGATTCTGGATGAACGATACTGCTATCGTTATTTTTTGTTCCAGCTGTCTGGCGTAATTTTTACATGCTGTCACATTCGGCTCAGCTGCCCCTGCTACACAATGAAATCAGCTTGGAATAATGACAAATAAGGAAGCAACACCATACACAAGTTAGTAATAAACAATTCTTCTTCCTCTAAAGTCCCTCAAAGTCACGCACTTTGTGTCAGTTTGAAGTGAACACGTTTTACTCATGACGAGTAGCGACCGTTTTTTATCAGCTGTCCTCCTAGCGATCCATTAATCCACAGGCCAATATCAATCCACTCAAAAAAGTGAAAAATTGAGGGGATAAAATAATCTGTAAAGTTCCATTGGAGCAATATAGCATCCACTGCCGGCTGGTTGTTGTCTAACATCACTCCATTGCGCCGCATTTGTGTGGAATAAAACACATTTTTCTTAAATATGTTTCAGTTCGTTCTGTCTCTTGACTACAAACTGGCCGATTGAGCATTACATTTGCTTATTGAGTCTTTTTATTTATATAGTACAGACTACACACACATACAATGATAGCTGTCAAAACTCAATATGGCTTCCGTCACTCAAATAAGTCTGTGTGCAACATAAACACATATTGTTACAAAATGCACACCCACGTTATATACTATTTGATTGTATTGATCTATATGCTATGTTTGATGTATCATATAAAAGGTATGTTCTCTGCACATGCATACCATACATAAATATTATTTTCAGCTGAGTGATTGTAATGAATACTGCTTGAAGTGTTACAGTACACCATGTTGGACTTGTTTAATCTGTTATGCTAATATAAATGCCAATTACAATTTATTTTTTTAACATCTTTATTTCCACAAATTACATATAGTACCGATAAGAGTACCGATAAATACCAGTATCGATAAGGAATATCGATAATGGTGTAGTATTGATATAGTCTTAACGATTCACATCCCTATAGTCCTGTCAAATGACTGCTTGTCAGCATAAGACTTACTGTGCTGTCGCGGGATTTTATTATGATATATTTGTTAGCTGAGAAGACGACAGTTCAATTCTAAAATTGATTGCTTAGGTCAAATTCATTCATTGTTTATTCATCTCCTTCAATGATGTGCATTTTTGATCAAATCAATAGACAAATAAACTTTAGCAACTAAACACATATTGACATACTTATGCTTGAGAAGGAACAGGATGAAGAAAATCCTATATTACCTGCCCCATTCAAAACAATAAGTAGTCTTACTTAATGGATAGCCCAGATTCACAAGCATACAAACCAAACAAATACATCCAAATATAATGACAACAAACAACAACAAAACAAGTGCAAAACTTAATGAAGTACAAACCGAACAAAAAAAAGTAATATACACCTCATGGGATGATACAAAACAAATACAAAACCAGACAAAAATAAGTAAAATAATAAAAATAAATCAAAATGTAGACACTTACAGCTATGCATATGATCTTATTGTTCTGTCTTTATATATTTTTTTCAATTGGAATATATTTCTACAATCTTTTATCTCATTGCAAAGAGAATTCCATACTTTAACCTGGAAACCTTAATCTAAATTGGAAACCTTAATCTTCCAATGGCTTGACGTGAACTATTTTTTGAAGGCACTTTTTTTTGGCCTCGCTGCAGCAAAAAAAGGTGAATGTTATTTGGAGCATTACTAAACCGTCTAGTCTTTCGGCGTCTGTTTTGAAAAGACGGATATAAATTAGTGGGAAATGCATTTGAATCCAGAAGGTGGCATTAATTAGGGTTACACAGTGGGCAAGAACAGCTTCTGCTTTGCTTTGATGATTACACTCCTCCATTTACATCAGTGAAGAAGGGAAGTGTAATTAGACCACCAAGTGCATCGAGGAAGAGAGCATCATGTTGTTTTAGTTCACGGTCAACCTGAGAGCATATTTGGCCAGTAATAAACAGAACATAGAACCAGCAAATTTCGAGTTTGTTATTGCACTGTTTACTTGTTGTATGTTTTGCTATCTATGGTCCTAACACTTTTGGATATTCATCACTTTGTTGCAATTATAAATTGAATTTGGATTTATTTGGAACATGCATTTACGGTGACACTGGATCACAACCTGTGCTCACAATTGCACAACTCAACATGTTTGTTTAACTTAACTATACTGTGTCCTGCTGGTATGATGTCATACTATTTGCATAGTAGACGCCACGAGAAGTAAACACTATTAGCCTTTACCTTTCAAATCGCTTGTGGGAATTATTGAGTTACTTTACAAACACACACAAGTTTCTGTCCAGCAAAAGCACCTTACAATATTAACCTGCATAAACATAAACAAAACCCTCTTTTAAGCAGCAGACCTTTGATTGGATGTTCTCTTGGGCCTCAGGGTAGGCAGTTGTAAGCTGTCGCTATGGATGAGGTGGTTGCCTCTTCCCTATATTGAAAACAACTGCCAAAGGGCAACCAGGGCTCCAGTTTGTTTGCATGTTGATCACTGCTTTTACTTGTTTTGGTATTACTTTGAACTGGGTGTCGAGCATTTTAAATATCTTAAACTGACTTGACACTATAGGGTAAATGAGCTATTGAGAGAAACCAACTGAAGCATTTTAATAGACCTGAGATAAAAAAGAAGAACAACGGAATGCCTTTTGTAAGAACAGGGTGTTCAAGCCTGAAATTTAGAAAGTTTGGGGATTAGTCTAGTTTATGAGATGTTATTTTTCGCATCTTTACATGCACTATAGAAAGCCAAATGATTGTATTAAATCGTTTTAATCCAGACTTTTAAAATGCATGTCAACACCCTAATGCTACAATAATTGACACATTTAAAAAGTTGCATGAGCAGAGGTAGACTAGGACTGCACCGTTATGGCCAAAATAAGAATCACAATTATTTTTGTCATTTTCGGTAAACATAGTGTTTTCCGACCGGCCTGGGAAAAGTTTGTTAAAACTGATCAATGAGGTGGTGGGCTTCATGGTTATGGAACTCTGTGCCTATACATCATGTCCATTGGTGTGTGCGGGAGCCACTTTAAGGTGCTTCAAGATGAGTCGCTGTTGCTCATCTGCCGCGCGTGTGTGAAAGTGCTTGATTTGATATGCCGTAGAGCCTACTCTCTAAATGTTAATATCGCAGATGGTCAACCACTTTTAACCATCGCAGCTAAAATCGTGACAAAAATTCAATTCATTATACAACTCTAACATAGACTGCAACTGTATGTTGTTTTTTGTTTGTAATCCGTTCCAAAAAAACAAATTGTCCAAAAACTGAAGCATAATAAATAATTAAAATACAACTAATTAGTACTACACATCCAAGAATATTGACTTATTTTATAGAGAATAATTATAGTGCAGAAATGTATACAAAATACATATAAATGAGTGCGGAGCAGGTATTATCTTCGTATGATACACTTTGCAACGAGTTCTGTCTTAAATTAAATTGTGTTTTTCACCTTCTTTATCAAAGTGACATAAATAAAATAAAAAAAACACATTGACCGGGTTACCAATGCCTGGGGTTCTTTTTTGGGGTATGTGGAATGATACTATTAGGGCATACAAATTTAGTTTCCAAAAGAAAATATTGGAAACTAAAAGTATCTTCCATTTAAAAGACCATTTTTTTAATTCATCCCTGAGGCAAGACATGAACATGACTTTAAATATATGATGGTTACGAACTTTATGGACAATGAATAATCATGGGTTGGATATGGTTGTGTAATTTTCACATATTTTGGCTTGGGTAGGAATCTTTGGCTACCTCACTATTTGATTATGATTGTATTATAAAACAATTGATTGTATATCAATGCACTTTTTCAAAACAAAAGTTACATGGCTTATTATGTTCATGATCTCGTCTTCTGTTGCTGTGTTGCCGGTGTTTCATTTTCGGCTAATATTGAGGCCATGGGTGCAGGGGGTGCCAGGTTTATAGGGTTCTGTTGATCTTATATAACGTGGCGCCTGTCAAGTTTGCTTAAAAAAAGCCTCTTAAGATGTTGTTTCATTGTTATTTTAGAATTGCTATAGGTAAAAATCAGAAAATCTTACTGTGTTTTTTCCCCCAGAAATGTGACTCATCAATTTTCACTCTCCTTTACGCATTTAGGAAATACTATGTAACCTGCCTTGGGAGAGAGACACCTTGTTTCACATGAAGCACCCAACAGAGCTAGAACACTCCAAGCTGCCTGTGCCTTAATTTGTGGCAGGAGAGAGCAGGGTTGTTCTCTGTAGAGATTTATCATTCACATTACACATACATAAGGAATTTGACACAGGGTGTTTGTCCATCTGAGACAGAGATAGTAAAAAAGAGACTGTCGGGTGGTGGATGATGATTTGGTTTTGCCATGGCTCAGTTGGCTAGCAAGGAGAGAAAGAGGAATGAACAGATTCATCCCAAGGCTTGTTGCCCTACTGCCTTTTACATAGCACATAAGCACACACACCGCTATGGGTTTATTTGCCTACACATCTGTTTAGGGATTGGGCAGTTTGTCGACCTCATTGAAGATGTAAATATCCATCCATCCATTTACTACCGCTTATTCCCTATTTGGGGGCGCTGGTGCCTATCTCAGCTACAATCGGGCGGAAGGCGTGTACACCCTGGATAAGTCAACACAGATAGATAGACAGACAACATTCACACTCACATTCACACACTAGGGCCAATTTTAGTGTTGCCAATCAACCTATCCCCAGGTGCATGTCTTTGGAAGTGGGAGGAAGCCGGAGTACCCGGAGGGAACCCACACAGTCACGGAGAGAACATGCAAACCCCACACAGAAAGATCCCGACCCCGGGATTGAACCCAGGACAACTCAGGACATCCGTATTGGGAGGCACATGCACTAACCCCTGTGACACCGTGATACACGATATATATATCTCGATATTTTGCCTTAGCCTTGAATTAACAATTGATGCATATGGTCACACCGGTATGATGATTTTATGTCCATCCATCCATCCATTTTCTACCGCTTATTCCCTTTTGGGGTCGCGGGGGGCGCTGTCGCCTATCTCAGCTACAATCGGGCGGAAGGCGGTGTACACCCTGGACAAGTCGTCACCTCATCGTAGGTCTACACAGATCGACAACATTCACACTCACATTCACACACTAGGGCCAATTTAGTGTTGCCAATCAACCTATCCCCAGGTGCATGTCTTCTATGTGTCTACATTAAAACATTCTTCATACTGCAATAATATATGCTCATTTTAAACTTTCAAGCAGAGAGGGAAATCACAACTAAGTCGATTGACCAAAACTAGTTTTATTAAAGTTATTAAGCAGTGGCACAAACATTCATGTCATTTCCAAAACAGAAAGTGCAAGATTGTCAAAGACATTGTAAAACAAGCTATAAATGCATTTTTGTGAATGATGTCACCAAGATGACATATCAAAACAACACTGAATTAAAGTGTACTTTTTGTACAGAACGCCACTACAATACTTAAAAACAAATAAAGTGAACTTTTGTGCATGATTGCAACACAAGATATTTCAATATGTGTTAAATAAAAATGAGCTGCGTAATGTCTACTATTTTTTTCATACGGTGTTGATGTGGAAATAGTTGCTTCGGCATTTTGTTGGTGTGGCACCGGCCGGGGATTTTGATGCAGAGTTTCAAGCACTCCTCATTCTCTAGCGGGGTTGACTTTTCAAATGATGCTACATTAGCAGTGCTGCTACTTTTTGTAGCAATGCTTTTGCCGCATAAATGTTGAACATATTCCCGCTTGAAGCCAAACTATCACCGGACGATGGATCCCGTGCTGTTTTTCTTGGTAATTAATTCTTCCTCCATTTGTTACCAGATTCGCACCTTCTTTCTCTCGTATTACCACTCGCACCTCACCGTTAGCATCACAGCTAATGTCACCATGTCGCTAGGTCTCTGCTCCGCGGGAGCTTGTGACGTTGCACACGTGACCGTGTGTGACGTATGTATGAAGGTGCACTTGGTTTACGTCTCTGTGAAAAGGAGAGACAAGAAAGAGTGGGTTACGGATGCAGTGTAATGCCCACAGCTAAAAGCAACTGCGTGAGAATGTATAACCGAATATCACGATAAAAACGTTTTCTATATAGCACAGAGACTAACCCTCAATATATTTTGTATATCGATATATCGCCCAGCCTTGCTCCACACTATCGTTCTTAGCCATTTTTTGTGTAAAAGTATGTGAATAAGGGATGCAAAAATCAATGTCTTTCAATATTGATCACAAAAGAATGATCATTTTCATGCACACCTAATATTTATTCACAGAGAGTGACTTCACATTCATAGTAAGTAAGAACCATCTATAGGGACGGCGTGGTGCGGTTGGGAGAGTGGCTGTGCCAGCAACCTGAGGGTTCCTGGTTCAATCACCACCTTCTACCAACCTCTTCGCGTCTGTTTTGTCCTTGAGCAAGACACTTCACCCTTGCTCCGGATGGGTCCTTGTTAGGGCCTTGAATGGCAGCTTCCACCATCAGTGTGTGAATGTGTGTTTGAATGTGGAAATAGTGTCAAAGAGCTTTGAGTACTTTGAAGGTAGAAAAACGCTTTATAAGTGTAACCCATTTACCATAGTTGAACCTTCTTAATTGCAAATTGTATCTGTTTTTCTTTTGTACAATTTTAATTGTACAGGAACACGTTTTTGACGTGAGCTATTTCTTTAACGTGATTTTAGACCTGTATTTACCCTCCAAATGTTGAGGTATTGTTCAACAGAATTTAACCGTAGAGTTTCCACTTAGACTAATCCAAACACATTGTTATTGGTACCACTGAATAACAAAAGGCTTTATTGTAGATTCCTAAAATGTCTCTCATTACAATTAGTTTGTTTCATGCCTTTCTGTGGCTGCCTGAGGAATGCAAGAACCCCTTCCTATCGCAATCAAGCTCTTGGGGAAATAGTAATTATGTTGCTAGTCAAGTGCTTGAGAAAATGGCCAGTCCAACAGTAACTCATTAATTCACTATAGATTCTGCCATACAGAATGTCTATTGTAGCAGTGTCCTGAGAGAGCTTGGGAATGATGTCGAGAGGGCTCGTGCCCTTGCTATAAGCCAATATGTACAGTCGCTATTGGTTAAAAGCTGGGCAGCTTGAAATATGATGTTTAATTTGAAAATGTTATGGAATTGTGTTCATTTCAAATATTAGAACTGCTCACCAGTCTGGCCATAGTATTGTATTGATAAAATATTTCCCTTAGAGGACCCTCTTATAATATCAAGATAATTGTATTTATTTGTATATTCTACATAGTGCCAGATTACAAAGAAGTCATAAGGATAGTTTTCACATAGGACAGGTGTACCATGTCATTTTATTAAACAAATAAAATAGTTTGCATCCTTATAGTCAGCAAAAGGTTACTTTGAGTGAGTATGGTATTGTTAAAATCTAGGATAGGGTTTCGTGCTCATTCTAAAAGTGAATCAATTTTGAATTTCTTAATTTTTGATTTCTGGATTGATTCTATAAATCTAGTTCTAATATATCCATTCTATTAGATGAAGAGAATGGCATTGAACAGAAAGAAACTGAGAGAGAAGCGAGGAAAAGGTGAGGGAAACCTTTTGGAATGAGAAACTGGCAGAGTGTTGGCTCAAGTCTCCTTATCTACACATTCCAGAGTGTGTGTGTGTGCGTGTGTGTGTGTGTGTGCATGCGTGCGTGTGTGTGTGTGCGCGAGACTTGGGAAGATTGTGTGGGGTGGAAATATTGAATGTAGGGTGTGTGTGTTAGTAGGCTAAAATAAATCCAAAGGTTTCAGTTTGGGGCATGGTTATAGCTCTCAGTGCCTCAGCCTTCACTTAGTTTCCACAAACATAAAGTTCACTAACAGAAAATTATTAAAAACAATAATCAGAATCAGAAATACTTTAATAAGTTTGGGATGTAAATCTCTTTATACATGTAATAGACAATTTGATTTGCATCGCAATACATGGTTTACGATGCGATTCAGAAAATATTTATTTATAAAAAAGAACGATTCGACGCGATTCGATTTAATGTATGAACAATTCAATACGATTCGATTTAGTGTATGAACGACTCATTAAATTTCAATATAGTGTATAAGTGATTAAATTCTCTGGTTAACATTTGTTGATAGATGTGTATATACCAGCAGCCCCACAGAGATAAAGATAGTCAAGACAGACTAGAGCAGGGGTCACCAACCTTTTTGAAACCAAGAGGTACTTCTTGGGTACTGATTAATGCAAAGGGCTACCAGTTTGATACACACTTAAAAAAATTGCCAGAAATAGCCAATTTGCTCAATTTACCTTTAATAAATAAATGTATATATATATATATATATATATATATATATATATATATATATATATATACATATTAGGGATGCACCGATTAATCGGTAACCGAATATATTCGGCCGAATATGGCAAAAAAAGCCACCTTTGGCCTTCGGTGGAATGAGTTAAGAACAAGGCCGAATAGTGGCGTGTGACGCAATTTTTTGACGCGGTGACGCAATCAACCAACGTGCAGTGACGCGGTGACGTTGGGATATGTTGTGTACCTGTATAAGTGTATGAGGTTACAAGCACACACTTATTGAGATTTAGTGGGTCCTCTGTTTACATTATTAGCCTGTTGTGTAGGCTACCTGTATAAGCGTAAGAGGTTATAAGCACACACTTATTTGAGATTTACTTGAGCCTTCTGTTTACATTATTAGCATACCTACTGTGGCTAAGCAGACTTTTGCCAAAAGGACAATAATTCAGTTGTTGTTGGTTTATCCACTTTAATGAACTTTATTTTTTTTGGAATGCATGTTTTGTTTGAAGGCCTAATATAAATGAAAAACTTTGTGCTTTTTTTGAAAAGCAAAGGCTACTGGAATATTTAAAAAATGTCAATATTGTATAAAAAATTACTTTATTTGAAAAACATGTCTAAATATTTATTCTAGGTTATTTATGCACCTGGGGATAGGTTGATTGGCAACACTAAATTGGCCCTAGTGTGTGAATGTGAGTGTGAATGTTGTCTGTCTATCTGTGTTGGCCCTGCGATGAGGTGGCGACTTGTCCAGGGTGTACCCCGCCTTCCGCCCGATTGTAGCTGAGATAGGCGCCAGCGCCCCCCGCGAACCCGAAAGGGAATAAGCGGTAGAAAATGAAAATGGATTTATGCAATATAAAAAAAATTGTGAAAAACTGCATTCATTATTCGGTATTCGGCCTTCGGCCAAGCGTTTAAGTTTTATTCGGCTTTGGCCACAAATTTTCATTTCGGTGCATCCCTAATATATATATGTATATATATATATATTTTTTTTTTTTTGTTGTTGTTTTTTTTTTTAAATGGGTATTTCTGTCCGTCATTCCGTCGTACATTTTTTTTCCTTTTACAAAAGTTTTTTTGTAGAGAATAAATTATGAGAAAAAACACTTAATTGAACTGTTTAAAAGAGGAGAAAACAAGAAAAAAAAATGGAAATTAAATTTTGAAACATAGTTTATCTTCAATTTCGACTCTTTAATATTCAAAATTCAACCAAAAAAGAAGAAGAGAAACCCTAGCTCATTCGAATCTTTTTGAAAAATGTTTTAAAAAAGAATTTATGGAACATCATTAGTAATTTTTCCTGCTTAAGATTCATTTAGAATTTTGATGACATGTTTTGAATAAGTTAAAATCCAATCTGCACTTTGTTAGATTATATAACAAATTGGGCCAAGCTATATTTCTAACAAAGACAAATCATTATTGCTTCTAGATTTTCCATGACAAAAATGTTAAAAGAAATTCAAAAGACTTTGAAATAAGATTTAAATTTGATTCTAAAGATTTTCTAGATTTGCCAGACTAATTTTTTAAAATTTTAATAAGTTTGAAGAAATATTTCACAAATATTCTTCGTCGAAAAAACAGAAGCTAAAATGAAGAATTAAATTAAAATGTATTTATTATTCTTTACAATAGAAAAAATTAATTTACTTGAACATTGATTTAAATTGTCAGGAAAGAAGAGGAAGGAATTTAAAAAGTCAAAAGGTATACCGTATTTCCTTAAATTGCCGCCGGGGCGCTAATTAATTTAAAACCCCTTCTCACTCCTGCCCTTACCAAAGGCATGCGGTAAAAGTAAGCATGCGCTAATTAATTTAAAACCTCTTCTCACGCCGGCACTTACCAAAGTTATGCAGTAAAAATTTGAGTGTGATGTAAGCTTGGACCTTAAATCCTACTGAATAGCTCTTAATCTTCTTCCCTTTATGCGATTTCAAATTACCTGTATTGAAATCAGCCTCCTCCATTTTGAAAATTATGACAGGGGAAGTGTCACTCGTGACGTCACGAGTTTGACCAGGCGGTAATACTAAGCATGCGCTAATTATTTTGGGAAGCGTGTTTGACCCTGCAGTAATTCAAGGCAGGCGCATATTATATGCCTTGCGGCAATTCAAGGAAATACGGTATGTGTTTAAAAATCCTAAAATCATTTTTAAGGTTGTATTTTTTCTCTAAAATTGTCTTTCTCAAAGTTATAAGAAGCGAAGTAAAAAAATAAATGAATTTATTTAGACAAGTGAAGACCAACTCTTTAAAACATTTTCTTGGATTTTCAAATTCTATTTGAGTTTTGTCTCTCTTAGAATTAAAAATGTCGAGGAAAGCGGGACCAGCTTGCTAGTAAATAAATAAAATTTAAAAAATAGAGGGAGCTCATTGGTATTTGTTGCTATTTTTAGAACAGGCCAGTGGGCTACTAATCTGGTCCTCACGGGCGACCAGGTGCCCGCAGGCACCGGGTTGGTGACCCCTGGACTAGAGTGTTCACTTAGTTTCTTTCAATCTGTTATAGATAGCTAAATAAGTTATTGGCTGATTTTATCCAAATTTCAAAATTTTTTTTAAATGGAATGGGGAGCAAGACATTTTGGGGCTAATCCGGAACATTTATACTACGTTAACGTATGTTTACGCTGCAACCTTCAACTTCTGTGTTTGCGTGCTAGTGTCCCAACCTCCACTGACAGAGACAAAGATACTGGATGACTGACAAGAGGCTTCAGTCCGTTTTTTTCAATCCACTATATATAACTCAAAAGATAATTGCCGGATTTGCGTCGAACTTTCAGGAAACGTCAGAAGTAGGAAAAGGAACAAGTGATTACATTTTAGAGCAGATCCACAATATTTTCACAATTGGGAAATATGGCCTGGCCGAAATAAATGATGTGTTTTAGAAACTTGCACATATGTATTTAGAAGAGATTTAGTTGACTGGCTTTGGCAAAAATGATAGTTTAAGTTATTTTTCACACTACTCCATCTCTCCGTTGCTAACTAGCTAGGTAATAGGCTAATTATCTTATCGAGGACAGTCAGACACCACAACCTCCAGATTTACAGTCTGACTTTCCGCTGCTGTAAATGCTCCCACATACGGTACAGACGTACTACCATGAAATGCAAGGTTTGCTTTGTTGCACATCTCCTCTGTGCATCAGTTGATGTCTCTGCACTGCTGACTTGTCTACATGCGAGAGAATCCCCTGCTGGCCTCACTATGTTCTGGACTCTCACATTTTATCCACTCTGCATCCATTTCGCAGGTCCCTTCCAAGGTTTTACATTGTTCCCAATGGGTTGAGTTCTTTTTTGCCCTGATGTAGGATCAGATCCGAGGATGTCATTGAGGTTTGTGTAGCCCTTTGAGACATTGATTGATTGAAATTGAGCAAATTATTTGTGTCTTTGACGTGTTTGGGGTGAATTGTTGTCATGCTTTTGATGTTTTCGCTCTTGGTGTTGTTGCAGTGGCCACAGCCCTTGTTCTCTTTTTGCTACTTGCCGGTCACCATTCGCGCTGACTCGTGCAGCTTATTTTCCGACTGGAAAAACACGCGCTATGACTTCACCCTTATCAATAGGGCTGTGAATCTTTGGGTGTCCCACGATTCGATTCAATATCGATTCTTGGGGGTCACGATTCGATTCAAAATCGATTTTTTTTTTTCCAATTCAACACGATTCTCGATTCAAAAACGATTTTTTTTTCTCGTTTCAAAAGGATTTTCTATTCATTCAATACATAGGATTTCAGCAGGATCTATCCCAGTCTGCTGACATGCAAGCAGATAAGTGGATTTTTGTAAAAAGCTTTTATAATTGTAATAATGTGTTTTTGTTTTAACCAAAAATATGACTTATTTTATCTTTGTGAAAATATTGGACCCAGTGTGTTGTCAAGCTTATGAGATGCGATGCAAGTGTAAACCACTGTGACACTATTGTTCTTTTTTTTTTTTACTTTTATAAATGTCTAATGATAATGTGAATGAGGGATTTTTAATCACTGCTATGTTGAAATTATAACTAGTACTGATACTGTTGTTGATAATATTCATTTTTGTTTCACTACTTTTGGTTTGTTCTGTGTCGTGTTTGCGTCCTCTCAATTGCTCTGTTTATTGCAGTTCTGAGTGTAGCTGGGTCAGGTTTGGTTTTGGAATTGGATTGCATTGTTATGGTTGTGCTCTGTATTGTTTTGTTGGATTGATTAATTAAAAAAATAAATAAATCGATTCTGAATCGCACAACGTGAGAATCGCGATTCAAATTCAAATACATTTTTTCCCCACACCCCTACTTATCAATTAATGAATTTGTGACAATTTTTTTGCGATTTTTACCACAGCATCAACAAATAGTTGTACCCCTAATCTAAAAAAAAACACAGTGTAAGGGTGTCTTGGAATAGTTGACTATTTAGCAACTCGATACAAAGGAGTCTAATCTAACTATCAGTCATGCAGTCATATTGTCGGACATTGAATCCCCCTCCAAGGGAGAAGAGTTAAGGCACAGCTAGTGTGTTGAGAGTCGGAATTGTTCGATACAAGATTTTGACTGGATGATAACCTTAGGTCAGAATATCATGGTTTTAGGACATGGTATTATAATTACAACACTAAAATGTGTTATTGTGAAATGCATTTATTTAAAATAGAAAACATAACTTTCAATCACTAAGAGGCTCACGAAGATCACAACATAATCCATTGATAAGACACTTCTCAGAAAGATATAAAGAATGAATAGATAAATTAGGCAGGAGCTTAAAGCTTAATCTCAACATGGTCTAGAGTCTTGTTCCCAACTAGTCAATGTGTGTTTAGAGTTGTTGGAGTGTGCATGTGGTGAGTTTTGTTTAATACGTTGCCTCAATTGTTGTTTAATTTTTTACGTTAAAATTAAAGAATAACAGCTTTAGCCTGTTCCATTATTATTTGCGTCATGTTCGTTAGCTGGGGTTAGGCACCGTAGAATGCTATACCTTCCTCAGTAACAAGTTTAGTATTTGAGTCACAAATGCCAGGTGCAAATGGTAGTTAGTTAATGTCAAGACAGCCTTAACTTCACCTTGGATATACTGTATAGTGATGGGTGGTGCAATGTGTTGCCTTCTCTTGCTGCCATGTCTGCAAGCAGTATGTTCAGCACTTTGGCCTCCACCATGACCTTGTGCAATTTTATGGTAAATGGAGTGTTCCCAAACAGCCGATTTAATTGATTTCGTCAATATAATGCCTCTTTCTTATCATCTGTGATGCTTCAGGTACATGGTTTCACCGCAATAAGTTACTTTTTAGCAGCAGTAGGTTGGTTAGTTGTATCAGTCTTGTTCCCATCATAAAGAGTGCCATTTCTCCTATTTGACTGGGTGCTTCTCCCTTTTGTTGCAATGGGCTTTAGACAAACTTCTTGCTCTCATTAGCGGTAGCCCTGTTCTTTCTGTATGTGCATCTATGTTAAGAAAATGAGGGGGAGTGTGGAAGCAGTGGAAGCTCTTTGGGACAAAAGGTCCGCCATAGGAATAGATAAAACGCTAAATGTTTTGTATCATCCACAAAAAAAATACTTAATCAATAAAATCAATATACAGTGATCCCCAAAGCCCAAAGGAAATGGTGATAGCATGTGCAAAATCAGGATCCAAGCCTGTATATTATTTTGTATCTCTAGCACTATGTTTGCAGAGAACAGTTAGTGTGGTTGAGTTGGGATGACTTTGCTGCTGGATAAGCTGCATGAGATTCTTGCTACTGTATTTGTCCGAGTCAGTAGAGAAATGCTCACAGTCATCTCTCTGCACGAAACACAACTGTGGTTCATTAAAATTGTGTTATATATTTTCCAGGGTCTGCACCTGAACAAAATGTCATAGACCAGAATATGAATTGGCCTGTGCCTATGCAAGCAGAATACATATTCTTACCTAGCTTTTTGCAGTATAGTTGATGTCACGGATTGAGGCTCTGTGCTTCGAGCTACCTTTTAGGAAGGATGGACAACATTCGTCCAATACATAAAGCAGGGTTGCAGAGTTGTGTAGCGTCTTCAGCCATGTATTTTATTTACTGTTATCTATAAACCTATAGAGCTGGGCAATAAACTGTGTCACGATATATGTGTTTTATTTTGGTCGATAGGGATGGTTACGTTCACATTTGAAGTGATACTGGACTTAACCATACCATTTTCTGTACTTTTCTGTGTGTTAATACTGTAAATAAATATACATTTTTGATAATAAAATACATTTTTATTGCTACTTTTAAAAATGATTTGATTATGATAAATAATGTTAGATCTTGTTTTTTTTACACATTTCTGAGTCTTGTTGCAAGTATGACTTTAATGTACTACCTAATATAAGTTAAACTTACTCAGTGGCCTAGTGCAGGGGTAGGGAACCTATGGCTCGCGAGCCAGATGTGGCTCTTTTGATGACTGCATCTGGCTCTCAGATAAATCTGAGCTGACATTGCTTGACACGATAAGTAATGAATAATTCCACTTGTTAAAAATAACGTTTTAAATATAAAACATTCTCATGCTTTTTTTATGTTCAAGAAGTTGCGTTAATGGTAAGAAGTAATTTATTTATTATTGGTTAGTGTGGGGCTTGCCCTCCTGGGGGTTCTTCAGACCACCAAGCACCGACATGAGAGGCTGTTTCAGGGTTACAATATTGTTTTATTTTTCAATAAGTCTCTCATTTGCTTTCCAGCAATTGTCTTTTTCTCTTTCGTTCTCGCTCGCGCTCTGGCTCCAGTTTCAACCCCATCTCTCCTTCTGGCTGCTGCTTACAACAGAGCGACAGGTGATTAGATAACAAGGCCCAGATGGACTATCTGCGCACTTGTCGCTGATTTCGAGGCCGGTCCTGGCACACCCTGCTTCGCTGCAGGCCCGCAGGCCACGTCCCCTCCACAGTTGGCATCAGAATAACAATGTTATTCCAAAGAATAAGAGACTTATTATACTCTAGAAATGTTGGTCTTACTTAAAAATGCACGCGTTTAGTTATGTTCAGTGTTAAAAAAAAAATTATATGGCTCTTACAGAAATACATTTTAAAATATTTGGCTTTCTTGGCTCTCTCAGCCAAAAAGGTACCCGACCCCTGGCCTAGTGGTTAGAGTGTCCGCCCTGAGATAGGTAAATTGTGAGTTCAAATCCTGGCCGAGTTATACCAAAGACTATAAAAATAGGACTTATTACTTCCCTGCTTGGCACTCAGCATTATGGGTCGGAATTGGGGGTTAAATCACCAAAAATGTTTCCCGGGCGCGGCCATCACTGCTGCCCACAGCTCCCCTCACCTCCCAGGGGTGATCAAGGGTCAAATGCAGTGAATAATTTTGCCACATCTAGTGTGTGTGTGACAATCATTGGTACTTTAACTTTAACTTTTTAACTTAAGTTGCAATTGCAAGTACTGTACTAATTACGCATCAGCTGTTTGATTTTAACATGCTTCTTAGTTGTAGTTAACAAATTAAAGTGTTCCTATTGCTGTTCATTTTCTAATCTCTCAGAGATTAAGTGAACAATAATGAAATAATAACAGATTAATAATAAAATGTGTCCCTATGCAGTCATTAATTCAACAGAAAATATACATATTATCCAAAATATTTTTTGGGGGGGTAAAACTGTCACAGGTTACATTTATACCAACAACATATTTGACAATTAAGGCATGAATCTAACAATCCAAATTTTGTACAATTATTATTACTATAAGGCATCATATGTATTTAGTGTCTAGACATGGAAGTCTTACTTCTCATATATTAACACAGCACATAGCCCGGCCCCCTCTGAAGTCATGCACACTTTGGGGCAGGGGATAGGAAGAATTGCTATTGCAACATCCAGTGGACACCTTTAAAAAAAAAAAAAAGAAGTTTCTCTCTTTAAAAATGTTCAACTGATTTTTATGCTTAGCAAACTCATGACCCAGGCCGGATAGAACATGTTCCTGGACCTAATCCTGCCTTCGGGCCGCATGTTCGACACAACTGACCTAGAGGTAGTTTGGATGAGTTTGCTCTCATTTCTGCTGGGGTGATAGCTAAAACCCAAAGTGGCCAATCGAGGTGGTGTCATGCGCAACCCAGTTACTGAATCATGGCAACGTTGGATTTTACGTGATCGTGCCTGGTAGGACCGGTGGAATTTGGTCACTGCCAAAAAATTACCCGTTTGTTCGATATCGATAATTATTGATATTTTTTATGACCTTTAAAAGATAACGACAAGGAGAAAAATGTATTAAATGTACACATTTTATTATAAAAAATGGAGCCTTCTTCTGATTATAATTCCCTCAGCTATATATATATAATATATATATATATATATATATATATATATATATATATATATATATATATATATATATATATATATATATATATATATATATATATAAGAAATAGCAACACAGACACAACCATGGAAAATACGGAAAATCACATTGCTAGGAAGTTGTGACTGTGTTCAAGAGGGAGCGGTGCTCAGGTACTGTGGTCTTACCGGCCTTGTTTGGTATGTGCACTTTGCATAATTTACTAACCATGTGGGTCTGACTACGGTCCGTTTTTTTTTTTTTTTTAATCAAAAAATTGCCACACTGTCTAGGTGACTGTTCCTGTTTTATTGTCAATTTCTCCACTCTCTGCAGCACTCATCTTTAGTTTCTCTCCTCACTCCTTGCAATGAAGCAACCATGAGAAAAGATGGCACAACCAAAGTTGATAGTTGTTACTGTATCCTGATTGGCTTAGCATGTCACTCCCACTGATTATTGATCACTTCCTGCGTTGCTCTCTTACCAGAGGCTAGTTTCTTTGTACATGTGACCAACCTTGCCTTGTAACTTCTGGGTTCTTCAGACGAAGAAAAAAACATATTATCGAACGCTTTAACAAACACATTTTTATTGTTATTAATTATGTGTCTATCATGATATATGTTGATATCGTTCACCCAGCCCTGTGAACATATCATAATTACATCAAATTGAGAGTGAGATAAAACTAACCCCACTTCATACGGATGGCATGCATGCTTTACAGTTGCGATGGAGAGGCATGCCTTAAAGAATATGGCAGTGCATTGTAAGAATTGCATTGAATAACATGACATTTTTGTATTTTGCTTCTAGCAACCCTTCAATCCACCCTTCCATGTATTTCCCTTTGCCTACTTTCATGAGACAGCAGCAGTGATAGACTTCAGAGGGGAAGCATGGCTCAGATTAACGTTTTTAATCCAAAAGCCTGGATTATAGGTTTTGTATTTTATTGCTAGCCTCAACATTCCAGCAATAGCTCTTTGTCAGATAGTTGTCAGTCTGAGGTGTGTAAGTGTAATTATCTGTTTGCTCTGCTCAAGGGGGTCCTTGTGGAGCGTTTTGGAGAGATGTTTGACAGAGTGGAGCTGCTGTTTGAGACTAATTAACTCAAGTGTATGAAAGCTTGCCAACATAACACTGCATCAGAACTAAGGCTCAGCAGCATCATCAGCATCATTGTCATCTGCCTATGGGCAATTTGCCCTTATCTACACAGCCATTTGTATACACAGTTGTCACTGTCCTCTCACCATCTCGGTCACACAACCTCTAAAAACAGCCACGGTATTTGCTGTGCTTCCTGCAAAATGTCGTCAGTGTTGGTTATAAAATGTGCATCATAAAGTAGTAATCAAAGAAGAACGTAACTGCTTCTGTCATTGTTGTGAGTGCGGTCCCACCAGAAGACTTCCTCCCTAATTATGTATTGTTTGAGTGGTGTGTTGTACTACTAATGTTTCCCTTAAATTCAGGTAGACACCAACAATTAAGTTCAGGATACAGTGCCGTTAGTTTTTGTTGGAGTGAAAAATATTGTGGACCGTAATCTAGGGCTGGGCGATATATCGCGGGTTTGTCTCTGTGCGATATAGGAAATGCCTATATAGTGATATTCAAGTATAAGTTCTCACGCAGTTGCTTTTAGCTGCGGGCATTACACTACAGGCTCTTCCCACTCCTTGTGTCTCCTTCTCACAGACAGTAAGCGCAACTTCTTACACACGTCACATACTGTCACGTCATACGTCACATACGTATACGCCCTTGCGGAGCAGAGAGGTAGCAGACTGGATAACGTTAGCTGTGATGCTAGCAAAGCTGTGCGAGTGGTAATATGAGAGAAAGAAGGTGCGACTCTGGTAATAAATGAAGGATTAATTCCCAAGAAAAACAGCAGGGGGTCCATCGTCTGGCGGTGGTTCTGCTTCAAGCGGAAGTATGTCGAATAGAAAACTTTAATTTGTCAAGTGTGTGGCACAAGCATTGCTACCAAAAGTAGTAGCACTGCTAATATGTAGCATCATTTGAAAAGTCACCTGCTAGAGAATGAAGAGTGCTTACTCCGCATATCAACATCCCCATTCGGTGCCACACACCCACACCATCAAAATGCCGAGGCAAACATTTCCAGATCAATACCGTATGAAAAAAACAGTCAACAACAAAAGGAGATAATGTTCGCAGTAAACTACCACATAGCAAAGGACATACACTATTTGATTTCCTATTATGCAGCTCATTTTTATTTGACAGTTATTGAAACATCTTGTGTGACATCATGCACAAAAGTGCACTTTAATTGTTGTAAACTATTGTAGAGGCGTTCTGTACAAAAAGTGCACTTTAATTTAGTGTTGTTTTGATATGTCATCTTAGTGACATCATGCACAAAAGTGCACTAAAAGCTTGTTTTAAAATGTCTCTGACAATCTTGTACTTTCAGTTTTGGAAATGACATGAATGTTTGTGCCACTGCTTAATAACTGTTTAATAAATACAGTGTTGGTCAATTGACTTAGTGATTTCCCTCTCTGCATGAAAGTTTAAATGAGCAGATGACATAGTGCTGTATTTTACTTCTTTGTCTCTTTTTTTCAACCAAAAATGCTTTGCTCTGATTAGGGGGTACTTGAATTAAAAACATGTTCACAGGGGGTATATCACTGAAAAAAGGTTGAGAACCACTGGAATAGAAAGTACTTTATTGGTCCCTGGGGGGAAATCAGCAAATATCAGATATCAGATTGTATGTGGGTTTATTTTGTACCCTTCGCGTTCACATTTCACTGTTTGTTGCATTTTTGTTGCGTTTCACTTGATTGTAAAATATGTCAATCGAAAGCGGGTGTGACATTCATATTTTGTCAATATTCGTGTTTTATCGTTCATAGAAAAATGTAAAATTCCATTCCGTTTTTTAAGGCGGTCTGTCATAACGTTTTTAGCATTCAACCAGACATTATTGTGAGGTTTTGTATTAGTGTTCTTAAAAATAGATATACCGGCACCCAGACACTTTTTTTTCTCTAAATGTGGCCCCCCGAGTCAAAATAATTGCCCAGGCCTGGCTTAAGAGTGTTAGGGATGTTATGATAAAAACATTTCATATCACTGTTATTGAGAACAAACCTATCACAGTTATCATCATTATCGTGGTATTGTGAATGTGCTCAAAAGTACTTATACACACGGAAATCATTTGACCTTTGGATATAACTAAAATGAATAGACCCACTGTTAGAAAGCCCATTATTTTACGGGTTTTTTGTTTCTTATGTTTCACTGATAAAATCATCTACAACGGGATGTTTGAAAGGTAACCCCCACGATAATTGAGGGAACACTAATTATTTCCCCTGTCCATGTTTTTAACCCTCCCTGCCCCCCTCCACACACACAAACACACACACAAACACGCACAATTCAATGTTGTATGCATACTTGTAAAAAAAAATCACAGCTGCTTGTGAATCACATAACGAATGTCAACAAACAGCCAATTATCATTACAGCATTTTGTAATATTTTAGGCTTATCATGCTAATGACCTCCCAAAACAGCTAAGGCCACGAGATTAGGTGAGCTATGTGAGGAGGGATTTTCAACTTTTTGTTGGAAGCTGAAGTGATTTCCGGCAAACAGGAAACTGAGTGTTTTCCTGTGGGTGCTGTGGCTGCTCTTGCTTACATCCTGCCTTAGGCTGTCAAGGAGTGCAGGAACACTAACCTGAAGACTTGTAAGGGCTTACCTCACACTTGCCCCCCTTTTTGCTGCTAGCCTACATTTTTTTTATCCAATATGCAAATAATACATTGGCCGTAATGCCCCTTTAATGTGAATGGTAGAGAGCTCAGTGTTGCTTTTTTATTAATATGACTTTTTTTCCCCCTTAAATATTTGTATTTGATATAAATCCACTGTAAGCATGTATTCCTGTGGTTCTACTAAGAAGACGGTGCTTAGATGGTAGATTCTATAAAACATGTCATAGTGGATTATTGGAAGAATTGCATTGTGTTTGGACATGTCTCATTAGGGCTGCAACGATTAGTTGACATTATCGACAAATATTGAGAATAAAATTTGTCGTCGATAATAGTCGTGACGTCATCACTCACGTTTTTCTTGGCAGAAAAACACAAAGACAATGCCTGTGATAACATGTACATTTTGAGGATATTTCCTCTTATTCTTGTTAAAACATACATGCCTTGCTCATTTTGCAACACAGTCATTGTGTTTAAGGCAGCTCATCTGTGATATGTGCAAATTTAAAGCGGGGACATGATGTAGGACATTTAGAAGGAGGATGCGTTGTCAACCTCGGTAAGAGTGTCGGCTTTTACCTTGCTAGCTAGCTAGTTAACAAAAGTGAGACAAAGTGGTGTGAAAAATAACTAATTTCAGCCAAAGTCAGCCTGCTAAATGTTTTCTACATTAATTCAACTACGTTTTAAAGCTGCGTCAATTTGCAATGTAATAAAAAAGGCACCTTAATGTGAACCACGCATGCATGCACGCACACACACACACACACACACACACACACACACGCACGCACACAGAGAGAGAGAGACACTGACAGGCATCATAGTATTAAACATACAATCTATTAAATAACCAACATTTTAAGAATTCTACACATTGAGTGTATTTGCAATGCCGTAAAAAAAGGCACTTTATCAAACGCAAACTGTGTGTGAACACACACGCTCACAGAGACTGACAGGCACCGATGCGGAGATATCATAACATTAAACATACAATCTATTAAATATCCAACATTTTAAGAAGATATACTGTACAGTACATTTACACATTAGGTCTATTAGAATGCTAAACTGCCAAGAGTTAATCAATATTCTAGGGGTGTAACGGTACACAAAAATGTCGGTTCGGCACGTACCTCGGTTTAGAGGTCACGGTTCGGTTCATTTTCGGTACAGTAAGAAAACAACAAAATATAAATTTTTTTGGTTATTTATTTACCAAATTTGTAAACAATGGCTTTATCCTTTTAACATTGTGAACACTAGAATTATTTTGCCCACGTTAATTCACTTTAAACTGCCTCAACTTGTTGTTCAGATTAAATAAAATGACAAAGGTTTTCTTCACTATATAAAAAGTGCAACATTAAACAGTTTCAAGTCAACTTATCATGCTTAATTTATTACAGCATTTGGGAACCCTGTAGTTAGTTGATTTTTATTATGTAAATGTGATATTTTTGTCAAAATGTGATAGCAGGGACGCTACCATTCAAAACTAGGCTGCTACATTACTAATGATTGATGTAACTATAGCTTAAAACATAGTACAATAGCAATTGGAGAGACTATTCATCCCTGTACACCATGGAGTTCAAGTGAAATAACAGACAGACAGGGCTTTGCTGACCCTAACACGCACACACACAGAGCAAAATGAGCTAACGTTACGCTAAAAACTAATTAGCCTTCACCTCAAGCCAGGACTGCGAGCGAGCTGAGCTGCAGTTTAAGTTTCTAGAACGTCAACGGGCTCATAGTGATGTTACTAGTAGTTGGGAGGTGTTTATTATAATTTGGGGGAGAGTACGCTGCCCTATGCTCACCTGCTAAAGACCTATCTGCTCGACGCTAAAGCATTGACTACATGCGCTCTGAATACGCACTGCTGATTGGCTATGATTGTAACCAATCAGATGGTTGTGTGGGTGGGACAATGTTGGTTGCTGAGAGAGGCAGAAGAAGCAAAGCAGCTTGTTAAGACTTTAGCTTAGAAACTCGTTCGGTACACCCCTGTACCGAACCGAAACCCCCGTACCGAAACGGTCCAATACAAATACACGTACCGTTAGACCCCTACAATATTCAATATACAAGTGTGCAGATTTTTGTACATCACAAAATGCTTTTCTATTTAAGGAAGTTAGATTTTGTGTTTTGTTGTTTGTTTTCATTGCTGCTATTTTAATCGTTTTTAAATACACAATGTACACTGCCCAACGCCTGACTGCAACTGAAATAGGCTACATTTTGCGACCCCCAAAAAGGGACATGCGGTAGAAAATGAATGGGCAACATAGTTACAGTATGAATAATTATTCATGAATGAAATAGTCATCCTTGTAGTACGTAAGCACATTTGTAAAATAACTTGAGCAGCATTTGGAAGACAATTGGAAAAATGAGAGCCGTTAAATATATGTACGCTTTATTTTCCGATTAGTCGACAAATCTTTAAGATGATCGTTGACTAATCGACTTTCAAAATATTCGTTAGTTGCAGCCCTATGTCATTTATCTGTATATATAGCACTAGCACTCGCAACTGATTTGTTTATTAAAAGAAAGCTTCTTTGATGTGAGAACAAAGTCTGTTGCACAGGATTGTGATGATTATCAAAGTTGTGTATTCGGTGTTCTGAAGTTAAGCGTGGGACTCATATCTGTGTGGCTCTTTTTGTGACGCACTTTATTTGACCTTTTACTTGGGTGCCGAATGGATATGATGTTCTTGACACTTTCCACCTGTTTTGTGCGAGTTCCCTTAAGAACCCAAATAAATATGCCATCACTGATTTGTTGTCTTAATGGTTTTCTGCAATGGGTTGTTGTCCATCGTGCCAGCCATCCATCGGTTTTCTACCGCTTGTCTCGGGCAACATTTTTTTATTCACTTCATCAGTATGCTCAAAGTAAGTGGATCATCTTTAGACAAGCCCGAGGTATATTTTATCACCTTTACTAGATTCTCTGTTAAATGACAGGCAAGGCTAAGCCAAGGCAGGCTTGAACAAAGAGGCCCTGTGCATCATGACTGTTTTGTGTGTGTGTGTGTGTGAGTACGCATGTGTGGTTTGATAGCTGCTCTTTGTTTCCCAGCTCCTGGCCCTGCTGGCCGGAGTTCAGGCCAGACTAATATTGAAGTATAAATACTCTACTGTCGACTGCCATTAGTTTGGGCAACATCAAGCACACCATTGTTTTACACTACTCTGCCACTTTCAGGGTAAACCCTGTCCTAAAGAATTGTTGTATTTTTTGTGTTGTTTATAAAGTTAGGTACAGTCATGTTTGTTTTGGCAACACAGGATCTGTGGTCTTTGCTACAGTGTAGCCTGTAATGTTCCAATAACAGGATACATGGTTTCAAAAACAGGCACATTTTGACACACTCAGAATATTGATCCTTTTCCAAAATTTTAAATACATTTTATTTTAACTTGTACATTTAAAAAAAAACAATTGCACAAACCTGCCACCCTTAAAAGAAGATTGGTTAAAATAAATAAAAAATGAAATCATTCATTCATTACCATGATGAGGAGCTTATTTAGACTGTCTCTGCTGGGCTTGTGGTCAAGTGCACTCCATTTTGCCTCAATTGCTATATAGTGTAATAAAGTGGTTCTCAAATGGGGGTACGCGTACCCCTGGGGGTACTTGAAGGTATGCCAAGGGGTACGTGAGATTTTTTTTTAAATATTCTAAAAATGGCAACAATTCAAAAATCCTTTATAAATATATTTATTTAATAATACTTCAAGAAAATATGAATGTAAGTTCATAAACTGTGAAAAGAAATGCAACAATGTAATATTCAGTGTTGACAGCTGGATTTTTTGTGGACATGTTCCATAAATATTGATGTTAAAGATTTTTTTTTTGTAAAGAAATGTTTAGAATTAGGTTTATGAATCCAGATGGATCTCTATTACAATCCCCAAAGGGCGAACTTTAAGTTAATGATTACTTCTATGTGTAGAAATCTTTATTTATAATTGAATCACTTGTTTATTTTTCTACAAGTTTTTAGTTATTTTCACATCTTTTTTTCCAAATAGTTCAAGAAAGACCACTACAAATGAGCAATATTTTGCACTGTTATACAATTTAATAAATCAGAAACTGATGACATAGTGCTGTATTTTACTTTGTATCTCTTTTTTTCAACCAAAAATGCTTTGCTCTGATTAGGGGGTACTTGAATTAAAAAAAATGTTCACAGGGGGTGCATTGCTGAAAAAAGGTTGAGAACCACTGGTGTAATGAATTAACGCAATACTACACAATCTACAAATCTTCAAACTCTGTTTATTGAATGTTATGCCAGTGCTTACTTCTGAGTCCAATTTTAATGACAGGAGCATTGTAGTGTACATTTGACGAAGTGCAACTGAATTTCAATAGTATTGATTCTCCCGAGTCACTTGCGCTATGACTAGCTTTCTGTAAGACCCTACCAGCTAGGTTAATGTACTGTGCATGCTCATATACTATGTATTGCTTGGTTGCACATTACTTCACGTCTGGTTGCTGTTGCCTTGGACTCATGCTATTGGGGGGCAATTAAGCTTATTTGTAGCAGGAAGCCTTGTAAAAGTACAGCTACAATATAGTTAATGTGTGAAAATCGGAGTGCCTAAAAACAACCCAAAAACGCACAGAAAGGTGGCTCCTGTGTTGAGCTTGTAAGTCTCGTAAAATGTATCGGGTAGTTGAGAGTCTGAACATGTACATGTTTGTATTGATCGCTTAGTCAAAGTCTGCATGCATCTGAAAATAAACTGTAAACGGCTGTTGTTTTAATTTATTTGCTTTTCTTATTCTCCAAAACTTACAGTAACTATGCACAGTTCCAATGAAAATAATTGACATAGAATGTATGTGTGTTGTTAAGTGCATATACGATGTTTAACATGAAGAAATCCTTGCTAAGTAGTATTAATAAACTGCATTAATAAATATATTTTAGGGTGCATATCCCATATTAACAACAAACTCAAAATTTATATCACTAAATCTTGTTGTAACTAGGGCTGGGTATTACTTCCTAAATTGATTAGTTTTTGATTCATAAGGTTCTGACTCAATTCATTATGATTTGAGAACTCTTATGCAAAACCATTTTTTTTTTTTTACCAATAGGTCCCTGTTTTTGTGTATTTGGGATCATAGGTTCTAAAAATTCGAAATCAATCCATTGAGGCTTGGCGGAGGTATTTATAAAACAATCTTGCTTTCCTTCATACTTCCTCTAGAACAGGGGTCGGCAACCCAAAATGTTGAAAGAGCCATATTGGACCAAAAATACAAAAACAAATCGGTCTGGAGCCGCAAACCATTAAAAGCCATATTATATACAGATAGTGTGTCATAAGATATAAATTGAATTAAGAGGACTTAAAGGAAACTAAATAGGCCTTAAATATAGCTACAAATGAGGCATAATGATGCAATATGTATATACAGTTGGCCTAAACAGCATGTTAGCATCGATTAGCTTGCAGTCATGCAGTGACCAAATATGTCTGATTAGCACTCCACACATGTCAATAACATCAACAAAACTCACCTTTTTAATGTTGTGCATTCACGCACAACGTTAAAAGTTTGGTGGACAAAATGAGACGGAAAAAGAATAGGAATAAAACACGTCATAGAAAGTCGGAGAAAGTTATACAAGTAAACCAGGGGTCACCATCCTTTTTGAAACCAAGAGCTACTTCTTGGGTACTGATTAATGCGATGGGCAACCGTTTTGATACACACTTAAATAAATTGCCAGAAATATCCAATTTGCTCAATTTACCTTTAATAAATAAATCTGTAAATATATTTAAAAAAAGGTATTTCTCTCTGTCATTCTGTCGTACATTTTTTTTTTTGTAGAGAATAAATGATGAAAAAAACACTTTATTGAACGGTTTAAAAGAAGAAAAAACACGAAAAAAATGAAAATTCAATTTTGAAACATAGTTTATCTTCAATTTGGACTCTTTCAAATTCAAAATTCAACCGAAAAAAATTAAGAGAAAAACTAGCTAATTCGAATCTTTTTGAAAAAATAAAAAAAAGAATTTATGGAACATAAATTACGTAATTTTTCCTAATTAAGATTAATTTTAGAATTTTGATGACATGTTTTAAATATATTAAAATCCAATCTACACGTTGTTATAATATATAACAATTTGGACCAAGCTATATTTCTAACAAAGACAAATCATTATTTCTTCTAGATTTTCCAGAACCAAAATTTTGAAAGAAATTCAAAAGACTTTGAAATAAGATTTAAATTTGATTCTACAAATTTTTTCCATTTGCCATAATACATTTTTAAAATTTTAATCAGAAAAAGTTTTAAGATATATTTCACAAATATTCTTCGTCGAAAAACAGAAGCTAAAATTAAGAATTAAATTAAAATGTATTTATTATTCTTAACAATAAAAAGAATCTACTTGAATATTGATTTAAATTGTCAGAAAAGAAGAGGAAGAAATTTAAAAGGTAAAAAGGTATATGTGTTAAAAAATAATTTTTAAGGTTGTATTTTTTCTCTAAAATTGTCTTTCTGAAAGTTATAAGAAGCAAAGTAAAAAAAAAAGAGTTTATTTAAACAAGTGCAGACCAAGTCTTTAAAATATTTTCTTGGATTTTCAAATTCTATTTGAGTTTTGTCTCTCTTAGAATTAAAAATGTCGAGCAATGCGAGACCAGCTTGCGAGTAAATAAATAACATTTAAAAAATAGAGGCAGCTCACTGGTAAGTGCTGCTATTTGAGCTATTTTTAGAACAGGCCAGCGGGCGGCTCATCTGGTCCTTACGGGCTACCTGGTGCCCGCGGGCACCGTGTTGGTGACCCCTGTTGTAAACAAACTACGGTGAGTTCAAGGACCGCCAAAATTATTAGGACAAAATGGCGCTCGCCAAATACTCGAATCGGTGAAGCATGTTTAATGTAAACAGTGTGCTTTATAACAATTAGGGAGGTTTGTGTCATGTTTGTCCATCCATCCATCCATCATCTTCCGCTTATCCGAGGTTGGGTCGCGGGGGCAACAGCCTAAGCAGGGAAACCCAGACTTCCCTCTCCCCAGCCACTTCGTCTAGCTCTTCCCGGGGGATCCCGAGGCGTTCCCAGGCCAGCCGGGAGACATAGTCTTCCCAACGTGTCCTGGGTCTTCCCCGTGGCCTCCTACCGGTTGGACGTGCCCTAAACACCTCCCTAGGGAGGCGTTCGGGTGGCATCCTGACCAGATGCCCGAACCACCTCATCTGGCTCCTCTCGATGTGAAGGAGCAGCGGCTTTACTTTGAGTTCCTCCCGGATGGCAGAGCTTCTCACCCTATCTCTAAGGGAGAGCCCCGCCACACGGCGGAGGAAACTCATTTCGGCCGCTTGTACCCGTGATCTTATCCTTTCGGTCATGACCCAAAGCTCATGACCATAGGTGAGGATGGGAACGTAGATCGACCGGTAAATTGAGAGCTTTGCCTTCCGGCTCAGCTCCTTCTTCACCACAACGAACCGGTACAACGTCCGCATTACTGAAGACGCCGCACCGATCCGCCTGTCGATCTCACGATCCACTCTTCCCTCACTCGTGAACAAGACTCCTAGGTACTTGAACTCCTCCACTTGGGGCAGGGTCTCCTCCCCAACCCGGAGATGGCACTCCACCCTTTTCCGGGCGAGAACCATGGACTCGGACTTGGAGGTGCTGATTCTCATTCCGGTCGCTTCACACTCGGCTGCGAACCGATCCAGCGAGAGCTGAAGATCCCGGTCAGATGAAGCCATCAGGACCACATCATCTGCAAAAAGCAGAGACCTAATCCTGCGGTTACCAAACCGGAACCCCTCAACGCCTTGACTGCGCCTAGAAATTCTGTCCATAAAAGTTATGAACAGAATGGGTGACAAAGGACAGCCTTGGCGGAGTCCAACCCTCACTGGAAATGTGTTCGACTTACTGCCGGCAATGCGGACCAAGCTCTGGCACTGATCGTACAGTGAACGGACCGCCACAATAAGACAGTCCGATACCCCATACTCTCTGAGCACTCCCCACAGGACTTCCCGAGGGACACGGTCGAATGCCTTCTCCATGTCCACAAAGCACATGTAGACTGGTTGGGCAAACTCCCATGCACCCTCAAGGACCCTGCCGAGAGTATAGAGCTGGTCCACAGTTCCACGACCAGGACGAAAACCACACTGTTCCTCCTGAATCCGAGGTTCGACTATCCGACGTAGCCTCCTCTCCAGTACACCTGAATAAACCTTACCGGGAAGGCTGAGGAGTGTGATCCCACGATAGTTGGAACACACCCTCCGGTCCCCCTTCTTAAAGAGAGGAACCACCACCCCGGTCTGCCAATCCAGAGGTACCGCCCCCGATGTCCACGCGATGCTGCAAAGTCTTGTCAACCAAGACAGCCCCACAGCATCCAGAGCCTTAAGGAACTCCGGGCGGATCTCGTCCACCCCTGGGGCCTTGCCACCGAGGAGCTTTTTAACTACCTCAGCGACCTCAGCCCCAGAAATAGGAGAGTCCACCACAGATTCCCCAGGCCCTGCTTCCTCATAGGAAGACGTGTTGGTGGGATTGAGGAGGTCTTCGAAGTATTCCTTCCACCTACCCACAACATCCGCAGTCGAGGTCAGCAGAACACCATCCGCACCATACACGGTGTTGATAGTGCACTGCTTCCCCTTCCTGAGGCGGCGGACGGTGGTCCAGAATCGCTTCGAAGCCGTCCGGAAGTCGTTTTCCATGGCTTCCCCGAACTCTTCCCATGTCCGAGTTTTTGCCTCCGCGACCGCTGAAGCTGCACACCGCTTGGCCTCTCGGTACCTGTCCACTGCCTCCGGAGTCCTATGAGCCAAAAGGACCCGATAGGACTCCTTCTTCAGCTTGACGGCATCCCTCACCGCTGGTGTCCACCAAGGGGTTTTAGGATTTCCGCCCCGACAGGCACCAACTACCTTGCGGCCACAGCTCCGATCTGCCGCCTCAACAATAGAGGTGCGGAACATGGTCCACTCGGACTCAATGTCCAGCACCTCCCTCGTGACATGTTCAAAGTTCTTCCGGAGGTGGGAATTGAAACTTTGTCTGACAGGAGACTCTGCCAGACATTCCCAGCAGACCCTCACAATGCGTTTGGGCCTCCCAGGTCTGTCCGGCATCCTCCCCCACCATCGCAGCCAACTCACCACCAGGTGGTGATCGGTGGAAAGCTCCGCCCCTCTCTTCACCCGAGTGTCCATAACATGAGGCCGCAAATCCGATGACACAACTACAAAGTCGATCATGGAACTGCGGCCTAGGGTGTCCTGGTGCCAAGTGCACATATGGACACCCTTATGTTTGAACATGGTGTTTGTTATGGACAAACTGTGACGAGCACAAAAGTCCAATAACAAAACACCACTCGGGTTCAGATCCGGGCGGCCATTCTTCCCAATCACGCCTCTCCAGGTTTCACTGTCGTTGCCAACGTGAGCGTTGAAGTCTCCCAGTAGGACAAGGGAATCACCCGGGGGAGCACTTTCCAGTACTCCCTCGAGCGTTCCCAAAAAGGGTGGGTACTCTGAACTGCTGTTTGGTGCATAAGCACAAACAACAGTCAGGACCCGTCCCCCCACCCGAAGGCGGAGGGAGGCTACCCTTTCGTCCACCGGGTTGAACTCCAACGTACAGGCTTTGAGCCGGGGGGAAACAAGAATTGCCACCCCAGCCCGTCGCCTCTCACTGCCGGCAACGCCAGAGTGGAAGAGGGTCCAATCCCTCTCGAAAGAAGTGGTTCCAGAGCCCTTGCTGTGCGTCGAAGTGAGTCCGACTATATCCAGCCGGAATTTCTCGACTTCGCGCACTAGCTCAGGCTCTTTCCCCCCCATTGACGTGACGTTCCACGTCCCAAGAGCTAGCTTCTGTAGCCGAGGATCGGACCGCCAAGTGCCCTGCCTTCGGCTGTCGCCCAGCTCACAATGCACCCGACCTCTATGGCCCCTGCTATGGGTGGTGAGCCCATTGGAGGGGTGACCCACGTTGCCTCTTCGGGCTGTGCCCGGCCGGGCCCCATGGGAACAGGCCCGGCCACCAGGCGCTCGCCATCGTGCCCCACCTCCGGGCCTGGCTCCAGAGGGGGGCCCCGGTGACCCGCGTCCGGGCGAGGGAAATCTGGTTCCATGATGTTTCTTCTTCATAAAGGTCTTCGAGGTCTTCGAGCTGCTCTTTGTCTGATCCCTCACCTAGAACCTGTTTGCCTTGGGAGACCCTACCAGGGGGCTTTATGCCCCCGGACAACATAGCTCCTAGGATCATTGGGACACGCAAACTCCTCTACCACGATAAGGTTGCAGCTCAGAGAGGAGTTGCTTGTCATGTTTGTCCTCCTACATAAATCATATTAACACAAAAAAATATATTTTTTTCCCCCTCATCTTTTTCCATTTTTCATACATTTTTGTTAAAGCTCCAGAGAGCCACTAGGGTGGCGCTAAAGAGCCGCGGGTTGCCAACCCCCGCTCTAGACGAATCATTTGGAATTTGCCCTATTTGTGCCGTTTTTCTCATCTGTGACATCAGCAGATTTACCCGAAGAGCTTTGCGCTAGTCCCCCATTGTAGTCTGAAGTTGTACTCAAAAAGGTTAATTCTTTTTTTCTATCCTCTTGTTGTGGGGCTAATTGGCTTGAACATGCACTTGCATCCTCCGCTGTTTCAATTTGTAATACAGAGTAGTGTATAGTTCTAAGTTGACTCGATATAACAAAACGGTATAAACTACACTATGGCTGACGGGGAGAAGACGCAGTCGAGGTGGAGACGTAAATAAGACAGCTCACAAAATGGGGCATCCTGAAAAGACGGTATGCAAGCGGCTTGAAGACGGTCCGTAAAACATAATATTTGCTAAATTTCGACTAAAGAACCCCCATTAAATGTTATGTAGACCAGTGTTTTTCTACCACTGTGCCGCGGCACACTAGTATAATGTGAGTCTGGTGTGCCGTGGGAGATTATCTAATTTCCCCTACTTGGGTTAAAAATATTTTTTGCAAACCAGTAATTATAATCCGCAAATAATGTGTTGTTGAGTGTCAGTGCTGTCTAGAGCTCGGCAGAGTAACCGTGTAATACTCTTCCATATCAGTAGGTGGCAGCCGGTAGCTTTGTAGATGTCGGAAACAGCGGTAGGCAGTGCGCAGGTAAAAAGGTATCTATTACTTAAACCAAAAATAAACAAAAGGTAAGTGCTCCTAAGAAAAGGCATTGAAGCTTAGGGAAGGACATGCAGAACTAAAACTGAACTGGCTACAAAATAAAGAAAAACAGAATGCTGGACGACAGCAAAGACTTACTGTGGAGCAAAGACGGCGTCCACAGTGTACATCCAAACATGACAATCAACAATGAACCCACAAAGAAGGATGAAAAAAACTGAAATATTTTTGTTTGCTATAACAAAGTTTAGCAATCAAGCGGAAATAGAAATATTGCTCAAAGGAAGACATGAAACTGCTACAGGAAAATACCAAAAAAAGAGAAAAAGCTGCCAAAAAAGGAGCGCAAGACAAGAAATAAAACATTACACAGAGGAAAACAGCAAAAAACTTTAAGTAAGACACGACGTGAGATCCCAGGTCATTCCCGGGCGCGGCACCGCTGCTGCCCGCTGCTCCCCTCACCTCTCAGGGGGTGATCAAGGGTGATGGGTCAAATGCAGAGAATAATTTTGCCACATCTAGTATGTGTGTGACAATCATTGGTACTTTAACTTCATGACAGTACACCTATTTTGAGACACGAGCTATAGTGATGCATGGTTGATTGTTTTAAAGCCGTATCCAACAATTGCAACAATGACTTTTTACTGTCAACTGAGTTTCGTTATTTAATGTTTCCTACTGGTGGTGTGCCTCCGGATTTTTTCTACGCAAAAAATGTGCCTTGGCTCAAAAAAGGTTGAAAAACACTGATGTAGACCACAAGGATTTTTTTTAAATGTTAATTTTTTCTCATCACCATAGACGACTTCGGACAATTTCAACTTCAACTGTAAACAAGACTGTGTCAAAGTAATACAAATAAATATAGGTAACCAATATCAATCAGAAATGTGTTTTATTTTCAATAATGTGAGTGCATCGGTACACGGCTCCCGGGATCGACCCAAATGTAAAATAAACGAGCTAATGGCCCAAGAAAAAATTTATGAATTGGTTTAATTTATGTGCTATGACTGCTGAAATCCTTTTCTGCCCTGCATAGCACTCTTGTTACATCTCTCCCACTGTGTGTTTATATTTCCGTGAAACTCTCATGAGACCTGTCACAGTAACATAAATGTTCGACATCAACACAATTAAGTATACCATTTGGAAGCTATTAGGATTGTTTAAGAAAAACTGTAAACTTGATAAAACTGTTCCAATATGGAAAGACTGTAATACAGCACTGAAGTACCGCGGTGGCCTGACTAAACTCAATACGCACCCGGTGGAAAGACATAGGGAAGAAACCAGTGATAAGAATGTTAGTACTGCTAGCTTAAATACTCACAAGGACAAAGACACAGATATACAAGGTTTCCCTTCAACCAAAAAATGGTCAACAAAGCTAAAGGTAAAGTTTTTTTCAGCTCGAGACAAGGTATTAACCTCTTCTATAGTCCGTTTAATTGTTACAGACTTGAGACTATAGTGTGTTTTGTAGAATGGGGACATGATACATACATACAAGCCTTTGTACAAAATACTAAGACAACAGTTTGTTACCAACAAATGCGTACCAGACCTGTATAATGAAGTAAAGGATAAATTCATATTGTGCCTGTAATGGGAATTTAATTTTAAAGTATATTTTCATTGTGAGAGGGGCTTTCCAAAGTGCTTTGAGTGTAATGTGTTTATAAACACAATGACAAATAGTATGTCGTATCAAAAGCAACATATAATTGTTTGCTGGTCTTCTGTAAAGTATATTTGTCCAAATATAAACAGTGCCACATTTATAGAATTGACCTGGAATCAATTGTAACCTAAAATTAAAGTCTACTTTAAACCACATAGTTGATTGAAACTTGATTGCATCAAATTGAAGAAGTTTGAATTGGATCAAATTTAGCCACCTGCATTCAAATGAATCTTGAAATATGTTTAGTCATGTGCTAACTAACAATAAAGATGAACTATCAAAATATTTATTCATACTTTCACCATCCCATCCATTTTCTACCGCTTATTCCCTTTTGGGGTCACGGGGGGCGCTGGCGCCTATCTCAGCTACAATCGGGCGGAAGGCGGGGTACACCCTGGACAAGTCGCCACCTCATCGCAGGGCCAACACAGATAGACAGACAACATTCACGCTCACATTCACACACTAGGGCCAATTTAGTGTTGCCAATCAACCTATCCCCAGGTGCATATCTTTGGAAGTGGGAGGAAGCCGGAGTACCCGGAGGGAACCCACGCATTCACGGGGAGAACATGCAAACTCCACACAGAAAGATCCCGAGCCTGGATTTGAACCCAGGACTGCAGGACCTTCGTATTGTGAGGCAGACGCACTAACCCCTCTGCCACCGTGAAGCCCCCCTCACCATGCTGCTCAAAATAAAGCATACAGTGTTAGGGTTTTGTTGTTAGTTTTTATTGCTGCTATTTTGACTATCAAGCTTCCTCAAAAAGAAAAGTGTATTTTGTGATTATTTGTTTAGAACACACAAGTATTTAGATAAAGTTCTCTCTTTTGTTGGCTAATTCGGTAGCAAGCAAGTTATCTTCGAGAAGAGTCGGCGACTGCATCCTCCAGATATCCAACATACCTACGCTTTAAATGCTCCCGCATCACAGACCTACTGCCATGGCAGGTGTACTTTGCAAATTGAACAAGTTATTCACGCATAGGGTGAAATGTTCCTATACTTTCGATGTTTTCACCTGCTATGTTGTTTCCGGTAACCGCACTCATTTTGTTGCTGCTAGTCACCAGTCGCGCTGACTTGTGTATGTTCGTTTGCGTCAGGGTGAACACGAGCGACGACGTCAACGACTATTGTGTACAAATTGATTTGTCGGCGACAAATTTTATCATTGACTTTTCGTTATAAGCGAATCGCTTGACAACACCGATAAACAAAGTTCGCAAGGCCTTTAACAACGTCCAACATATACAGTATGTACTTACCAATGCGCGAATCAGTTTAACAACTTAATTCCCAATTAATGGACCCCACTCCAGCTATTTATTTTTATTTTTACAAAATCTTCTATATTCATATCTGTGCAGAGAAATAACGTATTGGAATTTTTTTCCCCGATTCTGAAACTGGAAATGCCACTCGGTCTTGGAGTAGCAACCTAGCAATAAGGTGTGGGCGTGACTGTTTAGTACAGTTTACAGAAAATGTTCATTTGTGTTCTGTACAGTCGTGGTCAAAAGTCTACATACACTTGTACAGAACATAATGGCATTTCTGTTTAGAGTTTCCAATAATTTCTACAACTTATTTTTTTGTGATAGAGTGATCGGAGCACCTACTTGTTGGTCACAAAAAAAATTCATGAAGTCTGGTTCTTTTATGAATTTATTACGGGTCTACTGGACATGTGACCAAATCTGCTGGGTCAAAAGTATACATACAGCAATGTTAATATTTGGTTACATGTCCCTTGGCAAGTTTCACTGCAATTTGATGCTTTTGGTAGCCATCCACAAGCTTCTGGTGGGCTTCTGGTTGAATTTTTGACCCCTCCTCTTGACAAAATTGGTGCAGTTCAGCTAAATTGGTTGGTTTTCTGACATGGACTTGTTTCTTCAGCATTGTCCACACTTTTAAATCAGGTCTTTGGGAAGGCCATTCTACAACCTTCATTCTAGCCTGATTTAGCCATTCCTTTACCACTTTTGACATGTGTTTGGGGTCATTGTCCTGTTGGAACACCCAACTGCGCCCAAGACCCAACATCCGAGCCGATGATTTTAGGTTGTTCTGAAGAATTTGGAGGTAATCCTCCTTTTTCATTGTCCCATTTACTCTCTGCAAAGCACCAGTTCAATTGGCAGCAAAACAGGCCCAGAGCATAATAATACCACCACCTTGCTTGACGGTTGGCTTGGTGTTCCTGGGTTTAAAGCCCTCACCTTTTCTCCTTCAAAAATATTGCTGGGTATTATGGCTAAACGGCTCATTTTTTGTTTCATCCGACCATTGAACTTTCCTCCAGAAAGTCTTATCTTTGTCCATGTGATGTCAGATGAAAAAAAAAATTAGTTGTTTGGCCACAGCTATGACATTACGTTCTATACAAGTGTAGGTAAACTTTTGACCACAAATGTATGTGTGTGTCCCTAATGGGTTTCAGGCCGCATTTTTTTGTAATTAGTAAAACAAGTCATTGACTGTTCATTTTGTCTTCATTCTGCACCCTGCCTAAACCGCAGTTCAAGGACAAGGCTACCTTTTCTGTCTGACCTCCTGCTCACATGACCATTGTTGTTTCTCATGGTGTCGTTCCCCTCGGTGGGCCTGAACTGTTAGATGAATTAACGTGTGAACGGATGGCTGCGTATATCTCAAAACACTTCAGAGAAATGGATGTGTTGGGGAATGTCAGAGGGAGCTGTGGCTAAATGGGTCATGTCCCGTCACACAATGGCAGCATTACTGTGAGAGTTGTAGTGGCAGACATGGGAGGGGAGAAGCCAGGGGCATGGATAGTTTTTGAGGATACCCAAGCTCTTTGCGCCAATTATGGACACAAATAACATCCACACAGAGCTGCTATGGAAATTAGGGTCAAAGGGTTAACTGTGTATTCAATAGGGGGAGGCCAACTGATTGATTGTTGCAAATGAGGGAAATGACAAGCACAAAAACAGTAGGTGCAGCATCAGTTCATACTTACACTTTTGCTGTATAATTTCTTACACTGAAAAAGCATTGGTTGCATGAGTCAAATGTTTTGTATTCTTACAGCTTGGAGATATGTTCTCATAGGGCGTCTTCCCAATTGAGGAGAAATAGCTGCTATTTTCAAAATTGCCTAATCTTCCAACAGTTTTTCTGAGCTGATCTGTTATCAAAAAGCTGCCAACTGATTTCTACCAAAAAAAGTGTCGTCTTTCTCCTCTTTTTCTTTACTTGTAGGCCCCTTGGGTAACGTTGTCTTTTTTTGGCTGGGAATACTTTGTCCACATGATGGGTGGCTTCTTGCATATCTTGATGTAGTCTTTGTAAACAAGCAAGGTTGGCACAATACTGCACAATCTCCTTGTAAGAAAGACTTTCTTGCTCAAGTAGACCAGTATGTAACCACATAAAGATGCTGCATCCATGTTCTGTTAAAATATTTAGCGGGTACTGTCTATCTGTGTTTTCCCTGCGATGAGGTTGCGACTTGTCCAGGGTGCACCCCGCCTTCCGCTCAAATGCAGCTGGGATAGGCTTCAGCACCCCCGCGACCCCAAACGGGATTAACGGTAGAAAATGGATGGAACTTGCAGTTCAAAGACATGTATCCATTGCTTTCGTCCTCTCCAAGGTTCTCATAGTCATCATTGTCACCGACGTCCCACTGGGTGTGAGTTTTCCTTGCCCTTATGTGGGCCTACCGAGGATGTCGTAGTGGTTTGTGTTGTGGTTTGTGCAGCCCTTTGAGACACTAGTGATTTAGGGCTATATAAGTAAACATTGATTGATGAAATGATATATATGACCAAACCATGCGGATATTATAGGTGGGGGAAAATTATCGATTCTCCGATGCATCACGATTAGAACATGGGTGGTTCACGAATCGATGAATAGGTGTCCAAACATCAAATATTTATGTATGTTAAATAAAGTAATAGACGGTTCTAAAATGAATGAATTGATTAACGTGGACCCCGACCTAAACAAGTTAAAAAACTTATTCCGATGTTACTATTCAGTGGTCAATTGTAAGGAATATGTACTGTATTGTGCAATCTACTAATAAAAGTTTCAATCAAAAATGCGGCATTAGTGCTAATGTTTTTTAAATGTTAGTTCTAAGTTTGGTTACAACTAACCAAGGGAGAACTGTTTGCTAATATTCTTTTAACGTAATGTGTTAGCTGGGTCAGTGTGGCGGACACACGGAGGAGGGAGGAGAGGACAAGCTATGTTAGCCGCGTGCTAAACTAGTTTGAATGTGAATTTGTAAAACAACAAAATAATAAATTAATTGTACACTTCAACAGAAGGGTAATAGGAAGAGAAAATTAGCGTGTTGATTGATAAGTCATGAGACAATAATATCCACACAGTACGGCAACAGTCGGTTAGCCATTGATATGAGTGAGCAAATTGACGACTTGTCTTTGAGCCGCAAGTTTTATGGCGACTGGGGCCAAAGTGTGCAACTGTGCATTCATTCATCCATACATCCTTTTTTTACTGCTTGTCCCATTCGGGGTCGCGGGGGTGCAGGACCCTATCCTAGCTGCATTCGGGTAGAAGGCGGAGTACACCCTGACAAGTCGCCACCTCATTTTGAACATTCTGTGGTTTTAGAAGGCACAACATTTTAATCATAGATGCCTGCTAAACAAGTAGTTCAAAAATAGTTTATTTATTTTTTTCACTTAGCAATCTACTACAGTTCTTACGTATATAGTCTACCACATATACATTACAAGCCAGAAGTTTGGACACACCTTCTCATTGAATTAGTTTTCTTTACTCTCATGACTATTTACATTGTAGACTGTCACTGAAGGCATCACAACTATGAATGTGGAGTTATGTACTTAACAAAAAAAGGTGAAATAACTGAAAACATGTTATGTATTCCAGTTTCTTCAAAATAGCCACCCTTTGCTCTGATTACTGCTTTGCACACTCTTGGCATTCTCTCGATGAGCTTCAAGAAGTAGTCAGCTGAAATGGTTTTCACTTAACAGGTGTCATAGTTTGGATGCCTTCATTGACAATCTACATTGTTAATAGTCATGAAAATAAAGAAAAGACATTTAAATCAGAAGGTGTGTCCAAACTTTTGGCCGGTACTGTAAATCTAAACTTTGTCCACTAAATACCTGAAATGACACAATACTGCACACATCGGTAGCCAAAGAAGGAGCCTATTATTGATATTATTAATCATGAAATGTAATACATTTAGAATACATAAAAATAATAATATACAATATACTAACAATATCATAATTACATACAATATAATTTATTATAGATGTATAAATAACCAATTTATAATTGAATCGTAGCTGCCCAAATGTAATCGCAATTGAATTTTGAGGTGCTCAAAGATTCTCACCTTTACTGTCAGCATAAGCGCTACAGCTGGTCGCGAACCTGATCGGCCCTGGATCGAAGTGGGTACTTGGCAAAAGTAAGGAGAGAAAGCTATTTCAAGTTTGTTAATGCATTTGTTGTTCAAGCCTATGAAAACTTTCCCAATTTTGCCATTCGTAGCGACAGTAATAACTTAACGTCTTGTGTGTCTTCAAATTTCTGTTAGGGCATGTGTGTTTTGCATGTTTTCGCCGTGTTTTTATGAGTTTTCTCCGGGTACTCAGGCCTCGTCCCACATTTCACAAAAATGCAGTTAGGCTCATTGGAGACTCTAAATTGTCCATAGCTATGAATGTGAGTGTGAAGGATTGTGTGTCTATCTATACAGTATGTGCCCTGCAATTGGCCCGGTTAATTTTCGTTAGCCTGTCAATGAGCCTGTCCATTATACGTTAGAAGTAAGCTAGCGACATTAGATCCAACTTTTATCCTGTATAATTGTTATATACCGTAATTGTCCAAACTGTGTTATTTAACGTGATTCCAACATGTATGTGCACTTCATGTGTATATGGAATGTACTTTTTTTTGTGAAGTAAAGTGAATTATATTTATATAACGCTTTTCTCTAGTGACTCAAAGCGCTTTACATAGTGAAACCCAATATCTAAGTTACTTTTAAACCAGTGTGGGTGGCACTGGCAACAGGTGGGTATAGTATCTTGCCCAAGGACACAACCGCAGTTACTAGGATGGCGGAAGCGGGGATCGAACCTGGAAGTGAAATGAATTTGAAGTGAATTATATTTATACAGCACTTTACTCTAGTGACTCAAAGCGCTTTTACATATATAAGTTACATTTTTAAACCACAGTGGGTGCCACAGGGAGCAGGTGGGTAAAGTGTCTTGCCCAAAGACACAACGGCAGTAACCAGGTTGGCAGAAGCGGGGCTCAAACTTGGAACCCTCAAGTTTCTAGCACGGCCACCCTACCAACCGAGCTATATCGCCCCACATTTGTGTGCTTATTTTACATGTAGTGTTTTCATTGTGTAAAAAAACAATAAACTACATCAAGTTTTTTTTTTCCATCTCCGTGTTAAAAGACCGTTTACATATTTGGCAAACTAAATTCAAATATTCAGGGAGAGCAGAATATAGTCCGGCCTGCGTTACATTTTACAATAAGCAGCAATAATTGAAAAATAGAGCAAAACGATATAGGATAAGAAAACATATATGTTAATTTCTTGTAACTAATAACACATATTTGTTTTTATATACATATATAAGATTTGCTTAGCTTTTTTAAAGAAAATATGTGCATCATTGCTGATTAAATTTATCAGACATCATATACTGTATATGATGACAGCACATTGGTCACACCCCTAGCCACACCGTCACCACCACAAGTATATTGACAATCAGGGAAAACCCCTGAATTATACCACCGTCTGTTGCATTTTCTTTCCGACATTGGAATGGGGTTAAATGTATTAATGATGAGAGCCGCAGTATCAGTAATGACTATAGGGCTGTGTTGTGGTGGTGTTATCACAACACTCATGTGGCTAAATATTGCAATGTTATTTTGAAGGCCTGATTATTAAGGTGGTAATTAATGTGCAGTCTGCCATGCGCAGTGGTGTTGGTATCTTCTCTTCTTCCTTAGTCACATTGGACAGTAATCCGCATTTCGCCGCAGACAGCTGCAGCCTCACTCCCTTCAGGCAGACACAACCGGCAGAAGTGGTGCTTCATCAGCTGGAAGGGAGCAATGTAGAAATTACATGTAAAGGAAATGCATGTCACAAGGAAATGCATGTCACTCAGTTAAAATGTTAGTTTCAGCCCTAATTATCACATTGTTGCAAAGAGCCTCATAAGTAGGAGAGAGTACATTAAAGCAAAAATAATGTTTATTTTTGCTTTAATGTACTCTCTCCTACTTATGAGGCTCTTTGCAACAATGTGATAATCATGCTGATAGAGACCATGTGATGTTTGAAATTTTGAAAATGAGTGAAAGCAATACATAGATGCTCGTTTCATGTAAGATTACTCCTTGACAGACAGGTCGCCACATTAATTCATCTTTGCTGCAGCTCTCTCTGATGACCCAGCCAGGAATAATATGAGCATGTTAACTCTGTTTTTGAAATCACTCTCAAATCTCCCGAGACTACTTACTCACGCTGCTGTCATTCAAAATATTTTAACGTATGGACTTGAGGGTCTCCAGTCATGCAAATTAACAATGGAGATTGCCTACTTTTATACTATTCATTTTTTGAGAGGGTTTTGATGTCTAGTGTAGAGCAAACCAATGTCCATCCGCTCACACTTAATACTCAGTGACCTTCTGCGTGTAATCACATTTCTTGTTTCGTATGATGACTGTTTTTTATGCAAGCCTGCACAGTAACTTAAGTATGAATGATATCAAGTGGATGTGATGTAATTCTAATGTAATGTATTTATACTTGTTATTTTTTGTGTGTTTGTGTTTTTTAGAGGCTGCATTCTTTTTAATTGTAGTGTAATGGCTGTTATTTTCTGATTTATAGCACAAAACTTTAACTACAAAGGTCAATGAAGATGTACCAAAGAAATGCAAATGACATTAGTTAATAGCTTTCCAGTTATTTTGATACTCGACAATATTATCTATCTGCGAATCATATCATAATGAACACTTGCATCTTGTTTATTCTGTTGCAGAGTGCAGCGATGGAGGAAACAGTCATCTGGGAACAGCACACAGTGACCCTTCACAGGGTAGGTGTTTACAGCACCATAATTCACTAAGCAATTAATGTTTTCTATTGTCTTTTTTAGTCTTTCCACCAGTCTATAGTGTCTTAACTGCAAGGTAGTTGCTCTCATCTCCCTCGATACTACACTATGTCCTCTCCCTAATCATGTGTCTTCCCTCTGCTTACTGAGAGGACCAGCTGTAGGAGCAGGATGTATGGTGCTGGAACAATAGTTAGGGAGCCCAGATGGCAGGAAACCAGGCTAAGGAAGACCGGCATCAGCATCCACTTCCTTACAACTTATTTTCTCTTCCTTCCTGCTCAGGGCAAAGCGGGAACTGTATGACACTCTTATTTTTTGTTCAATGTCGTCAAATTTCATTGCCATGGACTACACCCATCAAAGCCCAGTTGACGAGATTGTTCACTATGTTAGGTATCAAAATCTGTATTGGCCTACATACACTATAAGCAAAAAAAAGTTTTGGGAGATTTGGTTTTTACAACAAAGGAAGAGAGGATGGAAAAACATGGAGTAGGTCCAGACTTACCAGCTTTCTTTTAGTTGTTATCTAAATTGTAGTGTGGTGTTAAGGTCAGGGTTTATTCGGTCAGGGTTCTGTGCAGACCAACAGATCTTTCACACCAAACTCTTTTAAGGGTGCATTCATGACCCTAGCTTTGTCCACTGGGGCACAATCATGTTGGAGGAGAAAATGCCCTCCCTTAACTGCTCTCATAAGAGCTATATACTACACTATGTCCTCTACCTAAATAAAACTGAAACTTTACTTTTATCAAGATACTGCATCTGCCCTCAAGTCTTAGGGCGCTGCACACTTTGAAAACCCCTAGTGTGGAGTACCTGTCTAGACTGGCCCGGTTGTTGTAATCTAATTAGTTAGCCGCTTTAGTGAGGCTGAAGGAGAAGCGCGTTGTTGGCTGCAATTCCTAGATTTCTGGCTCACCTCTGATGCTGCGGGGGAAAGTTTACATCACATGGCCAGTTCCCTTCGAGCTGCAATACATTTCCAGTTAACTGAAAATAACTAATAGCTATATTGACAATCTTCTTTGATAAGGCATGTTTTAAATGTATCAGTGTTGAACGTCGTTCTCTGTGTGTCCAGGCTCCTGGATTTGGGTTTGGTATTGCCATCTCGGGTGGGCGAGACAACCCACACTTCCAAAGCGGTGAGACCTCCATTGTAATATCTGATGTTCTAAAAGGAGGTCCGGCTGAGGGATTGTTGCAGTAAGTATTTTTCTCTGATCAAGTTGTTTAACCACATCAGTATTCCATATTTATGCCTTTTTTTGTGGCGGCCACATATTTGTACCTCCACAATTATATTTAATTTGTTACACCCTCTCTCATAGACTCATTAAAAATGGGTTGTCTAAATACAATTTGAAGTTACAACTTTATTGCAGTAAACGACAGAACTTTGTTTTTTAACACACCTTTTATTAGGCTGCCGTTATTGATCTTTTTAGTTATCAAGTAATCTATCAATTAATTTGTGCGATTAATCAAGTAATTAAATAAAGTACACTCTATAGCAACTCTATAACAAATGTTCTGTTTCTCACAGCCTTCATTCTTTTTTCTAATAGATGCACATTATCATCATTAAATTTGTACTTTTAAAATGTGTGTTTTAATAAAAAGAAATAAATAAGCCCTCCACCGTTCGGCGCCACCCAGATCACTGCTCTAACACACCATTTTTCTCATGTGTGCTCCATTGCAGCGGCTGTGCAGTATCAATTCCGAGCACTTCATGCGGCCAGAATTGTATCACTTTGTTTTAGTTGCATTCATTACACAATTAATCTAAGCAACACAAAATAAATCAAAGCTTTTCTTCGAATCAAATTAATAACTCTAAGCCCTAACTTCATGCACACCTGGTCTACCAGAATATGAAGACGTGGTATCAGTTTTCCCAACCTAGCAACTTAGTAACTACTGTATTTTCCACCCCCCGCGATCTCCAAAAAAGGGAATAAGCGGTAGGAAATGGATGGATGGATAGTTCGCGACAGTATACATTTTAGAAGATAAAAAACATTTTTTTATATAATACCTGCACCGGACTATAAGCCGCATATATATACGTTGTGAAATGAATTATTTACACAGAAAACTTTTAAAATCATTATTTACATACCTTAATCGTTTCCAAACGAAGCCTGTAATAGGACAGTAAAATGGCTGATCAAACAAAACAGAAGTCATCGTCATGGACCCACTAGCTGTGGAAGCTAGCTCTCCAATCAGCTAAACAGACACGATAACTCCTTGGTGGCGTTTTAGTGAATTTACTGAGGAATTTGTGAAACTGAAACAATACAAGAAGAATGCCATTGTAAGTTAACAATACTAAGACAGACCCATGTAAACATATTAGTATATTAGCTAATGCTAACAATGCTAGCTTGAATACATTACGACAGTGCGTACACATATGCTTTAAATCAGTGGTCCCCAACCACCAGGCCTCAGTCCGGTACCGGTCCGCGGACCGATTGGTACCGGGCCGCACAAGAAATGTAAAAATTAAAAAAAATTAATAATTATTAAATCAACATAAAAACACAATATATACATTATATATCAATATAGATCAATACAGTCTGCAGGGATACAGTCCGTAAGCAAACATGATTGTATGTCTATGGAAAAATAAAAAAATAACCCCCGGTCCTTGGGACAAATTTTCAAGTGTTGACCGGTCCGCAGCTACAAAAAGGTTGGGGACCACTGCTTTAAATCACTCCTACAGACATCACACATGGGATGGTATAGTAAGTATGAATTGTTTTAGTGATATTGCAAAACATAAAAACTTTGCTTGGGGTAATGAGTGAAGAATCCATATGAGTAGAAACGCTATAAAGACTCAAAAGCGGAAAGCCACTTGTACTTCCAAAACAAATTACTAAACCAAAGGAAATACTGTAGACAGTCACCCCGAAGCACCTGCATTGAGCAAAATCGTCTAAAAGATGGCACCATAGGACAAACAGTAACACATCTTTTCAGTGTCTTTGAATGTGTTTTTATGAAAATTATTTGCATTACGGCCGTCAGCAAAGAAAAATACATAAATGAGCCAGACCGTTTTATAAGCCACTGGGTTCTAAGTAGGAAATAAGTGTACTGTATATTTAGTATTTAGACTCAGCCAGATCGTCTTTTTCAAAATGTTATGGTCTTATTGGACACTTTGGAGATTAACATGAAAGCACTTATTGCTCTTAATGAGCAGTGAGTCCTTCTGTAAATATTAAAAGCATTCAAATATTTGTGACATAAAGAAACACAAAATTATTTGACAGAAGGAAGGTGACGCATCATTGCCAATTATTCAAATGATAAGATGATGTTTTTGCCAATGCAACCTAGTGCCACTGATAGATAACAATACTTTGAAAAAATCTAAAAAAAATGCACATACAGTGGAACCCTTTTAAGTTGGCAATCTGTCTCAGTCAACCAACTCATCAAGCCCTGGTCCATTGTGTTCTTATTAATGCTAATAAGTGCCCACTTAAGCCGATGTAGACAACTATTGTTGACAGAAAATTAGAGACCAAAGTAGTCACTTTGTCACTTCTTTAATAATATCAATCTGTTTTTTCCAATGTGTTGTAATAATTTTAAGTGTTATTATATTTTCTGTTTTACTTACTTTTTTTTTGCATAAGAAGATTTGTGGTTATGTCAAACACAAATAAAAACAAATATATTGTTGGAGGGGCCACAGGAAAGGCACTTCCTCCTACTTTCAAAGCCTTGGCATAGGACTATTTCTTGGCGGTTGAATCCCCTGCTATTCTTGTATTCCTATTCTACAACTAACAGTATTCACCCATGAATTAGTGAAGTCAATTATATTGATATAGCGCTTTTTCTCCAGAAACTCACAAGGGCTTTACATAGTAGACCTTTTATCGACATCTAAGTTATATTTAAACCAGTGTGGGTGACACTCTGACCTGGGTAAAGTGTCTTGCCCAAGGACACATTGGCAGTGACAAGGATGGGGGAAGCGGGAGTCGAACGTGGAACCCTCAAGTTGCTGTCACAGCCGCTCTACCATCCGAGCCACGCCGCCCCAAATGTCGCACAAATGGAGTAAAGTTGTGCTGTTGGTTGAAAAACAGTTTTGTATCACCCTTTCACTTCCTATCTCTGGCAATAGTCAGGAGTAAATCTGCAATGAACTAAAATTCTTGTTTTTGTTGCCAACTGCTCATGTTAACGGGAGTCAGCCAATTCAAGGGACGTCGACTTTAACAGGTTGCACTGTAATTGCTTCATATAAGATTCTACAAGCCTTGGCAAAATGATGACATCACCAGACTTGGAGGATGTCCACTCAGTTGTCTAATTCTGAATAAAAAAACAACCATAGTTATTTTGAATGGTAGCGCTTTGGCTTTAAGGAGCACTAAAAGAAATCCAGATCAAGTAGTATGAAAAAAACTATGGCATCACTAAATTCTAAGAAAACATATGGAATTTTCTTTAGGTATCTGTTTTTTTATACAAAATTAAACAACTGAATGAACATCCTCCAAATCTGGTGATTCCCTATTTTTTTTACCAGGGGTTGTATGAGGTTCTCATTTTCTATTGCATTATTATAACAGTATGTTTACATTCCAGTAAACTACAGCTATCATTAGTGAACTTACTGTTTGATTTTTCCAGTGAAAATGACCGCGTGGTCATGGTCAATGCCGTTTCCATGGACAATGTGGAGCATGCATATGCTGTGCAACAACTACGCAAGAGTGGCAAAAATGCAAAGATAGTAAGTTTGACATTTGGACTATTCTCAAGGATTTCCCTAGGATTCATGTTCCGAAGAAATTTGTTATTTTGGTAAAATACTGTTTACTGTCGAATTTCATTTTCAGACTATTCGTAGGAAAAGGAAAGTACAGATCCCTGTTTCTCGGCCTGGAGACCGGGAGACCATGTCAGAGCATGAGGAAGAGGACAGTGATGAGGAGGAAGGCTATGACCATCACAGTGGTCGTGTTGCCCAAAGTGCCCCAAGTGGTGGAGCAAGTGGAGGCACGAGCAGTGGAAGACGACGTAACCGTGAACGTAGCAGCAGCGGTAGACGAGATCACAGTGCCTCCCGGGAGCGAAGTGTCTCACCGCGCTCTGATCGGCGTTCACAAGCTTCTTCTGCTCCTACCAGGCCTTCTAAGGTCACTCTTGTCAAGTCGCGGAAACATGAAGGTGGGCAACACAATGTCCAAGAACTGTATGTTTGGGCCACAAGATTGTTATAAAATTCACACATCCACATTTGATGTTATAATAGCAAGACTAATTTTTTAATCTGTTAACAGCCATCACTTGATTGTCTGCTAAAATTCCATGTTTTGCATTTTAACTTTGAAAGCAGAATATGGACTGCGGTTAGCGAGCCATATCTTTGTGAAGGACATCTCTCCCGAGAGCCTTGCTGCCAGGGATGGGAATATCCAAGAAGGAGATGTTGTTTTGAAGGTGAGATAATAGCAAGTACCGGTACTAATAATAATGAATAGGCTCTGGATCTTTCTGTGTGGAGTTTGTATGTTCTCCTCGTAAATGCATGGGTTCCCTCCGGGTACTCCGGCTTCCTCCCACCTCCAAAAACATGCACCTGGGGATAGGTAAATTGGCAACACTAAATTGGCCCTAGTGTGTTAATGTTGTCTGTATCTGTGTTGGCCCTGTGATGAGGTGGCGACCTGTCCAGGGTCTACCCCGCCTTCCGCCCGAATGCAGCTGAGATAGGCTCCAGCACCCCCCAAGGCCTCAAGAGGGACAAGCGGTAGAAAATGGATGGATGTTGGTTAAAAAAAAACCCAACATGCACTTCTTCTGTTTTAACTTGTGCTGTTTTTGTCTGACAAATACACCACATGGTGTGGTTCTTATCAAACCCCAAGGTTTAACCCCAGAGGTCGGATGAACATTAAAGCTGCTTTATGTCACTGGCCTAAATGGACCGTTTTCAAACTTTATGCGGATGCCTTACTTTCTAAAGTGTTTAAAACACCATATCCTGTTTGGCAACACTAAATTGGCCCGAGTGTGTAAATGTTGTCTGTCTATCTGTGTTGGCCCTGCAATGAGGTAGTGACTTGTCCAGGGTGTACCCCGCCTTTCGCTGGAGTGCAGCTGGGATAGGCTCCGGCACCCCCCGCTCCCCCAAAAAGGGACAAGCGGTAGAAAAATGGATGGATGGATCCTGCGCTCTTACAGCTTTTAAGAAGCAATGACATAACTTCACCTGCACTTAACAGGGGCATGCGCATTAATTGTGTGTGTTCGCTAGTGATAGCGACTTGGATAGCTAACGTCAGCCTTAGTATATTCTGTCATAACAACAACATGACTGCAAATTGTTTATTGCTTCTCTTTTGTAGTTGTGTGCGCGCCCTTATGTTGACAATACAGGGTGAGTGCAAAGCCTAAATGTCAAACAAATTCCAAGGGCCGACAAGAAATTTTTATTCAATATAATTAGTAATTGTGTAAAAATATAGTTACCATTGTCCATTTCATTTGAGCAGATCCATTTACATATTTTTAAGATACCATCTTCATTCTTCAAAATGGTTGCAACAATCACAACAGTTTTGTCCAAGCATGCGGACAATGTTGGATTTCTCCAATTCGTAGCATTTTACTGGTTTTTAATTTTTAGAGCTGTCTTCGACTAAGGATTTCCATCAGTCGACAATAGTAAAAACGGACCAATATTTACACTTTCTCAACCTCAAATAAAAAGGTTATCACACCCCAGATTAACAAATAAAAACAGTACAGATTGGATAGTTTAGCCAAATGTTGTTCCCGAAAAGAAAGTGTTTCCACCTGCCTTTTACTATTTTGTCCTGTGTGTTGTATTACTGTATATTTTCCCAAGTTAATAATTGTATCAGTTCTGGCATAGTTCCATGAAGACGACCAAACTGGACTATCTAGAAGAAGTAAAACAGTCGTATTTGTTTATGTTTACAAAGTCCGACAATTCGACTGCAAGTTTGAAAGTTAAATCAGACACCTCCAAATCGAGTTGTCTATTAGTTGACTATTATAAGACTTAAATTTTCATTTTCACATTGCTTTTCATTGACACACTTCCCCCAGAAGAGTCTGCCTCAAGCTCGGGAGACATAACAGAGGGTAAAGTTAAGAAACTTAACAAAAAAGAACTAAAGTGACATTGTCTCTTCTCCGTGTAGCGACTCACAACTATGCATTCTTTCGCCTGGGAATTTTTATGCGCACATATTGTAACTAGTTTTCTTTTTGTTTTTGTAAAGTATAAATCCTTTACCTTTTGGGAGTACGTTGTAACACAAAGACCACCTTTATGTTTTTTGGGTGAACTGACGGATTACCAATTAGGGGTGTGGGAAAAAATCGATTAGAATTTGAATCGCGATTCTCACTTTGTGCGATTCAGAATTGATTCTCATTTTTAAAAAATGTTTTTTATTTTTTTTATTCTTTATTCAATTTTGTTTTTTTAATCAATCCAACAAAACAATACACAGCAATACCATAACAATGCAATCAAATTCCAAAACCAAACCTGACCCAACAACACTCAGAACTGCAATAAACTGAGCAATTGAGAGGAGACACAAACACGACACAGAACAAACCAAAAGTAGTGAAACTAAAATTTATATTATCAACAACAGTATCAATATTAGTTATAATTTCAGCATAGCAGTGATTAAAAATCCCTCATTGACATTATCATTAGACATTTATAAAAATAATAAAAAAGAACAATAGTGTCACAGTGGCTTACACTTGCATCGCATCTCATAAGCTTGACAACACACTGTGTTCGATATTTTCACAAAGATAAAATAAGTTGTATTTTTGGTTCGTTTAATAGTTAAAACAAATTTACATTATTGCAATCAGTTGATAAAACATTGTCCTTTACAATTATAAAAGCTTTTTACAAAAATCTACTACTCTGCTTGCATGTCAGCAGACTGGGGTAGATCCTGCTGAAATCCTATGTATTGAATGAATAGAAAATCCTTTTTAAATCAGGAATAAATCGTTTTTGAATCGACAAATCGTGTTGAATTGAAAACAAAATAGATATTGAATCGAATGGTGGGACACCCAAACATTCGCAGCCCTATTACCAATGCTTCCTAATTTGGATGGTTCTGTAGTTGCTCATGTACATTGTAGCTTACAGCCAAGCTGTGACCTAATGCCGATCCACCCCCTCTCCATCACCAGATCAATGGCACAGTTACTGAGAACCTATCTTTGATAGATGCCAAGAAGCTGATTGAGAGGTCAAAGGGCAAGTTAAAAATGGTTGTGCAAAGAGATGACCGTGCCACGCTACTAAACATTCCTGACTTGGATGACAGTATTGGATCAGCCAATAACTCTGACAGAGATGGTAAGTTAAACCTTGTACAATACAAGCTTTTTTTCTTTGTCTGTTGTATAGAAATTGTATTTACTTTTTGCAGACATTTCAGAAATACATTCGTTGACATCAGACCATTCCAATCCCTCCCATGGCCGCGGTCGATCACGCTCACCAGACAGGAATGAGCCATCTGATCATCTCCGGCTCTCAACTCGGCAGATCACCAATGGCAGGTAACGCAAAGTGCTGATTTAAACACGTGTGCTGCATCTGTCACACAGGCGTGGTGATCCATCCACACTTACACTGCGGCACACGCATGCATCTTTTTTTTTTCACCCACAGGTTGTGTGCTGACTTTGCACCAAGAATGCATATTTCAGTAGATGAAGACATAGCATGCATAAACCATTAAACTCCCTTCGGACTGATCACAGACTTAATATGCCTCACCCACACTTTGGGGTCTTGGGATAAGGCAGGCTATTGATCCTCTTCTCGTTTATACCAGCTTCTATGTTTGATTAGAACTTTTATCGGCTAAATCTTGAAACCATTTTAACCGACAAAGAAGCAACTTTACACTCTGCATGGTTGTCAAGTCTGACTTGAAGCTTAATGCGACTGTGCAAAATATCAGTTAATATTAAAAAAATATATTTGCCACTTTCATACAATTTTTTTACCAATACTATTTAATAATCTAACATTATAATTTAGTCGCTGCACCGCATTTTCCTTTTGTTGCAGAAAAGATACACATGCAAGGCAAAAAATGGGGTGCCCTGGCCAACAGACTAGATTTCTATTTAGCAGTTTGATGCCAAGAATTATTTTTTAGAACTCTCCACTGAAAAACGACAAATTAAAATATCTAGTTGGCGGGCTTGAGGATAGCGAATATAGCATCCCTGGGGGGTAAAATAGCCTTGTCAGTTTTGTAAGGGAGTCATGCGTAAGTAGTCACTGGCTGAAACAAAGCCAGTCAGTGTTTTACCAGTTTGCTCACTGGTCAGATCATAGAGGATGATACAGTATTTCCATTGTTGTGGTGAAACTAGACAAAGGATCACTGTACAGAAATTCTACGTTGCTTATGCCTTTTTCAAGTAGTATTTAATTTGGTGTTTTTCAGCTCGAGGAGTATGTCAGTAGTAGTGTAATGGTACACATTAAGGGTGAAACAGTTGACAAATGTCACTGTTTGGATCTTTGGATCACAGTTTGTGATGACATTTTTCGGTTTGGTTCGGTGTTTCAAGAAACCGTCATAAATGGGTTTAAAATCAATTATGTCATGTATCAATAGATAGCTGTCAACATTTGGTATTTTCCGTTCAGTAGATCTCCTTCCATGCACTTTTGTCTAAACTTGGCACCAAATTTTAATGTTTGGGTAGAGCTGGGCGATTTGAACCAAAACTGATACCAAGGTATTTTTTGTTTGAATACCAGTATCCAATATATACCAGTATTTTAAATAAAACATTTTCAAAGTGCTTAAGATTGCCTTAGTGTTTCATGGCTAGATAACCAGCGTTGAGAGTGTTCAGATTATTTTTGTTGTAAGTTTTAGGTAATGTGTTGTTTATTCTTTAAAAAGTAGTAAGTTAGCCATTACTATGTCAAAGGAATTTTTGTTTATGAATGTTAGGTTTATATCTTCACGCTTCTGCGCGGGATAGATGGAGCTTTTAACCCGCTCACTGCGGTGAGAGCCGCTGGCTGCTAAATTTATAACTACTTTTCAGCCAACCAGCCACTACACTGCAGTATCTTACTCCGCACAAGCTATGGATAGAGGCACTTTTAAACCGAGTTGTAGTTAAATATTTTACACACGGAGCGAGCAGCAGAGAGGAGCTATCTTTATCTTCTGTACTAAGTCGCTAACAGGTGAACAACATACAAAGATGAGATTAGTGATAAAGTTACTACCAGGTGTATGTGTTGTAAATTTAATTAAATTGTAAATTGGTGTATGTGTGAATAAAGCTGTAGTCACTCACCAATCGGCAAATGCAGTCATTGTCCAAAGCATTGATCACTCCGATGTCGAACACTCATCAGCGCGCCGTCATTTAAAAAAAAGTTTAATGCACAGCACACCATTGCGTGTCATAGTGCGTCAGAGAGAATCCTTCGTAAACACGCAAGGGGTCGGCGGGCGTGAGGCGAAGTGGAAAAAAAGCAGCTGCTCTGTGCCTGTCAGACGTGAGGAGAGCAAGCGGCTGTAACAAAGCGTCAACATATACGATATACTGGTGTAGCGATATTGTCCCAAATACATATCACTTTCTAAAATGTACCGGTATTAACTATAAAACCGGTATGTGGACCAGCCCTAGTTTGGGGTTAGGTTCTGTGCCGTTGAGACTCTCAGGACGGCTTGCAGGTGTTCATCTATGAGATGATACTGAGGCGCTGATTTAAAAGATAATAAACACTTCATTCTAATATATCACAAATGTGCAATATGCCAGACATCTTCAGAGATCATTTGAGAGTCATTGAATATGTACTTACAGGTGATTGATCGGATGGGAAAATGGAAGGCAATGTGCGCACTTTAAGTGAGACAGTTTTACATTCTTTTTTATCAAAGTGATTGTTGATTAACCACCTCCTCGTCATCCTTTCTACATCCAAGCAAAAGCTATAATATTTTATTTTAAACACAAAAACATAGTTACTTCAGCAAAATCTGGGAGTCTTTCGCAGAACCTGGAACAGTTGGCAGGTCTGTCAAAATACAGACCTATGCCACGGATACTCTGACTGTTTGTTAAAAAAAAGTCAGCTTGCCATGTTTCCAATCCACATTGCCTGCTTTTCCTTTGCCTCATTTTGCGCAATGCACATGCCTATGATTTGGATACAAACGCACACACACCCACCCACAAACTGAGTAATAAAAACAGAAAACATTTATGATTTGAACGACACTCGTTCTTCCAACTGTGTCAAGTCAAGTGACAGATCAGAATTTATACATACTGTATTTTTCGGTTTACGTCGCTCCGGAGAATAAGTCGCACCTGCCAAAAATGCATGATAAAGAAGGAAACAAACATATAAGTCGCACTGGAGTATAAGTCTCATTTTTTGGGAAAATGTATTTGATAAAACCCAACACCAAGAATAGACATTTGAAAGGCAATTTAAAATAAATAAAGAATAGTGAACAGGCTGAATAAGTGTACGTTATATGGCACATAAATAACCAACTGAGAAGGTGCCTGGTATGTTAACGTAACATATTATGGTAAGAGTCATTCAAATAACTATAACATATAGAACATGCTATACGTTTACCAAACAATCTGTCACCCGTGATCGCTAAATCCCATGAAATCTTATACGTCTAGTCTCTTACGTGAATGAGCTAAATGATATTATTTGATATTTTACGGTAATGTGTTAATAATTTCACACATAAGTCGCTCCTGAGTACCGTATTTTTCGGACTATAAGTCACTTTTTTTTTTATAGTTTACCCGGGGGTGAGACTTGGCCAAACTATAAAAAAAAAAAATTGTTTGGCCAAGTCTCACCCCCGGCCAAACTATAAAAAAAACTGCGACTTATAGTCCGAAAAATAAGGGTAACTGTTCCATACCAAGTACACATTCATTTATATTCTTAGTCATTGTGTTATGAAAATAAACTCCCTTAAACAATTTGATACTGTATAAAAAAGAAAAAGAGAACAAGTTACATGTGCACAGTGGATGTAAACATAGTCTCTAATGAGGGACAATGTGATTTTTGTTTATTTCAGTTAACTTTTTTGCTGTTGTTTATATTTCCTAAATGTATGGCATATTATTTTGGCAGTGCATCAAAAAGGAAAGCAATAACCATGGAAGGCAAGTTAGACATTGTAAAATTCTAGTGTAAATATGACGACCAACATTGGTGGCAATAAAAAAGATCCATGACCATTTACACATTTGCTGGCAACCAGTACAGGGTTTAGCTTTCCCCCACTGTCAGTTGTAATAGGCTCCAGCTTCTCTGTGACTCTGAACAGCATAAACATAAAAAATTGATGTATGGAAGGTAGGGGTGTAATGGTACACAAAAATTTCAGTTCGGTACGTACCTTGGTTTAGAGGTCACGGTTCAGTTAATTTTTTGTACGGTAAGAAAACAACAAAATATAAATTTTGGGGTTATTTATCTACCAAATTTACCAAATGGCTTTATCCTTTTAACATTGCTTTAAAAAAAACTGTGTGTGATGGATGTTGTTTCCCTTCTGTTTTTGTTATTTTCTCTTCTTTATTTATTTGTCAACTGTATAAAGAGACACAAAATACATGTCAAATAAACACTACTAAGTAAATACATTCCTATAAATGTTTGCTGCATAACATGTTTTCACACTGAGGTAGTTAAAAAGCTCCTCGGCGGCAAGGCCCCGGGGGTGGATGAGATCCGCCCGGAGTTCCTTAAGGCTCTGGATGCTGTGGGGCTGTCTTGGTTGACAAGACTCTGCAGCATCGCGTGGACATCGGGGGCGGTACCTCTGGATTGGCAGACCGGGGTGGTGGTCCCTCTCTTTAAGAAGGGGGACCGGAGGGTGTGTTCCAACTATCGTGGGATCACACTCCTCAGCCTTCCCGGTAAGGTTTATTCAGGTGTACTGGAGAGGAGGCTTCGCCGGATAGTCGAACCTCGGATTCAGGAGGAACAGTGTGGTTTTCGTCCTGGTCGTGGAACTGTGGACCAGCTCTATACTCTCGGCAGGGTTCTTGAGGGTGCATGGGAGTTTGCCCAACCAGTCTACATGTGCTTTGTGGACTTGGAGAAGGCATTCGACCGTGTCCCTCGGGAAGTCCTGTGGGGAGTGCTCAGAGAGTATGGGGTATCGGAATGTCTTATTGTGGCAGTCCGCTCCCTGTATGATCAGTGTCAGAGCTTGGTCCGCATTGCTGGCAGTAAGTCGGACACGTTTCCAGTGAAGGTTGGACTCCGCCAAGGCTGTCCTTTGTCACCGATTCTGTTCATAACTTTTATGGACAGAATTTCTAGGCGCAGTCAAGGCGTTGAGGGGTTCCGGTTTGGTGGCCACGGGATTAGGTCTCTGCTTTTTGCAGATGATGTAGTCCTGATGGCTTCATCTGGCCGGGATCTTCAGCTCTCACTGGATCGGTTCGCAGCCGAGTGTGAAGCGACCGGAATGAGAATCAGCACCTCCAAGTCCGAGTCCATGGTTCTCGCCCGGAAAAGGGTGGAGTGCCATCTCCGGGTTGGGGAGGAGACCCTGCCCCAAGTGGAGGAGTTCAAGTACCTAGGAGTCTTGTTCACGAGTGGGGGAAGAGTGGATCGTGAGATCGACAGGCGGATCGGTGCGGCGTCTTCAGTAATGCGGACGTTGTATCGATCCGTTGTGGTGAAGAAGGAGCTGAGCCGGAAGGCAAAGCTCTCAATTTACCGGTCGATCTACGTTCCCATCCTCACCTATGGTCATGAGCTTTGGGTCATGACCGAAAGGATAAGATCACGGGTACAAGCGGCCGAAATGAGTTTCCTCCGCCGGGTGGCGGGGCTCTCCCTTAGAGATAGGGTGAGAAGCTCTGCCATCCGGGAGGAGCTCAACGTAAAGCCGCTGCTCCTCCACATCGAGAGGAGCCAGATGAGGTGGTTCGGGCATCTGGTCAGGATGCCACCCGAACGCCTCCCTAGGGATGTGTTTAGGGCACGTCCAGCTGGTAGGAGGCCACGGGGAAGACCCAGGACACGTTGGAAAGACTATGTCTCCCGGCTGGCCTGGGAACGCCTCGGGATCCCCCGGGAAGAGCTAGACGAAGTGGCTGGAGATAGGGAAGTCTGGGCTTCCCTGCTTAGGCTGCTGCCCCCGCGACCCGACCTCGGATAAGCGGAAGATGATGGATGGATGTTTTCACACATACACACAGCCCATACAATAGCATGTAAACAGTGCTCATAAAGTTGTGTAAATAGTCGTACATAGCCCATGTAACACCCAAAGCCACACATAAATAAGATGTACATGTGGAATGGTTGCAAGAGGAGAGACACAAACATTGCACCCTCCCCTAGAGGAGTGAGCTAGCTGCAAATAAGCTGCGTCCCGGTACCAAAATGTATTTCGATACTTTTCTAAATAAAGGGGACCACAAAAAATCACTATATTGGCTTTATTTTAACACAAAATCTAAGGGTACATTAAACATATGTTTATTATTGCAAGTTTGTCCTTAACTAAAATAGTGAAAGTACTCGACAACTTGTCGTTTATTAGTAAGTAAACAAACAAAGGCTCCTAATTTAGCTGCTGACATATGCAGTAACATATTGTGTCATTTATCTACCTATTATTTTGTCAAACTTATTAAGGTCAAGCGGTAGAAAATGAATTATTAATCCATGTGTTCATTTACCGTTAATATCTGCTTACTTTCTATTTTAACGTGTTCTATCTACACTTCTGTTAAAATGTAATAATCACTTATTCTTCTGTTGTTTGTATAGATTTTCTATCTATATATTTTCTATACATAGATTTTCCATAAATAGATTTTATATATATAGATTATCTGTATATAGATTTTCTATATATAGATTATATATAGATTATCCCAGGTTTTGCCAAAACACAAATCTTTTACACATTTATGCTAAAAAATAAATAAATACAAGCTAAAGCAGGAGGACAAGCTATCGTGGCACAGTACTATTTCTATTTCACGGGCACACGACGTCTTTATGTTACTCATAAAACAGACACAGGACTTACAATGTTTCCAAGGCACTTTGTGGGAAGAAACAACAAACTTGGAGTTTCATGTGTAAACGAGTGAGCGTCTGACTGTCGCGCGGAGACTATCGGAAACTAGAGGAGGGAGCAACTCGCCTTCAAAATAAAGGTCCCTTCTCATTACCTGATAATGTTACGTCACAACATGGAAACTCATTCGGTACACCTCCGTTCCGAACCGAACCCCCCGTACCGAAACGGTTCAATACAAATACACGTACCGTTACACCCTTAATGAATGGATTTATATGTATTTTTTGTACGATATGATGTGTTTATCTTTTATGTGGCTACTATAGTGTTCAATTTTTTGTCAAGTCTTTTTTTATGTAGCATTTACAATACATTATCTCATTAGCACATGATGCAGAATTTCTAATCTTGCTAAAAATGTATGCATATTGCTATTAATTTCCCATTTTATTTATTTCACATTGCATGTAAATTCTAATTTCCATGCTGTGGTTATGGCCAAAGAGGTAGAAGAATAAATAACAATATGACGGTCACTAGACTGTGACGCAAGAGAATGTTTTATCTCTCCGTTTCAGAAGGATGAAAGGAATTTGACATACTTCCCACAGTGCTTTGCCTGGGAGCATATGGTTCGTTTAACCTGATTGGCTGCAGGGCTTATATGCATTATTGTCCCTTGGACAAGACACTGTGTCGTGTTTTTGAATGGGCCAGACCTTTTCAAACTATCTGCATGCACAGTGTCCTCTACTGAGAAGTTATTTTTGGAATAGGCCAACAAATACATATATTCTGTGTATCTGGGACTTCCATTTCAAATCCTCCAATTAAGTGTCATGGTGCAGCATACCCAGAGATGTGTGTGAGTAGTTATTATTTTTTGTCTTATTGTCTTTGTATTTTATATTTATTAAAAATATAAAATGACTAGGTTTTGTCACTTTCGCTCGTATTGTAGATGTCTTTACTTATGTTATGTTTAACTTTGGATGTACAGTATGTATTGAAATGTGTAGATTGTAACGGTAGGTGTGAAATACTAGGTTAGTTTTGTATTGGTAAAAGTTTAAGTGGTAGAATATGGTTTATCTTGACATAAACAAGGCAAATATTCAGTCTGCTTTTTTGAAAGTCATTTACAAAAGGGTCTGGGTGAGTACAGTTTAAGAGCTGTTCTAGAAGCAGTCATGTGATGAGATTGGAATTTAACGATTGTTTTAAGTAGCACAGCCCTTTCTTCTCTCTCGGCTGCTTGCCTTTCTCTAGTCGCCTCTTTCCCCTCCACCTTGTTCTCATACTGACACAAGCATACACACACACACACAAGCATATCAACCTTGTTTATTTTTTTCCAGGTTCAACAGGAAATTGAATTACGTTTTTTTTTATAGAGTTGGGGTTTCCTTTTCCCTTGCTGTATACTTTGATTAGAACCAAAATAACATCACATTCCAATAATAATCACTTACACATATTTACAAAAGATTTACATGGGATAAACATGGACATCCAACCAGAGAACAATTTTCAAAATGTACTTTTCTTGTTTTATAGAGTACAATTAAAATAAATATGAGAATAACAGCGACAAAAAGTTGTCATGTATAAACTCACAGCTTTGGTGTCAGTCCTAGACAACATGAAGCTTCCAAATGTAATGTTTGCTATTGTCGATTTTTGATGTTTGTTGTGTTCTTTCAGCCATCGGAGTCGAGATGAGGAGCGGTCTAAACCAGGAGCCATTTCAACATCAGTCAAAAGTTTGGATGATGGGGTCTTGTCTCAGGCTAGTGATCAAGCCAGCTCCAGAGATGACAAACAGTTACCTCCACTGCCTGGTAGTTTTTTTTTAACCTGTAGACTTTATGGGAAAATAGTCATTTGAGGAAATACATAAAACCAGGGGTCTCCAACTCAATTTACCTTGGGGCCACTGGATGCAGATACTGTGTGAGGCTGGGCCGCAAGAAAAGATTTCTTAAAAAATCTAACATGCTTTTTTTTATGAATTCACCTTCTACGAATGGCTTTCCCGCCCTAGCAAGATACTTGCCAACCCTCACGATTTTGCCGGGAGACTCCTGAATTTCAGTGCACCTCCTGACAATCTACCGGTGCAACATTTCTCCCGAATTTGTCTCAATTTTCACCCGGCCGACATTATTTAGGGCGTGCCCTGACTGCACTACCTTTAATGTCCTCTACAACAGTGGTTCTCAACCTTTTCTCAGTGATGTACCCCCTGTGAACATATTTTTAATTCAAGTACCCCCTAATCAGAGCAAATAATTCTGGTTGGAAAAAAAAGAGATAAAGAAGTAAAATACAGCACTATGTCATCAGTTTCTGATTTATTAAATTGTATAACAGTGCAAAATATTGCTCATTTGTAGTGGTCTTTCTTGAACTATTTGGAAAAAAAGGTTAAAAAAATAACTAAAAACTTGTTGAAAAATAAGTGATTTAATTATAAATAAAGATTTCTACACATAGAAGTAATCATCAACTTAAAGTGCCGTCTGTGGGGATTGTAATAGAGATCCATCTGAATTCATGAACTTAAATTCTAAATATTTCTTCACAAAAAAAGAAATCTTTAACATCAATATTTATGGAACATGTCCATAAAAAGTCTAGCTGTCAACACTGAATATTGGATTGTTGTATTATTTTTTCACAGTTTATGAACTTACATTCATTATTTGTTGAAGTATTATTCAATAAATATATTTATAAAGGATTTTAAAATTACTGCTATTTTTTAGAATATTTTTTAAAAATCTCACTTATCCCTTAGCATACCTTCCAGTACCCCCAAGGGTACACGTTCCCCCATTTGAAAACTACTGCTCTATAACATGTCATCGCGTCCGCGTTTACATCACACAACCTGCGTGCCGGCTCTATAACATGTTGTATGAGGCTTGTGCAGATCCACGAGACTGGCTGCAAGACATACTTGATCAACAGCCATACAGGTCACACCGAGGGTGGCCGTATAAACAACTTTAACACTGTTACAAATATGCACCACACTGTGAACCCACACCAAACAAGAATGACAAACGCATTTCGGGAGAACATCCGCACCCTGACACAAATTAAACACAACAACAAATACCCAGAACACCTTGCAGCCCTAACTCTCCCAGGCTACAATATACACCACCTCGACCGACACAAGTAGGGGGGTGGGGGGTTTGGTGGTAGCGGGGGTGTATATTGTAGCCCGGAAGAGTTAGGCTGCATGGGATTCTGGGTATTTGTTCTGTTGTGTGTAAGTTGTGTTAAAGTGCCAATGTTCTCCCGAAATATGTTTGGCATTTTTGTTTGGTGTGGGTTCACAGTGTGGCACATATTTGTAACAGTGTTAAAGTTTTTTTTACGGCCACCCACAGTGTGATCTGTATGGCTGTTGATCAAATATGTCTTGCAATAACATATGTGCGTTTTAAATAGCCAGATGCAACATATAACTGGGCTTGCACGCTGTTTGTACAGGATGTAGAGGGCGCTAAAGGCAGTGCCATTATGGCACCCCCTGAATATTGTTGATTGGGTAAAAATCGACAGGAATTCGAGAGAATGGATGCCATGAAATTCAAGGGTCTCCCAGGAAAATTGGAAACTTTGGCAGGTATGACACTATCAAGCGGCATTCATATTAAACTCGCGTGCCGCACCAACATTAAATTGTCATATCAAAGTGCGGGCCGCAAAATAACATCTCGCGGGCCGCAATTGGTCCGCGGGCCGCATGTTTGGGACCCCTGCATAAAACACACATAAATGGGACCTAAAGCAAGACAGGTGTAATGGAAATAAAACATAAGTCATTACCTTTTAGTAGCGTTGTCTCAGTGAAAGGGTGCATTTTTTTATCATCTAATACTCAACTAATAGTGATTTGTTAGACTATAACGTTTGATACCCTAAAATAGTTTATGATATGAGCACAGCCTGTCAGCAGCACCATGCCTGTGTTTTCTTTCGTGTCTCAGACGGTCATTATTTTGTTTGTATTTTGGCAGAACCAAAGCCTGTGTATGCACAGCCTGGCCAGCCTGATGTGGACCTGCCAGTCAGCCCCTCTGATGCACCTGTGCCCAGCGCCGCTCATGATGACAGTATCCTCAGGTCAGTATCCTCTATGCTCACGCAAAGCGCAGAATAACCCATCCTAAAAAAAACTGGCATGCATGGCAAGGGAAAATTTACACACCTCTCCTGACGGCATAAATAAATGTCAGTCAGGCAATCTTGCTTTTTTATCACCTATGTGCATATATGCTTTGTCCCTGTGAAGAGTATTTTATGAATGAGCAGATTTGAGTCATGCGAAAATCGTCAAAATCCTGCTAAATGCCACACATGGATTAGGATTTAAATCTAGATCGAACACAAGATGGCACTTTCTCTTTTTAAATTCACATTTGATTACCTTTTTTCTGTCATCTGACTACCATTTTCTTCTCTTAGGCCAAGTATGAAGCTTGTCAAGTTCAAAAAGGGAGAGAGTGTCGGTCTTCGCCTCGCTGGAGGGAATGACGTTGGGATTTTTGTAGCGGGAGTTTTGGAGGACAGTCCTGCAGCCAAGGAGGGGCTAGAAGAAGGAGACCAGATTCTCAGGGTACTTAGCGACCAAATCTCACACACACCTTCAAAGTTACTCATTCTGTTTGGAGGAACCTGATTAGACTACAGTGGTACCTCAATTTACGAGCATGATTAGTTCCATGAACAAGTTTTTAACTCGGAACACATGTATCTCAAAGACGTCCCGTTTATATAAATCAACTTTTTGCATGCTTGGCCCTCCCAAAACACCACAATTTCACATGTAACATGCTTTTAAAAAAACAATTAAAAATGTTTTAGATAATAGATAATGTTTGAAAAGCATTACAGTAGCACAGGGGTCGGGAACCTTTTTGGCTGAGAGAGCCATGAAAGCCAAATATTTTAAATGTATTTCCATGAGAGCCATATAATATTTTTTTACAGTGAATACAACTAAATGCATACATTTTTAATTAATAACAATAGTTTTAGAGTACAATAAGTCTATTATTATTTTTAATAACATTTTTATTCTGAAGCTAACCAATAATAAATAAAATACTTCTTGAACAGGTGCGGTAGTAAATGGATGGATGGATTAAAATGCATGAAAATGTTTTATATTTTGAACTTTATTTTTAACACTGTGATTACCAGCAAAATTATTAATTACTTATCGTGTTAAGCAGTGTCAGCTATGATTTATCTGAGAGCCAGATGCAGTCATTTAAAGAGCCACATCTGGCTCTAGAGCCATAGGTTCCCTACCCCTGCAGTAGCATGTACTACAAACAACTACAGTCTTTTTATGTAACAATGTACTACCGTGAAATTCCAGACAATAAGCCGATACTTTTTTCTTCCACTTTATAAGGCGGTGCGGCTAATTTGTGGATTTTTCTCAGACAAGAGAACATAAAAAAAATAGTAAAAGAAAACAATACTCTTAGAAAGTCTCTTTTTGATTGTGCTATGCCGCCTTTTTATGGACGAGTTCGCTCACTGCAGGTGTCCTTCCATTTACGGTTAGTGCTTTGTTTTTTTGTCTTTTTTTTTAACCGGAGTGCCGTTTGGCTTCCAGCCGTGCATAGCATGTTTTACCCATATGGATTATTAATTCATAACTCCAAGCAACTTTTGTAAGTTTTACAGCATAACTAAAACTACTACTATACTGACTAAACCCTCCCATGTGCGATGTCTGTAGGAGTGTTTTCATGCATATTCGTACATGCTATCTTAATGAAAAATAGAATGGACTTTATTGTCATTATTTTTACATATAACAAGATTAAGGACTCAAATTTAAGGTGCGGTAGTGGGAACAAATATGGTATAGAAATAAATTACACAAGGTAATAAATATAAAACTAAGAAATTAAATAAACAGACAACCATCCAATTAAAATAACAAGCAATCCTGTACAATATACAAAACACTATACAAAGTACTGTACAATATACAGAACAAGACATGAGTACCGGAGTAATAAATAACAATCAGTGTAACCAAATCAATGTAATGACGCTCAAATTATTTGTGAGTTAAGTAAGTTGGGGTACCACTGTATATTGTTGACTGTGTTTACAACATTGGCAAATACTATATTTCAGACAGTGATTGTGAGTGCATTCAGTTGAAAAGATTAAATAACCATCCATCCATCTATCCATTTTCTCTCACGCTTCTTCTACCAAGGGTCAAAGATTGAGCTGTAGCCAATCAATTCCACTCACTTTCAATGTAGACTCTCCATTAAGTGTTTTATTGTAATGTAAAAGGTAGCCACAGTACCTGGAGAAACCCCACGCAAACTCCACACAATATGTTTCAATGATACAAACATTGATGATGTGCTAACCGCGAGGTCACGCTGCGGTTTAATGACACATCAATCACAAATGTGTATCATTTAAAACGAGAGATATCTGATTGAATCTGGCAAATGAAACTGACATAAATAAATTTGAGGTGTTTTTAAGGCTAATGTCGTCTGTCTTCAGAACACTAAAGCTGTTGTTCCAAACAATTTAGGCCGTCTCTTTACTGAACCATATGTCGGAATTATTCCAAATAAAAAACTGAACAAAAAACTCCTCAAGCTACATTGGCATACATCAAAAGTGCCATCTGTCACAGGCAGATAAATGGGTGGCAGTGTAGAAGAAAATTGGGTTCCCTCCAAAAGCTAAGGACTGATTCACATATAACTGATTTAGTTTTCACATTTTTCATCTTGTGAGATGGTCGATACTTTGATACTGTCGTTAACTAAATGTGATTTTCCAAATCGTATCATTGTGGGAGGAACATCTGGTGGCAAACCAACGTTAGCTGCCCACACTAACTTTAATGAATCAATGGGACTCCATCACCACAATAGCTCGGGGAATACAGTACAATGTACTTTATCTGTCAGTCTGAGTCATTACCAAGCCGTGCCTTTGGGTTGTAAGGCTCCCCTTGTGTCCAGTGTGAAGACACAATAGAAGTTGTTCTCGCTCCCTGACCCCGTGAACAGTCGTCTTTGTGTTTTACTGAGCGCCCGTTGACTGTCTGACGCAGACACGATTGATGTCAGCTTCTCAGTCATTTCATTGCATTTTTGTTACCTACAATTAGGCCTGGGCCGATAATATATTTTGCTTGATGATATATTGTTCTAGAAGTTATTATTGATAAATTATGTTACTGTCAGCATTATTTTGAGATCTAATTAAGCTCTACAATGTAATCATAATACATATTAATAATAACAATTAAAGTATTCCTTCCAAACGCAACAAACTTTGATTTGTCATTTTTGTTATTGTATTTGAAAGGTCAGTAACTTTCAAAGATCCTAAATAAGTAAACAAACATTAAAATACAATTGATTCTTAATCTATGTTCGCAAAAATTGCAGTTCAATAAATATTAAACATTTTGAAGTGGCATTTTTTTTATCCCCAGTTAAAAAAAACTGGGTCAGGAGTGGGAATGCACTGATCTGACAATTTCATCTGACGGTTATCATAATCACCATTGTGTTATTATTGAATGTGCTCTAACAGTACTTAAACACATTGAATTCTTTGAACCAAGTAATTAAAAAAAAAATAGAGACACTTTTAGAAAATCAACTTTTTTGCATGTTTTGTGGGGTTTTTTGCTCCACGAGAATGTTTTAGTCTTAGTGTTTTATGTGTTTTAATGGCTAAGCTTTTATTGTTTTAAAAAAGGGTTTTAACTGAAGTACTTTAAGATTTATTTAAGTAAAAAGTGCATAATCCATCCCATCCATTTTCTACCTTATTCCCTTTCGGGGTCACGGGGGGCGCTGGCGCCTATCTCAGCTACAAAAAGTGCATAACAATTAACATTATTATCTATTATTTCTGGTGGGCGTTGTGGCGTCTTACGGTATTCAGCGGTCGGTGAACACTCCGAAAAAACACTTCTGTCTCGTATTCATCTTAGTATAGAAGGACCATTCTGTTCTTAGAACAGACTTTAGGTTAAATCTGCACAATTGAATAGCTGAGTCGCTCAGAAGCAATCTTTTTATGTATGTTTAGATTCAGCTATGTTGTTTCTTAATGGTGGAAGACTTTAATCTCTCTTGTTTTCATGTCAGCATTTAAACTAGCAAGCTATCCCCAGTCAGTCTGAGTTTATCAAATTCAGTTATCAAGCATAGTATTTCGTAATTTTTTATTTAAAACAGGAATACTACCAGTCGAGAGTTCTACCACGGTTATCATTTATACTATTTGTTATATCCCCAGTTGGGTGTTTTTTTTTTGTGTGTTGTTTTTTTAGTTGCTATCGCTTTCCAACAAATTTGGGCATTCTTGCTATTTATCCGTGTTCACTCATTGGAAGCCGAAATATTACAACACCGTACATTTGGCTATGTAATCAGATTTTCTTCCAATTTGTTTTACCTCACGGTGCTTCATATTAGTGAATCGTGACTAGTAGCACATTTTGTTGGTGCATTCTGCGTGTGTGTGTAAGCTTGCGTTCCCGCCTCTACCCACAGAGACACATGGAGGACTGGCAAGAGGATTCACTCCATTCATTTAATTCTGCTACTGAAAAAAGACGCTCAGGTGCTTAGCGTGAACCCTCTTATATACCCTGTTTGAAAGCGAGAGACAAAGAAAACCAAAACACACGGACATAGCAATTTATCAACAAAGTTATCGAGTTCATTTTCATTTATAGTTCGATTAATGGCCGCAATTTTCAATAATGTTACTTTTTTAAGTGAGCGAAAATGACTAAGTAACATGCCAGCACAGTTTGATGGTCTTATTGCAATGGTAATATTTTTTCCCTCTTTGTTAACTAATAGTCCATGTTTTCTGCTTCCCGCTAACTGCTTAGATCATGCTGTGTTTGTATTTTCCTTTATGAACAAACATGTTAAAATTTCCTGGACATTGTTCTTCATTTTTGGATTGTTGCTTTTTGTCCCTGGTGTGCTTGTGGAGATAAAGACATCATGTCGTTCCTGTTTCTGGAAAGGATGAAGGTGTCATTCTGAAGCCCATGTGTTTTTGCTTCCGCCGTTCTCCCTCCCTCAAGCAATGTCAATAAACAGCACTTATTGTATTTGGGAGGGGAGCAGGACATGAGGGGGAGGCTTTTATAGTTGTAGGGGAAGGGCTGTACAGCTGTACAAGATTGCTTAATTCTCTTTAGTTCAGTCATATTTGTTGCTCACAAAATACTCTTGAAACATATTCAAGTATACTTTTTCAGAGTTGACATTGTGGGCCTCCATGCAAGATTTTCCAATATGTTATCAAACTCCAAAAAATACTCTTTATTTACACTGTTGCTGTCAGTTCAGGGCGATCCACATGCTTCTTTGATTAGCACAGATTTTATGGTGGTTATCCTGACAATTACAGTCATCTGCTGGTCTTAAAGTGTAACTACAATGTTTCATTTCTGACATTTTCTACTCACTGCAATCTTTGCTCCCATGTGGCAACCCCCAGGACTGAAAACCTATGCTTTAAAGGTTTTCTTTGTTAGGTGTCATACGTGTCAGATAACAGACAGTGTCCTCATTCCTCTAAACTTATAATTCATATATCAGAGAAGTTCAAATCATTAAGATGGTCATCCATTTGTCAGCGCATTGTCCAATTAAGGATCAACTATAGAGTAAAACATTGTTTTACATAATGTTTTAGTTATTCTTTTACATTTTTTTGTGGTTGTAGGTGAACAATGTGGACTTTGCCAACATAATACGGGAGGAAGCAGTGCTATTTCTGCTTGATCTCCCGAGAGGAGAGGAAGTTACAATCCTCGCTCAGAAGAAGAAAGATGGTGAGTAATCAGTATGTCAACAACATCAGCCATCTGTTCCAGCATACCAAGGTAATTTCAAAACTTAACTTAAATTGTGTCTTTTTCAACTTCAGTGTACCGCAAGATAGTGGAGTCGGACGTTGGCGACTCCTTCTACATCCGCACACATTTTGAATATGAAAAAGAGTCACCATACGGATTGAGCTTTAACAAGGGTGAGGTGTTCCGTGTGGTAGACACTCTCTACAATGGCAAATTAGGCTCCTGGCTTGCTATTCGCATTGGCAAGAACCATCAGGAAGTGGAGAGGGGCATCATCCCCAACAAGAACAGGTAAGTCATACGTTTATTACCTGTACTGTACTTTCTGGGCAACTTTAGTTTGTTGTTCCGTATTTGAACATGTTTTGTCCGTATGGAAGTGTTTTGAAATAGGTCATAATATGCATTGAAGTAGTCAATGTAGTCATTGGTGCGATCTATAGTCCACAGGTGAAACTCAACAAATTTGAATACTGTGTGCAAAGGGTTGCTTATTTACTAGCTGAAACTAAAATGTGACATAGGCTCATAACATGCAACTCAAAATATCTAAGGCCTTGTTTTGATTTATTGTTGCTGATTATAGTTTACAGCTTATGTAAAAATGTAATTAAAAATCTCTGAAAATTTGGTGTTTTCAAAAACTGTAAGCCATGATCATAGAAATTATAAAGGTTTGACATACAGTATCTCACTTTGCATGTAATGAGTTTATATCACATATTAGTTTCACATTTAAAGTAAATTGCTGACATGAACATTCAAAATATTTTAGTTAATACCTGTATATAACAATTTTGCATGGATTGAGCATCACTTACCAAAACTTCCCAAAAAATAATACTCTTATTAAAAAAAGTGCACGCGATGTAAATGTAAATTGTATTACCTCTGCAATTTCCCTCATAAAAAAGAAAAATAGATTATAAATTATTTCTTAACACCCAAAAACATTAACATAAAAAACATTTTATGGCGAATAATTATAGTTTTCCATGCAGAAAACTGTGAAATACAGTACATAGAAATCACAATTGAAGCGAATAAGGTAGCAAGCGCACAAGAAGATTGTGTGAATACCGGAACAGTAATCCTCTGTTTTACTGGTTATGTTTGTCCTCGTGTAAAAAAACTGAGGGGGACACGTCCCTCAATACCCAGTGCTATCTACACTCATGCCTCAGAAGATATACAAAAAACAGGTTCAAAGCGTTTTGTTAAATCGACAAACAACTTCAACCAAATTTTACTTTTGCTGCAATATTGCTCACTATAGTTTTATATTGATGTAGGTAATTAAATGTAGTTTTAATCAATAGTCCCAACAGCTAATCCTACTTTTGTTTGCCCCAGGGCCGAGCAGCTGTCCAGTGTGCAGTACACCCTCCCCAAAACACCAGGGGGCGATAGAGCAGATTTCTGGCGGTTCCGTGGTTTGCGAAGCTCAAAGAGGAATCTGCGGAAGAGCAGGGAGGACCTTTCAGCACAGCCAGTTCAGACTAAGTTCCCCGCCTATGAAAGGGTGGTGCTGAGGGAAGGTAAGCAGAGTTCAAAGCAGTGACATCGATCAAATTGAGACTATCATATTTACATTTTATTGTTGGGTTGAGGTCTTTAAACTAATTGGGTTTTAACTTGAATTGATATGACATGTATCTCTTTTGTTGCTTGTTTTGTACTGCTAGTTTGCATTTTTTTCAGTTTGCATAGTAGAATTTTAGTTAATAGTCATGTAAATGCTGTGATGGTTTTTAACCTTGACAGTTTTTTCCTCACTAACAGCTGGGTTCCTAAGGCCAGTGGTAATGTTTGGACCAATAGCAGACGTGGCCAGACAAAAACTGGCACAAGAAGAGCCTGATACCTTTGAATTGGCAAGTAAGTAGTCAAGGACCAGTCCCTGTTTGCTTGTTGTCTTAATGCGTGCCGTGTAATATATGCATTATTAAAGCGGTGTTTGTGCTAAAAATATCAGGATGATGCAGCATTCATATAGCAGATGTTGAAATCAGTGTTGGGTCAATGGCTCGTTACAGATCTCTCACATTGTCAGGTCATGATTTAATGCTGCAGGTTTTTAAACACTACTGTATATAGACGCGTGTTGCGTTTGTTTCTCGTCATTTTACACTTCGTTTTACTCCTTTTGAAAAGGAACAATGATTATTTTTTGAATAAGTGTGTATATTTTATGTTATGCTTCAAAAACTTACACAAGCGTCATCATGTTTAATGAAATTGGGACACGATTGCATTCCAAATGTGAAAACTTACTCTTACACCAACAGTTGTGGTCAGAACTCTACAGACACTCATCATTGGCATGAATGTCATATTGATAATTGTCTTTCAATTATATATTCAAAACATTCTTTTCCCAGGGTGGAATGCCTATACAGTTGTCTTTGTCACCACTTTTTATAAACCGGCATTAGGTGCACAAGTTTGAATTTGTGTTGGATTTTGATGCATTTAGCAGTGCCTCCCCCCTAATTTTCTACGTGTCTAAGGAAACCCCCAAACCGCTTGGACCACCTAGGAGCATAGCAAGTTACATGGCTTTTTAAAATATTAAAATGATAGCAGTAATTTTCAGAATTTTTGTAATCAGTAAGTGGATTTGGCTCACTGGCAATACAAATTAAAATAACTTTGGTTTTCAGGAGCCATGTAGTACATAGTGCATTCATGTTGTTTCAGTTGTCGTGCCGCCTACAACCATGGAATGCCCTGACACTTGGCCCTCACTAGCTTATTTCTGTAGTAGGCACGCAGTTCAAAGTAAACATGTACCATCTACCTATTTATATGCATCTTGTTCGTTTTGCCATTGTAAGGTTTAAGTCTGTCGTGCTGTTATCATGACAACCTGCAAAACAGGTCGGCATGTGCATAACGCACTGTTATGGACATTGATCGATTGCGTAAGTAAACTTGTATGAACCGCGTCATGTCATTGGCGGGATTGTCCAGCGGCGCTGAATACCCCAGTAACTGGACATGTTCATCTTTTTTTTTTCTGTTTTCACCGCTTGTTGTTACCTGTCACTCACTAATTGCATTGCGGGATGGTACATAATCGATTATGTGTTTATTTATTTTTTATTGTTCAGTTTGGATTCAATTTGACAGGCTGCATGAATTGGTTGCGCACACACAACACAGAAGCAGTGCACAATTACGCCCATGCAGCTTAGAGGAGACATTGTTCAATAGTATACATACAGGGTCAACTTTCACTTTAACCAGACTTTTTGTAGCCAAGTGGATATTTAACGTCTCTTCATAAGAGTTCATTTAAATTGGTTCGTTTCCTAAGCTTAGTCCATATTTATTTGGGTGAAGGTTAAATGGTTTTATACATTCCATGACAAGGTCTGTTGCATGTTTGTGATCATTTGAAGTTTAAATCGTCTCTTAGCAGGCAGTGTGCGTCCAGTCCCCGATCAGTGGTTATGTAAAATGGTTGTTTGTCTCGAGTCCAGGGTATTGTCGGTCTTTTGCCTAGAGTCAGCTGGGATAGGATTCGGCTTTCCATGACCCTAAACAAGATGAGTAGATAGTAGACAATGGATGTTTGGTCTCAGTCACACTGCGGTTGATTTTAAGGATATTATTTTATTTTTGACGTTTAAAATACTTTATTGTGGTCTACACAAAATGTAATGGTAGTTCTTTGGTCAAAATTGTTCATATATTTTGTTTTATAGACCATCTTCAAGCTGCTTTCTTACTGTCTCTTCAGATTGCATTTTTTGTGGCCGATTGTGTGGAGTTTGCATGTTCTCCCCGTGAATGCGTGGGTTCCCTCCGGGTACTCCGGCTTCCTCCCACTTCCAAAGACATGCACCTGGGGATAGGTGGATTGGCAACACTAAATTGGCCCTAGTGTGTGAATGTGAGTGTGAAGGTTGTCTGTCTATCAGTGTTGGCCCTGCGATGAGGTGGCGACTTGTCCAGGGTGTACCCCGCCTTCCGCCCGATTGTAGCTGAGATAGGCGCCAGCGCCCCCCGCGACCCCGAAAGGGAATAAGCGGTAGAAAATGGATGGATGGATGGATTTTATTTACATACCAAAGCCCTCCTTCAGGCCAAGCCCCCTTTGACTGCATATCCAACCTTTCAGCCATGTTGTAGTTTTTAGTGCTTCCATAACAAGTCTTTTTCTAAAAGGTAAAAGTGACAACTATCTACATAAGCTATTTTTTATTAGAAGCATTATTACTGGCGACAGAGCATTGGTGGTCCCTGGGTTGTTTCTAACCATCATGAACGATTTCCATTGACGGAAGGGTGGGTCTTCCAGACCTTGGCAAGGTACTGACAGATCCAGATGACAGGAGTTCCACTAGGCAACTTGTGAAAATATATTTTCCTTGTTAGAGCTTATGTTAGCTCTTGGGACTTTCCCATTGTTTAGTATTGGTCGATCGAATGAGTGCTGTCAATCGGTTTAAGCTGCCAAAAACAAACGACTGCGATCAATTACAATCATTAACAACAAGTTAGTCAAAATACATTGTGAAACATGTAGCACCGCTTATTAAAGATATGAATACATCACTACAAACTTCTGAACATTTTCAAATAATCGAAAATAAATCCAAAAGTGTGCACTCTATTCATGATTTTAAAAAATCCTGATCATAATCATTCCACTGATTTAATAAATAAGTCTAAAGGAAAAAGAGATTCATGACCACAACTGTGCAAGAAACACACATTTTTATTTTTCAATTCATGTCTATCACTTCAGTGATCTTTTTGTAACTGTATTTTCTTTTCAGAAACACAGCAACAACAAGGAGGGGAAAGTATGTCATTTAGTGCATCAACTTGCATTTGTTTTATTTTAGTCACAGATTGGCAGATGGTGAAGCAGCAAGCGTTTGTTAGTTTGCTGGCTGGTAGATTTAGGGGAATACCACTTGATTTAAGAGCTAATAGTAACAATCATGTCCAAATGTATTGGCAAATCTCTGCCTTGCAAGACTATCTGCAATATACTAACTCACTGCCAACACCGCATAACAAACATGAAGAGTACATGAAGTACAAGGGTACCTCAGTTTTTGTTAGGAACCCATTCCAAAAGGTCAGATGAAAACCAAATCATGCGGGAATCGAATTCCATTATTCTTGTATGAAATAATGTAAATCTAGTTCTAGTGTTTCTAGCCCTCCTTAATCAATCTCACTTGTAATTTCTTGGACTCAGAGTGGCTTATTTTGCAGTTATACCACAAAAAAGCTGTTGTTTAAATCTCAGACCAAGTCACACACATTCTTTGTTTGGGCAAAATGGTATGGGGGCATTCATATGAGTTTGTTACAAGCAAAACGTATATGAATATTTAGGCGACCTAGTTTGTCACAAACTGAACCAAACAAGGAGTTGGGCATACACAAACCGAGGTCCTACTGTACAGATTTTGTTAAAGAGATCTCATGGGACTGTGTAAGCTATCAATTGATATCTAGTACCCATCGATATTTTGTATGTCACCGCTCTCCCCCTAAGTTAGCTTGAATAGACTCAGCTTTTAGGATAAACGATAAGGATGGACGAATTGATAATGTAGGTAGTAATACAAACCAGGAATGGTTGCATAAAGTTAAATAAATATACAAATCCTGTAATTAAGTGGTATTCTCATGTGAAAGAGTGGTTGCATCATGTAGAAAGACCCCAGCAAGTCAGCATGTCAAAGATGTGCGCTCAAATGTGTGTCCACACAAACGCTAATATTTTAAAAAGACATGTTTTTCTTATAGACGTTTTGGCACATGCAAACATAGGTTTTTTTTCATAACGGTATTTTTTTAAACAGATTTTATAAACCTCATGCTTCAGCTTTTGTGTATGGACAGGTAAAACCAACTTTTTGGTTTGTGTCCTGAAAAATGTTTATTATTATTATTATCTGTAATGTATTTAAACTGTATTCGACAACAAAACACAAGTAATGCAGTTCTGACTTACGGGTGCTGATTTTTATATTATGCGAAGATACGTTTGCCTTGTAACATGCACAGACCATTAAAACATCTTATTGTAGTTTCAAGGTCTCATCCACTGTAATTTCAAAGATTATGCACTATATTATGCAATATATCACTATTTTGATAAACAGATCAGGTCAGACGTTCCTGCTTTCACAAATAAAAAAAAGTCCATGAAAGCAGGTGAATGTGGTCTTTGTGGACAGAAATCTTTTTTTAAACTCCACTGGTGTGAATGGAATTCATGGCCTTTATATGCTTAGTAGAGATGCGCAGTTTGCGTTCTCATCCGCGGATAATCCGCGGGTCGGGCGGTTGACATGAAGAAAGAATTGATTTTAATTCGATTTGGGCGGGTGGCGGTTGAACCATCCGGAAATATTTGATATGCATGGTTCTGTGATCGGTCTCCTTTGCCATTCAAAGTGTCATTTAAGACCCGTGTCATAAAGCGAAGAAGACAATAAGAGACACTATTATTCTCCTGAATGACTGCCGGTAGTCACCCAGATAATAAGTATTAGGGCGTGCTATGAAGGGCAACATGTACGCTCTGCTTGTCAGTCCAGCATCATCATGTTGTGTGTGGCTTCCGCAGCAACATGCACATGACTGCAAGGCATACTGGGTGACACAGAGTACACTAATGGTTGTGATATAAACAATTTTAACACTCTTACTAATATGCGCAACGCTGTGAAGCCACACCATTTAAGAACGAAAAACACATTTCGGGAGAACATCCTCACAGTAACACAACATAAACGCAACACAACAAATACCCATAATCCTTTGTACTCATGACACCCCTGACTATTTTATACACCCCGCTAGCAGCAAACCACCCCACCCCCACCTCCGTGCGTTGGTAAGGTGGGAGGGTAGGGGGGTGTAAAATATATTCAGGTTTGTCACGGATACAAAGGATTATCGGTATTTGTTGTGTTACGTTTATGTTGTGTTACTGTGAGGATGTTCTCCCGAAATGTGTTTGTCAATCTTGTTTGGTGTGGCTTCACAGTGTGGCGCATATTAGTAAGTGTTAAAGTTGTTTATATCACAACCATCAGTGTACTCTGTATCACCCAGTATGCCTTTCAATCTTGAACGTGTAATTGCGGAAGCTGCACACATGTTGCCGGACGAACAATTGGTTCGTACATGTTGTTGAAGGTGTCTAAGGCAATGGCTTCACAGCACGCCCATATTCTTGTAATCAGGATGAACGCTATTGGATAGTCGCGGGAACGTTAGCGGCTCCAATTATCGTCATTATTCTGTGAAACAGGTTTAAATAGCTCTTTGAGTGGTAAAGGCGGACAACCTCTGATGTATTTCAGCGGGCGGTTGGCGGGCGGGTACGGTCCTGATAAAATGTTGGTTCGGGTGTACGGCGGGTGGATGACGACTTTGGTGATGCGGATGCGGATGATATAATTGCCTATCCGCGCATCTCTAATTCCTAGGGATTTAAAAGTGGAGTAGTTTTAAAAGTGCACTTTCCAGTTACCGTCCAAATTCTATCTCTTCTCTCACGTAAGGTAGTTTTTGACCAATATCCCCATAAATGGTTTAATACTGAAAGAAAACAAGTAGGGTGGTGTCACTTCTCAATAGATTTAACCAAATCTTCGTCGTTATATTTGCAAACCTTGTTCCTTTGGTTACATTCATCTGTTAAAAGCACCGCTGTGGTTGGATTGTTGTAAATGAAATCTCACAGTACACGCTAAAGTTGAAACATCCTTATTTTACTTTATGTTGTTTGAGTAAAGCATGTGGCCTCTATTGTATACTAACATTATTAAACAACCTTTTACAATGTCTACAAAATGTAATATGTCTTAATACAAAGTTCAAGCCAATTGTATAAGGTGAAACAAATAATTGATTGTATGTATTTTCAATAAATGGTTCTCCATTCACGTATGCAGCACAATGTATGTTACAACATAGATAATGTTAATATCCCACAAAAAAAAAAAAAAATTCTTAAGCATGTATTTATTGGAAAACCATAGCAACATCTCTGATTAGCACATTGTATATTTAATATACATACATGTAGCTGCATATGGTGGAAATGTTTGCGTTGCATGGCAACAAAAAAGTTTGGCTTGGTATCGATCGGCATTGGGAGATGATTTTAGATCTTATTCGGTTTAAAATGTGGAGGTTTTTTGTATAATGTCTTGTATGAGTCACCACTATCCTCATGAGAACAAAAGACTACTACCGGTACTCCCTTAAGTGCTTTGTGTTTCCAGGCAGGACACCGTTTCTTAATTTTATGTGACACATAAACTTTCTGTCCACATCCTTGCCTTAACCTCAGCAGTTTATTATAGTGAATATGCATTGTCATTAATCCCAAATGACCTTCCTACTTTTATATTTTAACGGCAATGTTTTTCACAAAATACACTTCTGGCAGCATAAATGTTATCCTTATTTGCATTTGCACGCATACAGCTATTTCAAACCATTTGCATTAATCTATCCAAAATACATAATGGCTAATGCATGAATTGACCGCCACCCTCATTTTGTCTTGACATCTGTTTTCTTAAACACTTGTCTTCTCCTGTACAGAGATTACTCTTCTGTATTTTACAGTTCTTTTTATGGGAGTTGACAACCGCATGCCACAAGGATGACTAATTTGGTCACTGCCTGTCTTCACTGCTTATCTTTAGTAGATGCAAAGCAGTTACACTTTTCTCGTTGCCTTCCACAGAAAGTGAACCACGGGATGCTGGAACTGACCAAAAAAGTTCTGGCATCATTCGCCTGCACACCATCAAACAGATCATTGACCGGGTGAGAGAAATCCCTGATGAAATATAACAAAAAGCATAACAAAATAATATAACCATGCTAACTTATGGCTGGCTCATCGCTACCATCTGGTGGAGAACCTCTGTTTACTCAACAAAGTGACGCAAATCAATGTTATCAAAAAAATAACAGCAATATTTGTGTAAAAGGACAAACATGCGGTGTTGGACATTACCCCAAACGCAGTGGACCGTTTGAACTACGCCCAGTGGTATCCAATTGTGGTGTTCCTCAACCCTGACACAAAGCAAGGCGTCAAGAACATGAGGACCAGACTCTGCCCCGAGTCTCGGAAGAGTGCCAGAAAGCTCTATGAACGCGCCCTAAAGCTGAGGAAGAACAACCATCATCTCTTCACCAGTGAGTCACCTGGGGAGGGTTTAACTAACGAGATGAGGGGGAAAAAATAACATTTTACGAGTGTAATGAAAGACATATTTTATGTGCTGCACTGATAGGCTCTACATTTAATCAATCTGCTGTTGTTTATTGGTGATGTCATTCAACCGTACTGCTGCTGTTGGCCTGTTTTGAATTTGTTTTACGTGCCATGACTCAGAAGCTCACATATAGGTGATAAAAATGATTTCTGCCCTGAGTGGAATTCCATTTCAGGAAATCCCCTGGACAAACACAATGAGCAGCAGGTTGTTTATTTTCTGTGTAAAAACTCATTGTTTTTAAATGTGCCTCTGCCGTTCTTTGTGTTTAGCAACCATTAACTTGAACAACATGAACGATGGTTGGTTCGGCGCACTGAAGGAAATCGTCCAGCAGCAGCAAAACCAGCTGGTGTGGGTTTCAGAAGGCAAGGTAAATAAAGCACATGTGAACACAAACCATGTTTTCTTTCATCAAGCAGTACAGTTCAGTCCACATGTTTTTTTTTTAATGTTGTACAAGAATATTAACTAATATAATCTAGCAGTTTATCCATACACAGTCTGGCGACGGTCTCCTACACTAAGAATCACTTTCATTACGGCAAATAAACTATTTCTTAGCATCTTAAGTATCATTATCAAGTATTATTATGACTGATGGAGAGGCAAAATATAACACACTCGGAGCAAGCCAGGTGCGGCCATGCTAATAGCTAAGCAAACTGCTAAGCTAGTGTTAAACAACACAAGAACTTAAGGCTTAATAAACTTTAGGAAGTTTGGATGGAACCATGTTACAGTCAAAAGTATGCAGCTATTAACAGGAAAATCTTCTAGAGAGAGGATATAATAAGTGTTAGTGTGTCAGCATTATCACAGGGCACGTAAGAGGGTGGAACAATCCATACATTAGTGGTGTCGATACCAAGGCTAGTGTCAGTTTTTGGTGGATAATAAGAGTTATTGGGGCGATATTTTATTTTCTCAAGCTTTTTTTTTGTAATTTTGTTATTCTTAAAAAACTTGATACCCGGACACAGCAGGACTTTTAGAGTGCAAAATACAAAAGATTTCAAAAAGTAGTAGATAGTTGTTGTATTTTTTATTCATTGTGTACTATTGACTTTGTTTTGCTCAAACCATTGTGTAAGAGAATAGCCAATACCGGTAGTTTATATAGTGTGTCGATCTTGTTAAACTGTCAGTAGCATTCACAGTATATAAATTGAAAAATGTAGTTAATACATGTGGTCAGTATTGGTATAAACCAGTCTCATTCATTGATGATCGGAATCGGCAGCAAGAGACCAGGATTGAAACACTGTAGTTCTAACTGTTCAGTTCTGAAAGTGAGTTAGACACACAGCCTTCTACACACAGCCTTCTATTTGTCTCATCTACAATTTAACATGAAATGATACTGTTTATGGCATAGTGTACATTTCTATTTCCAAAATCACACCACTGGAGCTCTCCAGTGCTTATCTTGAAGTGTGTGAAGTGAAGTGAATTATAATTCTATAACTTTTTTCTAGAGACTCAAAACACTTTACATAGTAGACCCTTAATCTACATCTAAGCTACATTTAAACCAGTGTGGGTGACACTGGCAGAGGGTGGGTAAATTGTTTTGCCCAAGGACACTACGGCAGTGACTTGTATGGCAGAAGCAGGATTCAAACCTTGAGCCCTCAGGTTGCTTGCACGGCCACTCTACACACCGAGCCAAGCCGCCAAATGTCGTTTGTGTAGAGATTGAACAATTTTGGGGAACGTGCAGCATATATTTAAGAGTTGTAGACGTATGTTCACTTAACTTTTGTGTATTGCTACATTTTAGATAAATAACTTCTAATCCAGTTCAAGACCAACCCTCTGATGCCACTGTTTTAATTTGTTGTGGAATATGTTATTGTGTCAAAGGCTTTTGATCCATGATTACAACTGCAGCTGCACACTATCATCCATTGCATTGGTAATCTCTTGCGTTATTTCGATTAATGCCATCAATGTCAACTGTTAGTTCTGCATTCGTATTTGCTTTTTGCGAGTGTTCACATAGTTTTGTTACAAATTTGCCCAATCTGTTGTAAATCATTTTTAATAAACTTAGAAAATTGTGGAAGTAAGGGGAACAGGTATATAGTTAATAAACTGGCGTTTGTCTCCAATCCTATTAATTAGTTTAACTTTTGCTATTTTAATTTTGTTCGGGAATTTGTCTTGTTTAAAATTATAGGTTGCTGGTATACATTAAATGTTCTGAAATTTCTTTAATAACCCTTTTTGCATTATTTCCATATGCATTCTGTTAAAATCAATCCAAATTGGATTTACATTCATTCACAATTTTGATTATTTCTTCTTCCATTCAGTGGACCGCATGGGTCAATGGTGTTAATATTGACCTCAGCATTCTTTGATGGCAGAAAGTTGACCACTTGTTGCTCTGTTGAAGCAGCATCCACTTTGTCTGTTTCTTCTCTGTTGTCAACCGCTATGGCATAGGATGTCGGGGTGATGTGCAGCCCCAAAATGATATCATTCATTCGTGTTTTCTGGTCTTATGTTTGATGTTCTTTAGATCAGTGTTGTCTTGCCGCATGGCCTTCAGCTTTCGGCGCAGTGCTGTATTCTGTTGGCGCGCTGCTGCAATCTCCTCTCCCAGTGCCTTCATCTTCTGCTTCATTGCTGTTTGGACCTCTTTAAGATTCTTCTCTTCATCTCTTAACTTGTTTATTTCCTTTATGGAACTGTCCTTTTCTGATTCTTGACATATATGACATAATTGTAGGTCTTCCATTGTGTTTACCAACATACCCCGTTTCGGATCATCTGCCGGGCTTGCAGTTTTGTTCCATTGAGTGCGTTTCATTGTTGCAAGGCAGGCAACTGAATGAATTTGACGTTGTTAGCTTTGACAGCTAGCGGAACATCTAGCATAATTTCAACAAATATTGTACCTTACGCTGTTCAGATCTTTGTGTGATCAGAAATGCTTAAATATGTCCACACTCTTACATCCTGATCTCTGTGTCGCTTTGAGTTGCTTGGCAACCGCTTTGAGCTAGCGCTTTAGTGACAGGATGTGACGTATTCTGCATTTGTTACATCAGCGCAGTGTTGTAGCTATTGGCATTTCTAAAATTTGCTATATGACATCATCGCCTTTTTTGCGTTATGTATTTCAATGGATGCTGTAGAAGAGAGGAATAATGTGGGAAAGAGTAAAAAAAAAATTGCTAAGTATAATAAGAACTGCTAATGAACTTTAAATTAATTTGTCACATGGTGTGGAAGAACCACCTCCAGCTCAATGTGACAAAGACCAAGGAGCTGGTTGTGGACCTGGGAAGGAGGAGTACTCCGGCGACCCCTGTTTCCATCAGGGTGGTCGATGTGGACATGGTTGAGGATTATAAATACCTCGGAGTACACATCAACGACAAACTGAATGGGTCAAAACATGCTGAGGCCCTCTACAAGAAGGGACAGAGCCGCCTCTACTTCTACTTCCTCAGGAGGCTAGGATCCTGCAACGTCTGTACAAAGATGTTGAAGATGTTCTATGAGTCGGTGGTGGCGAGCGCTTTCTTGTATGCCGTAGCTTGCTGGGGCAGCGGGCTGAGAGTGAGGGACGCAAACAGACTGGACAAGTTGGTAGAGAAGGCCAGCAACGTGGTGGGAGTGGAGCTGGACTCTCTGGCGGTTGTGTCAGAGAGAAGAAGTCTAGCAAAACTCCTAGCCATTATGGACAACACCTCCCACCCACTACACTCGGACCTTGCGGAGAGAATGAGCGCTTTCAGTAGAAGGCTCAGACTCCCAAAATGTCACACGGAACGACAAAGGATGTCCTTCATACAGACATCCATCAGACTGTATAATGCATATGTTCCTTCTTGACTGCACTTGATTGTAAAATATATTTATATTATTCATATATTATATATATATAATATATGTCATATATTATTTATTATTATTATTGTTTATTGTGAGCGAACTGTGGTGCTGAATTTCCCTCAGGGATCAATAAAGTACTTTCTATTCTATTCTAAAATGTATTTGCTCTGCAGTGTTCAGTGTTAGGGCAGCATGGAGGAACAGGGGTTGGTGTGTGTGTGCCTCACAATAAGAAGGTCCTGGGTTCGATCCGTGGGTTCACGGTCTCTCTGTGTGGAGTTTGCATGTTCTCCCCGTGACTGTGTGGGTTCCCTCCGGCTACTCCAGCTTCTTCCCACCTCCAAAGACATGCACTTGGGGATAGGTTGATTGGCAACACCAAATTGACCCTAGTGTGTGAATCTGAAGGTGGATGTTGTCACTCTATCTGTGTTGGCCCTGCGATGAGCTGGCAACTTGTCCAGGGTGTACACCACCTTGTGCCCGAGTGCAGCTGGTATAGGGTCCAGCACCCCCCGCATCCCCAAAAGAGAAAAATGGATGGATAGATGTTCAGTATTAAAGTATTATATTTGACCAAAAGACTGGAGGGTTGTGACATTCACGACTGAACTAAATCTATTGGCGAGTTTGCTCATTGACATAAATGATGGATTAGTACTTTGCAGTGATTTATTTTTAGAGTGTCAGTGAAAAAAACATTTACTTTTCATCTGTAGTATGAGGCGGAAAAAGCAGCAGCTTTGCACTTGCGTATTTCATTTTCATTCTGGACGTGGGGGAGTGTGGTTCTGACTACAGCTGTGACTGCTCCACGAGGCTACGGTCCACCTGACTATCTGTAAGAGAGGAATTCAATGCAGCACTCGCTGCATTGAAACTGTGGCGTGATGCATGCATTCCAAAACTTCACCCCAAAAAATTGCTAGAGACAGTCGTGGTCAAAAGTTTACATATACTTGTAAAGAACATAATGTCATGACTGTCTTGAGTTTCCAATATTTTCCACAATGCTTTTTTTTTTTTGTATTGGAGTGATTGGAGCACATACTTGTTGGTCACAAAAAATATTCATGAAGTTTGGTTGTTTTATTAATTTATTATGGGTCTACTGAAAATGTGACCAAATCGGCTGGATCAAAAGTATACATACAGCAATGTTAATATTTGGTTACATGTCCCTTGGCAAGTTTCACTGCAATAAGGCGCTTTTGGTAGCCATCCACAAGCTTCTGGTTGAATTTTTGACCACTCCTCTTGACAAAATTGGTGCAGTTCAGCTAAATTGGTTGGTTTTCTGACATGGACTTGTTTCTTCAGCATTGTCCACACGTTTAAGTAAGGACTTTGGAAAGGCCATTTTAAAACCTTAATTCTAGGCTGATTTAGCCATTCCTTTGCCCCTTTTGATGTGTTTGGGGTCATTGTTCTGTTGAATCACCAGACTGAGCCCAAGACCCAACCTCCAGCTGATGATTTTATGTTGTCCTTTTTTGGAGGTAATCCTCCTTTTTCATTGTCCCATTTACCCTCTGTAAAGCACCAATTCCATTGGCAGCAAAACAGGCCAAGAGCATAATACTATCACCACCATGCTTGACTGTAGGTAGGTGTTCCTGGGATTAAGGACCTCACCTTTTCTACTCCAAACATATTGCTCTGTATTGTTGCTAAACAGCTCAATTTTCGTTTCAGCACCAAAGAACCAAACTCTTGACTTTATGTTCTTTACAAGTGTATGTAAACTTTTGACCACAACTGTATGTCGCTAGTAGTTGTTTATACCAAATCTCATCAAGAGAATTTGGAGGGTAGACTTTGAAAAGTTTGTGACCAGGATGTGATGGGTCTGCAGTTATGCTACTTGCCCGTTTCCTGATCCTGGACCAGTGTAAGTCCTAGATGGGGCGAAGGTCTACACCAATGATCGTTTCTGCAGTCCCTAATTGTCCGTTGCAGTCTGTCTGTCCAGCTTGGTTGCAGATCCACACTAGACAGTGATGGAGGTGTACAGGACAAGACAGTCAATGAATTCCAAATTTGTTTCTGCTCTATCCTGGCTCGTACATGCACATGCATGCTAAAATCATCCGCTGTTGCAGGGAGGTTAATTTGTGTCTTTATTACGAAAGCTTTTTTTTGACACTGAGTTCAAGTAACTGAATTGTTTGCGTTGGGATTTTTGAGATCTCAATTTTATTACACAAATAGAATAGAATAGAGTAGACTTTATTGTCATTATATTTGCATATAACGAGATTAAAGACTCCAACTTAAGGTGCGGTTGTGGGAACAAGTATGGGGTAAAATAAATAACACAAGAGGTAATAAAGGAAAAACTAACAATTGAAATAAACAGACTACTATCCAATAAAAATAACAAGCAATCCTGTACAATATACAAAACACTGTAGAAGTACCAAATACTGTACAATATGCAGAACAAGACAAAAGTACCGAAGTAATAAATAACAATCAGTGTCGGACATATTGCACTCGAAGGGTAATATTGCACAGTAGGGTATTAGGGCAGGATATTGTACAGGGGTGAATTATTATTATTATAAGTTAGAGATAAATTATACTGCCAGGGCTGTACGCATAGCTTTTTTTACTACTAGCATCGGTGCTATAAATAAAATAAAAATTAGTAGCCCAGAACTTTTCTTTTAGCACAGAAAAAAATGTGTAGCAGTCTGAAAAATCTTAAATATCAAACAAGGTACACGTATACCCTCATATATATACAAACACAATGCCATCATAAGGGCTACTGCAACACTTAATTTGTTTGCCCAATAAACTTACCCATAAATGGAGATATACTTTGACGTAACTAAATATCTCCACCATGCCTTGATTTAAAATTTTCGGGACTCATGGGGATTCCAAACACATGTACCAACAAGTAAAAAAGTAGATTGTGCATAATAGGATGCCAATGTAAGAGGTTTTGAGATAAGAAAAAAGAAATAGCCTTGAAAATGATATAAGAAAAGTCAAATATAATCTCCAAATTTCTTTTAAAAGTGTTTTGCTATGCTCAGCTATTACTATGTAATTAATTACTTGGGAACGTAATTAATGTGTTACTTGAAAAATTGTGATAATTTTCATATATACTGTATGACACCAATGTGTGCATCTGTGTGTGTGCCTTTAAAAAGGTGGGGCCTGTTGCCAAGTGACGCCCACTCTGTCCTGTGCCTTGTCTGCATGAAGCAAAGCTTCCTTTGGTTACCGTAGTAACCCGTATGTCACTCAAAAGTGCCGATTTTAACCATTGGAATCATTTCGTTGGTTTGAAAATATCCAGCGGCCCACATTTAAAATGTGATTATGTTGCATTATGCCCAGGTAGCTCATTTAACTGCTTTGTTTATGCTGTTTTGTAAGATCCATGTCACGCGACTTGAAACTTGACACCTCATTGGCTGGTTCTGAAACAGTATCAATTGCTTAAGTCTTAATATACCAGAAGTGAGTCTTGCTTTTTGAAGCATCAAATTTTTCTACACAATTTTTTTTGCACTGAATTTTTAAACACACATCTTGCCCACATTTTTTTCAATTAATTTGTTAACATAATTTGATGTAAAAAAAATTATGAACACAAAATTCAAATGCAAAAAATTAATCTACACAAATTTAGTGTCTAATCAAATATTTTGTAATTAAGACAGAAAATGGCCTCAATAGTGACTCTCCAGGAAAGTCACGTAAGGTTCAAACTTATATCTGGCAGTAGACTCATTAAGGAAATGCTAAAAACTACAACATGGCTGACGGGATGGAGATGGAGATGCAGTCGAAGGGGGCATGGCCTGTAAGGGGGCTATGGCACGTAAATGAGACCGCCCGCAAAACATTGCATTCTGAACAGACTAAACAGCTGGTTTTACTGACTGACCTGAAGATGGTCTGTAAAACAACAATTCTTTGTCCAAAGCACCAACATTACATCTTATGTAAACCACAAGGAAGGGTTTTAAATGTGAACAAAAATCTCATGTTGTTATCTCTTTAGGGAGGGTGTGATTTTTTTTTTTTTTTTTTTGTGGTGGAGTTATTTATTATAAAGTGGCAAACTGAATTGAAAGACACTACTTGAAAGTATTCAATATTGAGTGTGTCTTTAGTCATTCTGCTAAACAAACTGTTTGCCTTTCTCTCAACTCACAGGCTGATGGCGCAGCAGAGGATGATCTTGATATCCATGATGACCGTCTGTCCTACCTGTCGGCACCAGGCAGTGAGTATTCCATGTACAGCACCGACAGCCGCCACACCTCTGACTACGAGGACACGGACACGGAGGGCGGAGCCTACACCGACCAGGAGCTGGACGAAACACTAAACGATGATGTGGGCCCACCTGCGGAGCCTGCCATTACACGTTCGTCTGAGCCCGTCCGCGAGGACCCACCTGTCATCCAGGAGCCACACGGCTACACCGGCTACCCACACGCGTTGCAGCCGGACCCGCTGAACCGCATCGACCCGGCTGGTTTCAAAACAGCGGCGCCTCAGCAGGTAGCGTTTCTGAGAGCTGTGCGTCTACCCTGTTGTCTGGAGGACGTGGTGTGCGTGAGAAGGGTGTTTTGGAGGCGCTATTGAATGCTCATTTTACTGTCATTCATTGTTCTAACGCAATATCAGTGTGAAGGTCTAAACTATTGTCGTCAGGTATTATCGCATTACTGTGAAAATTAATATACACAATATAATAGAATTTATTTATCAACCCTTTCGTGTGTTTGTTGACTAACCTTTGTGTATCATTCTTTAGAATCTAAGATTAATTGTTCCATTGTATTCTGTATTACCACAAGTTATCTGTATGACTGTTATTGACTTCAATGGGAAAAGTCACTTATATTCGTGCAAGTGTCTGTAACAGTACTCACCAATGTGCACTTTTTAATTCATTATACTGAGAATTGAGAATGTGTTGATACCAGATGTGTTTCGTGCATGTTGAAAACAGTGTTGATGTGACATGTATTCACTGCGGTTCGATTCCCAAATCTAAATGTTGGTTATCTGTTAATAAGCTAAAAAAAAAGGCATAGACTACAAAACTGTATTGCTATCGTAGAATTAAAGCCAAATTAGTCTACACTAACGTTGAAAATGTGTCCTAATTCCTAACTTGGCCAGCTGTTGGTTGCTCAACAGCTACGTCTAAAAGAAGGAGAGGTGATTGGCTGAATCATTTTAAGCTGTAGAGCACAAGTAAGGCGTAGGCTGTTGTAGAAAGGCCATCACGATACTAACACTAGTTTGCACTGCGCCTTCGAGTGTCAGCACGTGTTATTAAACATTTTGAACCACTTCACAGAAAGCAGAAGCCACTGCCATCCCTAGCAACCCTCAGCAGCCTGAGCCCCTGGCTGAGACAGTGACCCCTGCTGTAAAAACTGTAGGGGGCCCAAGCCCCACCGAGGCTCCTGGAGCTCTCCGCAGCCAGTCAAGCCCCAACCCAGAGGCTGGCTCAATAAAGAGACCCCCGCTTGAGCTAGCCCCTCAGAGTGTCACGTCCGAACCCCGACAATCTGGACCGGCCAGTTCAGAACCAAAGGTATCCGACTGACCTGCCTGCGGACGTTCCGTGACCGGGCCCAGCTCAGCTCGATCTGAACTGACCGACCGCCTGTGCTGCTGCTGCTGCCTGTCTACTTGCCTACCTTCTTCTGCCACGCTTATCCGTCTCTATTTTTGCCCCCCCTTGCATGTCTGCTGACCACATTGCTGCACAGATGAATTAGTTGTGTGTGTGTGTGCGTGTACGTGTGTGTGTTTTTGAAATTATGCATGGGCCAAAGTGTGAGAAAATGTTGTTAAGCAACAGTGGGTGTGGTAGTGTTGGCTGCATTTGACGCAGTGAATGTCTCGCGGCTCTCACTGTTACTTATCCTTTTTGCATGGCCACTAGAAGTACGCGATGTTCTTCCCAATGCCAATGAGACAGAAGTTTGTTTTTGTAAAAGTAGCCGTTGATTTTCCAGCCTCTATCTCTGCATTGTAAAATGAACATCAAAGCTTGAATAAGGAATGTGTGAATTGCCTGGAAAATTGAGGGTTGCTTCCTAAATTTTGAAGTCTGTTTATACAATGTGCTTGTTTTGTTGACAAAATAGACAGTGGGTGTCATTTTTCAAACTTACTGTATTTCCAATCATCATATTATCTAGTCATATTAGTGTGTAAGCACTAATTCTATACATTCTGTACATCTGGATGCCAGGAAAGGCTTAGTTGAAAAATGAATCCCATTTTTTTTATGTTAACATTTGTTTGCCCTTTTTTCGGAGTACAGCCTAATTTGTGATACCTATAGTCGCAATTATTTTCAGAATTTTTTCAGATTTTTCTGTTTTAATATATATAATCTGAACATTAACCCCTCCCTCTCAGTCTCTCTATTGCAGGTCTTTCCCCACTCGTTTCCTCTCTTGTAATTAATTTCACAGACTTGTTTTGATATTGTCCGTTTCCTCACCCTTTCATATCTTACATTAACTTGCACGCTACATGTCGGTGACGCTATTAAGCTTGTGTTTTCTTGTGTATTCGTAGATGTTTCAAAAAGATCCATACAGTCTGGATGACATAGGCAGACCTGGTCCTGGAATAAAACCTGGGAATTACAACCCTCAACAGGGATATCACCCTGACCAGCAGCCATACAGAGATTATGACCACCCACCCAATCGGTATGATGTCAACAGTGGAGGCGGTTATCTAGAACCAAAGTACCGAAATTATGACTCTCAGCCACCCTTTGAGAACAGCGTGCCTCACTATGACCAGCAACAATGGAGCCCCTACAGTCAGACGCAACCTACTGCCAACTCCCAGGGTTACAATCCGCGTCTGCCATACAGCGATGGCCTCGACTCACAGTACAACCCTCCACTCCGCTATGATGAGCCTCCACCTCAGCCGGGATTTGACGGACGACCTCGCTATGGCAAACCCACAGTGTCAGGATCTGCCCGTTACGATGAACCTCCACCCCTTTCTCCCGGTCATGACCTGCACTACAACCAGGATTCTCAGCAAACGTCATACCCTTCAGCTATTCGTTCCCCCAGTGGCCAGCGGCCGGCCTACAACCAGGGACCAACGCAGCAACTAAAAGGATACAGACCTCAGCAGTATGACTCTGCCCCTGTAAACTCTGACAACAGCCCACCGCACACTTCCAAATCAGATGTCACCTCACCTTCTCCTCGAAATGTTCAGAAGCCTGACACTGCCAGAAACGAGGATGACCCCGCCATGCGACAGCAGTCGGTCCTGACGAGGGTCAAGATGTTTGAAAACAAACGCTCTGTGTCCGTGGACCGAGCCAAAGATGGGGGGGATTTATCTGGAAACAGGGTAAACTCTTTTACTTTGCATGAGTACTTTGATTTATAATTTCAGATAATACCTAGTAATACGGCTCTAATCTTTTGTTTCCACAGGCAACCGATTTACCTTTGAAGCCCGGGGGAATCATCCCAAAAGCTAATTCTTTGAGCAACCTGGACTCAGACAAGAGCTATAATAAGTAAGCTTTTTGTTTTACAAGTTGTCACACTTATATTTTAAGTTAATTTGGCAATCAGTATATTTGTTGATTAGCCTTAATGCATATTGATCAACTGAATTTCCCTAACTCCCTTTCCCAGAGTCCCAGAGCCTCAGAAGCCTCAGGCCAAAGTGGCTGACGATATTGTTCGTTCAAACCATTACGACCCAGATGAGGACGAGGACTACTACAGGAAGCAGCTGTCTTACTTTGACAGGCTACAGACTGGCCCCACAAAACCCCAAGCTCAAGCACAAACAACACACAACATCTCCAGGTTATTCTCTCTTTGAATTTTACGAGCATTGCGATTATGACACTGTTTGTCCAATGTAGAGTCTTGGCAGTGTCAACAGCTCACAACACACAATGGATGCAAGCTTTCAGTGTTCTTCTGTACAGCAGTGATTATTTGATCCCTGCTTGTACCCCCATTGCAAATACATACACAGTCCATGCTTACATACATCTTCAATTTAACATATAGAGCAGTGGTGTCTAAACTACGATCCGCGGGCTATATGTCTTTAATTTGGCCTGAGAGACGTCTGGCCCATTGGGTATTTTCCAATTTCAATTCCTCAAGGCATTCAATCGATTGCAACTGGACTGTCTGGTTTGTCTTAGAAGACTTAGACTTACAAAATCTTTATTGTCCCCAAGGAGCAGTTGGGTTTGGAACAGTAGTCATTAAAAACAAGGTTCAACAGTAAAAACAAGGTACAAATACATACAATACATACAACATACAAACTATCATGAAGGCATTGAGCTAAAAACAAAAAAATATTTGTAATACAATCAATCCTGAAGGAATCAATAAAGTTGTATCTATCTATCTATCTATCTATCAATCAATCAATGATTATTTATATAGCCCTAAATCACTAGTGTCTCAAAGGGCTGCACAAACCACAACGACATCCTCGGTAGAGCCCAATAAAAACTAATCACCACATGTTGCTTCCCACTAAAGAGACTGTGCATAGCAGCTAAACTTGTTTAAGAAGCTCATTTATAAAGTCAACAGCTGAGGGAACAAAGGATCTTGTGTATCTGTTGTTTTTGGCCTTCCTATTACTAGGAGCGTCCCTGCATCCTGGGGGAAATAGTCTAAACTCTGAGAGGAGAGGGTGCTGAGGGTTGACCAGAATGGCCTTTGCCTTCTGGATGACTCTGGCCCGATAGATCTGGTTTAGGGGGTTTAAGGTAGTGCCTATGGTCTTTTGGTACACCTTAATTCTACCACCTAGTCTGTTTTATTGGCCACACTGAGGTTACCAAACCAGGAAGTGATAGAATAAGTTAAGATAGACTCGATACAAAATTAATAGAACATCCTCATCAGTGTCCTATCAACCTGAAAGCCCCTCAGTTTCCTCAAGAAAAACATCCACTGATTGGCCTTCTTTCAAATATGGTCAGTGTTGTGCAAAGGTCAATTTATTGTCTAAGATTGTACCCGGATACTTGTATTCACTGACTATCTCAACAGCAGAGCCATTCATGAGAATGGGTGCTTTGGCTGGTGGATCACGGTGAAAGTCAATAAATATCTCCTTAGTTTTATCGCCATTAAGGTCCAGGTGCGATGATTGGCACCATTTGATGAAGTTCTCCAGAACAGGACCGCGGTCTGACTCTTTTGTCCTGCAGGAGATGTTTCACCTCTTATCCAAGTAGTCTTCATCAGTTAATGCTCATAGACTTAGATTGGTCAGATTTAGTCTAGCGACTGGTGCCAAAACTCCAAATATTTATATTCCAACACCAGGAGGATATGCCTAGACAAGGATGTTTTGGTATTTTGTTGTGAAAAAACAACTGTTGAGATGCAAGCCAGCAGTCCTACTGTCAATGCCAGCGACATTCGTTGATGTTTAGTTTTCCCTCATTAGCTTTGAGGTGTTATTGTGCGGCAGAGTGATCACTGTGGATTGACCACCACCAGCCCAAAATAGTCAGAATCAGCCACGTTAGCATTCTATTCAGTTGTAAACAAATGGCACAAATGAGCATCCGTGACCAGAATGTTTACTCAAAATGTACACTAAGGCATATCCAATACACATGACCTAGAACACAAGGAAGTTACAAATTCAGGTTAAAGTCATCATCCAAGTACATTGTACAAAAAGCAGCAATAATAGAAATATAGAGCAAAACAACATTATGTTAGTACTGTATAGTTGATAACAAATTTAATTGTATGTCTACATTTTCTTGGCCTTTTTTAAGAAAAAATATGCATCATAGAAGATAATGTCATATTGGCCATGTCCCCATCGCCACAGGTATCTTGGCAATCTAGGGCAGTGGTTCTCAAATGGGGGTACGTAGGATTTTTCAAAATATTCTAAAAATAGCAACAATTCAAAAATCTTTTATAAATATATTTATTGAATAATACTTCAACAAAATATGAATGTAAGCTCATAACTTGTGAAAGAAGTGCAACAAATGCAATATTCAGTGATGACAGCTACATTTTTTGTGGACATGTTCCATAAATATTGATGTTAAATATTTATTTTTTGTGAAGAAATGTTTAGAATTAAGTTCATGAATCCAGATGTATCTCGACTACAATCCCCAAAGAGGGCACTTTAAGTTGATGATTACTTCTATGTGTAGAAATCTTTATTTATAATTGACTCACTTGTTTATTTTTCAACAAGTTTTTAGTTATATGTATATCTTTTTTTCAAAATAGTTCAAGAAACACCACTACAAATGAGCAATATTTTGCACTGTTATACAATTTAATAAATTAGAAACTGATGACATAGTGCTGTATTTTACTTCTTTATCTCTTTTTTTCAACCAAAAATGCTTAGGGGGTACTTGAATTAAAAAAATGTTCACAGTGGGTACATCACTGAAAAAAGGTTGAGAACCACTGATCTGGGAGAAACCCTGAGGGTGTATGAAAAGCACAAGACAACTGTACTATTGTGTGCGTAATATACTGTGTCGAGTCATCAATCGCTTGTCTTGCAAGGAAAATAACAGCCACAGCCTTGTACAAAATAATGGCTGACACAAAGTTTTAATATTTTTTTATGTTTTAGCAGAACTGAATCAGTGGAGAAACCAAGGCCAGCGGAGAAAAGATATGAACCAGTGCCCCAGCTGACACCCTCTCTGCCACCAGCCACACTGCCCAAGCCCTCAAATGAAGGTAAAATGCTCCCCATTCTGAGTCACACACTGATGGCGTCTGATAATAAACATTATTATTTCCCTCCCTTAGCTAAGCCTCCTGCCAGAGACGACACTCACCAGAGCAACTTCCTGCCTCACAAACCTTTTCCAGAGAAGTCTCCAGTTAATGGCACCAGTGAACAGCCTCTCAAAACATTCACCAGCACCGGGGCTCCACCAGCAACGAGCTATAACCGCTACCTGCCAAAACCCTACACCAACTCCGCCAGGCCATTTGAGCGCAAGTTTGACAGTCCCAAGTTCAACCACAACCTTTTACCCAATGACAAAGCAGATGTGGTCTCAAAGGTGAGAAGCTTTTATATCGGTGCAAGTGTACGGTACTTTGAGGGGTTTTTTGAAGATTAAATTGTTAATCCAAAAATATTTTAGTATTTTAGTTAAACTAATTTTCATTAAGAAATTATTGTAACAGCAAAAACATTTAAATATTTATCTATAATCACCTCAAGATATTACTCAATAACATATGCATTTAATTATAATGGATAACTTTCTTTGAAATCATTAGTTGGGGTGACAAGTGAATACCTAAGAATTTTTTTTTTTTTTTTTTTTTTAAGTTTGGAATGTACTGTATGTCAGTATTTAAGCATGTGAAATGTCCGCGTTTTTAAGTATTCATTTTGGCGTCAAAATATCTCTTCCGCATTTTTTTTCTTTTGTATAAAAGAGGAGCGTCAAAGGATGTAGCTATATGTATTGCTTGAATGACATTCAGACTATTTTATTATCAACAATCGAGCAGTATCTATACATCTGTGGCTTCTCAGCGCAACACCGGAAATGTGTCCTGTGAAAATTCTTTCGACCGGAATTCTTTAACAATAACAAAAGTTCTGTGTATGAATTAATGTAACCCACTACAATACAAAAAAATTGATCCAAACAAAATTTGTTGTAGTCTTGACCTAACCGCATATACTTGCTATTCCTATTGCCTATATGTTGCACCGAAATGCAGGATGGGGCGCCGAAACAAGCTGTCCATTTAGCACAGTTAGCATCAGCTATCTTTTTTGATGTGACTGTGTAAACACTAAACAGAGGTCACAACACCGGAAGTATATTACTTGAGAGGGCACAGCTACAGGATAGAGCTGCCAAATGGGAAATGTTATCTAAGTTCTTTCCACGCATGTTGAATAATTTTACATTACATTTTCAGTGATAATAATGTTAGTAAATTATCTACTAAAAAAAAGTAAAACAATATTTGGTACATTACATGTCTCTGTCAAAAAGTAAGCCTAAATAAGTTGATGGATAAGATTAAATCTAAAAGTAAAAAATAGTGTAAAAATGCACCCAATTGCAGGAAATGTTGTCTTGATTTTCAAAATCATCTTTAAGGGCTCGCTTGGCAGCACTTCATGCCGATAGAAATGTTCCTTTTTTTTCCGCCAGTTTTCCTCAAAGGGTGCCCACGTGCCTTATATATCATGTTTGTTGCATTATCAGAAAATATACAAGTTAAAATACATGCCATTGCTTGCAGCACATGCAATTTGTCTGTCAAAATAAAAAGTATATAATTATTTTAGTTCGAAAGATGAAGTTATTTATTGACCCACATTATTTCTAGACCAAATTTTCCGGGCCGCATAAAAATGATGTGGCAGGCCAGATCTGGACCCTTGACATTGAGTTTGACACCTGTGCTCAAGAACAAGGATGTCAAAAAATGTTCCAGCAAAGGTCACATACAGAAAAAGTTCATATTTAGGGGGCAGATTGATACATTTTGTGTTTTAGAGATTCTAAAACCGATTCAATGTAGGGGAAATGCCATCATAGTTGTTGTGCGTAGGTGACAAAACATAGTATAACATCTATTAATATGTCTTAATATTAATAAATTATGCAATTTTGCAGAATATGCCAATTAGTAGTGGGCTGAAAAAGGCCACTAAATAGACACCTCTTTTTCTGTGATTTTATTCAGCAGAAATAAAAACTTAACGACCGAGACTGCATTTCTAAAAAACGACATCACTGCCACTGGAATATGGACTTTTGTTTCTGATGTTACTTTTTTGTGTTTGACTGTGATGATATTTTAAAGACAATGTTTTTTAATGCATCCAGTTTTATTGAAGTCATAGTGTTATTTTGTTTTGAGCAGAGTCCAAGTGCCAGCCCAGTAAAGCCCACTCAATCCCACAACATGGACCATGACAGCGGCCTCGATACGTTCACGCGTACAATGGACAATCGCTCCAAGTACCAGCACAACAGTATCAACGCTGTGCCCAAAGCCATCCCAGTGAGGTAGCGACTTACCTCATCCACAGATGAAACACATGTGCCTTGTATTGAACATCACTGTCTTTCAGCCCCAGTGCACTGGACGATGACGAAGAAGAGGATGAGGGCCACACAGTGGTTGCAACGGCTCGAGGCATTTTCAACAGCAACGGTGGGGTCCTGAGCTCCATTGAGACGGGCGTCAGCATTATCATTCCTCAGGGCGCCATCCCTGAAGGCGTGGAGCAGGAGATCTACTTCAAGGTCTGCCGAGATAATAGCATCCTACCTCCACTTGACAAGGACAAAGGTAAACACAAATACATGACATTAATGCCCCTACTGACTTGTGAGAATTGTGATTTAGATTCAGTGCTTTAGAAGTTTATATTATTAAAATGTATTTTTTTGCACTTTTTGTAACTCAGAGTCACGTCACTGCAAATTTTTTTTTAGTCGGAAAAATATATTTTTTAATGTTTTATTTTAGAATAAATTAGATATTTCCGAAAATAGGTCACTTTTTTACAAAAAATCTAATTCACTGGGTGTGAGTTTTCCTTGCCCTTATGTGGGCCTACCGAGGATGTCGTAGTGGTTTGTGTTGTGGTTTGTGCAGCCCTTTGAGACACAAGTGATTTAGGGCTATATAAGTAAACATTGATTGATTGATATTTGTAAAGCATAAAATGTACAGGGTAACAGTACAGTATACATGTAAGACGTAACAACATGAAACACAAGTTTTGCACTATTACACTTTGACCTCAAAACTTGCAGTGATGTCAACACAAAGTAATATGTGATCGTAAGTGCTACCTAAAATTACAACCGAAAAGCAATGTGGATTATGTGGGCTTGGAAATACGGGAGAGAAACTACATATACGTTGTGTGAGGCGTATTTGGGGGGCTATGCATTTAGCTTGTTAGCTGTCTTAGTAGCGAGGCAATTGAAGAGAGATTGGGGAAAATTCCAAAGCTTAATCTAATGATTACAACGGTCATTTTTAATGCAAATGTTGATATAAAATCGAAGAACGTCAACGTTAATTTAGCAGTTTTGAAGGGAAGGAGCGAGGCAGCGTAACAACTTTTTTGGGTGTCTCAATCCAATGCGTTTATTTAATATTAGTGGATGAACTCGGAACATTATTGCTGCAAATAGCATATAGAGTATCTCATGCTTAGTACAGGTAAATGCTCCATTGTGCAGTATCTTGTCATGTTTTTGTTGATTAAATTGCCTGCTACTAAGTTTTCAACCAAACTCCCAATTAATACAAACTGGGTATTTGTGTTTATGGGAAGTAAGGATACAATATGTAGTCTCAAAGCAATCAGCTGAATGATCAGTTAATAATGTAAAATGAATCCGCTGTAACGATGATGATTTGTTCTTTACTCTCATTGTTTTAGGGGAGACTCTGCTCAGCCCTCTGGTGATGTGTGGACCTCATGGCCTCAAGTTTTTGAAGCCTGTGGAGCTGCGCTTACCTCACTGTGCGTCAATGACCCCTGATGGTTGGTCTTTTGCTCTAAAATCCTCCGACTCCTCGTCGGGTATGCTGTGCTCTCAGTTCTTCTGGGGTCGTTTGGGATGGCTCTGTGAATATTTCAAGGTTGTGGGTCACTTGACAAATTTTTCCCCTAGATTGGATTTATTTCTTTATTTGTTTTCATTTTAATGCAATGTGACATTTTGGTGAAAGAATCAGTCTAAGGGAAAAATCTCCTTTTTTTTTATCTCCATTGCTTTAGTTTCATCCATTTCACCATTTATTCCACTTCATTTCTCATTTCTAATTTGTTCCAACTGTTTATGGGAGTAGTTTTTTTAATCACTTTTATTATTAATTTCATTCCTCAGCGTCTCCTTTAAAATCACCAGAACCACATTAGATATGATCTAATCAGATCCAATACTAGGGTTTTATCACAAATTTTGCCTTTAGTAAGACAAAAACACTCGCTTTTGATTGACACTGTGCAGAGGGGGTTATTTTACCAATGTATTTATTGTGAAATCAAATTTAGCATTTTTTTTAAACGGTTTTTTCTGTGTACCTCTTATTGGGTCTCATTAGAATGGTTAAATCAGGGGTGTCCAAACTTTTTCCACTAAAGGTCGCATACAGAAAAATTAAAGGATACATTTGGTGCATTTATTCCAATGTTGGTCAATATCCTCCTGAAAGCCAATGTCCTCTGCCGTGGACATTTGTTTTTGGTGTATTTTTGTTACACATTTTGTGACAAAAAAACCTGTTATGTAAAAGACTGCATAGGATCCTGGCTCTCAGAGGTTACTTGCTAAACTAGTGTTTTCAAACTTTATTGAGCCAATGCACATATTAAGAAAAAATCTCACGGCTGTGACATACTGTTGTATTGATAACAGGCAGCAGTTTGATACACAGGTTAATTTTACTGAACAAAAATATAAACGCAACACTTTTGTTTGTGCTCCAATTTCAAAGATCTAAAGCATTTTCTATATACACAAAATACCTATTCATCTCAAATATTGTTCACAAATCTATCTAAATTTGTGTTAGTGAGCATTTTTTTCTGCCAAAATAATGCATCCCACATCACAATTGTGGTATATCCAGATGCTGATTAAACAACATAATTATTGCAAGGTGTGCCTTTGGCTGCACCCAATAAAAGGTCATTCTGAAATGTGCAGTTTTGCTTGATTGAGGTTCTGGGGGTGTCAGAAAATCAGCCAGTATACGGTATGGTGTGACCACCATTTGCCTTACGCAGTGCAACACATCTCCTTCGCATAGAGTTGATCAGGTTGTTGATTGTGCACTTTGGAATGTTGGTCCACTCTTCAACGGCTGTGCAAAGTTGCTGGATTTTGGCAGGGATACAGTACCCCCAACATGCTCAATGGGTGACATGTCTGGTGAGTATGCTGGCCATGCAATAACTGGGATGTTTCCAGCTTCCAGGAATTGTGGATAGATCCTTGCAACATGTGGCCGTGAATTGTCATGCTGCAACATGAGGTGATGGTCTCGTGTGAACGGCACAACAATTGGCCTCAGGATCTTGTCACGGTATCGCTGTGCTTTCAAAATGCCATCAATAAAATGCACTTGCGTTCGTTGTCCATAACATACCATAATCACCCCCGCCATGGGCCACTGGATTCACAACGTTGACATCAGCAAACCGCTCTCCCACACGACCACACACTCTGTCTGCCATCTGCCCTAAACAGTGAAAACCGTGATTCAACCGTGAAGAGAACCCCTCTCCAACATGACAGACGTCATTAAACGGTAGCATTTGCCCACTCGAGTTGGTTACGAAAACAAACTGCAGTCTGGTCGAGACCCCAATGTGTACGACGAGCATCCAGATGAGCTTCCCCTAGATAGTTTCTCACAGTTTGTGCAGAAGTTCTTTGGTTATGTAAACCAATTGTTGCAGCAGCTTTCTGGGTGGCTGGTTTCAGACGAGCATGGAGGTGAACATGTTTGATGTGGAGGACCAGGACTGGTGCAGTTGTGAAGCCGGTTGGATGTACTGCTAAATTCCCTAAAATACCTTTGGAGATGGCCTATGGTAGAGAAAGGAACATTCAATTCATGGGCAACAGCTCTATTGGACATTCCTGCAGTCAGCATGCCAACGGCACACTCCCTCAAATTTGCAACGTCTGTGGTATTGTGCTATGTAATACAACTGCACACCTGTGCAATAATCATGCTGTTTAATTAACTTCTTAAAATGCCACACATGTGAGGTGGGATGGATTATCTTGGTATGAAAAAAATGCTTACGAACTCAGATTTAGACAGATTTGTGGACAATATTTGAGAGGAATAGGTATTTTGTGTATATAATAAAAGTTTTAGTTCTTTGAGTTCAACTCATGAAAAATGGGAGCAAAAATAAAAGTGTTGCGTTTATATTTTTGTTCGGTGTATGTACCTTCTGCCATCTAGTGGAAGCTAGGATATGTTTTGTTCTCCCTGCCATTATACTGGCTGGCATAGACATATGAACAAAGATAATATAAGATACGACTAGATATTCTTTGTAGTGATGAAATAATCATTTTCAGAGTAGCATAAGTTTCCGTTACACAACTGATGACCTCTCACTGCTCACTATTGTGCGGCATCGTTGTTGGGAATCACTATGCTTTGCTATCCAGACAAAACATTCGTACATACAATTTTTTCGAATGTCTATTTATATATCTTATTAATTATTAATTGAGAGCATGCTGAGGGTCAATAAGAAATAAGCCTGACTTTGGACACCCCCTGTGTACATAGTACTAATAAATAAGTGCACATCCCCTAACTTGGCTTTGTTCAGTAGCCGCTAACTAATTTCTTTGCCATACATTGTATACATATTATTAACATGCATGTCGTCACTTTTTCCTCCTCTCACACAGCCACCCTAATCCTGACCTGAAGAACTTTAAAAGACTACTTAATTATACAAGAATCTGTTAAACCTGCTATAATGTTGCATTTTGACTGAAATGAAGACCTGTTTGGTGTAAATGTTGATACATTTTAATATGGTAAGGTGCGTTCTGCCATTGCTGTCAGATATTGTTGAACCAACTCCATGGTTGACTTGTGCAAAGGGTGTTTTGTGCACTTAAAGCATCTTTATCCTAAAGGTTTCAAAGTAAACGACAGAAGGATGTTCATTAGTACGCACAATGCCTAAGGCTTGGGAAACCCCTGGTATTCTTTTGCTGTGCCAATGTAACTACTGTATTTTTCGCGCTATAGAGTGCACCGCTATTTCAGCCGCACCGACTAAAGTTTAAAAGAAAGTAATATTTTTACATGTATTAGCCGCCCTGCACTATAAGCCGCAAATATACACTGGTACGAAATATTTTGGAAATGTTTATTTACATACCTTAACTGTTCCCAAATATTGCCTGTCACCCGGCTGATCAAACACAACAGAAATCATTGTCATGGACCCACTAGCCGCGGAAGCTAGCTCTCCAATCAACATATCAGACTCAATGACTCCTGTGTGATGTGTTGGTAAATGCCATTGTAAGTTAATAATACTAACACAGAAACTTGTAAATTTGTTAGCATATTTGCTAATGCTAATGACGCTAGCTTGATTACATTACGATAGCACATACAAATATGCATGAAGACACTCCTACAGACATCACATACGGGACAGTTTAGTAATTATGAATTGTTTTAATCATATTGTAAATTTTACAGGACTTGCTTGGAGTGATTCATTAATATTTTCCAGCAGAACGCTGTGGACGCTTATATTTGAAGGCATGAAACAGGAAGTACATTTTTAACCTGCAGCACCCGCAGTGAGCGAACTTGTCCAAAACATGGCGCCCTAGCACAAACCATAACACACCTTTTTATTGTCTCTGTCTGTGTTATATGAAAACTTTTTAAATATAAAACATTATGGGCATCAGTGAAGAAAAGTCCATGTTAGCTGCACAGTTTAATAAGGCGCAGGGTTGAAAGCGTGGGGAAAAAATGTGTGTCTTATAGTCCGGAAAATATAGTAGTTCTCTTCTTGTTTTTGTAAATAATAAATTAATGAGGAATCCACAAAAACAGACCAGCCAACATGTCCACACTTTTAGTACTGGACACGCATTTTGACCCTTATATATTTTTCGCTACTCTCCAGTCATGCATGTTTGTTTGCATTTAGCTCGTTTCAGTTTGAGTTTCAGCCTATAAATCCTGCTGTTGTGTCGATACACCAGTGTACGCTACATGGCTCACTTCTCATCCTGTAAACCCTCTTGCACAGGGTAATGTGAACCTTCACCCTCAAAAAAAATTACCCATGTCTGTGATTGGTTGGTTTGCAAAACCTCATTTTCTGAATTTGCACAGCCATAGGCGCCTGCTCCTCTGATTTCGGATCAACGTTAAAAAATAAATGTTGTAACTCATGAATTCATTCCAGCTGCAATAACACTCCTGTTCTCCCTTTACTTACTACTGTTTGCTTGCGACAAAGGTAGATAACAAGCTAAAAAGTGGACAAGGGTTGTGGTTGCTCACAAAGTTGACGTCACATCACATGCTCAACCCTGACAAAGGGCTATAAAAGCAGGAATGTCCGTAAAGCAGCCCAGGTGATACATGCAATATGTTTTAAATAGGGCTGGGTTTTGTGATTTTAAAGGAAACCGACGGAATTATGCAAGTACTGCTGGGTATCAATTATTGTCAAATAAAACGGTGCCATTTATCGATACCATTGTTTACGTGACGCCATGTCCGACGGGCAAACACGCACTCAAGCAGCGAACTCAATCAAACTTTACACTCACATGTACAGTAAAACTCAACTTTTCAAAATGCATGAGCTCAATGTTAATTTACACTGGATTTGCCATACACGTTACTGATTAGTAGGGAAGTCATAAAATAGATTTTTAAATTAATTGCGTTTCTTATTTGTAACGATTCTTAATCAATAAAAAAATTTATATTTTTTTAGATTTTGCCCTGTCCATTCACTCAGGGAAATCATATCGTTGATATAGATGCCTATATCTGTGGTACAGATTTACTGAAGAAAGAAAACGGTGGCATAGTTATCTAGTTGCCTTCTTTGTATTTGACTTCATTAAATGTTTTGGTATAATTTTAGTAATCAAAACACGTTTTCTTTTAAGTAATGTAGAATTGTATCACAGCTGTCTATTTTATGGGGGAATATAGTTAGTTGTAGTACTGGAACCCAGTGTTATTAAAAAGTATTTATTTTGAATCGGGAGTTGTTTTAAATCAAGAATCAATTCTGAATAGAATTATTACTCCCAAGAATCTAATCAAATTGAATCGTTTTACAGCCATACCGATCAGCATTAGTGATTTTACACGGCAATGTTGACCAAACTTGGTAATGAAAACTAGAACCAAGATGCACATTACATTTACAACAGCTGGTGTGCAATAAGTACAATACTTACAATATGAACACGTTTTAGTGCGCAACAAAAACCTACATCCATTGAATTACAAAAACTACACCGTAGTCTATAAGCTACTGTCATCTAACGATTTGGAATTGCAACTACATACTAAGTCTACTATATAACACTTGCAAATGAGACTCAGAAGTGTAATGAATCAATGTATAACAAGTCGACAGCCCAGTTATTATAATCCGCTATTGTAGGAAGCGCGTCAGGCATACTTGCCCAGCAGAAACAACACCATATCTATACAATCAATCTGTGAAACAAAACAATTAAACAAATTAACATTAACAAATGAACACAGACAAAAGTACTGTACCACAAATGTGTACCGTTGAGTGTTAATCAATCAATTACAGTTTACTTATATAGCCCTTCATCACAAATGTCTCAAAGGTCTGCACAAGCCACAACGACATCCTCGGCTCAGATCCCACAAAAGGGCAAGAAAAAACTCAACCCAATGGGAACAACAACAACACATTTGTGGGGGAATCACTTCTCCCTCGTGAGAGTCCAGTTCATAGTGAGGCCAGCAGTGGATCCTCTTGCATGTAGAGAAGTCAGCAGCCCAAGACATCACCAACTGATGTATAGAGCAGTTGTCCAACCCGGGTCCCGACTTGGACCAGCAAGTGGAAACTAATCCATGGCCACCTGATAACAAGAGACGGGCAGAGCAGAAAAGAGAGACGGCAGATCAACTGATGTAAAAATGGGTCCATTTAAAGGCTAGCATATACATATGAGTTTTAAGATGGGACTTAAATGCTTCTACTGAGGTAGCATCTCTGCTACCTACCGGTAGAGCATTGCAGAGTGCTGGAGCCCGAATAGAAAACGCCCGTGGACTTTTTTTTGGGCTCTGGCAATCACTTATAAGTCAGAGTTCTTAGAACGCAGATTTCTTGCCGGGACATATGGTACAATACGATCAGCAAGATAGGATGGAGCTAAACCGTGTAGTATTTTATACGTAAGTAGTTAAACCTTAGAGTCACATTTTAAGTTCAGAGGAAGCCAGTGCAGGTGAGCCAGTATAAGCCTAAAATGGTCAAACTTTCTGGTTCCTATCAAAAGTCTAGCAGCCCCATTTTGTACGAACTGTAATCATTTAATGCTAGACATAGGAAGACCCAAAACTAATACGTTAACAATAATCGAGAGGAGAAGTAACGAACGCATGAATAATGATCTCGGCGTCGCTAGTGGACAAAATGGGACGAATTTTAGCGATATTACGGACATGAAAGAGGGCTGTTTTAGTAACACTCTTAATGTGTGACTCAAATGCGAGAGTTGGGTCGAAGATAATATGAAGATTCTTTACCGAGTCACTTTGTGTAATTCTTTTGTTTTCAAATGTTAAGGTGGTATTATCAAATAGGTGTCTGTGTTTAGCAGGACCGATAATCAGCGTTTTTGTTTTCTTAGCGTTAAGATGCAAAAAGTTGCTTGACATCCATTGTTTGATTTCATTGAGACACGCCTCCAGGTGACTACAATATGGCGTTTTGGTCAGTTTTAGGGGCATGTAAAGTTGGTATTGACTCCAAAGTACCTGGAATTGGTACCCTATCTAATTCAAATACCAAATGTACCTATTCCTATTATATAATTAACATTTTACTGAAAAAAAAAAGCAACAATGGGGGAAAAAAAGAGGAAAAGGCATACTGTAACGCAGACCTGGCAAATTAAGGCCGGGTGGTTTCTTGCGGCCCGTTGAGCTTTTAAATCTGGCCCACCGGACATTCCCAAATAATTGTTTTTGATGTTTAAAATGGAAAGTGTAGCTGCCCTGATATCGGCAGGTTGTGAGTTCAAACCCCGGCCGAGTCATACCAAAGACTATAAAAAAATGGGACCCATTGCCTCCCTGCTTGGCACGCAGCATCCAGGGTTGGGATTGGGGGTTATATCACCATAAATGATTCCTGGCTGCGGCACCGCTGCTGCCAACTGCTCCCCTCACTTCCCAGGGGGTGATCAAGGGAATGGGTCAAATGCAGAGGACAAATTTCGCCACACTTAGTGTGTGTGTGTGACAATGATTAGTACTTTTACTTAACATTATGATGTGCAGTGATGTTTTGTAATGACCGTAAGTCTTGAACTATACCAACCCATTCAATGCTCGGAATCTGCATGATATACTAATTACCATGGTCATTAATTAGTTACTATGGTCATCTAATTAGTAACTTTGGTAACTATGAGATATCTCAGATTGTAGGTGGGTTTTTTGTACCCTTTGCATTCATATTTCACCATGTTTGATGCAGTTTGGTTGTGTTTCGGTTGATTGTAGAATACGTTGTCAATATTCAGTGTTTTATCGTTCGTAGTTAATATCGTAAATCCCACATTCTTTATTTTCATGTACATTCTGGGTGTTTTTTAAGGCTCTGTGTCATAACGTTTTTAGCTTTCAATCATTATTGTGAGGTTTTGTATTAGTGTTCCTAAAATTATACCGGCCCCCAGACACACTTTTTTTTTTAATCTAAATTTGGCCCCCCGAGTAAAATAATTGCCCAGGCTTGCTGTAACATGAGAAAGCTAAAATGTTAGCGCTATAGCACCTGAACATTTCTGTAGCTATAACTCCTGCATGGAAGTAAAGAGAGCAAAAGGTCACTTATTCCCTCCATCTCTTCAAGGAGAGTGTTAATTTTAGCAGTGGTTGGGATTAGCTGTTAATTAGCCACATATTAAGGATGAGACGTGTCGGGCTGAATGGGTTGGGATGTCCCGCTGAATAGTGGGAGGATTATGAGGCTGTGTGCTAATCCTCTTATTGCAAAGCAAGGCCACTCTTTGGCCCGCTCCTGTCCCCTCTGTGACTTTCTTCCTACATCGTGACCCCGCTTTTCTTCCCCTTCTTTTACAGCGCTAAAAACAAGTCTGACACGTTGACTTGAGGAGAGAATATTAAGTGCATGAACAAATTATCTCTCAGCGGTTCAGTACTGGCTGCACACATCTCGTGATGGTTGACCTTTCACTGCGACTAACACAACCCTTTCTGTGATTGAGTCAACAAGAGCCTGGGGACATTTATTCAAGTCAGGGAATGACTGGGCTGTTGCAATGCTGTCATGTAGTCACAGGCTCGTAATAGCCTTCCGCTGCTGCGACTGCTGCTTCAACATTTGAAATGTCTCACACAGCCCGCAAAATATACAGTTGTGATCAAAAGTTTACATACACTTGTAAAGAATATAATGTCATGGCTGTCTTGAGTTTCCAATAATTTCTACAACTTTCTATTTTTTTGTGATAGAGTGATTGAAGCACATACTTGTTGGTCACAAGATACATTTATGAAGTTGGGTTATTTTATGAATTTATTATGAGTCTACTGAAAATGTGACCAAATCTGCTGGGTCAAAAGTATACATACAGCAATGTTAACACAACCCTTTCTGTTTTTTAATAATGAATGAGGGAAAAACGGAAATTTTAGTTTTTGGTCCGGCCCTCACTGACTTGGGACCATTGCAAAATGATGTGCGTCCCAAAGTCACCAGCCTTGGCGTCACTATAGACAGCGATTTTAAACTAGACAAACAAGTCAATGGCGTTTTAAAATCGTGTTTTTATCACCTTCGTCTTTTAGTAAAGGTTAAACCGTTTTTATCTTTTAACCTTTTTGAACAAGTCATGCATGCTTTTATTTCAAGTCGCCTGGACTACTGCAATGTACTTTATGCTGGCATTAGCCAAAAAGCTCTCTCCCGGTTGCAGTTAGTCCAGAACGCGGCAGCACGACTTTTAACAGGGGCCAGGAAACGCCAGCATATAACCCCAATTCTTCAGAGTTTGCACTGGCTCCCTGTTCATTTTAGAATTGATTTTAAAACATTGCTGTTTGTTTTTAAATATTTACATGGACTGGCACCTCAATATATCTCGGACCTCATCCACATTTACATGCCTGCGCGCGCTCTGAGGTCCGAGAGCCAGTTCCAGCTCGTGGTGCCCAAGACCAGACTTAAGACCAGAGGAGACAGGGCCTTCTCTGTGGTCGGCCCTAAGCTCTGGAACACTCTGCCCCTCCATGTTCAAACTGCTTCCACAGTGGAGTGTTTTAAGTCTCGTCTTAAGACCCACTTTTATTCTTTGGCTTTTAACACTACGTGAGTTGTGTGGTCCTCTGTTCTCTGTTGTCCTCTGTGTTTTTATACACTTTGATTTCTATTTTACTGTTTTAATTGATTTTACCCTTTAAAATAGTTTTTAATCATATTTGTTTTTATATTGTTTTTATTGGTTTTATATTCATTTATTTTTTGTTTTTATTCAGTCATTGGTGGAGCATAATATATATATATATATATACATATATACTTTTTTTTAATTCTATTTTATTAATTTTTTTTACAATTGTTTTTAACATGGCTGTGCAGCACTTTGGAAACGTTATTGTTGTTTAAATGTGCTATATAAATAAAGTGGATTGGATTGGATTGGATTGTTAATATTTGGTTACATGTCCCTTGGCAAGTTTCACTGCAATAAGGCACTTTTGGTAGCCATCCACAAGCTTTTGGCAACCTTCTGGTTGAATTTTTGACCACTCGTAAAGTAAATACTTTAAAATTCCTATAATGTGAATTCCTGGATTTTTTTTTCACATTCTGTCTCTCACAGTTGAAGTGTACCTATGATGAAAATTACAGACCTCTGTCATCATTTTAAGTGGGAGAACTTGCACAATCGGTGACTGACTAAATACTTGATAGCCCCACTGTAAGCGGCTACCGCTGTCTTATTATGAACCTAAACGGCTGTTCTGACTGCCTTTCTCCTACTTCCCCTGCCAGGTGAGCCCAAAAGCTGGCAGAACAAGACCCTCCCCGGCGACCCCAACTACATGGTGGGAGCCAACTGCGTTTCCGTTCTCATCGACCACTTCTAAGCCGGCAGGTGTGATGTTACAGAGTGTGTGTCCATGGCGGATGAGAACACACACCTGCACGCACACACCACACACACACTGTAGAAGAAGATCCAGTCAGTGTTCTGTCACCTTTGGATGAAGGCGACGCACTAAAGACGTCAACATGTTCTCCCAAAAGGAAGTGAGAAGATCACACTGCTGCATGCTCCCCTCCCTCCTAAGGGTTGGCCATATACAATACTTACATATTTATGTACTACAGTAGTATGATTATAAACTTTCACATAAGCGGATGTTTTTCCATTTGGCGCCACCAGCGAACATATTGTCCAAAGCACTGTACACAATCTATACATGATACAGTTGATATAGCAGCCAGCATTCTCAACCTCCCCCTATTCCTCAGTTCTGGTGACTGAACATGAATATAAATATATATATATACATATATATATATATATCCACACTCTTCCACGTTTGAAGGAATTTGATATGAAGGTTTCCGATTATTCTTCCTACTTTTTTCGCCTTTTTTCCCCAGCAACGTCTTTGTAGCTCGAGTTCTTGTCCCTTCTCCCATCCTGAGGGAGACCTATGCATGTTCTTCTACTCAGGTCCGGGAAGCTCCCCCTCCATCTTTGATTCCCTGCACTCTCGCATTCACACACCAGAAGCAGTGATGCCTTATCTGCCAACATTTCTTTTCTCACCGAGAAAAACAATAATTCATGACGAATAACTGTTGTCGTTTTTCTTTCTTGTGATTAACTGGGCACACCGGTAAGAAGAAGATGTTCCTATGCATTACTACATTCAAACGACCGCAGAAGAAGAAGAGTGGCTGTAAATAGAGCGAGCATATTGCCTTGGTTCTTTTCTTTGTAAATGGAACTTTTTTCGTAAGCCTTTCTTTTGTATAGCGAAAGCGTGTTTTAAAAAGTGGAACATGGAAAAACATGCTTATTATCTTTGTATTCTGAATATTAACTCCCGAGCCTTGGAACGTTCAACCTGACAACACACCACACCTTTTCTACCAACATTGTTCAACTCGGTTACCGGAGGATTAGTCAAGTACATTTAAAACGGTGTTCTTTTACTCCCAGAGATGTCGCCCCCTCACTGACTTGTGATACTGAATGCTGTATTGTGTGCCCTTTAATGTATTTTTGTACTAAAAAACCATCATTGACGTATGGCACACCAGAACCATCTTATTTTGTAGACTTAACACAGCTTTAATTGGTTATTAGCTCTTCACGTGTGGCTGATTGCTTTTGTTCCTTCTCCAACACAATTTTACGCATACCACTGTATTAATAAACATTTTTTTAAAGAAATGTTTGCCAGAGGTCTTATTTAATTATGTGACGTAGATGTCTCCTCCCTTGTTCATCTGTTTGTCCTTAGAGGCCGTTTTTAAATTTCACTATATAGCCAAAAGTATTTGGTCACCTGCCTTGACTCACATATGAACTTAAAAGTGCCATCCCATTCCTAACCCATAGAGTTCAATATGATGTCGGTCCACCTTTTGCAGCTATTACAGTTTCAACTCTTGTGGGTAGGCTGTCCACAAGGTTGCGGAGTGTGTTTATAGGAATTTTTTACCATTCCTCTGGTGAGATCACACACTGATGTTGGTCGAGAAGGCCTGACTCTCAGTTTCCGTTCTAATTCATCCCAAATAAGTTCTATTGGGTTCAGGTCAGGACTCTGTGCAGGGCTGTCAAGTTCATGCACACCAAACTCTGTCATCCATGTCTTTATGGACCTTGCTTTGTGCAATGGTTGCACAGTCCTGTTGGAAGAGGAAACTGTTCCCAAAATGTTGGGGGCATGCAGTTGTCCAAAATAAATTTGGTGTCCTGGAGTTTTCAAAGTTCCTTTCACTGGAACTCAAAATAAGAGGGACCACAAAAAAATTAATTATTGACTTTATTTTAACAATAGATCTTACAGTACATTAAACATATTTTTTTTATTAAAATCAAAGAACAAATTTGGCCTTAAATAAGATAGTGAGCAAACTAGACAATTTATCTTTTAGTAGTAAGTAAACAAACAAAGGCTCCTAATTAGTCTGCCGACATATGCAGTAACATATTGTGTCATTTATCATTATTTTGTCAACATTATGAGGGACAAGAATTAGAAAATGGATTATTAATCTATTTGTTCATTTACTGTTAATATCTGCTCACTTTGTATTAAATAATCTTCTATTCACACTTTTAATACAATTTCCTTGTTGTTTGGATACTTTACATCAGTTTTAGGCGATACCACACATTTTGGTATCGATCCAATACCATCATACATTGGTCATAATTGAAGTCCTCCTGTGTCCAGGGACATATTTCCAGATTTTAAACAATACATTTTTTAAAAATATGACAAAAAAATGTTGTGATAACAAATATTGATTTAATCATTGTAGTATCGACTTGATACGGCTCTTGTGCTTGCTATCGTTACAATCACGGCAGTAATGTCCTTACAACAATAGTATTTTTTAGAGACAGTAAAGTGCTGTTTTTAATCAATTAGTACCACTATACCTTACATTCCTAGTCTCTATTGACCATGTTTAAATTATGTCAAATATATTACATTAATTATTTTTATCTTGGCACATTTAAACAATACAAGAAAACAAAAATGCTCTAATTTTATTTCAAATATTTCAGTTTTCTAAAAAAAAAAAAAAAAATCATATATAGTATATATAACTTATTTGCATACTAAAGATTAAAAAGTGACCCTGCTCATCCTCTTTTTTAACCACTACATGGGAAAAGTCACCTGACATAAAATATACATTTTACCAACATGTGTAACATGTTTACACTTGCAGCAATTCTGAATAAGTAAAGATTTTTAAGTGATATTTGTCAAGGAACTCCTATTTTACTAGGTTGTCTCCTCTCCCTGTTAAATAGTTGATCTGTTTGTCCCTATGGACATGTTTTAAATTATATCAAATATGTTTGGTACATTTCTTTTTTCTTGGCACTTAAAAAAAATACAAGAAAATACATTTTAAAAATGCTTAATTTTCATTTATTATTTTTTGGGGCATATATTTGTATATTTCTAAAAATAAATCCACATATATAACATACATATATATACACAGTAACTTATTTGCATATTTAAATCTATTTTTGCAAATCAAATAATAAAAAAGTGACCCCGCTTATCCTTTTGTTTGGAAAAAGAACCCGACATAAAACAATAAATAAAACAATTCTGAATAAATAAACATTGTTTTAAAGAATATTTGTCAAAAACGTGCTATTTTAAAAAGTGTGTGTAATATTGCCGTCTCCTCCCTCATTAAACAGTTTGTCTGTTTGTCCCGATAGACCATCTTTTAAAATGAGATCAAATATCTTTGATCAATTTATTTTCTCTTGGCTCATTTAAAAACAACAAAACAAAACAAAAAACTTTATAATTGTATTTCTTTATTATTTAGCAATCGTTTGTATTTAGACCAACAGAAACATTTGACTATATAGTATATACCAGTGTTCTTCAACCTTTTTTGAGCCAAGGCACATTTTTTTGCGGTGAAAAAATGCGGAGGTACACCACCAGCAGAATTTTTTTTAAAACTTGTCTCAAAGTAGGTGTACTGTCACCACCTGTCACATCACACCCTGACTTATTTGGACATGTTTGCTGTTTTCCTGTGTGTAGTCTTTTACTTATTGTCTTTTGCTCCTATTTTGGTGGCTTTTTCTCTTTTTTTGGTATTTTCCTGTAGCAGTTTCATGTCTTCCTCTGAGCGATATTTCCCGCATCTACTTTGTTTTAGCAATCAAGAATATTACAGTTGTTTTGTGAGACATTGTTGATTGTCATGTCATGTTCGGATGTACTTTGTGGACGCCATCTTTGCTCCACAGTAAGTCTTTGCTGTCGTCCAGCATTCTGTTTTTGTTTACTTTGTTGCCAGTTTAGTTTTAGTTTCGTTCTGCATAACCTTCCCTAAGCTTCAATGCCTTTTGTTAGGGGGACTCACCTTTTTTTTATTTTTGGTTCAAGCATTAGATACCTTTTTACCTGCACTTTGCCTCCCGCTGTTTCCGACATCTACAAAGCAATTGGCTACCGACTGCTACCTACTGATACGGAAGAGTATTACACGGTTACTCTGCCGAGCTCTAGACAGCACCGACACTCAACAACAACACATCGTTTGCAGACTATAATTACTGGTTTGAAAAAATAGTTTGAACCCAAGTAGGTGAAATTAGATCATCTCCCACGGCACACTAGTGTGCTGCGGCACAGTGGTTGAAAAACACTGGTATATACAACCTATTTGCATATGAATTGATTTTTCCCCCCCCAAAAAAATGAAGTGAACCTTTTAGAAATGTTGCCATTCTGAATAACTAATAATTTTTTTGTGATTTTTTTCAAAGACGTTCTATTTTATTATTATTAAGTGTGTGTGAAATATCTGTCTCCTCCCTCGTTAAACGTTTTGTCTTTAGACTATTTTTAATCTTAACAAATATATTTGATCACTTTCTGTTTCCTTGTTACACAGGGGCGGTTCTAGGCATGCTTGTATGAGGGGGCAGTCAGAAATGTAAAGGGGGCATCATGTGTACACATCATGCTCCAGCACTTTTTTTTTGTGCTTATAGTAACGATGCTTTCTTCATTGAAATGGGTCTTTAGCTATGTGTCCAACCCCAACCTGGAGTAGTGGACTGCACTTTGTCAGGCCTCTACCTTCAGACCTGTCCAACTTGGGCGTCCCACCTGAAGACTAAGCTCCTGCTGGTATAGCTCTTACGGTCACTGAGGCACGCAAACCCCCTGACCACAATAAGGTGGCAATCCCTCAGGGGGAGAAACTGAAAAATAAAAATAAATGAATAAAATAAAATAAAACATCCTTCATCCACATTTTATCAACCAACAACATAACATTTATCCTAACTGGATGGGCTAACTCAAATAAATTTTGACCCAAAGTAGGACTTCACACACTACAGTCAATATTTACAAAACTGAAAAGTAGTCTGATGAATAATGATAAAAAAGAATCTCAAACTAATTTATAAAACAGAACGTGGGCACTCATTTGGGCACAAAATTCATTCACTCCAATGTATGTGTTGCCCACTTGCTTGTAAATTGATGAAAACGGCTGTGTTTTTGTTTTTAGGTGTATTGGTCATATCAAATGAAACTTATAATTTGTTTATTACAAAATGTAGATTGAAACATTAAAGGTTGACTACAAGAAAAACTACAGAAAAATAATTCCAGCAGTCGATTGCCAGACCGTTGCTAAGTAAAACGGGCCGTTGCTAGGGACTCCGCTCTGAACAGAAGACAGCAGAGGAGGACTGCTAAGCAGGATAATATACCTTATGTTTCATTTTTACCGTCATTAACAGCATCATAAATGACTTGTAGCTTGTTACAGGGACAGTGGATGCTCTCTGCCTTCCAAACCACTGCTGCTCAGAGCCTCAGCTGTCACTGCTCTCGTCAAGTTGTAAAAAAAAAAAAAAGAACTCCGTTGCACCGAAAGTCCGCGACGATAAACGTGTTTATGACAGATAAGACTACACAAATACACCCATTCTAACAAGTACATGATAAATGTAGACAACTTTTCCTTTTCTTTTACTTTCATAATGCAAGAGTGATTGGATGTTTACTGAGGGCTGAGGGGTGTGTGCGGGTGTGTGTGTGCAGCGCAGCCTGTGGATGGTGAATACATGCACAGCGGAGGGAAAGTTGAGAAGGAAGCCGACACTACTATATCGTCTGTGTCCCTTTTTCGGCGGATTTTTCCGCTAGTGCAGATAATTTCGTCAACTTAATTTAGTAATTTTGTGAGTTTATTAAAATTGACTTTCTCAAATTTTGATTTGAGGGGGCAAGACATTTATTTAAGGGGGCTTTGCCCCCTCTTGCCCCTGCGTAGAGCCGGCCATGTTGTTACATTTAAAAAAATACAACAAAACTAAAAATACACGCTATAATAAATGTTTCTGTAATTTATTTAAAAAAAATTAAATTACATATATACAATTATTTATAACTTTTTTGCATATTTAAATCCATTTTGACGAATTAAATATCAAAGTAACCCCCTTCGTTTTTTTCTTCCCTGACATAAAACAGATTTGACCTAAATGCATTACATTATATCACTCGCAGTATCTTATTCCTCATAATCATCCATTACGTCATTGAGTGGTTTTCCTCAGCGCTGTTGACGCGGTGCAGCCGCTAGATGGCGTCAGTGATCTCCAAACAGGTCAAATACGATACATTTGTTTCAAACAAAGTTGAGTCCCTTTGACAACAACTAACATGACATGACGACCATCGTAGTTACAAGCTTGCACTTTCATATTTCCTAATATTTATGATGAGAAAAATACATGCGCTACCCCATCATCAACGTGGATCGATCCAAATGATGATGGCATCGATACCAGGCTTTAGTAGAAGTCAATTTACAATCAAAACATGTCACAATTTTACACCTTCATAATTCAACACATCCTAAAAGAAGTGTCGTATCAATATTGGGCCGATACCGGTGTGATGACATCGATATATTTTAATCACAGATATTTTTAATTGGTATTAGAATAAACCAGATGTGCCACACTTGTTTTCATTGAGGGCCGCTGAACAGTAAATACACATGTATATTAATGTTGATTGAGGTTATTGATTAATTGCCTATGCATTTGATGGATAGCTTTCTTTGAAAACAAATAAGCCTAAAGTAGCATTAAATAATCTTTCAAAATTAACATGGGTTGTACTTGTATAGCGTTTTTCTACCTTCAAGGTACTCAAAGCGCTTTGACATTACTTCCACATTTACCCATTCACACACACATTCACACACTGATGGAGGGAGCTGCCATGCAAGGCGCTAACCAACACCCATCAGGAGCAAGGGTGAAGTGTCTTGCTCAGGACACAACGAGGTTGGTACTAGGTGGGATTTGAACCAGGGACCCTCGGGTTGCGCACGGCCACTCTTCCACTGCGCCACGCCGTCCCTACGAATTAAAATTTAATTCGTTTTCATTAAGCTATTCTATTTGTAAATCAAATATTTATAATTATGTTTTTAATTATTTAGTTGTTGTTTTTGTCATTATATTTGTATTTATTCATTTGTTTAGAAAACTGTCCACCAAAACAAAACCAAAAAAAAATGTATCTGCCTACATGATATTTATATACCATTGGATATCAGGAAATGTACTTATTATTTAAAAAGATTATGTCAAAATGTTAAAAAAAAAAAATACACAAACACATTTAGGAAAAAATGTGAAATGCTTTATAAATGTACAATTTTTCCAGGCTTTCGTGTATGGACAATTTCGATTGAGTGCAAAAATGCATGTGCTTAAAAAATCAGTTAGTCAAAAAACAGTGTTTGTAAATGCAGTCCATAAAAACACTACATATAAATCTTCTGCAGGAGAAAAAAAAATAGCACATTCCATGTTCGTCGGGCCACATAAAACGACATGATGGCCCAGATGTTGCCGGCGGGCATTCAATTTGACACCTTAAGTAAAAACATAATATCATTTTACATCACGAAACATGGCACTCTGCTAACGCTTAAACTATTCCACCATAACAATGTAAAAGGTTAATATAGTCCGCTCCACTTTCTTTTCACTCGCTTCTTTTCTTATTCAAGCACTAAGAAATCTGTGTTCAAAGAACCCCGCCTTAATAATGATTCCCAGAGCCCCAAAAAAGTCTGCGGGCTATACAGCGTTTTCTATTCGGGCTCCAGTACTCTGGAAGGTCCTCCCGGTAACAGCTAATAGAAGCATTTAAGTCCCTTTACTCTAGCCTTTAAATAGACCCCCCTTTTAGACCAGTTGATCTGCCGGTTTTTTTCTGCTCTGCCCCCCTCTCCTTTGTGGAGGGGGGTGGGGGAGCACGGATTAGGTGACCAGAGATGAAACGCTAGCTGTTCAAAACTGGGGGTGGACCACTCATCTGTGCATCAGGTGGGGACGTCTCTGTGCTGCTGACTTGTCTCCACTCAAGATGATCTCCAGCTGGCCCCACTATGGCCTGGACTCTCACTATAATGTTAGGTCCACTATGGCCTGGACTCTCACTATTATGTTAGATCCACTATGGCCTGGACTCTCACTATAATGTTAGATCCACTATGGACTGGACTCTCACTATTATGTTAGATCCACTATGGCCTGGACTCTCACTATAATGTTAGATCCACTATGGACTGGACTCTCACTATTATGTTAGATCCACTATGGCCTGGACTCTCACTATAATGTTAGATCCACTATTGCCTGGACTCTCACTATTATGTTGGATCCACTATGGACTGGACTCTCACTATAATGTTAGATCCACTATTGCCTGGACTCTCACTATTATGTTAGATCCACTATGGCCTGGACTCTCACTATAATGTTAGATCCACTATGGACTGGACTCTCACTATTATGTTGGATCCACTATGGCCTGGACTCTCACTATAATGTTAGATCCACTATGGACTGGACTCTCCCTATAATTTTAGATCCACTATGGCCTGGACTCTCACTATAATGTTAGATCCACTATGGACTGGACTCTCACACTATTATGTTAGATCCACTATGGACTGGACTCACACTATTAACTAGATCCATTAGGGACTGGAATCACACTATTAACTAGATCCACTATGGACTGGACTCTCACACTATTAACTAGATCCACTATGGACTGGACTCTCACGCTATTAACTAGATCCATTAGGGACTGGAATCACACTATTAACTAGATCCACTATGGACTGGACTCTAACACTATTAGGTTGGATCCACTATGGACTGGACTCTCACACTATTATGTTAGATCCACTATGGACTGGACTCTCACACTATTATGTTAGATCCACTATGGACTGGACTCTCACACTATTATGTTGGATCCACTATGGACTGGACTCTCACACTGTTATGTTAGATCCACTATGGACTGGACTCTCACTCTATTATGTTAGATCCACTATGGACCGGACTCTCACACTATTATGTTAGATCCACTATGGACTGGACTCTCACACTATTATGTTAGATCCACTATGGACTGGACTCTCACACTATTATGTTAGATCCACTATGGACAGGACTCTCACACTAATAACTAGATCCGCTATGGACTGGACTCTCACTATTATGTTAGATCCACTATGGACTGGACTCTCACTCTATTATGTTAGATCCACTATGGACTGGACTCTCACACTATTATGTTAGATCCACTATGGACTGGACTCTCACACTATTATGTTAGATCCACTATGGAATGCACTCTCACTCTATTAACTAGATCCACTATGGACTGGACTCTCACTATTATGTTGGATCCACTATGGACTGGACTCTCACACTATTCGTTAGATCCACTATGGACTGGACTCTCACACTATTATGTTAGATCCACTATGGACTGGACTCTCACACTATTATGTTAGATCCACTATGGACTGGACTCTCACACTATTATGTTAGATCCACTATGGACTGGACTCTCACACTATTATGTTAGATCCACTATGGACTGGACTCTCACACTATTATGTTAGATCCACTATGGAATGCACTCTCACTCTATTAACTAGATCCACTATGGACTGGACTCTCACTATTATGTTGGATCCACTATGGACTGGACTCTCACACTATTCGTTAGATCCACTATGGACTGGACTCTCACACTATTATGTTAGATCCACTATGGACTGGACTCTCACACTATTATGTTAGATCCACTATGGACTGGACTCTCACACTATTATGTTAGATCCACTATGGAATGCACTCTCACTCTATTAACTAGATCCACTATGGACTGGACTCTCACTATTATGTTGGATCCACTATGGACTGGACTCTCACACTATTCGTTAGATCCACTATGGACTGGACTCTCACACTATTATGTTAGATCCACTATGGACTGGACTCTCACACTATTATGTTAGATCCACTATGGACTGGACTCTCACACTATCATCTTAGATCCACTATGGACTGGACTCTCACACTATGAACTAAATCCACTATGGACTGCATATGCTTGATCCGCTAGACGTCCATTGCACCGGTCGCCCAGGGTGGAGAGTCCCCACATCTGCGGTCCCCTCCAAGGTTTCTTACTGTATCTCATTGGGTTGAGTTTTTCCTTGCCCTGATGTGGAATTCGAGCCGAGGATGCCGTTGTGGTTTGTGCAGCCCTTTGAGACACTTGTGATTTAGGGCTATTTAAATAACATTTCATTGATTGATTGATTGATTGCTAGATCATTACTTTCAGGTGTTGTTGCATTTGAAGCGATTGTATCGTTGATAACGGACGTATTTATTGCGGTATAGCTCGGTCGGTAGAGTGAGCAACTTGAGGGTTCCAGGTTCGATCCCCGCTTCAGCCATCCTAGTCACTGCCGTTGTGTCCTTGGGCAAGACACTTTACCCACCTGCTCCCAGTGCCACCCACACTGGTTTAAATGTAACTTAGATATTGGGTTTCACTATGTAAAAGTGCTTTGAGTCACTAGAGAAAAGCGCTATATAAATATAATTCACAATTCACACTCATCAATATTGGTATTTGTGTTATTCTATTTGCAGTGCCACCATGTTCATTACTGTGTTATTGCTCTATACCTCGCTAATTGTTTCTTGTATATTATACATTATTTGTTTGTATAATTAGGGAGTGACATCCTGTTGTTTATTTGTCCACAAACAGGCCAAAGTAATGTATGTTTTTTTGATGGGGGATCATAATCTGTCATGAGGCCACTTCTCCTGATTTTGTTGTTCTTGTTTTCCTGCTCCCCTCCCCTCTTGTGTCTGTAAGTTCCCCACCTGGTCATCAGTTGCAGGTGTGCTGCCAGTCAGCCGAGCCCACCTGTTGCTAATCAACCCCCAGACTTAAAGTCCTACTGAAATGAGATTTTCTTATTTAAACGGGGATAGCAGGTCCATTCTATGTGTCATACTTGATCATTTCGCGATATTGCCATGTTTTTGCTGAAAGGATTTAGTAGAGAACATCGACGATAAAGTTCGCAACTTTTGGTCGCTAATAAAAAAGCCTTGCCTTTACCGGAAGTAGAAGCCGATGTGCCCGTGACGTCACCGGTGTGAGGGCTCCTCTATGATTGTTTACAATCATAGACACCAGCAGCGAGAGCGATTCTGACTGAGAAAGCGACAATTTCCCCATTAATTGGAGCGAGGATGAAAGATTTGTGGATGAGGAAAGTGAGAGTGAAGGACGACAAAAAAAACAAAAAACAGACGAGGGCAGTTGGAGCGATTCAGATGTTGGGGCGGCATAGCTCGGTTGGTAGAGTGGCCGTGCCAGCAACTTGAGGGTTGCAGGTTCGATTCCCGCTTGTGCCATCCTAGTCGCTGCCGTTGTGTCCTTGGGCAAGACACTTTACCCACCTGCTCCCAATGCCACCCACACTGGTTTAAATGTAACTTAGATATTGGGTGTCACTATGTAAAGCGCTTTGAGTCACTTGAGAAAAAGCGCTATATAAATATAATTCACTTCAGATGTTATTAGACACATTTACTAGGATAATTCTGGAAAATCCTGTATCTGTTTATTGTGTTACTAGTTTTTTAGTTAGATTATATGGTCGTACTTGTACAACCTGAAGGTCGGCCCCGCACCTTTCTTCACCACCAGTCGACGGGTGGTGGCGATGCCCATCTCTGCCCTTTCGCAAGGGACCCTCTTCAAAACACGATCTTTCGAAATGATCGCTGCATAATACAATGTACTTTGTGTGTGTGGTCCAATCCAACCGTGTTCGCTTGACCGCTCTGTTCGTTAGTAAAGCTTGACTGTCATCTTTCGGGAATGTAAACATTGAAACACCGGCTGTGTTTGTGTTGCTAAGGCCAGCCCCAATACACTGCTTCCCACCTACAGCTTTCTTCTTTGACGTCTCCATTATTCATTGAAATGGCAAAAGATTCAACACAGATGTTCGTAATTGGAATTAAGTGGAATTATGCGATGCAAACGGACGACTTATAGCTGGGAACGGTGCTGGAACAAAATGTCCTCTAAATGCGTGATGTCACGCGCACGCGTCATCATACCGCGACGTTTTAGCATGATACTTTGGCGGGAAATTTAAAATTGCAATTTAGTAAACTAAACCGGCCGTATTGGCATGTGTTGCAATGTTAATATTTCATCATTGATATATAAACTATCAGACTGCGTGGTGGGTAGTCGTGGGTTTCAGTAGGCCTTTAAACCCTGCATCTCCACCCAGCCTTATTTTCTCTAATGGTTTGCTGACCTTTTCTGCAAATTGATCCGCCCACTTCCTGTTAAGAACCAGTAAATATTGACAGGGATGGGACTGTTGCTATGGTGCGGTTACCATGGTAGCCTCCTTAAATTGGGTTCAGGTGTGAGCACGGGAGGGCGATTGGAAGACAAACAGTTTTCAACTTATTGTACAGCCCTGACCTCTGGGCTGATACTGAGGGCGACTGTGTTGACCAGTTTGGCGCGTGACCTGACGTGAGTTGTTCTGACCATGCAGGAATAATGTGCCATTCAAGGTCAGCATACCTTTTGTTATATAGCATTAATTTGATTTAATTTGATTGCATAAAATAAAACGATTGTTATATCCAACAAGAAGTTACAGTACTGGACATTCTATCATTTACAGGCGTCAAACTGGTCAACACAGCCGCCCTCAGTATCAGCCCAGAGGTAAGGGCTGTACAAAAAGTGTACCCCGCCTACCGCCTGAATGCAGCTGAGATAGGCTCCAGCGACCCCGAAAGGGACAAGCGGTAAAAAATGGATGGATGAATGGATGGATGGATGGATTTTAGGGCTGCGAATCTTTGGGTGCCCCGCGATTCGATTCAATATCGATTCTTGGGGTCGCGATTTGATAATATATCGTTTTTTTTTTTCGATTCAACGCAATTCCCGATTCAAAAAGGATATTTTTCCGATTCAAAACGATTCTGTATTCATTCAATACATAGGATTTCAGCAGGATCTACCCCAGTCTGCTGACATGCTAGCAGAGTAGTAGATTTAAAAAAAATATATTTTATAATTGTAAAGGACAATGTTTTATAAACTGATTGCAATAATGTAAATTTGTTTTAACTATTAAACAAACCAAAAATATGACTTATTTTATCTTTGTGAAAATATTGGACACAGTGTGTTGTCACGCTTATGAGATGCGATGCAAGTGTAAGCCACTGTGACACTATTGTTCTTTTTTATTATTTTTATAAATGTCTAATGATAATGTCAATGAGGGATTTTTAATCACTGCTATGCTGAAATTATAACTAATATTAAAACTGTTGTTGATAATATTCATTTTTGTTTCACTACTTTTACAAATTTTTTAGGGATGGCGTGGCGCAGTGGGAGAGTAGCCATGCGGAACCTGAGGGTCCCTGGTTCAATCCCTACCTAGTACCAACCTCGTCACGTCCGTTGTGTCCTGAGCAAGACACTTCACCATTGCTCCTGATGGGTGCTGGTTTGCGCCTTGCATGGCAGTTCCCCCCATCAGTGTGTGAATGTGTGTGTGAATGGGTAAATGTGGAAGTGGTGTCAAAGTGCTTTGAGTACCTTGAAGGTAGAAAAGCGCTATACAAGTACAACCCGTTTATCATTTATTTATTTACTTTTGGTTTGTTCTGTGTCGTGTTTGTGTCTCCTCTCAATTGCTCTGTTTATTGCAGTTCTGAGTGTTGTTGGGTCAGGTTTGGTTTTGGAATTGGATAGCATTGTTATGGTATTGCTGTGTAGTGGTTTGTTGGATTGATTAAAAAAAAAGAAAAAATCGATTAAAAAAAA